>NW_023414046.1:2175672-2775672 GCF_903995425.1 Onychomys torridus | reverse complement strand
AACATAGATGCAAAAATAATCAATAAAACACTTGCAAACCAAATAAAATAACACACCTAAACATCATTCACCATGATCAAGTTGGCTCCATCACAGAGTTGCTGGGATGGTTTAACATATGAAACTCTGTCAATGTAATCCACCACATAAACAAACTGAAGGGAAAAAAAACACATGGCAATCTCATTAGATGCTGAAAATTCCTTTGACAAAATCTAACACCCCTTTCTGATAGAAGTATTGGAGAGATTAGGGATACAAGAGATATGCCTAAACATAATAAAGGCAATTTACAGCAAACCAATAGTTAACATCAAATTAAATGGAGAGAAACTCAAAGAAATTAAACTAAATGAGGAACAAGACAGGCTGTCCATTCCCTCTGTATTGGTTCAATATAGGACCTGAAGTTCTAGGTGTAGCAATGAAACAAAGGAGATCAAGGGGATACATCTTGAAAAGAAAGAAGCCAAAGTATCAATATTTGAATATGTTATGACAGTATGGCATGGAATGCATGGTGATCACTGCTGCTTGACAAAGTTCCAACATTTTGACACCTTTTTACCTTCATTTTTAATGATTCTCAACTATGTGTTATGGGAGTTTCCTAATGTGACTTCCTTTGTAAGAATTTCTGTGGGCTTAGGAGAAGTATAAAAATGTATGCACTGGCAGTCTATATAAAAAAAATAATTCTTTGAAAAACTCTCTGCCATCATGGATCCATTTGGTATTATGAATCAGCACACAGGAATTCCTATTGTGCTTGCCTGAGTACACCAAGAATAAAAAGTTAAAGATTCACTAACTAGGCACACCTGACCCCAAGGATGAAAAGCATACAATCCAGATCTGTAGCCTGAGGCCATTAAGGCCAAGAGTTCAGTTAATAAGTATAAAGTGTTCTGTTGGAACCTCCAGCTAGCCCCTGCATGATAAGGAAAGCCACATTCCTGCCTGTCTCTCCAAACCCCATCCAACAAAAGAATCTCCCAAACAAACAAACAAACAAACAAACAAAACCAGGGCCAAATGGTTCTAGCACAGAATTCAATTTAAGAGGAAAGGTGCCAGAGTGCCTGATATGTTTGGTACTGTCTCATTTCTCTCCACCTTGCAGGCATCTAGTTCTGCATCAAAATGAGAGGTTCTGCCATGCCAATGAAACCACAAGCAAGAAAGAGATTTTTCAGAAAGATCCTGGATTTCAGTAAGAATATTGTGCTAAGTAGATAAAGAGAAAAAATGTAAAGCATTCTACAAATGACTCCCAAGATCTTATGTAGTATCAGAATACTTAAAATACTTAGGGATAATCTTCTGTTAGCATAACTTGAGTCCTACTACTTCTAATCACAGCTCAATTAAAACACAAGGGTGAAAATGGAACTAAATGATTGTGATGTCAGTGTTCTATCTACTCTATTGTGTTTCTGAATTGATCGTAGAACTATAATGAAAGACTAGCACTGTGTAAAAGGACAAACATGAAGAATATAGCATCATGTACAGCAGTTTTTAAAGCCCCTTAGGGTCTGCAAGTGGCCAGGCCCCACCCCTGAGAACCTGAAACCACAAAGCTCTTTACACAGAACACTCTAACTGCCTTAATGTCCAGACAGAGCCCCTCCAGATACAGGCAGTCAAGTTCCTCCTACAGACTAAAAAGCCCAAGCTCTGGGCTTGAAAACCCACCAATCCTCTCCATGGAAATCTCTCCGTGGAAAGATATGCCCCTCAAAAATGCTATGTAAATCCTGTTTTCTGCTCAGTTTCTGATACTTCTTGCCTGAGCAAAGATAGACATCCTCCTGAGGGTTTCCCTCCAATTAAATAAATAAACAAGTAAATCTCTTGTGAGGTTTGTTGTGTGGTATAATTATAGTATTCTTTGGTTCCCAACTGCAAGAAAACCTTTCACTTCAGAGCTTTTACACTTGCACTGGGGAACCCTTCCCCCATCAAAGTTATGACATTTCAAATTCAGGAAACCTTTCCACTTAGAGCTGTAACACTGCCATTTGGGAAGCTTTTCACCTCAGAGCTATAGCACAGTGATGTTCTGACTGGCATACATTCTCCTGGTGCCTGCCCTCCCCCTCAGGGTCTAAGCTGCACTGAGACCCTATCCTTCCTCTCAGGTCCACCTGCTACAGAATCACCTTCACATTCTGTCTCAAAGATTGCTTGGCAACTCAGCTGCCAGAGACAATTCAGCATGTTTCTTCTTTGTCTGGTGTAAATGCTTTCCTGAGTCCAATGAAGTGACTGTTGTGCCAATATACATATCAATTCCAGTAGTCATGTCAGAGCAGCAGGTGGCAATTGAAATTCAAGGTGTCAGTTCACCAGGAGGAATACTCTCTGATGGATCAATCTTGTTAAAACAAGGCCATGATCCAGATTGCAGAATGTCTTTTGCTTCTGCTACCTTTACAAGTTTGCTACTATAATAATTTTTTTGGTATCTGACATGGTATATATTGGATGTGTGTGTTTATCTCATGAATACACATCTAATTTCCTGGGCAATTATATCTGTGAATTGTCAAGAAGATTGTGGTGATATATTGTGTACCCTAATAAACTTGTTTGAGGATCAGAGGACAGAGGCAGCCACTAGATTAGACACAGAGATCAGGCAGTGGTGTCACACACCTTTAATCCTAGCTCTGGGGAGGTAGAGGTCTGTCTGAATCTTTGTGAGTTCAAGGCCACACTGGGCTACATGAGATTGAGCCAGTATAGGAAAGTAAGAGAGCCAGGCAGTGGTGACACACACCTTTAATCTGAAGAATTGACATCTCTTGTCTTTGCTTGGGAAGCACACATGCCTTTAATCCCAGGAAGTAATATGGTAGGGCAGAGAAAGGTATAGAAGGAGTAAGGAATCAGGAACTCACTCTCTTTAGACTGAGGATTTTGTAGAGGTAAGAACTAGTGGCTGGCTGTTGCGCTTCTCTGATCTTTCAGCTTCCACCCCAATATCTGGCTCAGGGCTTTTTGTTAATAGGAATATTTAGTATTTGAAAAACAGATGATTCCTATTTAAGCTGTATCACCTAATTGATACAGAGCTTTGATGAGTAAAAAATACTAAGATATGTTTTATAACTAAGGCCTATGAGTTCCACTTAGGAGCTACTTTAGATAACAAGTAGGACTTATGATTTAGGAAAACATTTGAGTCCAGGAGCCAGGCTGGCTCAAATTCCTTTAATCTTAAATCTGAGAAAAGCAGTGATAGGTTTCATGTGCAACATGAGCTGACACAAAGCTTCAAAATAGCTTTAGATTAGACCAGATGCCTTGTTAATGGTTTTTAAGATAAACATTCCCAGTAAAACAATATGTAGTTCACAAGGACATAGCTGAGCTGGCTGGCCAGATCATAAATAAAAAACAGCCCAATTATTGCTACCTGGCAAATGATTAATTCCTTCTCCACATGCCTTACCTCAATTTGATGATGTGGGTATATACCTTGAATATTCAAAATTCAGCTGGCTGACTGTTTCTGACTAGTCAGGGCTACAGAAAATAATTTGACTCCATAGTCTCAATAAGGACAACAGATTTCTTTTGACAGTCAGGCACATTCAGAACAAAAAGTAAATTTTAAGATTTAAGTATCATAGCGCCACAGTATCGTGGAAAGTGCTGACTGAGCTGATACTAAACATTTATGGTAGCTCAGAAATGCTGACCTATGCCTGAACAAGAGAATCTATGACACTCATAGCATCTCCTTGTCAGAAATTTGGCACTCTCCAGGGCACCTCTGAGATCCAAAGCAAATCCAAAATTTAGGACATCTAATTGCAGGGTGTTAGACCGAAGTGTTTACACAGTCATGGGTTAGTTTGAATGGCCTTTCCCTGTCTGGGACATGTTGTTTTTTTTTTTTTTTATCTATAATCATTCACTTGAGAAATGCAATGTACCACTTTGTGACTCCTGTATTGCCTGAAAACTTCTGTTGGGGTATTTAAGCAATAAAAGAAGAGGGAACAAGGAAGAACAACATGATGAGAACAATATGGCAGATAAAGAAAGGAACCATCAAGAGAGTGAGTGTCTTCATTCCTAACCTCTCATATAGAACATTTTATTTTATGCCAATGCTGTGGATTTCCCTTTGAGCCTAATGTTCTGCCCTGGAGGCTGAACCCTTGAGGTAGTGTTACTGTTGTGCATCGAGCATCCTTGTGATAGTCTTGGAGGAGGATATACCCTCAGTCTTCAAGGCTGTGGATGGTCCTCTTCTGCTAACCCTGTCTTTCCACCCTTGGAGCTGAAATCTTGCTACATCTTTAGGTTCAACTGGGTGGTTGTACCCCTTTCTTCCCTCTTTTCCCATTTCCCCTCTGGAGCTGCCCATCATCCCTAGCTCCTCTAGGTGCTTCTGGCTTTTGTGATTCCATTCTCTAACCCAATTTGTGCATGAGACTCCTCTCCTAGAGCTCAGTTTTCATCCTTCCCTCCTGCACTCCTTGCCTTCCGGCTTTCATGAAACCTTGGTATCCATTCTCAACTCTTTCCTTTGGCTTAGCCATACTAAACCCATGACCCCTGCCGAATGCAGTAAGGACAAACTAAATGGCTCTCACTTTCCTCTGGTCCTTCCTGAGTCCTTAGGATATCTGAGACAACAGGCTGCAGTGACATTTTTCCTCCCAGGCCTCTCTCTCATCCATGGGATCAGTGTCTTCCATATCCTCTGAATCCAATAGAGATGTCTTTTAGAAAATCTCCAGGTGGTGGCGCACACCTTTAATCCCAGCACTTGGGAGGCAGAGGCAGGCAGATTTCTGTGAATTTGAGGCCAGCCTGGTCTCCAAAGCAAGTTCCAGGAAAGGCGCAAAGCTACACAGAGAAACCCTATCTCGAAAAAAAAAAAAGAAAGAAAGAAAGAAAGAAAGAAAGAAGGAAGGAAGGAAGGAGAGAGAGAGAGAGAGAGAGAGAGAGAAAGGAAGGAAGGAAGGAAGGAAGGAAGGAAGAAAGAAAGAAAGAAAGAAAGAAAGAAAGAAAGAAAGAAAATCTCCAGGGGTTGGAGAGATGGCTCAGAGGTTAAGAGCACTGGCTGCTCTTCCAGAGGTCCTGAGTTCAATTTCCAGCAGCCACATGGTGGTTCACAACCATCTGTAATGAAATCTGGTGCCCTCTTCCGGCCTGCAGGGATGCAAGCAGAACACTGTATCCATAATGAATAAATAAAATTTAAAAAAAGAAAAAGAAAATCTCCAGCCTTTCCAACTGATGCATGACCTAAAGAGTACTATGACAGGTGATGTCACTCTATATGCTGTGAATGTATTGCTCTGATTGGTTGATAAATAAAATGCTGATTGGTCAGTAGCCAGGTAGGAAATATAGGCAGGATAAACAGACAAGGAGAATTCTGGGAAGAGGAAGGCTGACTCAGGAGACTCCATCCTGGGGGAAGCATGTAATGGCACACAGGTAAAGCCACAGAACCTGTGGCAACATATAGATTGACAGAAATGGGCTGAGTTTAAATGTAGGAGATAGTCAGTGGTAGGCCTGAGCTAATGTCCAAGCAGTTTAATTTAATATAAGCCTCTGTGTATTTACTTGGGTCAGAGTGGCTGTGGGACTGGAGGGTGAGAGAGATTTCTCCTGACTGTGGGCCAGGCAGGACACGGGAAAACTCCAGCTATAATACCAAATGTATCTGCCTTTGCTATCAACTTTAGGCTCAATACCCCTTAGACAATCAATCTTAAGAGCCAACTAATAGCACCCTGGAACCTAACATTATCTGGGACCATTACAATCCTGTGAATGATCAGGCACATGGAAAGATATTCCCCATTCCCTATTTCTCTTTTCTCTGCTCCAAGTCCTGTTTGTTTTTGTCTGGTTCCCTACCTCTACCACACAGGATGTAAATGTTCTGTCTTTTCAGTTATTGATAACAGAACTGTGTGATAAAAATTGGGAGCCAGAAGCCAGACCTAGTGGGAGAAAGCAAAGGATCAGGCCAGCTGCAATGTGCACACATCCTACACACACTCTTCCCTAGCTGGTAGTCTTTCTGCTCTCTCCTGCAGCTTCTTCTGTCTATAGCCAGGGCTCAAAAATTTCCTATCTCTAAGCCTCATTTTTTTCCCTCAGCTTACAGGATTGAGTTTTATGGATATTCAGGTGTCTTGTAGGTATGAGTGGCATTAGCCTGTTTTTTAATGCAGTCCCACTTCAATTAAAAGATGGCTTTGGAGTTGGGTTATGATGTCCCTGCTCTAGACCCAAGCAAACATGCTTGTGTAAAGGTTTCCTCCAAAATCTCCATCCCATATCAGGGAAGCCATCTGATATGAGACAAAGAAAGGAGAGCAAAACAAAATAAAGGGGCAGACCATTCCCCGTGGGGACTATTGCTACTTATTTCATACTCTTTTGGTTTTGGTTAAATTCTCTAAAAGATTTGCTAAAGTATAAATCTTATCTCAAGATTTGTGAGCATATTGGGTATGACTGAAAGACTATAAAGTCTGTAACAAAAGGGTTATTTCATAACAACAGGGTTGACAGGCAAAAATCTATATGTATGTAATCTTAGGAAACAAGTGGCTTGATTCCATCTTACCTGCTGTCCCCCTACTGGGGTAGAGGCAGTCACATGGCTGGCAGCCATCTTTGCTAGGATTGGAAAGGATGGATTTTTCCATGTGACTTCACTCCCATATTGATGAAAAATGACCACTGGCTGATGGGTGGTAGAGCATGTCTTTAATCACAGTACTAAGGAGGCAGAGGTAGGCATATCTCTGTGAGTTTGGAGCCAGCTTTGTCTACAGAGTGAGTTTCAGGATGACTAGTGCTGTTACACAAAGAAATTATGTCTCAATATAAAACAAATAAACAAAAAGGAAAAAAAGTGACCCCATGGCATAAGCCAACCAGGGAAAAACAACTTCTCCTAGCTACAAAGCCCAAACCAGATGATTCCTCCAGTATTTTCAATTACATTGACAAGCCTCCCCTTTATTGGAATCAACCCACAGTCCCTTCTTTCACTCTCTGGCCTTTTGGTCTCCCTTTCTCCCTCCTCAGTGAGAGGCTGCCCACATCAACCCTTTCTGGCACAAACTTTCAGCCCACGGATAGCCATTAGTCCTCCCTCTCTACCATGGGAGCCCTCTTCCTTCCCCTACCTTGCCTAACTGGTCACAGTTCTCCCTTTGTGGGAGTTTGCCTGGGTGATGGCTTGGTCAGGGTATGTATCCACTTTTCATGCAAACTCTCTGAAATAGAAAAGAGATTGTGGTGCTACACTGCTAATACCTCCACCTTAATAAAAGAATTACATTATATTGCCCAATCTTATAAGCTCATGTTTATATGATTCTCACCAACAACATTTTCCCCAATGAGTGCAGGCAAGTCTGGAACCAGGATAGGGCACATGCAGATGAAGTTCAAATAACTAATGCCAGCAACCCAGCCAGGGCTGAGACAGTTCTTAACTAGGAACCTGATTGGAATTACAACACCCCAGGGCGCATCCTTGCTAACAAACAGTTTATAATTTGTCTCCTGACCAGTCTCTGCAAAGCTGCTCTTAAGGCAGTAAATAATGAAAAAATCCAGGAGTTCCACCAGGACAAACACAAAACCAGTTTCAATTCCTAGACCCCCATATAAAGGTGCTTTTACAATATACTCATCTGGATCCTGAGGCCCCCAGATGGGAAACAACTCCTTAGGACTTAATTATCCTAGAGTTTCCCTGCTATTAGGGCCATCTAGAGAAAGAAACCCCTGACTCTACAGGCAGAAAACTGTCATGGGCTTCAAGGTGTACGATGGGAGAAACAAAAACATACAAATAAAAAGATTCCCTGATGCTGCCTAAGGGCTTTCAGCTAGCAGTAGCAGTTTCCCAGGTAACCGAAGCCTGGGAAGTTGTGGGTCTATCTTTCAGTTGTAGTCAGGAAGGTTACTGAGGCTGGGTCTGTTTAAACCCTCACACACCATTTCAAACTTGTCCATAACAGTATAGCGAGGGACATGGGTCTTATGAGTGTTCTCATGTCCTTTATGCCGTATCACCCTCCAGCTGACCTCTTAAGTCTGGCCATGGATGACTGAGGGGGCCCTGGCTCTCTCGACCCGTCTCGGGTCGTCACCATAGCATCAGTGCAAACCATCTCTTTCCTTCAGGGCCAATATTTTGGTCCTGACACAGTATTAGGGACCCACCTTTCATCTTGTCTGTCTTTCTAGAAGAGGGGAACCGCCTTACCATCTGTATTTTTGGGGTATTCCCCATACTCACTGCTTCCTAGTGGTACCAACCTGCTCCATCCCCTAGTGGAAAGGAACTGTTTAACTAAAGTAGGAAACACTATTTCTTTTGCACCCCCATTTCCTTGGTCCCAGGCTTGCCAGATATCCTCCTCCTCTTCCACCAAACCACACAACTTGACATTGGCCAAAAGCCAAAGATGGTGAAGATCACAGACCCTAGGAGGGATCCACTACTGACATTCTGCTACATGTACAAATATTCAAACTGCCTTTATTGATTCTGATCACACCATATCCTGGTGTTGCTTTCAGCCTGGGTCTAAGAAACTTTGTTTTCAATGGACAACAGTTATTTCAGAGACTCTCAACTCATTAAATACTGTGAACAAATGACTGCATACTGCAGAGGATGTTTATGTTCGAGAAAGATTCTAAGTAATTTATACCAAGATCTTACAGATATTCATATATAATCTTCTTAAAATTCACAAAACTGAGAAAACACAAAGACTCCAAAAATTATGAGAGAAAGATCAAACAGAGAGGCAATTTCAAAATATATAAAAATTATACTCTGTGGTGATACTTTGTGTGTCCTAGTAAAGCTTGCCTGAGGATCAAAAGACAGAGCCAGCCACTAGATTAGACATAGAGGCCAGACCATGGTGGCACACACCTTTAATCCCAGGAAGTGACAACAGCATGGAGAAAGGTATATAAGGCTTGAGGAAATAGGAACTAAAGCAGTTCAACTGAGACCCTTTGGGGTGAGGATTCAGAGGCTTTCAGTCTAAGGATTTGTGGAAACAGGATCAGCTGAGAAGTTGGCAAAGTGAGTTGGCCTTGCTCTGCTTCTCTGATCTTTCAACTTTCACCCCAATATCTGGCTCCAGGTTTTTTATTAGAAGACCTTCTAGGGCTGGGCGGTGGTGGCACACTCCTTTAATCCTAGCACTTGGGAAGCAGAGGCAGGCGGATCTCTGTGAGTTTGAGGCCAGCCTTTGCTACCAAGTGAGTTCCAGGACAGGCTCCAAAACTACACAGAGAAACCCTGTCTCTAAAAAACCAAACCAAAAAAAAAAAAAAAAAAAAAAAAGACATTCTAGGGCTGGAGAGATGGCTCAGAGGTTAAGAGCATTGACTGCTCTTCCAGAGGTTCTGGGTTCAATTCCCAGAAACCACATGATGGCTCACAACCATCTGTAATGAAATCTGGTGCCCTCTTCTGTATACATAATAAATAAATAAATTTTAAAAAATAAAAAAATACAAGACCTTCTAAGATTCATATTTTAGTAGCCAAGCAAGCTGTGAAGTGTTGAGATAGACAACAGGGGATACCAAAGAGAAGACAATGTAGATGGAGTTTAATACTTGGCAGAGATATTAAATGAATCTTATAAAAATACTGTAGGTATTATTTTGGGAAATAGAGAAAGTAACCCTAAAGGCACAGAACCTGAAGAAACTACAAGATGCTCCAAAAACTCTGTGTGCAGGACAAACCAAGAGGTTTCTATGGTTCTAACTAAACACTGTATAAAAATTATAGTAATGAAACCATATAATATTGGTTTAAACACACAACCAGCAATGTAAATGAAGGACAGACAGCATCACTTCCATGCACAGTCAAAAAAATTGTATTTGCCTCTGAGCACTAATAATTATTGATAATTCAAATACCTACAATAGGATAATCCTGAGATTTTATTCATCAGAATTCACTAGAAGCGTTTATAATGAAATAGAATGGGGCAAAACCAATTTAATGTCCTGTTTCTACTGAAAATGGGTTACCTCTGGCAGCCACCCAGGGTGGGCTGCTAAGAGAACATGCCACATGCAAAAGGCCTAGTGCAAGAAGTTCATTCGGGGAGGAGGATGAGCAAAAGCCTGTTCTCACATGGGGATGTAAGAGAGGCAGATAGACAGAAAAACAGTTAACAGAGCAAGCGAGGAGCAAGAGAGGGAAGTGTGAAAGACAACTGGAAAGTTGCCATACAAAGCTAGCTTTACCTCGACACCCAAATTTGGTGAGCCCCCAAAAAATATATGCAAGGAAAAAACAGAGACCAGTTGCCAGGATTGACATGGACACAGAATTTGTCTATAAATTACATGAAAATGAAATGTGAGCTCACTTAATGCCAAGAATGAAAGACCATTTCAACCCCAATGAATTAATCAATGTAAGACACCAAAAATGTAGACTCAGCGAGAAAAGAAACATGACTGTCAATAGATCCATGAAAGGCCCAGGTCAAAATATGATATTAGCTCCATAGAAATGTTCTGAATAATGTGAGAACAGAAGTAGATACCTCAGAATAATAAACAGAATAAGATACAAACCTAAGCATAATACTAAAAAAATGACAGCTGGAATAATTTTGCTCTTATCAGAAGAGAGAAAGGTGGTCAGTCCCTCCATCTTAACTCAACCCAAAGAGTCAGTGAGTAGACAGTTCAAGAGTGACAGAGAAAAATTTATAGGAGATAATATAGGAGAATGAGAGAATCAAGTGGACCTCCTACAGAAAAATATAATTCTGCAATTTAAAGACTATAAATACCCATAGGAAAGCTCAGATCTGATAGCCCTCTCAATAAGCTACATAATCTATATTGATCGTCACTTAGTTGTTGTTGTTGTTTTTTGCATTTGTTTTTTCAAACAAACAAGAATATGCTTAGAAGTCAACAGACCACTCACAGTGCCTAGGAATATCTTGGAGTCCTGGTTGGTAGCACTCAGAGAGTGCATTCAAAACATGCAAGCTTTGGGTTGGGGAAGAAGTTATCCATGGCCCTACCAGGTTTGGATCCTGTGTGCTACAATCCTAACCTCCCAAGTAAGGCATATGCATGAGTGTCATAGAGATGAGACTATTTTGTGGGTAACAGAGCCTTTCTGATTCAATCTGAGGATGGCCCACTGAAGTAAATACAGGGGTGGTAATGGGAATGTCACCAAAGCCAATGATGGGGAAGGAAACAAGCCCTAGATGGGAATCAACTATTGACATTTTGCTACATATACAAATACTCAAACTGCCTTTAAATGATTTCGTTCACTCTAATAGCCTGGTGATGCTTTCAGTCTTTAATTCAAACTATGATTTCAATGGGCAACAGTCATGTCAGAGGACTACAGAGAGAAAGCCTCTCAAAAGGGCAATAAACAGACACCAAGAAACAAACAAACATAAAAACCAAAATAGTCCCTTAATCCTAGTAAATAGCAATGTTTAAGAAGTGTGTTCTCTCCAGGCAATGTTGGTGCAGGCCTTTAATCTCAGCATTCAGGTGGCAGAAGCAGGTGGGTCTCTGTGAGTTTAAGGTCATCCTGGTCTATAGAGAGAAATCCATCTCAAAAACAACAAAAAAAAAATCCCCAAGTGCATACATGATTCAATTTTGAGTACTGAAGAAAAATGGGGAAGTGTTTTCTCCAAGACTACTGTCTTGAAAAACAGAAAAATGAAGTGTCTTCTTCAAGAACCTGGAATGCTGAAAGCAACAGTATTCAGAAAATTGAAGAATACATAAGAGATATGAGAACACTGAATTCCTAATGGCAAGTTCTCATTCAAACATATGAAGAATATGAAAGCATGTTTGTAAGAATCTAAACTAAAAAATGCTACAGGCATTTTTTTTAACATAAAAAGTGAAATCTTCCTAAAATGTGCAAAATCATGCAGAGGTCAAAAATTTTGAGAGAAGGTTCAAATCAAGAGTTAATTTTAAAATATTTTAAAATTGGGCTGGAGAGATGGCTCAGAGGTTAACAGCACTGGCTGCCCTTCCAGAGGTCGAGTTCAATTCCCAGCAACCACATGGTGGCTTACAACCATTCATAATGAGATCTGGTGACGTCTTCTGACCTGCAGGTGTATATGCAGACAGAATACTGTATACATAATAAATAAATAAAACTTAAAAAAAATTTAAAATTATAGCAATGCAAAACATTGAGAGCTGACATGAAGACATAGGATATCAACAGGAACACAATATAGATGGAGTTTAATACTCTGCAAAGACATTAAGCAAACCTTTTTTTCTTTGTTTGTTTTTTGAGGCAAGGTTTCCCAATGTAGATTTGGTGCCTGTCCTGGATCTAGTTCTGTAGAACAGACTGGCTGCAAACTCAAAGAGATCCACCTGGCTCTGCCTCCCAGTGCGGGGATATATTAAGCAAATCTTATCAAAATCCTGTTGGAATTATTTTAGGAAATGGAGAAATTAACCTTAAATATAGAGAACATGAAGGAACTACAAAATGCTCCAAAACTCTAAGAGCCAGAAAAGCTAAGAGGCACCAATTATTCTATCTAAACATTATATTGAAATTATGATGAAAACATTTAATATTCATATGAAGACATGATCAGCAATGTGAATAGGAGAGGGACAGCATCACTCACATGCAAAGTCTAGTAAAATTATATTTGCTTCTGAGTATATTAATACTTAAAGCCAGGCGATGGTGGCACACGCCTTTAATCCTAGCACTTGGGAGGCAGAGGCAGGCGGATCTTTGTGAGTTCAAGGCCAGCCTGGTCTGTAGAGCAAGATCCAGGAAAGGTGCAAAACTACACAGAGAAATCCTGTCTCAAAAAACCAAAAAAACAAAAAAGTTTAAAAGTTGGGGGCTGGAGAGATGGCTCAGAGGTTAAGAGCATCGACTGTTCTTCCAGAGGTCCTGAGTTCAATTCCCAGCACCCACATGGTGGCTCACAATCATCTATAATGAGATCTGACACCCACTTCTGTATACATAATAAATAAATAAATCTTAAAAAAATACTTACATAGAATACCTACAATAGGAATTAATACCTACAATAGGAATAATTTGATACTATACTCAGTGGAATTCTTTAGAAACATTTTAAATGAAATATAGTCTTGCATTTTCATGTCCTGTTTCTCCTATCCCTTGAGCTCCTCCCTATGACTTCCTTGATCCTTTGACCATACCTGGATTCTTAGCTACTCTCTCTGATACCTTTCCCATCCAGGGCTCTTTGTTATGTTTCAATGGTGAGCAGATCTTGTTGAGCAATGTAAGACCATAGCATAAAGAGATTCTTCAGAAAGCACCTGGAACTTTTCTTGTACCAAAAATAGAAGATGCAGAACAGCTACCAAGTGGATAAACAGAAAGGAGAGAGAAAATATCACAAAATGTGTCTCTTTTCCTCTCAATATTTAACTTTTCTCTAAGAGATGTAAGACTCATTCAAACATAGCTCATAGGCATGGAGAGATGTTTTCCCATGAACCCT
Organism: Onychomys torridus; assembly: GCF_903995425.1. Classification (NCBI taxonomy): domain Eukaryota; kingdom Metazoa; phylum Chordata; class Mammalia; order Rodentia; family Cricetidae; genus Onychomys; species Onychomys torridus. Next base: position 2,762,098 of record NW_023414046.1, on the reverse strand, counting down.
GAGAAGCAGCAATGGAGACTGATGATCACCCACAGAAACCAGACTATTATACAAATCCATGAGAGTCTGTTAAAGGGTATCAATAGATTTATTAAGATATAAAATGGGGAGAAATACACTCACAGATACAGAACAAAGTATTAAACAGCTGTTGTCATCCTCAGTTCTGCCCGGGGGAGTATGGAACCAGTTGTCCGGTCTCCAGCCACCTCAAGAGAGCATGAGTGCATGGCCCCTACTCAGTTTTAAGCAGTCACATATCCAGGGAAATCCACACCTCTAATGGGCCAAGGCCATTAGTGGAGCAAATTCCTACATTTCCCCTTTTTGTCTAAATAAGAAGGTTCTAAACCTAATACAACGTTATCTACAAAAGGAACAATTATCAAGTATTGTCTAGAAGAAAGAAAAGGTAATAAGATAAACAAAAATGGAACTACAACCAACAAAAACAACATCAAGCAAGGAGCATATACTAAATGTCCAGGCCAAGGGTAATTGGCAAGTTACAGAGATTCTTCCACTATCTGTCCTATTATGAAGAATCTAAATCATGTACCTGAAATGTTCTTAGTTAAAATATGAGAGGATTGTAACTATAATTACCTAGTCTTTAACCCCATCAAAGACCTAAGAAGGAAAATAATATTACCTGAGTAAGTTGGAAGTATAAACAAACAACTTGGAAAACATGCAAGGTGTGACAGAAACAGCTGGCTGCTTGGACATTCACCCAATGTTTCTCTGCAACATTGCAGCAACCACTATTGGATACAGGCCTAGAATATATGAGACCATATTCAGAAGCAGGAAATTTTGAAAGACTGTCTACTCTGTCTTGGCAAGATTTGGCAGTTGCTTTTTCCTTTGTCCTGCTCCTCTGGATTGGAAAGCATGCGTACTGTCAGCAGGGCAGTTCTTTGCCCAACAGGCTACTTTCCCAAGAAGAAGACAAACTCCATATGCCCATCATCCTCTTGGGAGTAGATCAGTGCTACCAGGAGCAATTGTGTCTCAGATCAACAGAATTATAAGTTATTAAAACATTTAAATGCCATGTTCTCTAGGTCTATGAAGTGTTTGAAGATTACCTATCCATCTGACATATATCTCTGTATGTCTAGAAAACATAACTAACATGACTGTAAGTATGGCAAGTATGAGTAAATATTTACCTGTAATTCTTACCAACCTAAATATCTTAAAGACTAAGGCTTGGCATTATAAAAATAATTTGTAGACAGATGTACAGTATAAGGACAATGATCTCAAATTTGTGACAATATACAAAAATCTAAATCATAGGTAGAAATATATAGTGCAACATGACAATACTTTAATTTGTATCAATATACAAAATATCCTAAATAGAACTAGAACATATAAACAGTATGACAAAAATAATTTTACATTTGTATCAATTATACACAAAAAATTTTAAACAGGAGTAGGAACATATGAACAATATAACAAATACAGTTTTGTATTTGTATCAATATTTAAATTATCTTAAACAGGAAAAGAAAAATAATTTTACATTTGTATCAATATACAAGTATCCATACCAAGGCAAATTACCTAAAGCTGATAGTTGCTAAATTAGTATACAAGTAGATACAATGATCTACCTTATTATTCTATTCTATCTATTCCCCTCTTTCTTTTCCAAAAGAGATTCCTGAGCCTAAACTTCATTGTTTCACTCCCAACACTATTACAACTTATAACCAACCATGAACACATGACAATTATCCATAACCCTGAGAAAACAAAAACTTGTTAGGAAAGGTGATGTCCTCTTCTTAGAAATGCTTGCTGCTATATCGGGGCAATGGTATCTCTGTGGGATCCTGTAAAAAACTAAAACAATGATTAAGTCTCATTAGGACTACCTGTATCATTTGTAGCCAGACTCAGAGTGATTGGTAAAGCTTATCTGAAGTTCTGGCTAGAGGTAAAAGATGGTGGACCATCTCAGCTAGCCACCTTGCAACTGTCCTGAACAGTTTATAGTCCAATGATGATCTTTGAGTGATGTTTATTGGATCAATGACATCATTTCAGACCAGGTAAAATCATTATGGAGCCCCATCTTCTTTCTGGATACTTCAGATATCACTGTTATAAAAATTTATTGTCCATTATGGAAAACTTAAACATCATTAATATCAAAATGGAAATTTTAAATTTTAGGAAAGCACTATATATCTAAAGAAAGTTTCCAAAGAGTCAAGAATAAGTATGGGGAGGAATAGAATTTTGAAAATAGTCCCTAGATCTTTGGTTTTCCTCTGTCCCACACCATGTAACTCTTCTGATATGAGACAGAAACTCTTAATTGTTTCTTTTAAATGCATGTGCTTGGATTTAGAGGAGAGAGCCATGCTCCAATTCCACAGCCAGCTTTGGTTTATACTTGAGTTAGCACTACAACTTTTCTTAGAAATAAAGGATATGGATGTTTAGGCAATGAGATTTTACCCTGTAGAGAATATTGGTACCATTAGGTCTGGTTTTTCCTTGCTTGGTAATTTTTTCTGGATGTCTTTACTTCTTCTTTAGAAGTCTAGATGTCCAAGGTCTTTTGATTTATTGAAGATGAGTATTTCTATTTTCCTGTAAAGACAAAAACAGAACCCTGCCCCGACCCTTGTGGTGAGTTTTCCTTACAACTTGTAGAATTGTCACAGTGTGGATGAACTCTCACTTCCCTTTATTAAGAAGTTTCTCCTGTTTTAATCAAATCTTTACTAATTTTGATGCTATCCATTGCTTTTCTTCTCTTGTGCAAACAAAAATGAAACCCCTTCCCCAATATAACACATCCTGGTTTCCATTCTGAGGTCAACACATCTGTAAAGTACACAGACTGATTTAACTCAGTAGTTTTTTATGTTGTCCAATGTCTCTCCACAGCTGTTGTTTCTTTCTCATTAGCATTAAGAAAATTCAAGGTTAATAAGGCACTACACAATCTATCTTTGGGGGTTTTAGTTCCCCCTTTTCTGTTTTTAAGCATACCTTTTAAGGTATGATCAGATCTTTCTACAACTGCTTGTCCTGTAGAATAGTGTGGTATATCTGTAATATGCATTATATTATAATATGCAAAAAACTGCATCACTTTGCAGAAAACACATGCTGAAGCATCGTCAGTCTTAATTTATACAGGTATACTCATTGTGGCCATAACTTCTAATAGGTGTGTAATTATACAGTCAACCTTTTCAGAACTCAAAGCAGTTGCCCAGATTTAAATTTTCCAAATTCTGCAAAATGAATCACATCCATTTGCAAAATTTCACTCCTTTGTATACCTTTAGGATTACTTCCTGCAGGTAATGGAGTTTGGTTATAGAAGAAAGAATAACAAGGACTTTTTTTTATGATTTCCTTGGCTTGTTGCCAAATGAGAGAAAATTTCTTTTTTTAAACCTTTGCTATTGACATGACGATTTATGAAATTCTGAGGCCTCCATACATTTCCTATTAATAAGCAATCAATTTCATCATTACCTTGTGCTGGAGGACCTGGCAGATCAGTATGGGATCTGATGTGATATATATATTTATAATTCCTATTTTGACTATTTTCTGCAGTGTATGTGTACGGAAGTTAATTCTGATTTGTCAGGAACAAATTCAGCAGTTTCAATATGTAAAAGAACTCTTTCTGCATATTGAGAGCCAGCAACTATAGTGAGAGGTTCTGTAAGTCCATTAGTACCATAAGAATGGCATACAATTCTTTCTTTTGCATAGAATTGTAAGGGCTTTGAGTCACTTTACTTAAATTTCCTGATTTATATCCTGTCTTTCCTGATTTATTTGCATCAATAAGGAATGTAGGGACTCCAGAGGTTGGTGTTCTCTATACAATGTGAGGAAGGACCTAACTGGTTCTTTTTATGAATTTATATCTCTCATTTTTAGAATAACTATTTTAATCTCTCCCAAAAAATTACTACAAGCTCTTTTCCAATATTCATTATATTTCCACAAAGAGGAAATTTCCTCATTAGTTAAAGGTACAACAATTTCTGCTGGGTCCATTCCTGTCAATTTATAGAGTCTTAGTTTTTCTTTTAAAATCAAATCAGAAATCTTTTAAACATAGTCTTTACATCTTTTAAGTCAATAACTAGGCTTTTTTTTTTTTTGCCAGAGCGAGGACTGAACCCAGGACCTTGTGCTTGCTAGGCAAGCGCTCTACCACTGAGCTAAGTCCCCAAGCCCAATAGGCCATTCTTTAGGTAACAAAGAAGGCAGAGGCATTCCAGGCTGTGGAGAGCCCATAGGTTCAATTACTTTACTTATGACTCTCAGATCTCTCAGCATTCTCCATTTTCCAGATTTCTTTTTAATAACAAATACAAGAGAATCCAGGGGCTGGTAGAGTCTTCAATATGTCGAGCATTTAGCTGCTTCTAAACCAGGTGTTCTAAGGCCTGTAGTTTCTCTGAAGGGTAGGGTTGCTAATACCTCTGAGAGTTCAATAGCTGTTGTGCCCTGTTTTTGCACACCCTGAATGGACAGTGACTGTTTTTTATAGTGTCTTAGAATATTATTCCTAGAAACATGAATTGGTTTATGGACTGTTTCTGAGATTGGAAGAATGTTAATCTGGGTATTCCATTGCTGCAATGAATGAAGACCCCATAGATTCACTGCTACATTAGCCACATATGACCTGAACTTTCCTTCTGGCCCTATGCATTCAACCCATCTTGTGCTTTGTTTTACCTGAGGTAGGGTTCTAATCCCTAGGAACTGAACATCTAACTCCTGAAGAGGCCAATTCAGATGCCATGATTCTGGTGTCATTATAGTCACATCTGATCCTGTGTCTGGAAATGACTGGACCAAGTTTGATTTGAGGGACTGCAAGAGGCCACCCAAGGAAGTCCCCAATGGTAAAGGATTGCCTTGTTTATCTCTTGTTGATCTGCATTCGTTCACCCAATGTTGGCCTTTGCCACATCTTCTGCATAGTCCAGAATGTTGGAGCACTCTACTGGGGTCATTCCCAGAAGAACCATTGATTCTAGGAGTACCCTGTATACAATTTCTTCTTATATGGCCTGCTCTACCACAGTTAAAACATTTGGCACTTTGATGTCTTTTTAGGCCATTGGAAATCATCTCTCCTATCCAAGCCTCATCACTATAGTTATGAGACTCAATATTGCCTAATTGTTGGATCCATTCTTCTATGGTTGTTGATCTGACTTTTCAAGATGCAATTATGTTTTTGCATTGTAAATTAGCATCTTCAAAAGCCAAGGATTCAAACTAGTACTCACCTAACTTCTTGATCTGATAATGCTCTATTTACTGCTTTAGTCAATCTTTGCAAAAAGTCAGTAAAGGGTTCTTTTGAGCCTTGTATCACTTTAGTAAATGGCTTAATTCTTTTTCCTGATTCTTGAATCTTATCCTAAGCATTTAAGGCTGCCATATGGCATGGGGACAAGGTGTGCTCATCAAAGGCAGCCTGCTTATTTATGTCAGCAAAACAGCCCTCACCAAGTATTTTATCTTGGGAAATCTCAAAACCTCTATCTAATCTTACCTTGCTGTTCAAGGGCCTTAGCTTCTTCTCTCAACCAGCTTTTCCATTGAAACTTATGACTATATTCTAATACTACTGAGACTAATTGATTTCAGTCATTTTGAGTGATTCTATTACCAGAAGACTATTCAACATCTGTCTTACATATGCTGAATGCATGTCATAGGAGACTATTGCCTCCTTAATATCTTTTAAATATTTCATACGTATTGGTTCCCATTTACAATCTGCATATCATTCTAGATAACTATGATTTGCTGACATTTCAAAAACAGTTCACAGGATTAATAATAGCAGGTGAACTGACCAATCTAGGAAGCTCATCTCTAACTGTGTAAGGTATTGGTGAAGTTAAATCCACTGTAACTTTTCATCTGTACCTTAACTCTCCTTTATCAGTTTTTACAAGTTCTTCTAAGGCTTAGAATCTACTTGTAATTGCCTTCTGTAGGGTCTGGAACTCTTGAACAGTGAATGCTTCCAAAGACTTCATTAGATCAATCAAGTCTCTTGTTTTCATCAATTGTATAAATTCTAAAGATATTGTCTTATCCATCAATGCTACTTTGCCATCCTTAGAGACTGTCTGTATGGCATGGAAATTGCCTTCCAAAAGCAATGTTCTAATTGCCAATTTCTCTTAATCATTTTCCATGGAATAAATTTTGTCTGCAAATTTATAACTACCATATTCCATGGAATAACTTTGTTTGCCAATTTATCACTATCATTTTCCATGGCATAAATTTTTCAGCCAATTTATCAGTATCATTTTTCATGAAATGAATTTTTCAGCAAATTTGTCATTATTTTCAATGGAAAAAATTTTTTCAGCCAATTTATCATTATCATTTTGCAAAGTCTGTATCATATCAACTAGTTTTCATCTTTGGCACTTTTATCAATTTTTAAAGGATATGATGTGAATTGAGAGACTGATAGCAACTATAGCTAAAAATTTATACATCTCAGGGAGGTCGCATAGTTCTTTTAAAATTCCATCCATTGCAGAAATGATAAAGTTTTAAATTCCCTGATGGTAATATTATCTGCCATTGCTCTAGAAAAAGTTTACAAATTCTAAATATATATATATATATATATATATATATATATATATATATATATATATATATATATATATGTTTATCAGTTTAATGTGTGAAGTTATGTAATTTTACTCAGATAAAAATCTTAGGCAGGTATGGATGGCTGGTTTGTGGGATAATTTTAGTACATAATGATGACATTTGGCCTCCAGGTGTCACTGGTGTAGCACCAGAGGATGTCCTGGGACACAAGCTCTGCTCTGACTTGCATTTCTGAAGTGGACTGGCCTGTAAGCTCTAAGAAACTACACTGAATTGAAAGCAACACACTGAACAGATTTTGGTTAGAGAGAAAAAGAAAAACAGCAGCCCGCTGGCACTCATGCCCAGCAGGTGCTGAGGGGCCGCTGGTCACTCATGAGTGGGCATAATGTACCAGCAACTCCCTGCAGTGAATTTCAGGCAGCAATTGGAGCCCACTCAGAGCAGGGAGGGACCAGTGGGGCGTGCACTAGCTGGATAGCTGGCGAGATGGAACACGGATAGTGCAGGCCAATCTACCATAGGCAACATTCCACTTTTGGACCTCCAGGTGCAGAAGGACATGCAGCTGCCGCCGCTGGCCTCTGTGGCCCTCCGTGCTTAAGCAGAGAAGAAAGGAGCTGTGGCCACACTGCAGAGCAGGCCCACTTGGCTGAGGGACCGGCTAACAGGAGGCACTGCTCAAACCCTGCAGAGACTGTGGAACACAAGGGGGCTGGGATGGGGCAGTTTAGCGGCACACTGTTCAAACGTGCCTTGCAGTGAGAATCTGCCTGTGTGTGCCTAGCAGACCTGATTGGGCTGCTTGCCCAGGAACTGCAAGGCAATTGCCGGAGGGGAGTGGCAGAAATGCTCCTGGGCCAAGGCAGGACCCAGAACCAAGCCGAACAGAGGAGGGGCAGGAAATTCAAGAGATTCGAGTTCAGACCCGAATCGGGAAAATCGAGCCTATCGGGAAATTGGGCTTCGAAGGGGGATTGCCGGTGAGGGCTATTAAGCTATCCCCACCGTTGCCATACAAGGCAGTGTGCCCCAGTAGGGTCTGACCACATGAGCACCACATGTTAAGTGAATCCGTAAGAGTCTGTTAAAGGGCATCAATGGATATATTAAGATATAAAATGGGGAGAAATACACTCATGGTTACAGAACAAAGTAAATACCTATCGTCCTCTGTTCTGCCTGAGGGACCATGGGACCAGCTGTCCAGTCTCCGACCACCTGAAGAGAGTGTTAGTGTGCACCCCTCCTCAGTTTTTAGCAGTCACGTACCCAGAGAAACCCACACCTCTATCGGGCCAAATACCCCATGGTCATTGGCAGAGCGAATTCCCACCCACCAGACTGCTAGAATCCTGCAAAAGCAGCTATCTGTAGAAAGGCTGGAAAACAGGGTCTTGGCATTCTCTCTCCAACTTCAGTCCCAGCACTGAAGGGCAACAAACCTTGAAATATGAAAGAACACTTTGGCCCATGTGTGTACAGGCAAGAGCTTTTCTTGAACCAAGGGGACATTTTTTCGGGTGTAGGTTACTTATCATAATTATTCAAGTGATGATTTCTAATTTTTTTTTTCGAGACAGGATTTCTCTGTAGCTTTGGAGCCTGTCCTGGACTAGCTCTGTAGACCAGGCTGGCCTCGAACTCACAGAGATCCACCTGCCTCTGCCACCCGAGTGCTGGGATTACAGGCATGCGCCACCACCGCCCGGCGATGATGATTTCTAATTTTATTTTTACCTACACTGGGTTTTCTCATCATAAAAAAAAAATGTGGCCTGATATCCTCTCACAGTGTGCATACCGGGCTTGCATATATGAGCTCAGCATATAAAGACACATTTCTGAATGCTGTATTTACATCCTAGACTGCATACATTTAGATAGAAAATTAACGGGCAGTAAAAAGTTTTCTTAGTAAATGTTAAGGTTCTTAGCCATAAAAGGTACACTGGATAATGTATATTTTTAATCAATAAAATCTGAACTGGTTCCTTATGTAATTATTATCTACAAAGCTCTCTGGGAATGGCTATTCCCCAGGGCCAAAGGTATTCTCTATAATAAGCAAGTGGTAAAACAAGAGTTAGAAACTATAGATGAATTTAAATTTACGGTACTTTGGAATTACCACAATAGCAAAGAAAACCCTGTTTCTAAACAATAGATAATACAATTGCTCTATCAGATTATTTTATAACTGAATATTCTGGCAATTGTAAAAGTAGATGAAAAATTATGTTAAGATTCACTTCATAGGATCTCAAACTTATTGACAACAGTAAGATATCCACAACAGAATTTTGGAAGCTGTGTCCTTCTGGGCAGCCCCCGCGGGCACACCCCGTCCTTCCCTCCCGCGTCCCAGCCCTGCAGCTCCTCTGACCTGGGAGGTTCCAGAGCCACCAGGCTGTGGTTCATGCCACTGGTTGCTGACTGGTCAAGTTCCCAAGCCACAGAGTTGGTCAACTGCAGCTGAGGAGAGCTTTCAAGTCCTCAGAATACCTGACAGTGATCATTCATACTGAATTATGAACTGTGCAGATCCCCAAAGTCCAACAGAGAATGTTGAAATTTCCTGTCACTTAGCCAAGTTACTTCTGGTCTCACACACTCTTCAAAACTTTGCCTATGGCACTCAATATCTCTTAATTGATTTCTCAAGTCTACAACTCTTTTTTCTTTTTCTGAAAACTTGCCTGAACTGGCAGGTGTCCCCATGTACCCCCTAAGGGACCACTCTGCCCTCTTAGTCTCAGGCTGCCTTCCACACAGCTCCAGCTGTCAGGCTGCCCTGGACCTGCTCTGCACAGCCTCCCCACATGCTTGCTGCCAGCCTGGACCAGAACTGGATCAAGTAGGATACTGCAAAAAGTTACCTAGCCCACATTCTGGGTTCTAACCCCTTCAGACACAATTTATACCTTCTCTCTTCTCATTGGGGGATACCAGCCTCCTGGGCTAAAAGTGAACAGCAAAACAGAGACAAAAGCAAACAAAAAACAAACAAACAAAAAACCCTGTAAACTCTGATGCTCAGTATTAAAACTAAGACAAAACACCCTTGACTCAAAGGACAAACCACAGCAATATCTCTTAAGGAAAGCAATTTAAATGAGGCCCAAGATATGTCATACAATGTTCTGCACCTGATAATAGGTTTCTCTGCTGACACAGTAAGCATGAGCAAGCATTACTGAAAAAGCGTAACAGGTTTATTTGAGCAGAGCAACTCCCAGGTGGGTTCTCTAGTCCAAGAGATCAAAGCATGAATAACCATGCTCACTAACCAAAGCAGGGAGACTTCATAGGTTGCAGGTGAGCAGTGACGATGTGTCAGGCACAAGCTGGGTTTGTGCCCAAGTATGGTCAAAGGTTGAGCACTTTAGGCAGGGACTTGGGCAGCTGGCAACTTCAGGGGAGGAAACTGCAGTAGCCACCAAGATACATAAATAGGCTTTTTGGTCCATTTCTTTTGTCTGGTGACACTCTGAGGGGTGGGTTCTAAAGAGAGACAGACAGACAGAGAGGGAGGAATGAGGCTTGGTTGATCATGCAGAGGGAGCTGAAGGTGCCAACCGAACAATATGGAACTAAAAAACCAGAGTTATGTTCAAGGAGATCAAAGCATTTATACCATCTGAATCAATTTCAAGGAAATATCAAAATGATACCTAGGCAAGTAAACATTAGCAAGTGTTGTAGAGATGAGGACAATGTAAGATATGAAAATTGAATTCAATAAAAGTTGGAAACACCAAAGAAATTTCATACTAAAATTAAGGAATAGATGAAAAATTCAATGAACCTAATAATAACTGAAATGGATCATGTAAGGGAGAGAGTATCGGGGTTGAAGACGAAGTAGAGGAGCTGGATGGCTCAATCAGGGAAAAGAGTGGATTAAAATAAAATGCTCTATATAAATAGTACTAGTTAAAAGGAAAGTTCCACCTGTATATTCTTCTCTTATACTAAATATTCTATATTTTAGACACAGTAACTCACTCTGAAGAGCTTTCCTGAGAAGCTGTATAAACACTTCATTACTATGTAAATGAAATACTACTGAGAATCCATCTTTATCATTCCCTCTCAGATCTCCATTATTACCAGTCAATATCCCAGAATTGCAATGTTAGCAATGATGACATGGGGGAAGGCATGTCAGGAACTCAGGATTTGGGAAGGAAGTAGGTGTCTGAGGAAGTCCATGGTCAGTCAGATCATTGCTAAGAACCTAGTGTGAATTCATCCTGTGCCTTAACTCTTTCACCACTAGTTTGCTATAGTCTAGATTTACTCACTAAGAAACAGGCTTGTCTTCTGGGAGCATGCTAAAGGTGCTTTGAAGAAAGTTATGAAGAAACACATGTCATCTACTAAAGCGCCATGGCAGATCATACATAGAAAAATACAAGAGAAATTATCCAGGCAAAGAAAAAAATCACAGACCAGGTTTCCGGATGAAAATAGACATGGAGTTTCTGTCTATGTTATACAGAAGCAGAATACAAGTTGGTTTAATGCAATAGATGCAAGATTATTTCAACACATAGAAACAAATCAATATATGTCATTACATATCTTGGCTCAATGAACAAAGAAAGATGACCATGCCAATAGATTCATCAAAACCCTGTGGGAAAATAACACATTTCTCAGTATAAAAGCTCTAAATGGGAAAACAGAGGAATGTGCTTCAGCATAATAAAGATAATACAATGAAACCCTAAAGCTAACATTTCGCAAAATTAGAAAATGGAGATAGTGCCATGCTAATCAGAACAAAGACAATGGTGGCATCTCTCTCTCTCTCTCTCTCTCTCTCTCTCTCTCTCTCTCTCTCTCTCTCTCTCTCTCTCTGTATCTGTCATAACTCAAAAAAAAATGCATCAGTTTGTGCCCAGAGTTTTAAAAAATGCTTTTTAATGGATGTATTCAGGAATGTCAAAAATATTGTTATTCCATATATAATTGCAAAATTCAAAACATAAATATTCCAGCGATGGTCAACTATGTCTCTAGCCTCAGAACTCAAGAGGCAAATACAGGTTTTGTGAAGTGAAGCCAAGTTGGTCTACACAGCATGTACCATGGCATCTAAGGCACCTCAATAAGAACATTTTTCTAGAATAAATTAAATTAAATTAAACAAAAATACAAATATACCATGAGAAAGCTCAGATCTGATGAAAATATTGAGAACATATAAAATACCCATACAGTATCATTTGGTTTTTTACATAGCAACAAGATGCTGAGAAGTCAGAAGACCACTCCTTTTTCTCAATAAATAGACTCACTAGCATGGCATTCAAACTTGAAATATGCCTCTCTAGGTTGCTGAGACAGAAGAATCACCAATGGCTTTATCAGATGCTAACCATGCATACTACAATACACACCTTCCAGGCAAGGTATGTGTACTGCTGTAACAGTGCCAAGACTATTTTATGGGTTGCAGGCTTTCTGGCTGGATCTGCAGCTGGCTCCACATAAGTAAACACAGGCATGTCACTTGAAATCTGGATATAATTCTATGAGTGGAATGTTCAAAGACCCTAGGAGGGAAATCATTCCTGACATTTTGTTACATGTACAAATTACTCAAACTCTCTTTACATGGTTCTCTTTGTGGCATGGCCTAGAGCTGCTTTCCCCCAAAGTCAGAGAAACTTGTCACAATGTACAAGACTATTTCAGAGACTCTTCATTAGTCCAATAGAGAGAACAAGTAACTGCTGACTGCATAGCTTATATTGAGATTATCACATCAACACATTCAAACCACAGGAATCATTACAGTAGATGCAACAAAAGATTGTAGAAGCTGCAAGACGGGGAGTTGACCAATGCTGATTTGGGGGCAAAATTTGTAAATTTCAATATAACAAAGTATTTAGAATGGCTTCACAATGTACTTTTAATGCTTGGCTTATTCTTAAAATGAATCCATAAACAAAAACTGTATGTGTAAGGAAAGGAAAAAAGAAAGTTGAAGGCAGTCCTCTACAATGAAAGGTTTGATTGTCAAAAGCAATGAAGGAAAACTGCAAGCTGAAAGTCCTCCCACACTCATAGAATACTGACACATTACTAGCACATATTCATTCAAACAGACAAGACAATGTAAAAGGAATTTGTGTTCTGTAAATATCTGAAGCAATTCCTATGAAAATCCTCCATGTAGTTTGTGAAGAAATAGCAAATGATATGAAATGTGAAAAAACACAAAGCACTCAGAAACCCTGAGAGTAAGATCAAACCCATACATGACATGCAAATACATTACAATAATGTCATGAAAGGAACAGCAGGTAGCAAATGGAAGACAAGGTAGTTGGGGTTTAATAATCTATGGAGAAACAATGCAATTCTTTCCAAAATCCTGTAAGTACTATTTTAGGACATGGAAAATTAATTCTAAAAGAGATAGAATCTGTAATAAAATAAAAATGTACCAAAAAACTGACAATTGGAAAAAACTTGAATGAAGCAAATTTTCAAAGTTTATACTACATTTAACAGTTAGCAATGGCAACCAGTCAACACTGTTATGAAGACATGGCCAGTGATGTGAATGGAATGATGACAGCCTCATTCCTATGCAGTCAAAAGGATATTTCCTCCTAATATTAACTCTTACAGAGTATGTCTTCTACAACAATACTCAATAGAACTCTCCAGAGTCACTCCTAAGGAAGCAGAATGTCACAAAACTGATTTCATGTCTGGTTTACAATGTCACTTTAACCCCTAATTACCATTGCCTCAGTGTTGCCAATGTATCTGGATCCTTTGTTACTGTTTCCTCTCAATTCACAATCCAGTGTTTTTTGTTCCACTCCAAGGAAAGCGAGCCTGGGTCAGAAGTGTGAGAAAGGCACATGGGAAAGATATGATTCAGAATGCACCTAGATTCACTAATGTAGAACTGTGATCAGTAGATAAAGATAAAAAAATAAGAGGGTTCTAGATATGATTTCTTACCAGACATATAGTTTGAAAAAACCAAAATTTATGAAGCATTTTAACCTTGGATATCTTGAGGCCCACTTCTAATTGAAATTCACTCAAAACTCAAGGGCATAAAGGAAATGTCAGATTGTCATAACAATATTATACACTACTGAGTTTCTGAATTAATCATGGAACAAAATCAGAAGGAACCTAACACCTGACAAAAGAAGACACACAAGACAGAGAATGCTTCATGACAAGGTTCCTTGTCCTTTGAGAATTTGACTGTATTGGATGACACATGAGACTCATTCACACACACCTCATGCATATGTAAAGTAGTTTGAAAGGGAATCCTGTGGATGAACACAAAAGCTGGGCATTGTGGCACAAGGTTTTAATCCCTGCACTCCAATGACAGAGGCAACAGGTTTAGCATGATCTACATAGTGAGTTACAGCAAATGGAGGACTGTGTAAAGAGACACTGTCTGGAAAGGTAAGAAAAAAAAAAACATAAAATGAGCACTTTATTGCTGGGCATAGTTGTGTACGCTTTTTAATTCCAACACTCAAGAGACAGAAGCAGGTGGATCTCTTAAATCAAAGCTACCTGGATCTTCAAAGTGAGCTCTAGGACATCATTGGCTCTCACACAAAGAAATCCTGTCTTGAAAAACCAAAAACGGCACTTTATTTGCAATATAATGTGCATACAACTTATGTAGAGCATCGAGCCTTGTGCACTGGAGAAGCCAGGAAAGCTTAACACACAGCTTGCCCAACAGAATGAGGTGTGAATCTGCTATTCCTAGAACACTAGGAATGATGTTGTTTTACAACCTGGTGATCCTTTGCTGTCTGATGAGACAGCCTCTGCCTTACCTCCCAGAATATATGTTTTTACTTATCCAAGACCTTTCCGCTAAATCTTCAGCATTGCTTTTAGACCATTAAACCCACTGTTATGAGTGAGGTCACTAGTGCTTTACAGTAGTCTGAGTAACTTCTATGTTATCTTAGGGTCAGGCCAATCCTAACAGCCATAGGCAATGTATTCGCCTCAGTCAAACTTCCTATACTCTAAATCTTGGGCACTATTGCTGCATCAACAGTACCCATTCTTGTGAAAGAAGCCAGTGGTACTTTATAAGGAATCTCAATGTAAACATGTCTTAAATTGTTGTGCACTTGGGATTCAGTTGTTATCTGACTACTTTTTTAAAAAAAATTTGTGTTTTACTTAAATATGAATAAAGCAAAATGATCTGGGTCAGACTCTAAAAGTCCTGTTCCAGCACCTATTACAATAAAATTGGGCTGAGCTAACGTTTCATTCTGTCCCTTCATTGATTAGTTTTTCCATCCCTGCTATAAAGCCGGCAGGAGAATCACCACAGCTGGCACAAAAACATGAGATACACAACCTTCAGAGAAGGTAAGAAAAGTTTATTGGATGGACTAAGAAGAATTAGAGTGTTATAGTTATGAGTAGTGTTGGATCTCCAGTTTTTAGACCTTCATCCAAAATTGGTATTCTAAAAAGATTAAGGCTCAATATTAACTGACTTCATGTATAAATTAGCAAATAGAGAAAATTATCTCTGTTCTAAACTCTTTATTTCAAGATTTATATGTTCATTGAGTAAAGTTAAAAAATTTGTAAAATCTGTAACAAAATTTTAACTTAAATTTTTTAACAGCTGGGCAGTGGTGGCGCACGCCTTTAATCCCAGCACTTGGGAAGCAGAAGCAGGAGGATCTCTGTGAGTTCAAGGCCAGCCTGGTCTCCAAAGTGAGTTCCAGGAAAGGCACAAAGCTACACAGAGAAACCCTGTCTTGAAAAACAAAAAAAACAAAAAACAAAAATAACTTGTGACAAAGGGCTGATAATTAAATCTATAAATAGGTAATTTTTATTTACTATAATGTATATATGTATGTATATATATGTGTGTGTGTATGTATATAAACACATACACACACACACATATATATACACACACATATGATTCACCTTTATTTTTTTTTAGAAAAATTGGCCTGCTACATCTTAACATAGAAAATAGTATTTTTCATAACAGTCTTTCATCTTAGCTGATGCCTAATGAGGATAAAAAGAACATGTGCTGCTAGCCATCTTTACTAAGGTTCAAAAATATATGCCAAGTAATTTACCAACATCTTAATATGACCACATGGTATAAAACAATTAAGACAAGACTTTTAAAGCCTTCTGTTTATTACATCATCATTTTATGCTAAAGACACAATGAAAATTCACCAAGTTACTTTGGATAAGAATGGATTTTTGTATGATAAATTACTAAGGCTATTGTAGTCGGGAGTTTTCCTGTGTCCTGCATCTACTTGATCCCAAGTAAACACACAGAGGTTTGTATTAATTACAAACTGTTTGGTGTATGACTCAGGCTTACAGGTAACTAGCTCTTTTATCTTAAATTCACCCATTTCTATTAATCTATGTATCACCATGTGTCTCATGGCTATCCGTGTGTTCCATTATATCTTGCTCCCCTGTCAGCGCTCAGTGTCTCTCCTAACTCTGCATTCTTTCTGCCTGTACCTTTGCTCAGATTTCCTGTGTAGCTATAAAACGTCTTGCCATAGGCCAGAGCAGCTTCTTTATTAACCAATGGTAGCAACACATATTCACAGCAAGGGAGATGTGTCAAGCAACATCTGGCATACAACATGGGGTTTCTGTTACTTTCTCTTTCCCAGTGCAGATTCTGATCATCTTCCTCCCTTCACTCATGGGGCTTAACAGCACCCCCTAGATGGTGTGTTTTGGTGAGAAGGACATTTGGTTTTGTGTTTTTTTGTTCCCTTCAGCAGGTAAACATTGGGACCCCCATTTCTTTCCTTCTTTTGTGTTGTCTATCACGTTTGTCTGACCATCCCATTAAGAAGGCATATTTTTTCTGTTTCCATTCAACTAACAACTCACAAAAGGACTGATAATCCAAGAGGGGTGCCTGGAGACACCTTGTGGGCATAAGGCCATCACCTAAAAAAACCACGTAAGTGCCCTACTAAGCACAAGACATAAGGGTCATCTTCTATTGTCTGCTTTCTATTTCCCTCTAAAAGATGGGTAACCTTTTCATCACCCCCACCACTTCCATGTCAGATATCTCTATGATAGTCAATGATAAGAAGACAGTCAGTTTGAGCCCTGTAAAATGTGTCAAGGAGAATGCAGCTGTCATTAAATCATGTGCTGCTCCAGCTTCTGCTCCACCACCACTGTGGGCAGCCATGCCCACACCACAGAATTCTTTGGCTGATATACTCCAGTATGCACCTCCCTTAGGAGGTGACTACTCTCTCACAGGGTGAGTATCTTACAACTCTCACAGCCTACATCACTGTCAGTCTGTAGGCCCATAGAAGCCTTCCCTGTCAAGGTGGACAGCTAACACATGAAATTTTCCAGTTAAGTCAGACAAAGACAGAGGTTATAGCCTTTGACTCTTTGTTTTCTGAAAAGGTTTGGAATGATGTAAAAAGGCTGTTGATCCCTCCTGGATTTTGATTTTTTTTTATTTTTGGTTTTTTTTTTTTTTTTTTTTTGGTTTTTCGAGACGGTTTCTCTTTGTAGCTTTGCACCTTTCCTGGAACTCACTCTGTAGACCAGGCTGGCCTCAACTCATAGAGATCCAACTGCCTCTGTCTCCTATGTGCTGGGATTAAAGGCGTGTGCCACCAACACCCGGATCCCTCCTGGATTTTAATTCATGTTTGATTATATATTCCCAACAAGTTTGCTGATTATGAGACCAAAATACCAATGTAGAGTATAGTAAAAACAATACAGAGTATGACTATTCTAGAAAATATCTCTTATTAAAATTAACTTTCATGTTCATTTTATGTGACTGGGAATATTTGGCTAAGTAAATATGTCACTGCTATTTGTACCCCCTGCCTATGGAGTTTAGAAGGAAGTATCAGTTCCCTTGGACTGGAATGGTGCCCTAGGGCCTGGAAACCAAACTATGGTCCTCTAAAAGAAGAAGCCAGTATCCCTAACTGCTGAGTCATCTCTGTTTTTAGAAAACTTGCCTTTGACTAATATTCATACCTCACTTATATCACTAAAAGTGCCTCTAATTTCTTATATGTCTTTTACACAGGAAAGCATTTTGTCCAGGAACTCATGGTAAATGGGTAATTTTCCACGATAGGGTCTGGTGACATTCAAGGATGAGAATGTCTGGACTCTGCTCAGAGGGCTTTGTACAAGGGTGTCATGTTGGAGAAGTAAAGCAATCTAGTCTTTGTAAGTATGAATGCTCTTCTTACAGAATTCCTGAATCATCCTTTGTATTTACCTACTTTGTGCATATTTAAACTCCCTGAACTACATACCTGTGTACAGCTAGATGCCTCTGGTGATAATTAAAGGGAGATCTGGAACTAGAGGTAAGATTTGGGAAAGGAGGATGTAAAGCTTAATTGGCACATCCGACAGGCCTTCTCAAATAGGTAGCCTAGATGCTTAAGTCTGTTCTTAGAGAGTACAGAGGTGTCTCTGATAAGGTACTTTCCTCCATCTGGGGATGGACCTGGCCGGATGCTGCCAATGACGATAATTACAGGGAGGCTTGAACTGGGGTTCTGGCTGAGCATAGCTGTCAGTGCAGAAGGTTATCTAAATATTCCTACAAGTGGTTAGGTGAGGAGTTAGAGGTCTATAAAGTTAGTAAGGCTGTAAGAAAGGAGGGTCTGAGCTGAATTGTGTAAAGCTATTACTTAAGGTCCACCTGACCTAGGCGGTGTCTCCTTGTGGAATTTACCTTAAAGCAGGAGACTAGCATGTGGTGGTCTGGACTGTTATTTCTGTTAGTCCTTGAAAGTGGCTAAGAGAGATATCTGATTCCAGTGCTGAAAGGGGAGAAATGGATGGGCTGGGGGTGGGGGTGGGGTGGGAAGGAAGCCTTTTCTGAGGCTGTTCTCCAAATACCTTGAATGTATATGTCCAGAGAGTGATCAGTCCACACTGTTAGCTCCAAATGCTCCTTGGAATTTGGGTTCCTCTGAAGGAATTCCCTGATCCCTTCAGGTAGTGACTTTGCCTTAACCAGCTGAGTTCCTATGATATATTCCTGCGGCCGGTAGGCTTTTCCCTGTCTGAGGCCCTGGGTGTCATCTGTTTGATGGTTGCCTTACTCATCATCTTCCTCACTGAGGCTCTGTGTGGTCATGCAGCAATCCCTGGTGCTTTGAATCAGTGACCGTCCCAGTGCTGAAGTGTGAAAAGCTTTACTGTTAAATATAGTGTCCGTCTAAGAACCCCTGAAATAAATTTACAAGGCACATTTTTCTGTCATTTAAAAATCCTTCACTCTCAGTGTTTTGTGTCAGATTTGAATGATTTGTGGGAAATATATGCTTTAGTTTATTTTCACTTTTTAGCCCTGGCTGGCCTATGTCTCTTCATGCACAGCAGGATGGCCTCCAACATCCAGAGCTCCACCTGGCCCTGCCTCTCACACCCAGCCTCATGTTTGTTTGTTTTATTTTTCAAGAAGCTCCACGCTGAGTTGCATTGTGGGTGAGGTAAGTCGGACTCTTACTAATACTGTGGTGTGTGTTATTGCTCTTGTTTTGTCCCAGTGTCTGTTGTTAATATCAATGTAGTTTATATGTGCATTTGTTTGCTTTGTTTTTCGAGACAGAGTTTCTCAGTGTAGGTTTGTGCCTTTCCTGGAACTCGCTTTTTAGACCTGCCTGGCCTCGAACTCACAGAGATCCGCCTGGCTCTGCCTCCCAAGTGCTGGGATTAAAGGCGTGCGCCACCACCACCCGCCTGTATGCACATTTTTGACACTTCGATTTGAAAAGGCAAGAAGAGGTCCAGTCATTCTTTTTGAGACACAATCTCAGAGCAGAAGAACAGGGAGAAATGGCTGCTTCTCCAATAAATACATTCAAGATCAGTGTAATGTCAATTTTTTTCTGGGATTGTCATATATTGAGACTATGCAAATCTTTAAAACTCTTGTTTTGAAAATAGTACCTGGTGGTTGGAGAGATGGCTCAGTAACAAAGAACACTTTATACTCTTGCAGAGGACTGGAAGCTAGTTCATGGCATTCATGTGTTGGCTTATAGCCATCCATATTCCAGTTCCAAGGGGTTTAATGTCTCATCCCTACTCCATGTGATGCTTTCTATGCTATTTAATAAAGACAGAGAAAAACACTGTTACAGACAGATAGAGAGAGAGTACACACACACACACACACACACACACACACACACATACATACACATGCGTGTGCACACACACATATACAGAGAGAGAGAGAAAGAGAGAGAGAGAGAGAGAGAGAGAGAGAGAGAGAGAGAGAGAGAGAACAGACACAAAGGGTAGATTTACAAGACAACTTTCAGGCAGACACAGACTCAAACTCATGGAACAGAGAACCATGGAATGGAAGAGACAGGGAACTTCAAGCAAAGAATTCAGATCTGGACTTGTTCTTAGTTAATGTGTCTAAGGGAAAATGCTTTTTTTTTTTTTTTTTTTTTTTTTAAACTTGACTCAGCTAAGATTATTTGTGATGTGGAGTTAATTGCTAATGTGTTTAATCCATGCACATATGCGGAATCTATTAGCTAGTGACATCATTGTTTTTCCATATGGAGAGAAACAATAGAACTCACCACAATGTGAAACAAGCAGTCTTGTCATCTGAAAGGTGCCCATGGGCTCCAAACCCTGTGCTTTAAGGACAGATCCCTGTCTTTGCATTGGCTTTTCTGTGTGCACACCTCCAGGCAGAGCTGGGATGCCTATTTTCCTGTCATAGTCATGACAGGACAGCTTCAACCTCAGAACACACCAGAGAAACCTGGTCCTCATAAGCACAACAAATGTATTTCTTAGTGAGAATTTTTAAAGGGGCTTGAGTAATTCTGGAGTCTCTTTTCCTCAGTCTATACAGATGGAAATGGGTGTACACGGGCAAAGTAGGCAACAATCAGATGAATGGATAAAGGGCTAATCAATATAGCATGTATGATAGTTCTATTCCTAGTGTTGTGGAAATAATATAGAATCCTTTCTAAAGTGGCTGCTCTGGTTTTACGCACCAATGAAAAGTATAACTTTGTCGATTTTTCAACATTTATGCCAGAATTCGTTATTTATCCTGGTTATAGTCATTCTTACTGGGGTGAGATGGAATCTTTAAGAAGATCTAGTCTGCATCTCCCTGATACCTAAGTATACAGAATTCTTTGTCAACATGACTTGAGAAGTACCCAAGCTAACTGCACAGCCTAATCAGGATACATGAGTGTACAAACATACCTGATACCAACTGACTTTAAATCCTTCATGGAACTTAAATAGGAAGAGCTAAAAGAAATGATCACTTCAGATTCATGCCATGTACTAAAATTACATCAACAAAGTAATTTGACAGGCTCATAAGCAGCAAGAACAATAAAGCAGAAATAAATGCACCCTGATTAAAAAGAAAACCCTAGAAGCAGATGGATTCATTCTAGAATTATGTCACAATTTCAGGGAATAATTGATACTGAATCTACTTAAAGTATTCCCTGATATAAAATGGAGTCAAGGCTTCCAGATTCTTTATGAAGTTAATATTACCTGATAACAAGCCAGAAAAAGAGAAAAATTGAAAAACTTTAACTTTTATTATCTTTTTGACATTTCACATGATATACCTTATTATTAGAGTTATTGCATTATCCATTTCCTGTTGCATTTCAGTTTGGATTATTTTTTCAGTGTTTCTAAGAACTTACTGAATTTAATTTTCATACCCTACAATGTCTTTGCATCCTTCAGGCATTTGCTAGTGTTTTGTTGTCCACGGATCTTTTTGTTCCAGTCTTCTTTGAGTTGATTCACATGCTTTACATGTTTTGAGCATTTTGGACATGACTCTGGTTTTTGAGTTCTGTATATTGGATATCATTTCACTTTCTTTCCTTAGGGGATACAGACATGGTTTGTGTTTTGAACCCAGGGTGTTTTATCTTAGTTTTTATGTTTTGGGAATCAGACTTAAGCATCAGAATTCAGGGTGTTTGTTTTCTTTTTGCTGTGTGTTTTACCCAGGAGGCTTGTATTCCAAGAAGAGAACTTAGGCGGGATAACTTGTATCTGATGGGGTCAGAGCACAGGGTCAGAGGCCGGGGTGCAGCGTCCTCCTAGGTGCAGTTCTGGTCCAGGCTGGCAGCAAGCATGTGGGGAGGCTGTGCAGAGCGGGTCCAGGGCAGCCTGACAGCTGGAGCTGTGTGGAAGGCAGCCTGAGACCCAGTGGGAGGGACGGGTCCCCGATGGGGCACCTGCCTGATCAATGGCCTTTAGGAGAAAAGAAACAGCGGGTGGACTTTCATAAAAATTAAGAAAAAGAGCCGGAGGTTGGTGTTTTGAAAGAATACATAACGAGAAGCAGCGATGTATTTGGCCGGGCCGAACACATAGGTTTCAGTAAATCAGGCTGAAGGGACAGAAAATGAGGAGGACCCTGCAGGGTACTCGGGACCTGAAACCTTCCGGAGCCGCAGTCTCCGCGCAGGCGGCCTGGGAAAGTCACAGTCACAGCGCAGTGGCGGGAACTGCAGCCCGGCGGCCCTGGAACCTCCCAGGTCAGAGGAGCTGCGGGGCTGGGACGCGGGAGGGAAGGACCGGGGTGCCCGCGGAGGCTGCCCAGAAGGACACAGCTTTCAAAATTCTGTTGTGGATATCTTTCCGTTGTTGATAAGGTTGAGATCCTATGAAGTGGGGTGTATCGTGATTTTTTTCTTTTATAGAATGTTGTCACCATATAATCTCGTAGAGCATCTGCAGTGTCTGTAGTTTGCAAACAGGTTTTCTTTGATACTGTACCAGTTACAACGCTCCTAGAATGGAAATTCATTCACGGTTTCTTAACGCCCCTGGTCCACTACTTGCCTATTCAATAGTGGCCTGTGGCCAGAGGAATTGGCTTCGCAGAGATCTTTGTAGATATTAGTCATTTGCGGTATCTTTGTAGATTTGATTGAATCAGAAAATGTACATTACAAAACACCACAGTTATAATTGTAAATATTAACATTTACTGAGAAAAGTTTTACTCGCCGTTAATTTTCCACCTGAGATGTATGCACTCTGTTGTAAACACAGAATTCAGAAATGTGTCTTCATATGCTTCGTTGTTGATGTTACTCCTTAGGTCTGAATGATGAGTGAGGACAGACTGCTCCACGATGTGATTGAGGAGAAGGTTTATTGTAGGTATGAGGGAGAAAATAGCCAGAGACATCTGGAAGGGTCCGGAATGAACTGGTCCATGGGAGGGGAATGAGAAATAAAGAGATGATGGGAGAGAGGTGGAGGCCAAGAGAGCACCAGGCCAAAAAAAAAAAAAAGTCCGCTTTGATATGTTAATTGACACCTCAGTTAGCCCTTTGTCATGAGTTTTTTGCCCCCTGACAAGGTCTAGGCAAGCCCAGTATACATGTGAGAAGACATCACTCCTCACTATTTTTATAGATAGAAAACCCATTAAGATGAACACAAAATTAGAAAGCACCTTTTGAATAACTATGATTGGACACCTACATCAGAAAAATGTCTCCTTCAAGAAATAGACTCTGGGCGCACGCCTTTAATCCCAGCACCTAGGAGACAAAGGCCCGTGGATCTCTGTGAGTTAGAGGCCAGCCTGGTCTATAGAGCAAGATCCAGGAAAGGTGCAAAGCTACACAGAGAAATCCTGTTTAAAAAAGACTGCCCATGCTCATGTGGCAAAACTGTTGTTTTTTATTTCATGGTTTGTTGACATTCAGTGCTGTGATTGTGGACTTCTTGTAGGAGAAGTGGGAATGTCTAGACCCTGCTCTTGTGGAGGGCCACTGCTGCGGGCCGCAGGAATATATCATAAGAACTCAGCTGGTTAGGGCATAGTCACTACCTGGAGAGATCAGGGAATTCCTCTAGAGGAAGCCAAATTCCAAGGAGATTTTGGTGTTATTTGGCTTGTTATATATCAGCTGTCTTCTGTTATGAAAATCATGTGTGCCTTTTTTCCCAATTGACTTTTCCCTAAGTCAGTTTTCCCAATTGACTTTTCCCTAAGAAGGGCTAACAGTGTGGACTGATCACTCTCTGCACATACACATTCCAGGGATTTGGAGAACAGCCTCAGGAAAGGCTTTCTCTGGAATCAGATATCTCCCTTGGCCACTTTCAAGGACCAGAAGCAATAACATGCAAGTCTCCTGATTCAAGATAAATTCCACAAGGAGACACCGCCTAGGTCAGGTTGACCTTAAGTAATAGCCTTACACAATTTAGCTCAGACCCTCCTTTCTTACAGTCTTACTAATTTTATAGACCTTTAACTCCTCACCTAACCACTTCTAGGAATATTTAGATAACCTTCTGCACTGTAATTATCGTCATTGGCAGCATCCGGCCAGGTCCATCCCCAGATGGAGGAAAGTACCTTATCAGAGACACCTCTGTACTCTCTAAGAACAGACTTAAGCATCTAGGCTACCTATTTGAGAAGGCCTGGCGGATGTGCCAATTAAGCTTTACATCCTCCTTTCCCAAATCTTACCTCTAGTTCCAGATCTCCCTTTAATTATCACCAGAGGCATCTAGCTGTACACTAGTTGCCTAGCGACTGTGCACATTCTCCCACACCCTTCAGAAAAACAGCAAATAGCTTGGACTGATAGGAACCACAAGAAAAAAGAAGGCAGGTTTTTTTTTTTTCTCCCATTGAACTAGCAACTTATAGATTCTTAACATTTTCTACCAATCACATTAAAGGTTATAGTTGAGCACATAAGATCTTTCTTCTTAGATATTACCTGAATTTAGCCTTTAGTTAATTCATTTCTTCATTAGTCACTTCCCTTTTGGGTTGCAAATGATAATTAACAATTACTGCCCTCTATGTGATTCTTATCACCCCTCCATTTGACCCTGGCATCCTGGCTCTGCAATGCCAAGGGATTACCTCTTGTAAGTGTATGTATACTGGGACTCCCAGGGCACGGAGGATGGAGAAGAAGATTTGGAAGAGTAAATGACTGGACTAAGAGCTTGGTGTGCTAAGATTCTATTTCCTGAAAATAGTCCCCACTATTGTAGTTCTCTCTCCAGGGCCCCTGGTATGTATAGTATTAAGGCTGGTCCCTCTAATATTATACAAAAAAAGCCCAGAACAGAACAGGAGAAGGGTTTCTCTTTGGTAGACAGTTTCCTGGCACAGCCAATAACCAAGCTGCAAACACCACATCAATGCCAGCCCCTGATCCCTGATCCAGCCATATCAACTCTGACAGCCCAAGTACAAATTCACTCTGCTGTGGAGTGAGTATCCCAGCAGGACACACTGGTCTGTAAATCCCATCTGCTGGAGAAGGGATGTGCAGGGGGCTGCTGAGGTGGGATTTCTGGTCAGCAAAGAAGCCAGGCAGACAGCAGTCTGATTAGGCTGCTGGTAAAGGAGAGGGTCAGAACTGGAGAAATAAGCACCCTCTTGCTGGTCTGCATGACTTCAATCTAGCCCTTATCAATTTAGCCCTTTTCATGCCTGATCTTAAGGACACCAAATGTTGAGTGTGAAGGAAGGTTTTAAAAGGAATGTCATGAACCTGGATAGCAATAAAGAAGATGGGTAGTCACAATTTTGGAAGGTAGCAGACAGTCCAACACAAAACTCTCAAAATGCACAAAGAAAAAATACTGAGCAAGGATAAAATGTAGTGTTTGCCAGAAGGCTATATTATCAGCCTGGGTTCGTTTTACTCAACAGTTTCCAAACACATGACGCAATCACTAGTAGAATGGTAGGGAGCAAATGGACAGAAATGCTGGGAACTTCAACGTCTAACATTTAGTGACAGATAGTGAAACCCAACAGAATATTAGTGAGAAAGAAGACCACGAACAGCACAGAAAATGAATAATGCCCGGCAGTCTAGAGAATCGTCCACACAACAGCAGAAGATGCCCAGTGTGCCCTAACTCCAAGGAGCATTCTCCAGTGTGGGAAAAGAATTAGAGAACAAGTGTTCAAACTTAGCAAAGATAAGTGCTGGAATATTTTATTTTCTTACGTAACTTGAATGCAAATATCAACAACAGAAAGAAAATAAAATGCATAAATGACCAGTAAAAACCGGTGCATTACTAGCATGTTTATATTCAAACGTGAGACAATATAAAAAGTGAGTACACCATTACACTCAGGCAAAGGATGACATTAAAACAGAACTAGAACATTAAGCTACTTTAATGTTAGGAATGGGTCTGAGCATCTCAAAATAATGGCAAGGTGAAAATTCTTACTTCTGTGGGAGCAAGCATAGCTGTGCCAAGTGCAGCATGCAAACAGATCAGCAAGGGTCCGACCAGGACTTTGTTCCTAACTGAAAAGTCTGACTGGTCAGAGCTCACCTCACATACTTTTGACAGTGGCTAATTTAAAACAACGCGGTTGAAAACCTGAACACAATTTTGAGCACCAAATGAAACCGTTATTTAACATTTTGACCAAAAAAGTGTTGTTGACCCTTGAGAAATTTAAAATTCTCCCAAGCAGCATAAGTCACACTTTTCTGAGATGGAATTGTGTCTTATTTCAGTCCTTGTCAGAAAAGACAACAAATTCTGTTTACATTTCTCACACTTATTTGTAAATTTCAGAATGTCTGGTGAAATCCACAAGTGGTGGTGCGTGTCTTTAATCCCAGCACTCTGGAGGCAGAGGCAGATTGCTCCCTGTCAGTCAAGACCAGCCTGGTCTACATAATGAATTCCAGCAGGGATACTCAGTGAGATCCTACCTCAGAAAAGCATGTCTGAGGGCTGGAGAGGTGGCTCAGTGGTTAAAGTACTGGCCGCTCTTTCAGAGGACACAGGTTCTATTCCCAGCACCCACATGGCAGCTCACAACCATCTGTAAATCCAGTCCAGGGGAAATATTGGCCTTTTCTGGTTTCCATGAGTACTCCATGCAGAGGGTCCAAAGACATCTATGCAGATAAACACCCAACACATAAAATAAAAATAAATAATCATATAAAAAGCCCAGTGGAACCATCTGGGGTGATGTTTTCACTTCCTGATTCAGGCATAGGAGGAGAAAAAGAAGTATATTTTATTTATCTGGGTTTAGCAGAGGAACCTGAGCTCAACACAGCCTTGGTTTTACAGTGAGTAATCTAACACACTGCTGCCTGCTACCTTGGTTTTTAATGTTACTAATTGTTTGTTCTGTAGTGTTGGTGGTCAAACCCAGGAACCAAAAAACTAGGTCAGTGCTTTATGACCCATTTACCTCACTAGCCTTGCTGGCAATTGTTGAAGTCTTTGCTCACAAATACCATCTGCCTGCCTCCTGTATCTACAGTGGAGGCACCAGTCTATGTATCCCTGTAATCAGGAGAAGGCAGGCAGCTGATATTGGAACAGGCAAACTCCTGTTCTGCAAGAAAGGAATGGGGCCAGGCTGGAGAGATTGCTGAGAGGTTAAGAGCACTTGAGGCTCTTTCCCAAGCACCTACGTTCAATTCACAGCACCCACATGGAGACTCATAGCTGCTGTGACTCCAGATCTAGGGATGTAATACCTTCCTCTGACTTCCAGACACACCAGGCATGCATGCGGTTCACAAACATACAGACATGCAAAAATGCACATAACGATTTAAAAATGAAGGGAATGGGAAGAATTATTGAGGTAAGTGAAGTAAGAGAAGGGACAAGGAACTCAAGAGAGGGAAACTTACTTATTCCCATCTTTCTCCTTCCTTTTTTTCCAGGCTGGCCTCTTACAGGAATCAGAACGCCACACCTGACGAGACAGCACCATGCTTAAGGAGTTATGTAGATCTTGAATAAGGAACCAAGAATGCATGTTAGCACAACAGGCTGCCTGTAATTAAGTCTGGGAATCCAGAGACAAAGGATCCCAGAGCAAACTGAATTGCAAGACTACCTGTGTCAGCCAGAGCTGAGTTGGATTTAGAAGCCACCCTCTGCTGGTCTGAATGAAAATGGTGCCCCTCCCCCACTTTTCCCTTCTGGGCACATTTGCTACACTTTATTTTGCAGGAGGGATGAAAGAAAATAAGATGAAATCAGAATAGATTTCCTGACTTAATTAGGGGTGCACTGTACTGTACAATACCCCTTGTCTTTTAGATGAGCTCCTTTCTGAAGAAGACCCACTCAATAATCCTGTTGGAGAAGGAGTGAATTTGACCAGAAAGAAATCCTGAAGGCAGATTATGATATTTTCCAGATTTGGAATTTCCCACATGGTCTCAGACTTAAGGTGAAAATAGGAAAGTTTAACCAATATCTTCCACATGGTCAACAGCTCTATTTATCTGTTTATACATGGTAGAGTGTGCCACAGAAGTGGATAGGGCAGTCTGACCTAACAGTACTGGTTTACACTCCCCAGCTCTGACCACTGTCAAGTGGGGCCATTTGTGCTTCTTACTCATTGAACTGAAGCAGATTGTCAAGTAATAATCAATTTCTGCTCTCCTAGAACTATCATAGTAGAAATAATAGCTGTAAAATGCATTTGGGGTCTTCAACATTTCATTTGCAGATCTCTGAGAAATGAGTTCTTCTTTTATTTCCTCTTTTAATAGGAATTTTTATTTATTATTTGAGGATTCCAGGCATGTATACAACAATATTCTCTGTACCATTATGATTACTGCACAGTGGTTTTCTTCTCTACTGCTGAATCTATCATTCGGATGTTAAAGACATTGAGGCTAATTGTAAGTATGGTGTTGGAGAAAAGAAAAAGCATGAAGGCCACTAAGTGATATTATAAAATGTTATTTAAGCTTTTTTTGCCAGGAGTTCATCAATGGCAAATGTATCTAAATATACATTAAAATTTTCATGGCTCATTTTAGATATTTTATGAATTATAAACTTGGGTTAAATTAAATTTGTTTTTCTTTTTGATGTGCATGGATGATTTGCCTGCAAGTGTGTCTCTGCTCCACATGACTGTCTGACGCCTGTGAATATCAGAGGGATTCACATCCCCTAGAAATGGAGACAGCTTTGACTCATTCTGTAGGTTCTGTGTATGAAACCTGCGTCCTCTTAAAGTACATCAAATGCTTCTGACCACTGAGCCATCACTCCAGCCCCCAACCCTAACCCATAGAGAAACTGGTCAGCAGATGACTCTTCCTTTGTCCCTTCCATCTTGCACGGCTCCTTTAAACAAACAAGGAGGTGTTAAGTTTCTTTATCTGAGTGAAGAGGTACTGGAATGAATATACATTTGCCTTTCGAGAGTTCTGCAAATGAAATACTGGTTTTGTGTTTCCCTGGGAACTTTAAGGTATGTTTCTAATGTGTCTGGTTTTATAGATTCACTCAGCACTGCCTGACTTCAAAGTTGTGTGTTGAAAGGCTTTAGCTTCAGGAAAACCTTCAGTTTAATCTGATGTGCTAGCTCAGGTTGCTCAGATAGAGTGAAATCAAATGTGACTGTCATGTTCTCAGAGAGATAAGGAGAATCGATCTCAGAGAACAGGACTCATGGACAGAAATATAGCGATTGACCTACAAAAGCACTCAGAGGAGAGAAGTAAATCTCAAGCCTGCCCAAACTGGCCACATGTCAACATTACAAACCCATCAGTTGGAAGGAGGACTGAAAAAACCCATCTATGCCCCACTCCCAGTATGCCTATTTCAATGCAGAAACAAAAGACACGTGAGGATATCAATATGTCATGACTCAAAATGCCACAGCACTGCACTTAGGTGAGTAAACTCAATGACATATTAAACAGAATTCAAAGAATGGTTATGAGAATGTGCCATAATATAAAAGAGGCACCAATTACTTCCTGGGGGAATTCAGTGAAATCCCAAACACTTGCATATCTTAAGGAACACATTCGTGATGTGACAGAAATTCAATAAAGATAACTAAATCATGAAAGATGAAATAGAAATGGTGACACATACCTTTAATCCTGGCTTATTGGACTTTTTTGTTTTGATTTTTATCTTTGAGTTTTTGTAATTGTTTGTTTCTTGGGGTTTTTTTTGTTTCTTTTTTTAAAGAGAGAAAACATAATGTTTAGTGCATAGGGAGTTGTGGACTATTTGGAGTATTTGGGAGGATATAAATTTGATCAAAACATGATATGAAAAGTATTTCAATAAAAGGTAGCAAATGAAAATAAGTTCAAGTCATTAAAGAATGGAATTGAAGATTTCAGAAGATGGAAATATGTCTCATGCTCATGGATTGGTTCAAATAATATAGGAAACATGTTCATCCTAATGAAGGTAAACAACAGATTAAAATTCCCATCAAAATCCTGACATAGTTTTTTGTTTTGTTTTGTTTTGTTGTTTTTGTTTTTGTTTTTGCTTTTGGTATTTGTTTTTTTCTTTGTTGCCCTGGCTATCTGTAACTCACTTGTAGACCAGGCTGGCCTTGAACTCAGAGATCTCCCTGCCTCTGCTTCCAGAGTGCTGGAATTAAAGGCATGTGTCACCACTGCCAGACATCTTCACAGGTCCTAAAGAAACAATTTTCAGCTTCATATAGAAACACAAAAAAACCAGGACAGTCAAAACAAACCTGAATAATAAAAGAACTGTGGGATGTTGCACTACAAAGCTATAGCAATAAAAACATCATGGTATTGAGGGGAAAAAAAAAACAGATACGTTGATCAATGGCATAATTAGTGAGCTAAAATTCAAATGAAATACTGTTGGGCTCGCTGCTCCAGGGTTTTAGCCCCAAATCAGATGGTTTCTTTGATATGGCATAAGGGGAGACAAAACGAAGTACTTTGGAGCTTGCAGAAGACAGAAAGAAAGTGTGCTACAAAATTCTGTAAGTGACAAACTCTGCTGTATCAGTGAATGACATTGAACTCATGGTTAGATCCTTATGATTCAACATCATTACAAAAATGTAATGATTTATTAGGGGAAAAAAAAACTTTACAAAAGACTGCTTTTCCGAAGTACCACATCCCATGGTGTAGTTTTAATTCAAACTGAATCCTTGCCTGATGATCCAGGAGGGCCGGTGCTCTAATCCAGTCATGGCCCAGAATTCCCATATCTCAACTGCTCAGCTTCTCTTTATGCAAATTCTGTGGTTTTGGCTCCCATTTTACACAGAAGAAAACCAGTACACGACTGAAATTCCAGGTCTGAAATAGGGTGTCGCCAATCAGTTCAGGGATGTTCAGGAATGATTTCCTGCAACTGAGCCTTGCTTAGGGATTATTTTGGACACACAATCAGTCTATAGAGAATTTAATCATGTAAACACTGTTTAGAACATAAAAAAGTTTATTTCCCCCAAGTTGAAAAAAACTCCCTTTAGAAATTTTCTTTTGGTGTTTTCATGTTAAAGGGCCATCGTGAACTTCACTAATTTCTTAAATGTAGCATTTTTCTATTCTCCCCTTTTATTGAAAATACTTTTTCACTGAATATATACTGATTAAAATTTCTCCACCCTCTACTCCCAGTTCCTCCTGACCTTGCCTCCCATCCAGATGAACTTCCTTTCTGTCTCTCATTAGAAAATAACAGGCTTCTAAAAGGCAACAGCACAACATAATGAAACAAATTATAATAAACTAAAATAAAACCACCACTTCAAAATTGGACACTGAAAATAAACCACAACAATAGAACCCCAATAGAAGATGCAGGGATTTGAGACCCACTGGTTCACACTCTTAGGATTCCCATAAAAACACTGAAGTGAAAGATATAATACAGCAGCTGACCTGGTGAACATCCCCCTTGGCCCTGTGCTTGTGCCTTCATTCTCTGTGAGTTCTTATGACCTTTGCTCAGTTTATTTGGAGATCTTGTTTTTCCTGGTGTCTTCCATCCCCTCTGTCTCTTACACTCCTCCTGCCTCCTCTTCTGTGGGTTACCTGGGCTCTGAGGAGTGGGATTTGCTGGAGACAACCCATTTAGAGCTGTGTGTTCCAAGGTCTGTCTCTGCTTACTGTCTGGCTATGAGTCTCTGTATTTGTCCCCATATGCTGCAGGAGGAAGCGTCTCTGATGGTGACTGAATCAGGCACAGGTTTATGAGTGTAGCAAAAGGAGTCCTTCTGTTGTGGTTGTTTTAGACCAGTAGTATTTTGGTTTTACCGTAGTCTCTGGTTTTTGGTCACCTGAGCAGTTTCAGGCATGGATTCAGGAAATCTAAAAGAAATGATCACTTCTCCTGATTCATACCACCCACCAAAATTACACCAACATGAACTAATTTGAGAGGTTTATAAGTGGCAACAACAATGAAGCAGAAATAAATGCACCCTGATGAAAAAGAAAACCCAAGAAGCAGATTGGATCCTCACAGAATTATGTCAGAATATCAGCGGATAACTGGAACTGAAGCTACTTGAAGTACTCCGTGATGTAAAATGAAGGCAACGATTCCAGATTCCTTATGAAGTTAAAATTACCTGATATCAAACCAGATAAAGTGGAAAAATGAAAAATTTTAGCTTTTATTGTTAACTTTTTGCCATTTCACGTGATATACCTTGCTTAGGGCACACTCTGATCCCTTACTCCCTACAGTCCTGGCCCATACACATCCTTCTCTCTGTCTCCCTCCCTCTCTATCCCCATCTCCCTCTCTCCCTCATTCCATAACTCTCTCTCATGTTCATTTCTACTCATTTTGCTTTTGACCCACCAAGATTAACCAGGGCCATCTGTGAGGATGTGGGTTTGCAGCTGTTTTGGAGCCTGTTGGACTCAGCAGAAGAGACACAAGTAAAGACAGTGATTCCCCTTCTCCTAAAATCTCTCCATGGCCACAGTTGAGAGGTAAAGGGTGGGGTCCTGTGAGCCTCTCCCCTTCCTAGACTGATTGTGTCCAGGGCTGGCCTTGACTGAGCCCAGTGCAGGTGAGTACAGTTGCTCTGGGTTACTGATTACAACAGCTGTGTGGAGTCTCGAGCATGCCGTGTCCTGGCCGGTCCCCATGGTTGTTTTCTTATTTCCTTCCCACTGCCCCTTCCTCAATATTCCCAGATCCTTTGATGGGATAGTGTAACTGAGCTGTTTAAGGCTGTGCCCATTTCAATGGCTTATTTTATGCATCTTGAACAGCCACAAGCTTGTACATTCACCACTGAGTTTTCAAAAGGAATTTTCTGTTTTCTATAAAAGCATCTTCCAGTATCCTTCCCGAAAGACCAACTTGTTTCTATCTTAGCACAAGCACAACATCCCCATCTCACAGCACAGCATGACTTCAGCACTGGGCTGTTAATGGTCTGACTGACCACTGACTTCCTGAACTGCCTATTTCCTTTCTAAACTGTGAGTTACTGAAATGTCTTCCACCAAGTCAACATTGCTAACAGTGTAATTCCGGATATTTGATTGGCAGTAGTGGAAGTCCATGAGGGAAGGATAAAGATGGCTTTTTAGTGTCACTTCATTTGCATAGTGATGGAAACGATTATCCAGCTTCCCAGGAAAGCTCTCCAGAGTGAGGTACTGTGCCTAAAATTTAGAATATTTCATATAAGAGTAGAATATAGAGAGGCAACTTCTCTTTTACCTTTAACTAGTGCTGCTTGCTTGAGCATTTTAATTTTAATTCTTTAATTTTGGGGTGGGGCATCCAGCTCCTCTACCTTGTCTTCAAGCCTGATAGTCTGTCTCCTACCTGCTTGATCTCTTTGAGTTATTATTATACTTATTGCATTATCCATTTCCTGTTGCATTTCTGTTTGGATTCTTTTTTCAGTGTTTCTAAGTACTTACTGAATTTAATTTTCATACCCTACAATGTCTTTGCATCCTTCAGGCTTTTGCTAGTGTTTTCTTTCCACGGATCATTTTGTTCCAGTCTTCTTTGAGTTGATTCACATGCTTTACATGTTTTGAGCATTTTGGACATGACTCTGGTTTTTGAGTTCTGTATATTGGGTATCATTTCACTTTCTTTCCTTAGGGGATACAGACATGGTTTGTGTTTTGAACCCAGGGTGTTTTATCTTAGTTTTAATGTGTTTTGGGAATGGGGCTTTAGAAACAGAATTTAGGGTGTTTGTTTTCTTTTTGCTGTGGGTTTTACCCAGGAGGCTTGTATTCCAGAAAGAGAACTTAGGCGGGATAACTTGTATCTGATGGGATCAGAGCACAGGGTCAGATACCAGGTGCAGCGTCCTCCTAGGTGCAGTTCTGGTCCAGGCTGGCAGCAAGCATGTGGGGAGGCTGTGCAGAGCGGGTCCAGGGCAGCTGACAGCTGGAGCTGTGTGGAAGGCAGCCTGAGACCCAGTGGGAGGGACGGTCCCCGATGGGGCACCTGCCTGATCAGTGGCCTTTAGGAGAAAAGAAACAGCGGGGTGGACTTAGATAAAAATTAAGAAAAAGAGCCGGAGGTTGGTGTTTTGAAAGAAGCACGTAACCGGAAGCAGAGATGTATTGGGCGGAGCCATGCGGAGCCCTTTCAGGCATCTAAGCTGAAGGGACAGGAAATTTCACAATTCCGTGTTGGACTCTGGGCGCCGCGCGGTTCCGAACTGCATGAGGAGGACCCGGCGGGGTGTCGCGGGGACCTGAAACCTCCCGGAGCCGCAGTCTCCGCGCGGGCGGCCTGGGAAAGTCACAGTCACAGCGCAGTGGCGGGAACCGCAGCCCGGCGGCCCTGGAACCTCCCAGGTCAGAGGAGCTGCGGGGCTGGGACGCGGGAGGGAAGGACCGGGGTGCCCGCGGAGGTGCTCAGAAGACACAGCTTCCAAAATTCGGTTGTGCGCCAGACGGTGGTGGCGCACGCCTTTAATCCCAGCACTCAGGAGGCAGAGGCAGGTGGATCTCTGTGAGTTCGAGGCCAGCCTGGTCTACAGATGTGAGTTCCAGGAAAGGGGCAAAGCTACACAGAGAAACCTTGTCTCGAAAAAAAAACAAAAAACAAAAACAAACAAACAAACAAAAATTCTGTTGTGGATATCTTTCCGTTGTTGATAAGGTTGAGATCCTATGAAGTGGGGTGTATCGTGATTTTTTTCTTTTATAGATGCCAGAATGTTGTCACCATATAATCTCGTAGAGCATCTGCAGTGTCTGTAGTTTGCTAACGGGTTTTCTTTGATACTATACCAATTACAATGCTTCTAGAATTGAAATTCATCCACCGTTTCTTAACGACCCTGGTCCACTACTTGCCTATTCAATAGAGTGGCCTGTGGCCTGGGGAATTGGCTTCGCAGAGATCTTTGTAGATATTAGTTATATGCGGTACCTATTAACATTTACTCAGCAAACTTTTACTCGCCGTTAATTTTCCACCTGAGATGTATGCACTCTGTTGTAAACACAGAACTCAGAAATGTGTCTTCATATGCTTCGTTGTTGATATCACACCTTAGGTCTGAATGATGAATGAGGACAGACGATGTGATTGAGGAGAAGGTTTATTGTAGATATGAGGGAGAAAATAGGCAGAGGCATCTGGAAGGTTCCAGAATGAACTGGTCCATGGGAGGGGAGAGAAAAGGAGAGACAAATGAAGAGAAGATGGGAGAGAGGTGGAGGCCAACTGGAGCCTAAAGGCCGAAAGAGCACATAGCAAGCAAAAAAAAATTTTTTAAAGTTTGCTTTGATATGTTAATTGGCACCTCAGTTAGCCATTTGCCATTTGTCATGAGTTTTTTGCCCCCTGACAAGGTCCAGGCAAGCCCAGTATACATGTGAGAAGACCACACTATTTTTAAAGATAGAAAACTCATTAAGATGATCACAAAATTAGAAAGCACCTTTTGAATAACTATGATTGGACAC
This sequence comes from Onychomys torridus, assembly GCF_903995425.1. NCBI lineage: Eukaryota > Metazoa > Chordata > Mammalia > Rodentia > Cricetidae > Onychomys > Onychomys torridus. Next base: position 2,726,615 of record NW_023414046.1, on the reverse strand, counting down.
CTACATCAGAAAAATATCTCCTTCAAGAACTAGACTGCCCATGCTCATGTGGCAAAACTGTTGTTTTTTATTTCATGGTTTATTAACATTCAGTGCTGTGTGTGTGGACTTGCAGGAGAGTGGGAATCCTCGGCCCTGCTCTCAGGGATTTTCTTCAGAGATCTCATCTTGGAGAAGTGCAGCAGTCTGGTTCTGAGGGTCAGAATAGTTTTCTTGCAGTCTCCCTTGCTCCCCCTCAGGGTTCTTGGACAGAGCACTCTGCATGTGTGTGAGCTGTGTGTGAATGAAGTTTCACATCCCATAACGTGAGATCCTCAGAAAAGAAGACATTTTTCATGATATTTTCTCTCTCCTTCATGCTTATCCTTCGGCAGGTGTTACCTTCTTTTGGATTTGTTCCATGAAAAGTTCCAAGTACATTCTAAAGAATCCCTTTCCCATATGCAAGTCTCACATTGCTCAGTGAGTCCTGCTCAGCTGTGAATCAGAACAAAGAACCCTGGATGGTGAAGAGAGAGGAGACAGTAGCAAAGGATCCAGGTATGCCAGAAGGAGTGAGGAAGGGCTGGGGTAGGTGTCAAATGACAGTGGGAACAGGATATGAAACTGTTTTTGGCAGATTTTGTTTCATTAATGATTATGGAAAATTTCACTGAAAAAAATACTAGATGTTGTAATATGGATTTCCCATTATTGACTGTGTAGTAAACAGTCAATTGTTCTCATTATTGGAAAAGTTGTGAGTCCCTGACATGACTGTTGCCCATTGAAAACAATGTTTCTCTGACCCAGGCTGAAAGAAGCACCCTGGATATGGGTGTGACCTGAGCCATTTAAAGGCAGGTTGAATATTGCACATGTAGCCAATGTCAGTAGTCTGTGTCTGTGTAGGCCTTGTCATCTCCGTTATCATTATTTGTGACTAGTACATTCCAGGTTCCCGGTCCATCCATGGATTTCTTTCTGTGGAGCTTGCCTCATAGTGAACCGGAAAACCTGGTATGCATAAAATAATCTTGCCCCTATGACACCTGTGGGCATGCCTTGCCTGACAGATTGGGATTATTGCACACAGGATCCAAATCTGGTTATGGCCATTGATAACTGTGCCCCTGCCCCATCCTGCATGGTAAGTTTTGACAATACGTATGCTATGACAAGGGAGTTCAAGGTATCTATAGACAGTGTGAGTGGTCTGATCTGAGCCTTCTCAAGAAGGTCCCCTTGCTTTCTGACTCTCCTATGTCGTGCTCTTTAAACTTTTCTCTGTCTTTCTTGACTGATGCCCTGGGTTGAGTTAGTCTTGATTCAAGTGGAATAATTCAAGTTGTCCTTCTTTTGTACTGTTTGGTTTAGCTTTGTGTCTCCATGTTTATTGTGCTGAGGTATGTTTCTCCTGTTCTCACATTCTGGAGAGCTTTGTACTGAGCAAATGTCATATTTTACCACTGGGCTTTTATGTATCTGTTGACATAGTGTTTTTTCTTCTCACTGAGTCCACATATTTGCTGTTTTACATTCATTGATTTGTAGGTCTTGAATTCTTGTTGTGAACTCAGTTTTTCTTCCATTTCCTTGTAATATAAAGAGAATATCTGTGTCTGCGTCAATCCCATCAACTGTTCTATGCTTTTGTTTGTTTTTTCACATAGTACTTTGGGCTCATCTACTTTGGGTGTCAAGGTAGAGCCAGCTCTTTATGATGACTTTCTAGTGTTCATTTTCTTTCTGTTTTATTTACTGGTCTCCCTTTGGCATTAGCATTAGGTTTGTCTAGAGGAAAGGAATATTCTGTGCTGAATCTGTCCAGTCTTCAGACACTGTTGGAGGAAACTCTTGCTGCTTCAGACTCAGCTCTGCTTAATACGTGTTTTACTTTTGTAATAAAGATGGTCGATTATTCACTTGTTTCTTCGGAATTCATCACTTCTTCAGTTCTGATTGATTTGTGATTGACTTTCCACAACACTGCATAAGGTAACACTGACATTGTTGTCATACATTTCATGTCCCCTTTCCAGCTCGGGTTCTAATACATATGGATTCCCTTTTTTTAGTTTTGATTAGGTGAACAATGCTTTGCCAGTTGTTTAGTCTCTTCACAGAAATAAATCTGCCATGTTAAGTCACTGTATTATTCTTTGAGTCTCTATTTCATTAATTTCTACATAACCTTACTACCATCTTTCTACATGATATTTCAGATTGACTTGTTCTGCTAGTAAGCCTTCAGGCACATAATTAGGAACAAATGCCTTTTATAACCAATGCCTCTTGTTGCCACAAACTTCTCATCATCCCCACTGCTGTTGCTTTACTAAAGCACCATGACCAAGGCAACCTTTGTCTACTGCTTCAGAGGGATCCGAGTCTGGAGTTGGAAGTTTTCTTGTGTCCCACGCAGTGCCATAGCTGCTCAGTCCCAAGTAAACACACAGGCTTAGGTTATTTACAAACTGTAGAGCCTATAGCTTAGGCTCATTATTAACGAGCTTTTATAATTTAACTCAACCCATTTCTATTAATCTGTCTCTTGACAAGTAGCTTCGTGGTGTTGTTACCTGTTCTCTCACATCTTGTTTCTCCTGGCAGCAGCCCATAGTGTCCCCACTCTCTTTTCTTCTCTCACTATCTGTCTTGGATTTTCCCACCTGGCTCCATCCTGCCCTGCCATAGGCCAATGCAACTGTATTTATTAACCAGTGGGAGCAACACATATTCACAGCATACAGCAAGTCATCCCACAGCAAGAGTCCATCATGGCAGGAAGGTTGGACAGCAAGCAACCATGTGAGTAGAATGGGAAGCTGAGAGATCACATCCTCAAGCATAGTCACTTAGGAGGGAAAGAGAGAAATAAGGTGGCCTGAGGTTCTTTTTTTCACAGAACCTGTCCCCAGTTTCATAATTTATGCAACAATGTTCCAATGACTAAACTTCCCAAAACACTGACCAACTGGGGACTTACGTTCAAATACATAAGCCAATGGGAGACACTGTAGTTCAAACCATACAGTCGACCTCCTAATATTCATGCTGTAATTGTACTGAAAGGCACATTTTATAGGATTTTAAATCAGTGTAGAAAATAAAACTTTAATTTCTTGTTTGGATTTTCCATTTGTTTCTGGGATAGGGTCTTGCTCTGTATCCTTGACTGGCTTATAACCTGATATGTAGATCAGTCTGGCTTCCAACTCATATGCATCTTCCCACCTCTGCCTTCTGAATGCTGGGGTTAAAGACCTACCCCCCTGTGCCAAGCTTGAATTTCACTTTTATCTTTTAATATTGCTGCTAGAATGCAGCAAGACTTCAGTTCATTTTTTTGACCTATGGGTTTTTTCATTGAGTGAGCCAGCTCCTTAGCCTTGTACTGAAACTCTAATGTGTGTCTTATACTTGCTGTATCCTGGTGGACAGGCTCTCCATTGGGTTGTATTAGGCTTACAGAGTTCTTTGTTTCTTATTTCATTGCAGGATGAGGATTCCTTAGATTTCTATCTCTAGATTGCAGTGTTCACATCTTGCCTCATCCTCCTTATTTCCTGAGCTATTTGCTGGAGTTCCCTTGCCCTTCAGTAAGTTTGTTTCTGTTCTCTTTGAGTTCAGCTGCTTGTTTCCTCTTTATGTCCCTTAACTTTGTGGAAATGACTTTGAATTGTGTTTTGAGTTCTGTATCTTGAATTTCATTCAAACTACATTCCTTAGGGAGCACTGGTATTCATTGGTGAACTGCTGGTCAGGGATTTCTCACATGCACTGCATGTGTACAGCTCCTCTCATGTATACAGTATCCTAAGATGTTGTTTCTGGATAAATTCTTTGAAACATTCATTACATTTGTAATTATTTGCTCCTGTAGGAATATTTTGATGCTTTCTAATATGTGAGCAGCAAGTGAAGGATTTGCCATAATCAGTAAATTTGTAAGTTTCTCTCCAGAAGGGTTCTGTAATGTGTTTTAAAGGCTGATGAATGAGAAAAGCACTTTTCCACATTCTGTACATTCTTCAAGGTTTTCCCATAATGCATCTGGTCATTTACTTTGAGTTGTGACAAACACACACACACACAAAGGCTTACTACATTCTGTACACTTATAAGGTTTCTCCTCTGTATAATTCCTTTCCGTCTACTGAGGTTTGAGTATATTTTGAAGCATTTTCTACATTTCTGGCATTGCCGAGGTTTCTTTCCTCTGTGGTTTTTAGTGTGTGTTTATCATTCTCTGTATTTTTGTGTTCATCTTTCTAGTGGATTTGTAGGATTTGACTAAGGCTAGAACACAAATTTAAACATTTTACACAGTCTTTATATTTGAAAAGTTCTTCTCTAATGTTCCCACTTTTATGGCTGTTTAGGTTTGATTTTCAGAGATAGAAGCATCTCTGTGGTTTCCAAATCTGACTTGTTGGAGTTTTCTGCAGTATCACTTGTGTTGTAAAGTGTACACTGGGAGGATTCCTGAATCATTTTGCCAAGTTCATTGCAGTTGTAAGATTTCTCTCGGATATTCACATGCTGATGCACAATATGCTTTGAGCTGTGATCCAGGACCTTCTTCTATTTAACACACATGTGATTGTTGTCTGGAAAATTAGCGCAATTAAGGATAATAGGGATTGGTGCATAAGTAACAGATGCAATAACTGCTGTTTCCTTAAGAAAAGTAAGCTAGCCCTTCTTAGGAATAGAGTTCTCATCAGAGGACCTTTGTGTTTCACTATCCTTAAAAGTAAGCTCAGGAGAACCTCCACTCAACCCACAAGGAATGATAATAAACTCATTCTTAGCTAAACTGCACATCTTGCAGAAGGTCAGTTAAGTAACTGAGGAATAATGAACTCTGAGGAAAGAGCTTTCTGAAGGATCATATGAAAGAAATTTCTCTGTTTTCTTGTTGTGTATGCTTTTGAGACACAATTGTTATATATAGTATTGGTCAGCTAAGAACTATATAACTAACCTGGGCTGTCATGGAACTGACCAGATCCTCTTGCTTCAGCCTCTCTAGTGCTATGATTAAAACCATGCTGTCCCAGAACTAAATATAGAGACCACATCTCAAAAAATAATAAAAGAAAAAAGAACAATATGCACACAACCAAAAGCTCTTTCTGTAATCTAGAAGCTTTCCATTTTTAAAATTAGAAATAGAATAGTTTAATCCAATAGTAAAAACAGAACATTCTAATAACTATGTATACTGCATTGCATTTCCTTGCTCTGAATATTCCTTTTTCTTTGAAGTTCTCATTAAAATCTAGATAAGAGGGCTGGAGTGATCAGGCAGTATATAACATTGGTTACTCTTCTAAAGCACACACAACATGTAAAGAACCATGAAAAGGTCATGTTGATAACCAGCATTTCCCTTATTTCTGGGAGTCTCTAGATAGTTCAGGGAGTTTAAATATGCGCAAAGTAGGTAAATACAAAGGATGATTCAGGAACTCTGTAAGAAGAGCATTCATACTTACAAAGACTAGATTGCTTTACTTCTTTACAACATGACACCCTTGTACAAAGCCCTCTGAGCAGAGTCCAGACATTCTCATCCTTGAATGTCACCAGACCCTATCGTGGAAAATTACCCATTTACCATGAGTTCCTGGACAAAATGCTTTCCTGTGTAAAAGACATATAAGCAATTAGAGGCACTTTTAGTGATATAAGTGAGGTATGAATATTAGTCAAAGACAAGCTTTCTAAATACAGAGATGACTCAGCAGTTAGGGATACTGGCTTCTTCTTCTAGAGGACCATGGTTTGGTTCCCAGCACTCTAGGGCACCATTCCAGTCCAAAGGAACCGATACTCTCTTCTAAACTCCATAGGCAGGGGGTACAGATAGCAGTGACATATTTACTTAGCCAAATATTCCCAGCCACATAAAATGAACATGAAAGTTAATTTTAATAAGAGATATTTTCTGGAATAGTCATACTCTGTATTGTTTTTACTATACTCTACATTGGTATTGTGGTCTCATCATCAGCAAACTTGTTGGGAATATAAGATACATAATATGGATCCAGAGGCAGGACTGTACTGTTAGGAAGAGTATGTTGACATCAATCAGCATCCCAGTGTCACATCTCAGATGTAAAAGTTATGATGAGTGAAACTGTGTTTTTAAATTCTACAGCTGTTAACCTTTATCAAACATGGACACTGGATCAATCCTGTCTGCAGCTGGGCCTCACCTGGTTCTAGTCTAACATATGCTCAGTTGAGATTCTGAGCCCTAGGGCAATAGTGTACTTTTTCCAGAATGAAGAGAATACAGAATGCAGAAGCCATAGAATAAATAAAGATCAAAGAAGTTGTTTGTTGTTGTTTTTACCAGTAGGGACTGTAAATTCAGTGCATATAAACAATGTTCCCACTCATGGAATAGAATCAAATATTTTGTGAAGTTACTAATAGGAATATTTTGTTAATCATGAAGCAAATAGAAAAATCAGCATTTGACAGCACTAATATTTTCTAAATTTTTCTAAGACTAGGCACAATGATTACTGATAAATAATGTTTTCAAAATTACATATGTGGTTATACTGCTGAATGTTGAGAATGATATAAATGAATGTACTATATGTCAGTGTGTTCAGATGAAATAGAAAGATTTGTGGTTGAAATGAATGTATTAACTATGTGAGAATTATACTGTCTTTATTAATTTTAAATAGATTGGCTCAATTGAAAACTTGAAGCTTCACATTTCAACTATTTTCTTTAGTATTTGAGCTCAGTTGTCTAACAAGATTTTAGATTTCATAGACATAGTATCATTTATGATTTTTCCTTCATTTGTAAAAAATAGGTTAGTTATTAGCTGCATAGCAAATGTGTAGCACTGATGTGAACCTGGTGGCTGGTAAGGTATCTGTGCAGTAAGAACATTTGCTGTTTATGCGTGGAAACCCAACTTCATTCTCTCCATATGCAGCGCTGCTCAAGACAGTACCTGACTCCAATGCCAAAGGTTTGGTACCAACTGTAGGGCTCAATGGCCATCATGTAGGCATGCAATGCATAGCACAGAAAAACATGCAGATGAACACTCACATACTTAAATAAAACTATCATTATAAAGAAATGGAAACCTGTCAAATGCAATAATTGTTCAGAATCTCAACATACGTAATCCATAGTTTTAAGAAAAGGAAAAACACGGAGTTGGGAAGCCTTCCAAAGAAAAGGAGAGATTAAAGTCACCAGTCATATTTTGTTTGGGTATTCTCATTTTAAAGGGACATCATGAAATTTATTGATTTTATAAGACAGCTCTCTTCTTTTTCCCCCTTTTATTAAAAATATTCTTTTTTCACACAATATATCCTGATTACAGTTTCCTGTCCTTCTACTCCTCCCAGTTCCTCCCCACCTCCTCTCACTTTGGGTCCACTTACTGGCTTTCATTAGAAAAGCACAGGCTTTGAGAGGTAACAACAAAACACAACAAAATTAAATATAATAAGCTAAAATAAAAACAATCACGACGACGATGTTGGACAAGGCAGATCAGTAAAAACAAAGGAGTTCCAAGGGCAGACACAAGAATCAGAGTCCCACTCATTCACACACCCAGGAATCCCATAGAATTGCTAAACTCAATGCTATTAATATATACACAGAGGACCAGGTGCCAACCCACGAAGACTCCGTGCTTGCTGCTTCAGTTTCTGAGTTCGTATGATCCTTGCCCAGTTGTCCTCTTGGTATACTCCGTCCCCTGTGGCTCTTACACTCTTTCTGCATCCTCTTTTGTGAGGTTCCCTCAGCTGTGATACTCGATGAAGGCATCCAATTTAGAGCTGTGTGTTCCAAAGTCTCTCTGTGTTTTGTCTTGCTGCAGGTCTCTGTATTTGTTCCCAGCTGCTGCAGGAGGAAGGTTCTCTGATGGCTGAATAAGGCACAGATCTTTGAGTACAGCAGAACATCATTAGGAGTTGTTCTACTAGTGTTTCTTTTCTTTTCTTTTCTTTTCTTTTTTTTTTTTAATTAGACCAGTAATATTTGGCTTTATCATAGGTGTCTGTGCTATCTAGTCTCTGGATCACCTGAGCAGTGTAGGGTATGTGTTCCATCTAGTAGATTGGGCCTTGAGTCAAATTGAATAATGGTTGGTTACTCCCAAACTCCAGAAGCTTTCTGCCATCATTGTCTTAGAATATTTTGTAGGCAGGACAGATTGCAGATAAAAGATGTGGCCAATTGTGGCTGGGTTAATGCACATGGTTCTCTTTTGGTAACCTACACAGTACTTTCCTGTACCAAGGACACTAGAACATAGTGGTGAATGTTCTATGTAGGCACCTGCTACACCTCTCCATGTTTAATGAGTGTGTGGGTCTTGTCTTCAGTATTAGAACCTTGCTGTCACTTTGTGGGGAACAACCTCTTCTTTGGGCAGCAGCCTGGATCATTTGAGGATTTCCATGGGACCCCTTTAGCCAAGAACTCAATTGGATGTAACCTAGTCCTGGTACTGGAAACTTTATTTGGTGACTAGAGATGGCCAACTGGGACTCCATCTCCTTCATGATTTGGAGATTCCATTATGATCACCTTCATATATTTACACAAGAGCACTTGGCAATTCTTGTTCTTCTTACAAACATCAGAGAATTGCAAGAGTACTGCATGGAGCTGAGCTGTAGGGTTTTTTTTATTGCCCATTGTCAGAATCATTAAGTAGCCAGTAATATTATGAAAATAACTTACTTTCTAAGAGACTAGAACTTGTTGCTGGACCCCACAGCCAAAGTTAATAATACATCCTGAGGAAATATGAGACTTAACCATGCTATGCTACTGTATATTCATCTTCTTTGTTTACCATGCTTTTAAGAAAACAATGTAAAAATAAACCTTATTTTCCTTGGATTTCTCATGTTGTCAACTGTTATAACCTAAGGTAAAGCATAGCCATAGTGTTAGGTTACGGACTTTTCCATGCCCCTGACCCAGATAATGCACTTGTGTTGTTTGCTCAAAGTAGCAAACACAGAGGCTGAAATTAACCTTCTAAAATGAATATGACCTGTATGTATTGATTGATAAACAGTGATGTTTGTGATAGTGTTTGTTATCTTGATCAGATGGTGTCAGTTGGAGCCAATGACTTAATCCCTTATAAAACTCTGTTAAAGATTTTAGTTAAGTATCCCATTCCTTCTGCATGTGATTCTTTCTATGCTGTTCAATAAAGACAGAGCACAGAGACTTGTTAGGGTCAGAGAGACACATTCAGACACACACACACACACACACACACACACAGAGAGAGAGAGAGAGAGAGAGAGAGAGAGAGAGAGAGAGAGAGAGAGAGAATAGACTAACACATAGAGATATTCACAGAACACTCTTCAGAAAGGCAAAGATTCAAATTCATGCAACAGACAGAATGGAAGGCACAGAGAACATCAAGTATAGAATTCCAATTTGGATTCATTCTTAGTTAAATGATTCTAAGAAAAAATGCTTACATTTCTTTCTTGACTCAACAAGGATGCATCATTGGTTACAAGGTATTAATCACTAATGTGTTTAGTCTAAGCACATACATAAAATCTATTACCTGGTGCCATCATTGATTTTTCTTTTGCATATGCAGGGAAACAATAAAATGTACCACAATGTGAAAAGGTAGACCTATCATCTAAAGGTGTTCGTGGGCTCAGAACTCTGTGCTCTACTAACAGACTTCTAGGTCTGGGTTTGTATTTCTGTGGGCTCACCCTCCTGCAGTCCTGGACTGCCTTTTTATTTGTCACAATAATGCCAGCACAGTTTGATCTTTAGAACACACCAGAGAAACATGATCCTCATTATAATAATGAAAAATCTATTTCTTAGCTAGAATCTATAAAGAGATCTGGGAATTCTGGAGTCTCTTTTCTTTAGCCTGTGCTGATGGGCATGGGTGCACATATAGAACTATAGAGAACAACCAGGAGACCATCTTGGATAAATGGCTAAACAATGTAGCATATATGGTACTTTTATTTCTCCTTTCTTGAGAAAAATCTAGCCTGTTTTCCATAGTGTTCACCCTAGTTTATACCCCTAAAAGCGGTGTATAATATTGTTCCTTTCCTTACATTCATGCCAGACTTTGTTATTTATCTTGGTGATAGCCATCCTGACTGGGGTGCAGTGGAATCTTAAGGGAGATTTAGTTGCCATCTCCCTGATAACTATGTTCACTGGACACTTTTTATCAACAGGACTTGAGAAGTACCCAAGATAGCTGCACATCCTAATCAGTAGATAAGTGCATATGAACATATCTTGTGCCTACTGACTTTAAAGACCTCTAGACAACCAGTTTTGAAACTCTAACAGAAGTGGACAAATCTCAATTCGTACCAAATGCCAATATTACACCATCCTGAAATAAAATGGATGATTAAGCAGCAACTGCAGTGAAGCAGCAATTCATGCACCCCATTATAATGAAGCCCCGAAGCAGATTGATTCAACACAGAACTCTGTCAAGACTTTATAGAATAATAGATACTGAAGCTTCTTAAAGTGTTCCTTGATTTAAAAATGAAGCTAGGCTTCCAGATTCTCTATGAAGCTAGTATTCCCTAATACTAAACCAGATAAAGACACAAAAATGAAAGAACACACTGAAGTGGTCATTTACAAGTTTATTATTATTTTGCCATTTCACATGATATGTCTCGCATAGTGTACACTCACATTTCCTACTCCCACAGTCCTCATCCATAGTGGCGGCAAGTCTCTGGCTTCCCCTCATTCCCTCCCTCCCTGTCCCCCTTCTTCTCTCTTTCTCCTTCTCTCTCTCTCTCTCTCTTATTTATTCCCCACCTCTTATGTTCATTTTGTTCTTTGATCCACCAAGATTAACCAGGGCCACCTATGAAACTGGGTTTGGAGCTGTGTTTGGAGCGGTTGAGCTCAGCAGAGGAAACACAACTGAAGACCGTGATTGCTCACTGTCCATAGTCACAGTGAGTGAGAGGTAAAGGATGGGTGGGGTGTTGCGAGCCTCTCCCCTTCCTAGACTGTGGCTAGTGAGGTCAAAGTGAGGTCAGTGCAGGTGAGTACATTTGCTCTGGGTTACTGATTACTATAGTTGTGTGGAGTCTGGAGAGTGGCATGTCATGCCCAGTCCCTCTCTTCCCCTTATTTCCCTTCCATAGCCTCTTCCTCAATATTCCCAGAGTCTTTTTTTTTTTCTTTTTACCTTTCTATAGCTTTATTGGGAGAGAGGGGGAGAGAGGGAGAGAGAGAGACCAAGAGACCGCGCACAGGGAGGAGAGTGCAGAAGGAGAGAGAGCGGAAAAGGGAAAGGCATGTTCCCAGAGTCTTAGATGGCATGGTGTAACTCACTTTTTTTTTAAGATTTATTTTTTATTATGTATACAGTATTCTGTCTGCACATATCCCCGCAGGCCAGATCGCATTACAGATGGTTGTGGTGGGAATTGAACTCAGGACCTTTGGAAGAGCAAGCAGCACTCTTAACCTCTGAGCCATCTCTCCAGCCCATAACTTACTTTTTTAAGGCTGTGACCATATACCTTGCAATATCACCATCTAGTGGTGAAAGCAGAACAGTGCAGGATGAAATCAACACCAGGCTGTTAGCAGTGAGCTGATTGACCATGACTTCCTGGGACACCTATTTCCTTTCCAAATCCTGAGTTCCTTGAGAAATGTCTTCTCGGTTGGGGATTTAGCTCAGTGGTAGAGCACTTGCCTAGCAAGCACAAGGCCCTGGGTTCGATTCTCAGCTCAAAAAAAAAGAAATGTCTTCTCCCAGATCAGTATTGCTAATAGTGTAATTCTGGACATTTGACCACCAATAGTGGAGGTCCGTGAGGGAAGGATAAAGATGGCTTTTTAGTGTCACTTCATTTGTGTAGTGATGGAAATGATTTTCCAGCTTCCCAGGAAAGCTCTCCAGAGTTATGGTGTCTAAAATTTAGACTATTTTATATAACAGGAGAATGTGCAGCTGTAATTTCACTTTTATGTTGAACTAGTGCTACTTGCAAAGAGAACTTTTTTGATTCATCATTTTTTTGACTGAGCCATCCAGCTCCTCCACCTTTTCTTCAAGCCTGATATTCTGTCTCCTACCTGATGTGTTTCAGTTATTGTTGGGTTCATTGCATTTTCTTTTCTTGTTTCATTTCAGTTTTTTCTTTTTCTTTTCTTTTCTTTTCTTTTCTTTTCTTTTCTTTTCTTTTCTTTTCTTTGGTATTTCTAACTACTGAGTGAATTCAGTTTTTATTTCCTACATTTTCTTCCTGTCCTTGAGCCATTGGCTAGTGTTTTCATGCCCATCGATTATTACCATCAATCAATTACTGCATTTCTCATTTCAAGTTTTTTTTCTTGGTATTTCTTAGTATTTATTAAATTCAGTTTTCAGATCCTGCAATGTCCTCATTTCCTTCAGCCATTTGCTTGTGTTTCCATGTCCATCAGTCATGTTGTACTTATCCTCTGAGTTGATTCACATGCTTTATATTCTTTGACTCCCTTGATTATGACTCTGGATTTTCTATTCTCCCTCTTTGCATATCCTTTAAGGATACTCTCCTTAGAGGGTACAGCCATGGTTGTGATGAGTCACGGACAGTTTGTCTCATGTTTAATATTTTGTGTTGAGAATGGGACGAAACAATCAGAATTTACCTTGTCTGTGGTATTTGACTGTGTGGTTTGATCCCAGAAGGCTGGCATCCCACGATGAAAAGTTAGGCAGACTAACTAGTATTGAAAGGGCTCAGGACCCATGATGGAGGTCAGGTAGCAGAGTGCAGCGTCCTCCTAGGTGCAGTTCTGGTCTGGGCTGGCAGCAAGCATGTGGGGAGGCTGTGCAGAGCGGGTCCAGGGCAGCCTGACAGCTGGAGCTGTGGGGAAGGCAGCCTGAGACCCAGTGGGAGGGACATGGCTCTGAGGGTTAAGGACACCTGATCAGAAAAGTTATAGGTTAAAGAAAAAAATGCAGGGTGGCATCTGTAAAATAATTAAGGAATGAGTGTTTAGAGGAACCACTGGGATGGTGGTGTAGTGGGCAGGTCCAGGGGGACCCACTTAAATATCCTGCCCAGAGTGACAGGAAACTCCCCCGTTCCCTGAGGGACCTGGTTTTAGTCACCCATCATCAGTGAGCAGGCCAGAACTGGATCCTGGAGGTCCTCGACTATCAAGGTCAGAGGAGAGGTGCCACTGAGAAATGGGCAGGACTGGAACTGCCAGGCTTTCCACAGCTGCTCATAAGGAGCCCTGTCTTCAAGCCTGATACTCTGCCTCCTACCTGATTGACTGACCTCTGAATTATTATTAGGCTTATTGCATTTTTCACTTCTTGTCATTTCAGTTTGGTTTTTTGTTTATGTATGTTTAACCAATGAATTCATTTTCATATCCTACAGTGTCCTCATTTTCTACCATCATTTCCTTGCCCATGAATCATTTTGTTCCTATCCTCTTTGAGTTGATTCCCATGCTCTACATGCTTTTACTTCCTTGAATATGATTCATCTTTTTGAGTTCTGTATATTGGATATCGTTTAAATTGCTCTCCTTTGGGGTTACAGGTATGGTTTATGATTCGAGTCAGATGCTTTTTATCTTAGTTTTAATTTGTGTTGGGAATTTAGAGTGTTTGTTGTCTTTTTCTGTGCGTTTATAACCTCGGAGGATGTTTTCCCAAGATGAGAAATTAGGCCGGATAACTTGTATCTGAAGGGTTGAGAACTCACTGTGGGGGTCAGATACCGGGGTGCAGCGTCCTCCTAGGTGCAGTTCTGGTCCAGGCTGGCAGCAAGCATGTGGGGAGGCTGTGCAGAGCGGGTCCAGGGCAGCCTGACAGCTGGAGCTGTGGGGAAGGCAGCCTGAGACCCCGTGGGAGGGACGGGTCCCGATGGGGCAGGGACAGAGCATGATGAGAATGATTTATGGGAAAAGAGTTTTTGGGGGTGTGTGTGTAGGGGAGAGAATTGTTCAAGTAATTAAGAAAAAGAGATCCTGGTAGGCAAGTTTAGAGAAAATACGTAACGGGAATCCAGTGCATATCGGGCGGGGGCAAGGAGAAGGTCCATAGAACCAGCCTGAAGCTACAGGAAATTTCACCATTTTGTGTTGGACTCCGGGAGCCCAGTGGTCAGTCCCTGGGTGAGGAACACACAGCTGGGTATTTGGGGACCTGAAAACTTCCCTAAGGCGACCCTAAGCTGCAGTCGCTGCCGGGGGTCGGGACCTGAAGTCTCCCGGAGCCGCAGTCTCCGCGCGGGCGGCCTGGGAAAGTCACAGTCACAGCGCAGTGGCGGGAACCGCAGCCCGGCGGCCCTGGAACCTCCCAGGTCAGAGGAGCTGCGGGGCTGGGACGCGGGAGGGAAGGACCGGGGTGCCCGCGGAGGCTGCTCAGAAGGACACTCAGCTCTCGCCGCCCATGACGGAGTCGGTGGCAGGGGAGGTGGTAGTTTACATCGCCTGCAGCCAGGCTCAGCCATTTCCACTCACTACCAGCTGGGTGCTTCCCTATGGGCCACGCGCAAGTGTTCTCTCTCTTGTTCTCTATCTGTTTGCCTCTGTCATGTCCACACTCCGAGTCGGCCTTTGGCTCTTTTGCTCATCCTCTTTCCCCAATAAACCTCCGGCCCTAGACCTGCTGCACATGGCATGCTCTCTTCCTGACCACCATGGCCGTCCTCCAGAGGTACCCGGTTTCCCGCGGCTTTATCCTTACAGACACAGCTTTCCAAATTCTGTTGATAATCTTTGTGTGGTCGGTAAGTTTGAGATCCCAGGAAGTGGATCTTAGCGTGATTATTTCCACTTGTCTGACAGTTGCCAGACTGTCTTAAAATAATTCTTCAAATAACCTAGTAGAGTATTTTCATTTTCTGTTGTTTGCTAACAGAGTTCTTTCTGCTGTGGTGGCTGTTCCAAAGCTCCTGGAATTTAAGTTCACCCATGCTTTCAAGCTCCCGTTTTACCATTTGCCTCTTCAAGAGGACTTTGTCCCTGAGACTAGACATTCTCAGAGAGCAGATAAGAATTACACGAGGAACCAGTACAAATATAATTAAACAGAAATGTATTTTATAGAGTCCCACACATATGGTTGTAGACATGATGCAAACCTTTTACTCCCCATTGGTTTTTCTTCTGAGATAAATGCAGTCTGGGATGTAAGTACAGCGTTCAGAAACGTGTCTTTGGATGCTGTGTTCTTATGTCACATCTTCGTTCCAGACAAGCCCAAGATGAATGGTGTGAGAGTCTGTCAGGCCACAGTATTTTATAGTTAGCACACTCATTAAAAATTGAATCAAAATTTGAGAAAGCCTCATTGGAATAATTATGATCCCTCACCTGTATCAGGAAAATGTCTCCTTGCTTGAAGAAGAGCACTCTGCTCATGCACACAGGGCTAAACTGTCCTTTCTTCTTCCAGGGTTCGTTGACATTCAGCGCTGTGACTGTGGACTTCGCGTGGGAGGAGGGGGAATGCCTAGACCCTGCTCACAGGGGTTCTGCAGAGATCTGTTGGAGAAGTGCAGCGGTCTGGATTCTGACGGTTTGAATAGTGTTCTTGCCGGCTCCCTTGAGCCTCAGGGTTCCTGAGAAAACTACTCTGCAAGTATGTGGTCTGTGTTTTGTAGACTGCAGTTTCTTGGTCTCACTCAGACCCTCTCGGGCAGCAGCTTTCTTTATAAAATAATCACTCAGAGGCTTAATATTAATATTAATTACACACTGTTTGGACTGTGGCTCAAGCTTATTGCTCGCTAGCCGTTACATCTTAAATTAACCCATTTCTATTAATCTATGTGTTGCGGTAGCGCCTGTGCTATCCCATGTCTGAGCAAGGGTCTGTGGATTGAAAAACAGAGACAAAAGACAGTGGGTCATTCATGCCAGCAAAATGCCGAATGCTGTTTATTGAAAGAGGGAGGAAACCTTAAATATAGGCTTACAGCACAATGAGAGAACCTCTGGAGGGCAGAAGTTTGCTACTGATGTTTACAATCTTACATCTAAGCTGTTAACACCCAAATGCAGGATACACAAAAAAAAAGGAACTTCCCTTAAGCATTCAGGAGGGTGGAGATGGGCAGGGAATCAGCTTAGGGAAGACATCAAGGTCAAGGTCAGTAAACAAGGTGGCAGTTACCCAAATTGGGAGGCCAGGGTCCTACAGGTCCCCCCTTTTTACTAAAAAATGAGTTTCTGACTTAGGTTGCATGGGACATCAGCAGGTCACCTTACCGGTCATGGAGACACCTGCCCTGGCCACACAGGCACTCTGTCTTAGGTTGGTGAGCGCCCCCCAGATATTACCCATCTCTGAATACTCATCATACAGGCTCAATCATGTGAGAGCTGTAGAATTAACTGTTGCCAAAGATCTCAAATTGGCACTGGCCTTGCAATCTGTGGGACACAGAAAAGACCAACAGAAGTCCTAACCCACCCATAGCCAGTAGGCTAAAGGCAATTGAGCCATTCCCTTCCTTAGTGAGCCTTACTGCAAATTTGAGTCCTTGTAAGATGGTATCCCAAAAGCAAATGGAATCTGAGTTTATAAATGTATAACATTCAAAGCCAATCGAAATGTATATAACTACTGAATTAAATTTATCATGCCCAATAGAATGAAAGAGTAATTAACTATGGTAGCTACTTTTGCTGCCAGGGTCTCCATTGTGCTAGCTGTAGTGAAATGACAATCCCAGAAACAATAGCAGCAGTGGCCACCACCACTATAACAGCAACAAGGTACCAGCGATGTCAAATTCTCTTCTGGAACGTGTGAGCATCATCTGTGTCTAACTGCCACAGTTCACTGGCATGGACACAGCTCCAGGAACACGAACCACCAAGGGCCATTTTTCTTGATCCCAGCACAATTTAAGCTGGCAGCTCTATAAAAGAACAACTAAGAACCATAAATTAAAAAGGACAGCAAACAAGGAGCAGAACTATTGGTATCATAATGGCTACATTCAGGCTCACAAATTTTAAGGTATCTTCAAAGGAGGCTAAATGAATTTCAGGAGGCCAATAAATGTTGCACAGAGCCACTCCTGAAAAGTAGGTACTATACCAGCTTGAAGAGGATTTCGAAAATGAAAAAGGCTTAGCTGGCATGGTGGTGTTAACAAATGAAGGTCAGTGACCTTCAGGGTTATCCTTAATCTCCAAGGTGTCCGGGTGACAGTTCTCAAACATACTTGAAAAAGCAGTTACCATACATTACCTTTTGAAGAATCCAGCCACATGACTACAGTTCCTAGGCTTACATTAACGCTTGCCAAGGCTGGCCATATTGAGCTCTCACTCCCCATTGGCATCGGAAGGGGAGAGCCTCTGCCATGTTGGGATTCAGCAGCAGCCACGGGGTGCACACAGTGCTCAGGAACCCAAAGAGGAACCTCATTGTCCTGAGGAAAGACACAAACAGATCCCCGGGCCCACACCAACACCAGATTGGGTCCCTTCCAAGTGCCAGTAGAAAGATCCTTCCATTGCACCAGAGGATGATTTGCAACAAGAGCCCTCCAGTGCTTATCTGCAGCTGATACTCCAGCAGAATCCACCGATAAAAAAATTTTAAATGTATAAAACAAGGGAAAGAATAGAATGTGGAGAGGAGAGATGAGCCCCTAGCTCCCCACTTTTTACTTTAGCAATATATGTTTTTAAGGTACAATGGCAGCGTTCTACTATAGCTTGTCCTTGAGGATTATAAGGAATACCAGTTTTATTAACAATAGAAAAATTTTGGCAGAATTTTGAAAATCCCATACTGCTGTAGGCAGAACCATTATCAGTCTATGCATTTAGGCACTCCCATATAAGCAAAAGCATGAAGACAATGATTCTTAACATCCTTAACCTTTTCACCTGAATGGGCAGAGGCAAAAATTAGAGAGGAATATGTATCAATAGACACATGGACATATTGTAATTTTCCAAAGGAAGGCACGTTGTGACGTCCATCTGCCACACATGATTAGGATTAACTCCCAAATGAGGAACAGGTAAAAATTCAGCACAAAGAGGACATGATTTAACTATCTGGATGGCTTGTTCCCGGGTTATGCCAGTATGATTACGAAGAGATCCAGCATTAAGATGATAACGTTGATGCAACTGAATAGCCTTTTCAAAGGCAGAACAAATTAATGTGACAGCCATATGTGTAATGGCATCAGCCCTCTGATTACCTTCACTTAGAGGTCCAGGTAATTGGGTATGAGCTCTAATATGACCCATATAAAGGTTATGTCAGCAGGACCATATAAGTCCTTGCACTTGCAATAAATATTCATGAATATGGGGAAATGGATGGTATATAGGTTTTTGGGACAGTCTATAGGTTTTTGTCTCTAAAGGCATAATTGCATGTGCCACATATTGGCTATCAGTATAGATATTTACACTCTCATCAGAAAACATCTGTAAAGCAAGCAACAGTGCCTGTACCTCTGCCATCTGGGCAGAAGTGCCCTGGACTTTCATTTTCTTTACTATGTTACCAGAAACCACCACAGCAAAACCACGTGAAGTGCCATCAGTAAATACCACATGGGCCTGAGGAATAGGAGTCATCTGTACTATCTTGGGAAATATGGCAGGATGCAATTTAAAAAACTGGCATACATCATTGGAGGGGTAGTGAGTATCAAACTGACCCTGCATGGAGCATGTCAGTATGGCCATATTATCATTAGCTTGCAACCATGCTATTTGAGACTGAGTGTAAGGGGTCACCACAATATCTGGCTCCTTACCAAAAGTTTGAACACTGATCTTGATTCCCTTAAATATAATCTGAGCAACAGCCTGAGGATAACGAGTAATGGTTTTTGCTGGAGAAACTGGGGAATGTACCCATAGAATAGGACCTGTTTGCCAAAACACTCCAGTAGGTGAATGAGTAAAACAAAATATTCATGACCCAAATAATGATAGGGAAAGGATACCTGAACTTTACTGGGGCTATTTGTAAATTAGCCAGGCTAAGAACCTCTTGTAATTTAGAGAAGGCATCAAAAACAAGTATTGTATCTTTAGCAGCCAATAAAATATTATCCATATAAGTCAATCACAATTAAATGCCAATGTTTAGGAATTGCCACAGGTGTAGGCAAACCAGGCTGTGTTGCTCCCATGAGAAGCATGGTTTTATTTACAGCTCTAAGATCCTGTAATAGTCTCCATTTTCCTGACTTCTAGTAGAGGCCAGTTGGGATCTCAGGATTCTTGTGAAATTTTAGATATATCCAGCACCAGAATCAAATCCAATAATCTTTCAATCTCAATCCCATATAATTTTATTTTTAATTTAGGCTGTTTTCATTGATAACTGTTTGTTAAAACACCTTTTCTCCTGTACTTTCAAAGTCTCCAGTTCTACATATAGGCACCATTTTGCATTTAAAATATGAAAACAATAATAATTGAGCAATTCTATCACCAGCTTCTATTTCTGTGGTCCCTTTTACATATGCCAATTATAAAAGCATTAAATACAATCTCCTTAGGATTTGAAGAGGTAACTTTAGGTAATACTTTTCTAGAGTATTTTTATAAAATCTTAAAAAGAAGATCCTTTTTTATTGATTCCAAGTAACACATTAATGCAAATAGACAATTATTAACAATGTGGACCAAACAATTTACCTGTACTTTATTTACTGAAAAAATAATTTTGTAACCTCTTTATCAGTAAGAGATTTTTTTTATGGGTTTATCTTAGCAACAACATTATTTAATAAGCTAACAACCCAATCCATTTTAGGTGTTATATTTCTATAGAATTCTAGAAAGCAACTTAAAGAGCAGAGCCAAGTTTTCAGTAATGATCAACAGACAAGAACATACCTAATATATAGTTCAAAATTATGAATTCAGTTCCTTTCGTTTATCTACCATGAGAATCAAACATTCATCCAAACATTTATTAAGACAATCAGAAGAACATAACATCCTTTATACACTGAATGATTAATATTCCTGGAAATTCAAACAGTATTGACTTACCATTCCGTGTCCTGACCAAAACCATTTTTCACCAGAAGTTAGGCCTGTTTAAACTTTTAGCGCCTGTCCCTCTTTAGGCCTCTGCTTGCTTGTCCACCCGCGAGTCTATTCCCCTCATTGGCCTCTGGGCTACTGCCCACCCGCTGCTCCAGGCCATCTGGGGTGCCACTGCAGCATATGCCTTTGTCCACCGCCACTCTGGGTATGCCCCCCCACACACACACACGCACTCCCGTTTTAAACTTCCTACTATCATGAAGGGACTGCCTAATAATGAGTTGTTCCCACCATTAAGGGAAAAACATGTCCTACGAAGGGATCCTAAATATTGAATTATTCCCACTCTGAGGGAACAATAAAAACCATTTAAACCAAAATTAAGCAAACAGACAACAAAATTTCTAACCTCTGGGCTTGCTTGCTTCTTCAACCAGCATCATTGAGGCCCACCTGCCGACTTCCTGTAATTCAGATGCTGCCGCTCTGCGCTGGCAGGCAGAAAGAGTTCAGAGCTCTAGCTATTCTGAAACTTCTACATCGGAAAGAGCCTTTTCTTCCTCCATTACCACTGGGAAGAGGCTTTTCTCTTTCCTTCATCCTTCCTCTACAGGGCCCCGAAATCTTTAGGCCCAGTTTCAAAATTTTTTTCCCTTTTTACCGGAAAAAGTCCTTTTTCTTGATTAAAATTTTTCTCCCTTTTCTAACAGGAGATTTCCTTTCCTTCCCTCTTCTCTGTTGGGAAGATTTCTTTTTTATTTTCATGAAATCTTCAGCTATCTTGCCCTTTCTTCACTTCGGTGCCCTATTGCACCCATGACAATTCACTCTTACCTTCTCTTTTTTCTTTAAAATGCTGGCCAGCCTTACCTGGGTGTCCATCAGCAACATCCCTTCTTTCTCGGATACTGGTGGAACCTCCATTTGTTGTGGTAATGCCCATGCTACCACCACCCATTCACCATGTCCGAGCGAGGGGCTGTGGATAGAAAAACAGAGACAAAAGACAGCGGGTCATTCGTGCCAGCAAAATGCCGAATGCTGTTTATTGAAAGAGGGAGGAAACCTTAAATATAGGCTTACAGCACAATGGGAGAACCCCTGGAGGGCAGAAGTTCGATACTGATGTTTACAATCTTACATCTAAGCTGTAAATGCCCAAATGCACGACACACAGACAAGGAACTTCCCTTAAGCATTCAGGAGGGTGGAGATGGGCAGAGAATCAGCATAGGGAGGACATCAAGGTCAAGGTCCGCAAGCAGGCAACAGTTACCCAAATTGGGAGGCCAGGGCCCTACATGTATGTATGGCCGTGTGTCTCATGGCTTTACGTGGCGGCTCTAAGCATTTCCCGGACTCCCCCTTTCTTCTCCCTGTGTCTCTGTTGGATTTCCCCCCTTGGCTATAACCTGTCTTGCCGTAGGACAGAGCAGCTTCTTAATTATCCAATAGTAGCTAGCTACACATTCACAGCATTACAGAAAGACCATCCCATAGCAGTGTCTGAATGAGTCTCAATCTTAGAGAGTAAAGTGAAATCCTCAGAGAAAGAGAGACAACTTTCTTGATATTTTCTCTCCTTCGTGTTCATTCTTTTGACAGTTGTAGTGTCTTTTGTTTTTGTTTCATGAAAAGTTCTAGGTGTTTTCTGAGGAATCTCTTTCTCCTGTGCAGGTCTCACATTGCTTGGTCTGTCCTTCTCCCCCCCCCCCCCCCATGAAGCAGAACAGAGAACCCTGGATGGTGAAAAGAAAGGAGCTATTAGCAAAGGATCCAGGTATGTTAGAAGGTCTGAGGAAGGGGTGAAGGGATGGGGAAGTACACAAGTTACAATATAAACAGGACATCAAATTGGTTTTGCCACATTCTATTTTATATTCTATTTATATAGAATCTCGGGGATTCTAGAAATTTCCCTGAGAATAATCTCAGGATTATCCTATTGTAGTCATTGGAAGTCTGTGTATGTGATTATTTGACTGTCCATGGGAGTGATGCTTGCTGTCTTTCATTCCCATCGCTAGCTGTGTTCTTTTAACCAATATTAAGTGATTTCATTTCTATAATTTTACTATGGTGTTTAGTTAGAACCATTTAAACTACTTGGTTTCTCTTGCATTCAGAGTTTTGGGAGCATCCTTTAGTTCCTTCAAGTTCTGTGTCTTTTAGGGTAATTTCTGTATTTCCTAAAGTAATGCATGAAGGATTTTGATAGGATTTGCTTAAAATCTCTGCCAAGTATCAAACTCCATCTACATAGTCTTTCCTTTGATATCCCATTGTATGTCTTCAGCACTCCACAGCTTGCATCACTACAATTTTTATGTATTTTGAAAGTTCCTCTGGGTTCTAGGTTCTTGGGTGCTGTGAGGCGGCCCTTTGGGTTGATTGTCTAAGGCCAAAGTTGATAGCAAAAGCAAGTAAATTTGGGGACTTCAGATTGGGTATTGGGTAGAAAGGCTGGAGATTTCTTTTTTTTTTTTTTTTGGTTTTTCGAGACAGGGTTTCTCTGTAGCTTTGTGCCTTTCCTGGAACTCACTCTGTAGTCCAGGCTGGCCTCAAACTCACAGAGATCCGCCTGCCTCTGCCTCCCGAGTGCTGGGATTAAAGGTTTTTTTTCCAAGACAGAGTTTCTCTGTAGCTTTGGAGCCTGTCCTGGACTAGCTCTGAAGACCAGGCTGGCCTTGAACTCACAGAGATCCGCCTAAGGCTGGAGATTTCTAAAAGACATCCCAATGGGGAATGAGAAGGTATGGAAGACATTTCCCATGGATGATGAGAGAGGCCTGGGAGGAAAAATGTCACTGCAGCCTGTTGTCTCAGGTATCCCCAAGGACTCAGGACTGGAGGAAAACCCAGCCTATTCAATGTGTCCTTACTGCATTCAGCAGGGCTCACAGACTTAGCTGTCTTAGCTGGAGAGACCTGGTTTTCATCGAAAGCCTACCAAGGCTTTCACCGAAGCCAGAAGGCAAGGGGTGCAGACGGTGAGGTCAAAACTGAGCTCTAGAAGAGGGGCCTCACCCCAAAAATTCTGGAGAATGGAGTCACAAAAGCCACAGGGGCCTGGAGGAGCTAGGGATGATGGGCAGCACCAAAGGGGAGATGGGAAAAGAGGATAAGAAGGGGCGTGATAGCTCAGTTGGCTCTAAAAGAACTGTAGGATTGTAGCTCCAAGGGCGGGGGGAGAAAGGGTTATCAGGAGAGGGCCAGCCATAGTCCTGAAGCCTGAGGTATGTTCTCCTCCTAGAGTATTAGTGGGGAGCTCATTGAGCCATAGTCGCTTCGTTGGATTCACTGAAGCATTTACACCAGCCAAAGGGGAAATGCTGTGGGATAATGCTCTTGTACGCTGTAAAGATTTGTTACTCCTATTGCTTTAATAAAAGGCTGATTGGATAGTAGCCAGGCAGGAAGTGTAGGTCGGGTGACTAGACTAGGGGAAGGCTGGGAAGAGGAAAGGCAGAGAGACAGAGTCTCCAGCCAGAGGCAAAGGAAATAAGATCAGAATGTTGGACTGAGAAAAGTTACTAAGCCAAATGGCTAAACATGGACAGGAATTATCGGTTATATTAAGCATAAGAACTAGCTAGTTATAAGCTGAGCAATGGGCCAAACAGTATATAATTAGTAAAAGCCTCTGTGTGTTTATTTGGGACTGAATGGCTGTGGGACTGAGTAGAACAGAACCTCCATCTACCGGGAAATACAGTGAATTGCCTCTGGTGGATGGTTTGCCAAGCACTTTGTGAGCTAGAAGGTAAAGGTGAGTCTGTAGCAGGTGGACCTGAGATGAGGGTCCCAGTGCAGCTTAGACCCTGAGGGGGAGGGCAGGTGCCAAGAGACCCTGTCCCAATCAGAGCATCAGTGTGTACAGCTCTGAAGTGAAAGGCTTCCCAGATGGCAGTGTTATAGCTCTGAGGGCAAAGCTTTCCTGAATTGGAACTGTTAATGCTTTGATGTGGAAGGATTCCCCAGTGCAAGTGTTATAACTCTGATCCTACAGAGAAGATTTCCCCAATGCAAGTGTTAAAGCTCTGAAGGGAAAGGTTTTCTTGCAGAGTCACACCACATAATGAACTTCTCACAAGTGTTTTATTTGGAGGGAAAAACCCAAGAGGGTGTGTGCTTCTGCTTGGGCAAGAGAGCTGAGCAGAAGATAGGGTTGATATAGCGTTTCTGGGGGTGGAGCTTTCCATGTGGAGATTTCCAGGGTGAGGGTTGGTGGGGTTTCAAGTCTAGAGCTTGGGATCTTTACTATGTGGGAGGAGTGAGACTGCCTGTATGTGGAAGGGCTGTGTTTGGACTTTAGGGCAGTTAAGAAAGTTCTGTGTGTAGAGCTTCATAGTTGAAGGTCCTCAGGCTTGAGGCCTTATAAAAAATGTTGGCATGATACTATATACTTCATGTTTGTCCTTTTAGAATATTTTAGTCTTTATTATTTTTCTATGATAAATTTGAAAACACAGTGGTGTATAATTCTGTCAACACAATCATTTAGTTCCATTTCCACCCTTGTGTTTTGATTGAGCTGTGATCAGAAGTGGTAGGACTCAAATTATGCTAAGAGATAATGGTCCCTAGTTGTTTTTAGTATTCTGATACTGGATTAGATTGGGGAATCATTTGTAAAATCCTTTTATGTTCTTTTTCTCTTTACTTTGCACAGTACTGTGAGTGAAAATCCAGGAGAATCTGAAGAATCTCTTTTCTCAGGTGCAGTATCATTGCTATGCCAGAACTGCTCACTTTTGATGCAGAACCTACATACCTGGAAGGTGAGTGAAATAAGACACTACAAAATATACCAGGTAGTTTGGTGGTATTAAGATAAGGGTTTGAGGGATTCAAATGACAGTGGAAATGGAATGGTTGGGGGATTTTTGATGTGAGACAACAGTTAATACCCCTTATTTATTTAGAAAAGGACACTGGTTCATTTCCTCGCATCAATGTGGAGGCTAATAACCATCTATAACTTCCATTCCAGAGATCTGGTACTTTTTCTTACCACAGTTCACACCAGGCACAAATATAGTGCACTTACATACATTCTGCAAAACATTGATACCCATCAGCTAACATAGAAAATCTAAAGAAAAAACTTAAAAACAATGAAAGTGCAAATGAGATAAGAATGCTTTTGGCACATTCTGTTTCACTAGAAATGATTCTAGAATGCTGGTTCTTAACCTTCCTAATGCTGCAACACTTAAATTCAGTTCCAGCTGCTTACCCAGAGCCAGATATTGGGGTAAAAACTGGGAGATCAGGGAAGCAGAAAGAAGGCAGCCACATTCTTACTGATAGAAATCCTCAGCCTAAAAGAGTGCTGCTTCCTGTATACCCACACCTATACGCGTTTCTGTCCTTGCCCTCGTACTTCCTTTCTCCACCCAGCTACATCACTTCCTGTCTGTCTGTACAGACCTCCATGGTTAGTACTGGCATTAAAGGCGTGTACCACCACCCTGGCTCTGTTTCCAGCGTGGCCTTGAATTTACAGAAATCCAGATGGAACTCTGCCTCCTGAATGCTAGGATTAAAGGCGTGTACTACCTTTGCCTGACCTCTATATTTAATATAGTGGCTGGCTTTGTCCTCTGAGCCTCAGATATGCTTTATTAGGGTCCACCACAGAGGAACTTTGTCAAGCAGCAGTGATTGCCATGCCCTCTATGCCATACTTTCAAGACATATGCAAATAATGATACCTTGACTTCTTTCTTTTCAAGTTGTTTCTCCATGATCTATTTCAGTTGTTTTATTCCTATAGAACATCAAGTCCCACTTTGAACTGATGTTGAGGGAATGGACAGCCTTGTCTTCTTCCTGATTTTAGTGTAATTGCTTTGAGTTTCTTTCCATCTAATTTGATGTTATCTATAGTATTGCTATAAATTGCCTTTATTTTAAGTAGTTGTCTTGTATCTCTAATCTCTTCATACTTTTGTCATGAAGGGATGTTGGATTTTATCAAAGGATTTTTCAGCATCTAATGATACTGTCATGTGGTTGTTTTCTCTCTTTGGTTAGTTTATCTGGTGGGTTGATTACATTGACAGTTTCATATGTTGAACCATCCCTGCATCTCTGCATTGGAGCCAACTTGATCATGGTGGATGATCTTTTTGATGTCTTCTTGGATTTGGTTTGCAAGTATTTTATTGAGCATTTTTGCATCTTTGTTCCTACAGGAAATTGGTTTGTAATTCTCTATCATTGTTGACTCTTTGTGTGATTTCAGTTTGATGGTGACTATGGTCTCATAAAATGAATTTGGCACTGTTCTTTCTGTTTCTATTTTGTGTAGTAATTGGAGGAGTATTTGTATTAGCATTTCTTTGAGTGTCTGGGAGAATTCAGTGCCAAAACCATACGGCCCTGGGCTTTTTCATTGAGAGACTTTTAATGATTGCGTCCATTTCCTTTGGGGTTACAGTTTATTTAAATTGTAGGTCCAGATTTAACTTTGGTAAGTGATATCTATTGAGAAAACTACCCATTTCTTTTAGTTTCTAATTATTAGACTATAGGTTTTCAAACAATGACCCAATGATTCTTTTGATTTCCTTGGTCCTATTGATATGTCCCCCTTCTCATTTCTGATTTTGTTAATTTGGACATAATTTCTACTTCTTTTAGTTAGTGTGCTTAGGGGTTTGTCTATCTTGTTGATTTTTCCTAAAGAACCAATGTTAGCATTCTGAACATCCCTTGGGGCTGCCCAGTGTCCGACGTCTTTCTGCATAAAAGCTTCCATTAAGAAAAAACTCCTCCTTCTGCCTCTTCCCCCCTCTCTTTCTCTCTCACTCCATCTCTCTATACCCTCTCCCTTCCTCCTTTCATAATAAAACTCTCCACGTGGATGTCATGTCTGCCTGGTGTGAGAAACCTGCCACCATGCTGCTGCCCACATGGTCTGTTTCCCTCTTGCCTGGGGCACCCTGGCCCAACCCACCAAGACCTCTTGTGTAGCTTATCATAACAGCCAACTCTTTGTTTCATTGATTCTTTGTAATGTTTTCCTTGTTTTTATTTTATTGATTTCAGTATTCAGTTTGTTTTCTGCTGTCTCCTCTTTTTGTGGGACCTTGCTTCCTTTTGTTCTAGAGCTTTCAGGTGTGCTGTCAAGTTGCTAGTATGTGGTCTCTCCAGTTTCCTTATGTAGGCACCTAGTGCTATGAACTTCCTTCTTAAGACCACTTTCATTGTGTCCTATAAGTTTGGATATAAAGTATGCCATGGAGTCCAGCTCCAAGACTATACACAGGGTTCATAGAATAAACCACAGTGTAGTGAAAACTAATTTGGGACTTTATTTATTATGAAATAAATTCACACACAAACTTTTTGGGTCATGCTCTTTTATTATTCTACTTCAGCTTTTTCTTCACAGCTTATATACACATTTATCAGCAACTTTTAGCAGTAAAAAAGGTTAAAGAAAACTCTTGTCAGGGTCTCAAAGCATTCCTTGTATAAGTGATAAGAGACACAGGCAGCATAAGCTTGCCTGCTGTTGATAGTGGGTGGCTGCAACTGTGGGTATAAAGGGGGTGGTTTCTGCCTCTACACTGTCTTCCTAAGGAGATAAGCCGAAGAATTTAGAAGGATTGCATCAGTGCTTTCATCAAAGGCTGGCTAGCAGAAAAAAAAAGCATTTCAGATTTAAAAATACATTTTCTGTCCTGCAGCCAGAGCAGGGATGGGACCTTGTAACTTTTTTCTTCTGTGCTATGAAGCTAGGCCATCTCCCTGTAATTCTGGCCATCTATGTATCCTTTCTCACTGTAACCAGGCATAAAGATGTTTTTCTCTGACATGGTTAGTCGTTTAACAGCTTTTTCCGGTTAATCATGTAAATATCAGGACTTAAACATAGACGGTTGGTTAACTGAGCCTGATATCTTGTATCATACAAAGTGTTAATTGCTAAGGGGTCAGAGCAGATGAACACTTTGAGTCTCCTTATCAGCTGCCATTGTTGGAAGCACAGGGCAATTCAGTATCTGACGGACCTTCATTTAACAAAGCCAGACACTTTGTAATTTCATCTTCGAGTTTAACTGTGAAAATCCTGTTTGTGATCTATCCACAGAGACTCCTGGTCTGGCCAAATTGCCCTGTCAGTAAACTAATTATAGAGAACAGGCTTCTAAGTTTCTTACCATTATGTGTAACGACACTGGACTACGAGAGCTTGTTTTACTTACCAGAAATACACAGAGTAGGGAGAAGTGCGTATGATCACATCTTCATTATAAAGGACTTTGGTGCCTTTCTTTCCTACCCATTTCTCCTTAATTTGCTTTTGTTATTCAGATTTCTCTAGCTCACTCTTATAGCTCTGGATTCAATAAGAATGGGGGCACTGGAGAGATGGCTCAGTGGTTAGGAGCACTGGCTGTTCTTCCAGAGGTCCTGAGTTCAATTCCCAGCACCACATGGTGGCTCACAACCATCTGTAATGAGATCTGGTGCCCTCTTCTGGCCTACAGACGTACATGCATAATAAATAAATAAATCTTTAAAGAATAGGGAGTCTGCATCTTCCTCTCCTTATAGTTTTCCTGCTAATACTGTTCTTCTTTTCCGTACATGCATAATAAATAAATAAATCTTTAAAGAATAGGGAGTCTGCATCTTCCTCTCCTTATAGTTTTCCTGCTAATACTGTTCTTCTTTTCTCTTTACTCTTAGCCTTGGTATGACACACTTGCCCATTACTGTAGTGACCTTTGTTCCATTTCTTCCTGTTTCCTTTAGAAGTTTATCGTCAAATTTGTTGAAGTTTGCCTAATGGCATTTCAGTTTTCTACTGGGAATTTCTTATCACAGGGATTTGGTATTATGTGAGTTAGTTCCTTCCTTCCTTTTTTTCCTTCCTTTTTTTTTTTTTCTTTATTGTTAGTATTCTTGGTGGCAAAATTACTAGTATTAATGTATTTCCTTCTAGGTAGAAATTGTAGTTTACAGGTTTTGTGCGTTGGCTATAGTTTAGTACCCCACAACTCTCTATTTGTCAATTTCCTTACATGATGTGGGGATATTGTGTTTCCCAATATACTGTGCACCCTAATAAACTTACCTGGGGTTAGTGAACAGAACAGCCGCTAGACATAGAGGCCAGGAAATGGTGGCACACACACCTTTAATCCTAGCATTCTGAAGGCAGAGATCTGTCTGGATCTCTGTGAGTTCAAAGCCACACTGGAAACAGCCAGGCATGGTGACACATGCCTTTAATCCCAGGAAGTGATGGCAGGAAGCAGAAAGGTATATAAGGCATGAGGACCAGGAACTAGAGCTGGTTAAGTTTTGAGGCTTTTAGCAGCAGTTCAGCTGAGATCCATTTGGATGAGGACTGAGAGGCTTCCAGTCTGAGGAAATGAGATCAGCTGAGGAATTGGCGAGGTGAGGTTAGCTATGGCTTGTTCTGTTTCTCTGATCTTTCAGCATTCACCCCAATATCTGGCTCCTGGGTCTGTTTTTATTAATAAGACCTTTAAAGATTCATGCTACTACATAAAATGCTGTATTTGCGTGTCTTCATGGCTAATTTCACTCCGATTTTTTTTCTATGTATACTTTTCCTCTAATTTTAGGAGCTAGTGATTTCGGGTTCATAGTCATTTTCTTTCTTTCTTTCTTTTAAAGATTTACTGATATGTATACATGTATGACCAACCAGAAGAGGGCACCAGACCTCATTACAGATGGTTGTGAGCCACCATGTGGTTGCTGGGAATTGAACTCAAGACCTCTAGAAGAGCAGTCAGTGCTCTTAACCACTGAGCCATCTCTCCCGTCCCATAGTCATTTTCTTTCTCCACTCTAAATATATTCTTCTGTGCTCTCCTGTGTACAGGAATGTGAACAGATTTCTGGTATCATTTTGATTTAAGGATCTTTTAATGTGGTTTTCCATTGTTCAGAACAGAGCTGATTTAATTTTAACTTTGTATTTTTGATACCTTGATGTGAAATTTCAGCAAGAATTCCAGATTTTGTTCAAGAAATAGAAACGCAGAGAAGCACAACAAGAACAATGAACGCTTCTCTGGGAAACGCTCCCCAGGTCAGTGTCATGTTTATATTTTTTGAAATTTGTTTTTATTATTGAAACCATTGAAGACTTTAATTCTCTACCTCTGGTAATGTTATCTAAAGTGTTTGTTTTCTATGATTTATCTTCTTTTCTCTGATAATCAAGAGTAAGATTGTAGATCTTTCACATACATAGCACAGCCTTTTCTCGTTATATTTTCATTCCATGTTTTACTTTGAGGACATAAATTTTCATAGACTGAATACATGACATTATGAAAGAGAATATATTGCAAATGGTATTCAAAGAATATATTGATGGCCAGTATCTACATAGGAAAGAAGTTCTCATGTGCCAGGTCAGGTTTCTAGAACCAGCCTTATGAATGTGGACATGCAAATACATGGACTTTTTTTGGTGACATCACTGAGCAATTTATGAAAAATAGAATTGGAAGAGATTCACTGTCTTGAATCCCAACAGTAAATATATCAGCACCCTAGAGAGTATGGATGATGGAAGGAATAACATTTTATTTAAGTATATGTGTATTCTTCATATTTTTATGCTCACAGCATGATGCATTATTCACCTGCATCCCTTCCTGAGTTCAATTCAAAACAAAGCCTTTGCACTGGAGTCAAACACTGTTAACGAGCTGCCATGTGTGTAGAGAAAATTAAATTAGATTTCTCTGCAGGAAGAGCAAGTGCCTTTACCTCTGAGCCATTTCTCTAATCCCACAGTTTCCATTCCTGTTGTATAGTCGTGAGGCAGATAGTGTAGAACCTTGCATCTTTTAGCTTTTGAGAAAGGAAAGTGGAATTAAAAATGACACTTAACTATGTAACCTAAAATCCTGTTAGATGATAAGCTCAAATACTGAAGCAAAGAATAAAGTTGAAATGAAAAGATTTGAGTTTTCCATTGATCCAATCTCATGAGTTCAAAATTAATGAAGAATTAGTGTGATTCTCACAAAACTTAGTACATTTGTTTCAATCAGAGTAGATGTTTCTACTTGATCTGGATGCATTGTCACACACGTTCCATTTTTTACACAGTATTTCTAACTGTTCTGTAGTGAAACACCATATAGAATTCATGAAATTGTTATTATGTGTACTGTTATGTCAATTTTTAGAAAAATTTACATAATATTCTATTTCTGACTTTTCTATTTACTTATTGGTTATGAAAATTTTGTCATAAAACAACTGCACCAAATATTTGAGTCTATGTCTTGTTTGGAATATTGGATATATGTGCTGATGTGACATTCCTTACTATTTAAAGAAGACACTCTTACTTTTATTCTTATATGGATTATGCATTCCAAACTCTACATCTTGGTTTTAGAAAGGTTGCAGCATTGCACGTAGGTCTCAGGATCTCAACTGAACATGTCAGAATTTAGTATGGTGTGGCCCAGCTACAGATAGGATCAATCCAGTGTCCATAGTTGAGCTGGATTGGAGAATTTGGAAGCACAGTTCAGTTTTGCTCATTATAAGTTTACCATCTGAGACTGACCCAGGGAATCTTCTTTGATATTAACACATAATTCATAAATTTCTGCTAGTGGACCTCACATGTGTGTAATATTCCCTAAAAGTTTGCTGATTGTGCCGGGCAGTAGTTGCGCATGCCTTTAATCCCAGCACTTGGGAGGCAGAGCCAGGAGGATCTCTGTGAGTTCGAGGCCAGCCTGGTCTACCAAGTGAGTTCAAGGAAAGGTGCAAAGCTACACAGAGAAACCCTGTCTCGAAAAACCAAAAAAAAGGTTGCTGCTTGTGATACTATTAATGTCATCCTCTTCATAGAGATAGAACATATAATATAGACTGTGACCATTTTACTCTTTTAGTATAATTAAATTTCAGTTTTAGTTTATGTATGTGGGTATAATTACCTGAACAAATTAGTGTGTTAGGCTATATCCAGTCTGTATAGTTCAGAAGTGAGCTTGGGATCTCATAGAATTGCTGGTAAAAATCTGTTGTGTAGTACCACCAGGGTTCTGGGGACCAAACTGTGTTTCAAAGGACTAAAAATCATTACAGGATCCAAATAGCAGAGACCATTTTCAAATGTACTGGTTGTGGCAAATCCTTTATCTGCTGTTCACATCTTAGAAAAATCAGCAAATTCATGCAGGAGAGAGCCCTTGAGAATGAATGGAAGCAATGTAGTAAGTTGTTCATTGCATTGTCTATGGGAAAGCAGCGATGATAACATCTATCACAGTTCTGTAGCCCTGTGGAAAACTTTGTCTTTGAACAACTGCCATGCCTCATCTGTGTCACAGAAGTGTCTCTAATTCTTTAGGGTCTTTTATCTAGGAACACATTTTTTTTTTTTTTTACAGCAGCAATGGTGTATAGGTATTTTTCTATTGCAGAGTCTGTTAACATTCAGAGATGTGGCTGTGGATCTCTCGAAGGAGGAATGGGAATGTCTAGATTGTGCTCAGAGGGCATTGTACATGGATGTAATGTTGGAGAATTACAATAATCTAGTCTTTGTAGGTAAGAATGCTCTTCTCTAGAATTCCTGATTCAATCATTTTTATTTACATACTTTGTTTATATGTAATCTCTCTTAACTGTCTAGAAACTCCCAGAAATAAGGAAAATTCTGGTTATCAACATAGCTTTTTCATAGTGCCTCCTGTACATTTTTCTCTGCTCTGTAGGAGCATAAATAGTGCTATATTCTGTGTGATTTCTCCATCCCTCCCCTCTAGTTTCTAAAGAAAACTTCAAAGTTCAAAAGAAACTGAATATTCAGAGCATGAAGTAAATTGCCGCACACTCAATGATTGGATTATTGTGACTATACTATTGAATTTAATTACTCCCCAACTTCTGATTTTTACAGTTCAGGAGGTTTTAAGTGAAAATTAATCTGTTGGTAGTTAACATGGGTTTTTGTTTGCTTCATTTATTTATTCAGTTTTTGATATGTGTGTTCTCTATGTTTAGCCCCAAGAAGGGATTATTTTAATCCTAGCAGTATGGATGTAGAAACAAAAGTATATGTTGTGTTCTATCCCTACCTAGGTTGCCATATGTGTTCCTAGCTGACCAAAGCGATCCAGTATGGCTGTCTCAAAAATGTATATGGGAAAATAGATAAACATTATTCATATGATCTTTCAAAGTACTTCCCTGATTATTGCTTGGTCACTTATTTGTCCTATGTTCTGCAAGGTACATAGTTTAGATAAGAAGGAGAAAGCCATAGTCGATCCTTTTGGTTTGACATAGGTCAGACTGGAGTTTCTTCTGATCATCTATTTAATGATATGAATCAGAATAGACCTCTGATGAGAGCTCTATCCCTGAGAATTGAAAGTTTATATGTAATAGAAAACTTAAGGTAATCAGTCATTAAATCTCTTACTCATGCTTTAATTTCTGTTTTCCCTCTTTGTGGCAAATTTCCAGGTCAAAATCAAAGAGTCCAGAAAGAACACAAAAATACAGAGCTTGATAAATCTTTTGACTGTCAACATAAACTCACACTGAAAGAAACCATTAGTGGGAAGAAAGCATACCAAAGCGAAAAATGTGGAAACTGCTTCAAGACAGACTCAAGCCTTAGTAGACATCACAGAGCTCATACTAGACAGAAACCCTATAAATGTATAAAATGTAGTAAATCCTTTACACGTTTGTCACAACTCAAACTACATTGCAAATTCCATTGTGGAGAAAAGTCTTGCACATGTACAGACTGTTCTAAGTTCTTTTACCGGACTTCAGAATTTAAAAGACATTTGCATCAGAAAATTTGTGCTGAAGAGAAACCTTATGCATCTGGTGACTATGATAAATTCTTTACTCAGAAAATGAATCTTAGAACTCATCGCAGAATGCATTCTGGACAGAAACCTTATAAATGTATTGAATGTGACAAAACCTTTATCAGGATATTCAGTCTTAGACTTCATCAGAGGATTCATATAGGAGACACCCCTTACAAATGTAGTGAATGTGAGAAATCCTTTACCCATAGAGGTAGTCTTCGTACTCATCAGAGACTGCATACAAGAGAGAAACCTTACAAATGTATTGAATGTGATAAATCCTTTACCACTGCCTCACATCTTAGAACTCATCAGAGAATGCATACAGGAGAGAAACCTCACAAATGCAATGAATGTGATAAGTCCTTTACTCGGAAAGACCGTCTTAAAAGACATCAGAAAATTCATACAGGAGAGAAACCTTACAAATGCAATGGATGTGACAAATCCTTTACCCTGAAAAGTAATCTTAGAACTCATCAGAGAATTCATTCAGGAGAGAAACCTTACAGATGCAGTGAATGTGATGAATCCTTTACTCGGAAAGACCGTCTTAGAACTCATCAAAGAATGCATATAGGAGAAACACCTTACAAATGCAGGGAATGTGATAAATCCTTCATCAGTTGCACAGAACATAGAATACATCAGAAAATGCATACAGGAGTGAAACTTTACAAATGTAGTGAATGTGATAAATCCTTTACCCATAGAGGTATTCTTAATACTCATCAGAGAATTCATACAGGAGAGAGACCTTACAAATGTATTGAATGTGACAAATCTTTCATCCGGAGAATCCATCTTACATATCATCAGAGAATTCATACAGGAGAGAAACCTTACAAATGCAGTGAATGTGGTAAATCTTTTAACGACAGAGGCAGTCTTAATACTCATCAGAGAATGCATACAGGAGCGAAACCTTACAAATGTATTGAATGTGACAAATCCTTTACCACTTCCTCACATCTTAGAACTCATCAGAGAATTCATACAGGAGAGAAGCCCTACAAATGCAGTCAATGTGACAAATGCTTTACAAGTGGTACAGACCACAAAAGACATGAGAGAATTCATACGGGGCAAAAACCTTACAAATGCAGTGAATGTAATAAATCCTTTACGCATAGAAGCAGTCTTAGTATACATCAGAGAATGCACACAGGAGAGAAACCTTACAAATGTAGTGACTGTGACAAATGTTTTACCACTGCCTCACATCTTAGAATTCATCAGAGAATTCATACAGGAGAGAAACCTTACAAATGTAGTGAATGTGATAAGTCCTTTACCCGTAGAGGCAGTCTTAGTACTCATCAGAGGGTGCATACAGGAGAGAAACCTTACAAATGCAGTGAGTCTGACAAAACCTTTCTTGAGAAAGACCATCTTAAAACTCATCAGAGTATAAATACAGGAGAGAAACCTTACAAATGCAGTGAATGTGACAAATCCTTTACCCTGAAAAGCTATCTTAGAATTCATCAGAGAATTCATACAGGAGAGAAACCTTACAAATGCAGTGAATGTGACAAATCCTTTATCACGGTATTCAGTCTTACTGCTCATCAGAAAATTCATAGAGGAGACAAACCTTACAAATGTAGTGAATGTGATAAATCCTTTACTCGGAAAGACCATCTTAGAACTCATCAGAGGATGCATACAGGAGAGAAACCTTACAAATGCAGGGAATGTGATAAATCCTTTACCCTGAAAAGCTATTTTAGAATTCATCAGAGAATTCATACAGGAGAGAAACCTTACAAATGCAGTGAATGTGACAAATCCTTTATCAGGATATTCAGTCTTACTACTCATCAGAAAATTCATAGAGGAGACAAACCTTACAAATGCAGTGAATGTGACAAATCCTTTACTCGGAAAGACCATCTTAGAACTCATCAGAGAATGCATACAGGAGAGAAACCTTACAAATGCAAGGAATGTGATAAATCCTTTACCCATATAGGCAGTTTCCATACTCATCAGAGAATTCATACAGGAGAGAAACCTTACAAATGTATTGAATGTGAGAAATCATTTACAACTGCCTCACATCTTAGAACTCATCAGAGAATTCATACAGGAGAGAAACCTTACAAATGCAGTATATGTGAGAAATCCTTTGTCAGTTGCACAGAATGTAGAAGACATCAGAGAATTCATACCGGAGAGAAACCTTACAAATGCAATGAATGTGATAAGTCCTTTACCACCGCCTCACATCTTAAACTTCATCAGAGAATTCATGCAGGAAGAAAACCTTAGAAAGGCAGTGAAGATAACAAATCCTTTATGAAAACTACCGTAGAATTCATCACAGAATTCATGCAGGAGATAAACCTTACAATGCAGCAACTGTGACAAATCCTTATTCATAAAGACAAACTTAGAACTCATCAGATAATTCATACAGGAGAGAAATTTTACAAATTCTGTGAATGTGAGTTCACCTCAAAAGCTATCTTAGAACTTAGAGAAATCATAGAAGAGAAACCTCAAAAGTTCATTGAATATGACAAATCCTTTATTGATAAAGGCTGTCCTAGAAATCATCAGAATTCATGCAGGTGAGAAACCTTAAAATGCAGTGAATGTGCCAGGCGGTGGTGGTGCACGCCTTTAATCCCAGCACTCCAGAGGCAGAGGCAGACAGATCTTTGTGAGTTCAAGGCCAGCCTGGTCTACAGAGCGAGATCCAGGAAAGGCGCAAAGCTACACAGAGAAATCCTGTCTCAAAAAAAACAAACAACAACAAAAAAATGCAGTGAATGTGACAAATCCTTATTCCAAAAGGGCCATCTTAGAATTTATCAGAGAACTCATACAGCAAAGAACCCTTAGAAATCTAGTGAATGTGACAAATCCTTTAGCAAGAAAGGTCATTTGAGATCTCTGTAGATAATCTATACAAGAGAGAAACCTTACCATATGTCGTGAATATGACTGAGCCTTCATCAGTTGCTCAGACCATAGAAAACAGCAAATTCATACAGGAGAGAAACCCTACATATGAATTGGATGTGAAAAATCTTTTACATGTGCCCCATCTCTTAGAATAAATTAGAATGTTCATGCACAAGAGAAACCTTACCAAGGTATTAAATGCAAGAAATCTGCCACAAAATTATCCTGAGAATACACCAAAGTGTTTATGCAGGTGAGAAAGTTTACCATGACTATATGAGGAAAAGCCTTTACTGTCTCTCAAGTCTGTCAACCTAAAGATATGAAAGCTTTTCAGTAACATTCAAATCTTAGAATATATCCAGAATTTATACTGAGGGAAATTCTAAAGATGTTGAAATGTAGGAAAATTTTCATTAGAACTTTTTATGCTTA
Source organism: Onychomys torridus (assembly GCF_903995425.1). NCBI lineage: Eukaryota > Metazoa > Chordata > Mammalia > Rodentia > Cricetidae > Onychomys > Onychomys torridus. The sequence continues at coordinate 2,689,353 of NW_023414046.1, read as the reverse complement.
TGCAACATTAAATGCTTCAGAATGAAGATACAACACAGAAACCTGGAGAATGTGCTGTTAAGTAACAGTTTCCTGGTTCCTGCAGGCATGTGTGTTGTACAGGAACTGAGTCAGAAAACCTCAAAAAGTTTTCAAGCAATCCCTGAAACTTACAGATTTCAGTATGCTTAAATCAAATGAAGAAATTCAGATCCTAGTCCTTGAAAAGGTTTTGACAAAATGATCCACCAAGATAGGATGCTCTTTATCTAGTTAATAAGCCTACAGGTGTGCAGTGTGCTCCCATTGTTATGTATGTATATGTTATATCCCATGCTGGTTTGGAGCTTCATGATAAAAAATGTCTGAGTCCCCTCTGCTCCAGTAAGCAACTACTTTCCCCTATTTCTCAAACTAACCCTAATAAAGCTCCTGAGTTTAACAGGGTTGACTTGGTTCTCTTTTCAGTTCCCTGTTTGGATGAGTAGCTTCACTGGTATAGTGCATTTCCCAGGAAAAGTGTCTCATTAAACATGTGCTTAAACAATTGTTCCTCCAAATTTGGTGTACAACAGATAATAGATACCAGAAAGCATTTACGCCACTAAAGCAGGAAAGACTTTTTGCTCACTACTAAAGGTTTACTACCATAATAGTACTTAATTAAGTTAAATGTGCTCCACACAGATAGGATGTAAAGCCTTGGGGTGTTGTATCATATTTTCTTTGTTCTGACAAATAAAAGCTTGCCTGGAGATCAAATGGTGGAGCTAGCTACTAGTTACCCATAAGAGCATGGTAGTGGAGGCTCATGCCTTTAATCCCAGCACTAGGGAGGTAGAGACAGGAATATAAGGCAGGTGGAGACAGGGTTCCCCCCCCCCACACACACACACTCACCTCTAATATGTAAGAAGTGATTATGGCTGCCTTGATTCTCTGACTTATTTTTAAGCTTTTGCCCTAATATCTGTCTCTGGTTTTTATTGTTTTATATGCCTCTCCTATTGTCCTACTAAAATAAAAAATGATTTTATTTTATCATGTGGATGCTCAGTGGGAGTCAGAGTAGTATGCTGTGAACTTGTTTGTCCCGCCTCAGGGGTCTCAGCAACTGTCTTAGGTTGGCTTGCCAAAGGGTTCTTAACCTGACTATCAGCCCTTGCAGATCATTCATCGCAGGGGAGTCACCGTGGGTGTGGAGGGACAGTCAACAGCCTGTGAATTTCAGAAAGCCAGGCATGCATAACATCCTGTGGAGAGCTGTGAGTCAGATCTCTAAGAGCCACTAACACCTGTAGAGTCCCCTTAGTGGCCACCCTTTGTTGCCAGATGTCCTGTAAGAGACACTTAAAAGGAGAAAGTTTAAAAGCACCACCCCACCAACCAAAATGTAAATTAAATCCAGAAGGGATCAACCAGGCTTTTTAAATTTTGCTAAACAATTTCAAAAAATAAAGAGTCAAAGACCATAATCTCTGTTCTTGTCTACTGTGATTGGAAAGTTTTGTGTTTTAGCTGTCTACATTGACTGGGAAGGCATTACCTGTCTCTAAATACTCATCATACAGGCTCAATCCTGTGAGAGCTGCAGAGTTAACTGTTGCCAAAGATCCCTAAGTGGCACTGGGCTTGCATTCTGTATGTTCGACACAGAAAAGACCAACAGAAGTCTTAACCCACCCATAGCTGGTAGGCTAAAGGCAACTGAGCCATTCCCTTCCTTAACGAGCCTTACTGCAATTTGGAGTCCTTGTAAGATGGTACCCCAAAAGCAAATGAAACTTGAGTTGTAAATTTATACCTTAATTTTAGTTTTGCATTTTTGATACCTTGAATTGAAATTTCAACAAGAATTCCAGTCTTTGTTTCTGACAGATAAACTCAAAAAGGAGTATCAAGAAGAATGAATGCTTCAGTGGTTAATGGTCCCCAGATCAGTGTCATGTCTACATTTCTCTGAAAATTGTTTTTATTGTTGAAACCGTTCAAATCTTTAATTTTCTAGCACTTGCAATGTTATTGAAAGTGTTTACTTTGCTTTATGTACCTGTTTTTTCTTCTCTTATAGTCAAGATTATGTCTTTAAATCTTTCACCTATATAGCAGAGATTGTTCCATAATATTTTCACTCGATTTTTTGTTTGTTTCTTTGTTTGTTTGTTTGTTTTTTCGAGATGGGGTTTCTCTGTAGCTTTGCTCCTGTCCTGGACTAGCTCTGTAGACCAGGCTGGCCTCGAACTCACAGAGATCCACCTGCCTCTGCCTCCCGAGTGCTGGGATTACAGTCGTGCGCCACCACCACCTGGCCTTTTTTTTTTTTTAAGATTTATTTATTTATTATGTTTACAATTTTCTAACTGCATGTATTCCTGCATGCCAGAAGAGGGCATCAGATCTCATTACAACCACCATGTGGTTGTTGGGAATTGAACTCCGGACCTCTGGAAGAACAGTCAGTGCTCTTAACCTCTGAGCCATCTCTCCAGCCCTCTTCACTTGATTTTATACTGTGAGGCCATGAATTTCCATGGACTTAAGACTCGAAATTCTAAAACAATCTATTGTAAATGATGTAAAAGAAATATATTTATGGCCATTTTCTACATGAGATGGACTTGTGTCTTTTTGTATTAATGAGGGAGGACGGTCTCATGTGTCACATAGTTTGCATTTTTGGAATGGTCAGTTTTCCAGAAACAAGCTTATGAATGTGGACATGCCAATACATGGACCTTTTCACTGATATCACTGATCAATTTTAGAGTAATCAGGTGAACCCCGCTTCAGACAGTATCCATCAAGTGTGCATATTTAAGCAAGGTTGACAATTACATAATTTTGAAGCATACTTTTGCTGATTATAGCTTTCCATCTGAGAATGATACTGGGATTCTGTTTGACATCAACACATATTTCATAAAGACACATTCCTGCATCTAGACCTAAAATGTGTATGTTATATTCGAAGCTGCTGCTGAGTGCATATCTGGGTCCATGGTCCTGCTGCAGGTGGGGCCTGTTGTGAAGTTCATGGCCCATGTTAACACCAGGGTCTTTGGAACTATGCTGTGCTGAGCCAGCCCAGTCCTCTGGTCCTGTGGTGACTGGTCCTGTCCCTCCCTGAATATCACAGCAGGCTAGCTGGCCCTGTTCCTCAGAGGAGAGCTTCCCTCCACACTGGAGAAAGATAGCCTCACCCCTCACTATAAGCATGCACCTCACCTGGATAGCACACTAGAGCTGGGGGCGGGGACACAGGTGAGCTGACCTTGACGACATGAGGGTCAGAAAGTGACCCTGCCTACCCCACCCAATCATGGTGGCATGGGTGAGGGAAAGATGCCCTTCCCCCCTCCACTGCTTGCTACCTGTGGCAGGCGAGACAGCTGGCTCAGGGGTAACTAGTGACAGAACTAACCCTGCCCTACACCAACCACAACACACAGGCCCTGTATCCCACTGAGGCCTAACCTGCAGATTCCAAAGCATGATCTCTATGATACCAGACAACGACCGGGTGTCAGTGAGGAGCACCGGGGAGAGCTCAGTGTCAGTGGCGTGGCAGAGACCTAGGCCTAGAGCCAGATCAATGACCCTGCTAATGAACACTTCCAAGTAAAGATGAATGCACTAAAGGGTAAATGTGTCTCAATGGGCCACACTGCAGCTTCTACAAGATTCCTCTGCTTTCCTTTTTCTTTTTGTTACTGTTACTGTGATTATTTGTTTTTGTTGTTTTGTTTTATTTCTTTGGTTTTTGGTTTTTCTTTTAAGCTTGGTTTTGTTTTGGGGGAGGTTACAAGGGCAGAGGGCAGATAGGATGCAAGGGAACGGGGAGATAAGTGGGACGGGAATGCATGGTGAAATCCACAAAGAATCAATAAAAGTTTAAAGAAGAGGAAATGGAATATGTCCGTTCATTAAAACAGGTCCTACTGTATTGCCCAGTGAAACATCCAGTCTCAGCATCCCAAATAGCTGGGAATATGGGTGTACACAGTCTAACTCTGGTGATATTTCATTATACATGATTAAGAGGATGGGTAAAAAGTTAACTCAAAAATAATATGAAAAAAAACATGGAAACTTGTGAGTCTGTGATGAGTAAATATGGTTTTTGCAGTATTCGAATGAATTATCTTGCTTAGGTAGTTAGTGCTGCCACCAGAGACCATAAGTTATAATGAAAATTCCAAGCCTGGTTAGGGATATTTACCAGATCTTGTTGGTCAAGGAGTCCACAGAGGTCTCTTTAATAGTGCAGGCTATTGCCATTGTGTTCGGTTGCCTGCCAGAACTTGAAATTAAAAACAACAACCAAAAAACAAGAGGAAAAAAAAAAAACTATTGTGGAAGGAATTATGGCATTCTTGTTACAAGGCAAAGAACATTCAAGCTGCACTTGGCCTGAAAGCTTCTCCCCTGCTGGCGAGCTCCCCTAGCATCTGAAAGTACTAATGCTGGAAGAGAGAAGTTATTCATGATCTCACCCAGCTGTGGACCCTGCCTGGCATAATACCAACTGCCAGAAAAGATGTGCCACTTGTATATACCCACTGTCTTTAGGCCCGTGGGGCCACCATCTCATTACTCACTGGATTTGTACCATCGATGATTCATGGATGGCACTGTAAACAGTCAAAAGTACATCAATGGAGAGGTCATGGATTCTGTGCATTGAAATATTACATGCTTGTAAGTGGATTCATTGTTATGTTGCCCTGTAAATACTTATTCTTCTTTCCAGATTAGTGCTTTCCTTACTTTTGGTCAGAGTTGGTTCTTTATATGCAGCGAGTGGTAGTTATTTCAGAGACTCTTTCCTGGTCACAGTGCTGACAATAAGTGACTCTTGAGGACTTGTTCTATTGATATCACACAGTGCAGCCATCTCTGTCTGGAACATCTTCATCACCATATCTGATGCCCCAGGAACACTGATGAAGAGGTGAAAGAACATAAAAGCCCCAAGACTGAGAAGACTGCTAAGAATACTGTCCTGACCTGACCACCACTGTGGTTACCTGCAAGTGAGAACTTCATGCAGCCTCACCTCTCCTGAGGAATTATTGACAGTTAATGGTTATGGATGGAAAAGGAGTCATTATCTTTGAAAGTGGAGCTGCATGTAAGTTTCCAATTCTCCAGTCAGTATCTTTTCACCATGCTCCTGAAAGCAGTGTAAATGAAACTCGGTGTGTCTCAAAAGATCCAAAACATGGAAGAGGGTGACTTGATAAGGATAATGGATTCATCAGGTGAGGTATAGGCGTCAGGGACCGCTCTGTGTTGCTGGAGTTACAGACAGTTGTGACTTGTCATGAGGGCATTGCTCTAGAGCCCCAGTCTTGTGGAAGGGCAACCAGTGCTCCAAACTCCTGAGCCTCACTCTAGTCTCTCTAGCTAGGTTAAATCCTCATGCTAAATACAACTGCACCCTTGTCTTGTTACAGTGTCAAGGGCAATTCTATACATTGTTTTCTTTGTATTAGACTGTAAACATATATTGACACGTGTAACATGAATCTTAAAAGGTCTTATGGAAAACCCAGAGCCAGATATTGGAGTGAAAGCTGAAAGATCAGAGAAGCAGAACAGCCAGCCAGTAGCTTACCTCTATGAAATCTTCAACCTCAAGAGAGCGAGTTCCTGTTTCTTCATGCCTTATATACCTTTCTGTGTCCTGCCATATTACTTCCTTGGATTCAAGGTGTGTGTCACCATTGCCTGGCTCTGTAACAATTTTACAGTTAGAAACTTCACTCTAGATTAACATAGAATTAGAAAGCCACTTTTGAATAATTAGGATCATTCACCTACATAAGAAAATTTGGTTTGGTTTGGTTTGGTTTGGTTCAAGAAAAGCATGCTGACTTACACACACATGACTTACACTTACAGACAAATAGCTTTTGTTTTAGTTTAATGATTTGTTGACATGCAGTGATATGACTGTGGCATTCCCCTCGGAGGAGAGAGCAACGTCTAGACCCTGCTCAGAGATCATAGAAGCCCCCGTTTGAGAATTATAGCAGTCAGGTTTCTGTGGGTGAGAATAGTTGCCTAGCGGTCTCCCTTGCTCCTCAGGGTTCCTTGGAAAAATACTCCGCAAATGTGTGAACTTTGTGTGACTGAGTCTCACACCTCACAGAATAAAGTGAAATGCTCAGATGAAAAGACAGTGTGCGTGTGTGTGTGTGTGTGTGTGTGTGTGTGTGTGTGTGTGAGAGAGAGAGAGAGAGAGAGAGAGAGAGAGAGAGAGAGAGAGTCTCTCTTCATTTTTTCCCTTTTGTGATATGTCAGTCTTCATGCCTTTTCCATGATCAATTGAAATACTCAATAGTATTGAATATTGTCAATGTGGTTATACAACTAGATATTTGCCTTTGAGTTTTTGACTGGGCTATGATTAGAAGTGGGACTCAAGTTATGCAAAACCAAAAGTGTCTTTTACATCACAAAAGTGTCTCTAATTTGTTGAGCCTGTTTTATCAAGGAAATCATGAGAATTACAGCAATCTAATCTATGTAGATAAGGATGCTCTTCTTGGAGAATTCAAAACTCATTCTTGCACTTACCTACTCTCTGAAATGTCAGAGACTGCCAGAAATAAGAATAATTTTGGTAATAAACAGAATTTTTCATGGTATTTCCTTTACATTTTTCTGTGTTCTTTACAAGAGAAACCAATGCTATAACTACTGAGATAGCTCTCCAGCACACTTACCTATGTTTTAATGAGAACATCAAAGGTCAAAGCAAATTGAATGTTCAGAGCTGGGATATACATTACAATTCAATTAGTAATTGGAATATTTTGATTTTACTATGGGATTAAACTATTTTCTAACTATTTCTAATTACGAAAAAAGAGAGGTTTTAAAATAGAGAAAGCTATGTGTGGTGGGGCATGCTTTTCTGTTGTTTTTGTTTGGTTGTATTTCTGAAACAGGGACTATATTTAGTCTTGGCTGTCTGAAAGCTATGTATACCAGGTAGGCCTTGAACTCATAGAGATCTTCCTGCCTCCGCCCCCTGAGTGCTGGGATTAAAGGCATGTGCCACCACCACTGCCCATCTTTAAATCACTTTCTTATACCTTTACAACATACATACATGTTATTTAAACCTTTAAAACATCTTTCTTTTTTTCATATGGAAACTTCCAATCATTTACTATGAGAAATAAGTGTTTGATTACTGAGAGCAGTCATTGAGAAACAAGTTGTTTATTATTATTATTATTACTTTGGTTTTTCAAGACAGGGTTTCTCTGTGTGGCTTTGCACCTTTCCTGGAACTCGCTATGTAGACCACGCTGGCCTCAAACTCACAAAGATTCATCTGCCTCTGCCTCCCTAGTGCTGGGATTAAAGGCATGTGCTACCATGCCCAGTTTATTATTTTTTTAAAGAGTAATTTTTTTTTAGTCAATAATAACAGCATGTTAATCTGCAAAATTAGTGCCATGAAAACTCAGCAGGTTCTCTGTGGTGGTATTGTTGTTTCCCAAAATATTGTGCACCCTAATTAACTTATCTGGGGTCAGAGAACAGAACAGCCACTAGATACAGAAGCTAGAAAATGGTGGCACTCACGCTTTTAATCCTAACATTCCAAAGGCAGAAATCCATCTGGATCTCTGTGAGTTCAAGGCCACATTGGAAACAGCCAGGCATGGTGACACATGTGTTTAATCCCACGAAGTGAGCCTTTAATCCCAGGAAGTGATGGCAGAAAGCAGAAAGGTATATAAGGCATGAAAACCAGGAAGCCTGGTTAAGCATTCAAGTTTTCAAGAAGCAGTTCAGCTGAGATTCATTTGGATAAGGAATCAGAGGCTTCCAGTCTGAGGAAACAGGATCATCTGAGGAACTGGCGAGGTGAGGTAGCTGTGGTTTATTCTGCTTCTCTGATCTTCCAGCATTCACCCCAATAACTGGCCTCAGGTTTGATTTTATTAATAAGAACTTTTAAGATTCCTGCTACATCTCTCCTAGCAGTTCCTCAATCTGAGGTATGCTGGGACTCTGGACTGTACTGTCTACCCTTGCCAGGCTCCCCTTCCAGCTCACCAGCAACAATCAAGTAAGTTTCATCTGGGTGCTGCCCATAATCCCACTGCCCAAAATCCCATGGCTTTTGCAGATCCCGATCTTTTCCTATGGATGAGATCCCTCTTGGAGCTCAGTTTTCTTTTTGGACTCATGGCTATTGGAATTCCTGGCCATTCCCCCAGCTATGTGACCGGGTGGGGGAATCCATAAAAAGTGGGTCACAGACTCCTCCCCCCTCTTTCTCTTTTTCCTCTCTCTCCCTGCACAACCTTTTCCATAGGCCTAAGCACGCCTCTCTTAATAAACTCTTATAATGGGTTTTGTCATACCTCATGACTTTTCTCTGGTGGTAAACTGTGTCGTTTACATGACTAACACAGTGACGCATAATAATACTAACAATGGCCTCTTGAAAAAGTCTTTGAAAAAGGTGCTGAGACACCTCTGGCTTGGCCAGGTTAAGCCCGCCCCCGTGCACCCCGCCCTTGAGTGTGGTGACACCCCTCTTGAATGGTTTGATCCTCATTCAGCCCCCGCTTCAGTCCTGGGGACACCCGTGACTACAGGCTGTAGTGACTCCTTTTCCTCCTGTCATCCGTGGGACCTGTGCTGTATTTGGGGGACATTCATGGCTAAGGTGAGCGATCGGGGCCTGCCCTCCCAAGCCCTCACTCTGAAGCAGTCTTCCCCTCTTGCTTTCCTCCTCTTTCAAACCTCTTCCACCAGATCTGCTGTATGTGGCATGTTTGCTTGGTGACAGACCTGCTCCTCCACGCCTGTAACACGTCTACTTTCCTGTTCACTAGCAGCTTTGCCTTCTATTCGATACCCCCACTCGGGTCTGTGGTGGAGCCTTTGACCCACCTTTGACCATCCCCCTAGATGTGAGACTGGCCTCAGAATTTCGTTGAGCCAGACAGTCAGGGAACCGAGAAAATTCTCCACTTTCTTTCTCCTCCCTTCCTTCTTATTCACTCAACTTACATTATTTACTTATATAACATATCTCTCAGAGCATCTGCATGCTGATGGTTTTCACCCTACGAGGAAAAGTCACGAAACACGACAGAATCCACTAGCAAGAGTTTTATTAAGACAAGGAGAAACGGATAGTTGTGATCAGGCCTACGGAAGGACACATGTGAGAAGGGGGCAGGGGAACTTGGGGCCTGCCTTTTAAGGGCCAGCTTGCACCTGGGCACACAGGCCCATTTGGCAACTCCACGCATGTGCATAGATCACTTGGTCATGCCACATGACTACATGACCGCACAGCCATGGGGCATGGGTTATGCAGGACATATGGCCTGGAAATGACGAAGTGTCCCACCTGGCATGTGCGACCATGGGGGCATGATTGGAATCCCTATCACATGTGACTTGGATTTACCTAAAAAAAAAAAATAGTTTTGGCAGATCTGTCCAGAGGTGAAAGTGGGGTGTTGAAGTCTCCCACTATTAATGTGTGGGGTTTTATATGTGATTTACGCTTTAGTAATGTTTCTTTTACATATGTGGGTGCCCTTGTGTTTGGGGCATAAATGTTCAGAATTGAGACTTCTTCTTGGTGGATCTTTCCTGCAATGAGTATGTAATGTCCTTCATCATCTCTTTTGATTGATTTTAGTTTGATGTCTATTTTGCTGGATATTAGGATGGCTACACCCACTTGCTTCTTAAGACCATTTGATTGGAAAGTCTTTCCCCAGCCTTTTATTCCTAGGTAGTGTCTATCTTTGAATTTGAGGTGTGTTTCTTGTATGCAGCAGAAAGATGGGTCCTGTTTTCATATCCATTCTGTTAGTCTGTGTCTTTTTATACGTCAATTAAGTCCATTGATATTAAGGACTGTTCATTCCTGTTATTTATTTATTTGTTTATTTATTTATTTACTACTTACTTACTTATTTATTTATTGGTGGTAGTGTGTGTGTACTTCTCTTCTTTGGGGTTTACTGCTGTTATGTTATCTATTGCTTGTGTTTTCAAGGGTGTATCTGACTTCCTTAGGTTGGAATTTTCCTTCTAGTGTTTTCTGTAGGGCTGGGTTTGTGGATAAGTATTGTTTAAATCTGGCTTTGTCTTGGAATGTCTTGTTCACTCCATCTATGATGATTGAAAGTTTTGCTGGGTATATTAGTCTAGGCTGGCATCCATGGTCTCTTAGTGTCTGCAATACATCTGTCCAGGTCCTTCTGGCTTTCAAAGCCTCCATTGAGAAATCGGGTGTTATTCTGATGGGTTTGCCTTTATAAGTCACTTGGCCTTTTTCCTTTGCTGCTCTTAATCTTTCTTTATTCTGTACATTTAGTTGTTTAATTATTATCTGGCGAGGGGACTTTTTTTGGGGTATAGTCTCTTTGGTGTTCTATAGGCTTCTTGTATCTTCATAGGCATTTCCTTCTTTAAATTGGGAAAGTTTTCTTCTATGATCTTGTTAAATATATTTTCTGTGCCTTTGAGTTGGTATTCTTCTCCTTCCTCTATCACTATTATTCATAGGTTTGGTCTTTTCACGGTGTCTCAAATTTCTTGGACATTTTGGGTCATGACTTTGTAGGCTTTAGTGTTTTGTTAGACTGATGAATCTATTTCTTCTACCATATCTTCAACACCAGAGATCCTCTCTTCCATCTCTTGCATTCTGTTGGTTGTATTTGCATCTGAAGTTCCTGTTTGTTTACTCAGATTTTCTATTTCCAGCATTCCCTTTGCTTGTGTCTTCTTCATTTTTTCTATTTCCCTCTTCAAGTCTTGGACTGTTTCCCTCATCTGTTTCATTGCTTTTTCATGATTTTCTTTCAGGGATTTATTTTTTTCTTCTGCTTTATTTGTCCTTTCCTCTAGTTTTTTATAGCGTTCTTCCCATTTTTTGTTTGTCTGTTCCTCCACTTTATTTTTGATTTCTTCTATATAAGTCTCTAGCCTCTTCATGATGTTATTCATAAAGTTGTTTTCTTCTGTTTCTTCCATTCCGTGATGTTCAGGTCTAGCTGTTGGAGAAGGGCTAGGTTCTGGTGATGCTGTATTGCTCTTTATTTTGTTGTATGTACTTCTGCCTTGATGTCTGTCCATCTCCTCTTGTGTTCGTTCTTGGTCTTTTCAGTGCACTTGGTCCAGACAGAGCTGACAGATTCAGGAAACCTCTCTCTGGTTCAGATGGAAGCTCTGGGCCAATGGGAGCTCTGGTCCAGATGGGGTTGCTGCCTGGATGGGAGCTGGGGGCTGGTCTCTGAGTCTCAGGAAGTGGCTGGGGTCTCAGGCAGATGGGTGTGGCAGCAGGGTGTGGAGACTACAGAGTCTGCCTGCAGTCTTGGAAAAGGGGAGCATTCCTGAGGGCCTGCCAATGGCCAGAAACTGGGGCCAAGTTGGGCAGGTCTTCCCTGGGATGGCTGTTGCCCAGGGGTGGGACCTAGGGGTAGGCCTCTCTGGGTATGACCCCAGGCACTCACCTTTGGTCCAGATGGGAGTTTTAGGGCAGGATGGAAGCTGGGGGCTGGTTTCTAAGCCTCAGGAAGTAGCTGGGGTCTCAGACAGATGGGTGTGGGGGCAGGGCGTGGAGATTGTAGGGTTTGCCGGGGGTCTTGGAGAAGGGGAACCTTCCCGGTGGGGTTGGGTGGGGGGTCCTGCCTTATGGCCAGAACCTGGGGCCAAGTTGGGCAGGTCTTCCCCAGAATGGCTGGTGCCCAGGCCTGGGACCTAGGGACAGATCTCTCTGGGTATGACCCCAGGCACTCACCTCTGGTCCAAATGGGAGTTCCAGGATGGATGGGCAAGATATATATTCTATGATGGAGTTTCTGGTCCCCCAAGAGGGTCCTTTTCTCAGAGTTGGGCCACACCTTGACTCACAAACTCCTTTTCTCCTGTTCCCATTGGGTGCTGGCATCTTTCCCCTGTTGCTTTTCTTTGATTTCTCAGGAGACAGCAATTCCTATTCTTATGAAAGCTGCTAGCATATTAAAGACTGTTAGGGAACACAAGTTGACAGTCAGTCATTCATACCTAATGGACAGACAGTCCTCAAATGCTCAGAGATCTGCAGAATATGGCATTTAAAATGTTTAGTTAAAAAGCTTTTCATGATAGAAAGACATGCTGGCTCCTGGCAGCACCTTTATTTCTTCCAAAGAAGATGGCTGGACACAGAAGAACCTCCGTCCGGAACTTACTCCAGAGTTGCAGCACCAGCCACTGAGTAAAAACGGTCTTTCACCTCAACTACTGCCTTTTGCCTTGACTGCTGCCAGAGCCTCTTCAAATCCTGGGAAGTACGGCTCTGGGGAATCCACTGCCTCACTTTTGCCTAGACAAGATAGGCTGGTCCTCCCCACAAGTCCCTCCCCCACAACTGTCAAATCTTCTGAGGCCTGGCGGGCCTAGGCCCGGCAGCTGTAGACTGATGTTGTTGTCCTGAGACCTCTGCCCTCAGTGACCATGGAGGACCCTAGCTAGCCAGCAAGTAAGTCTCTGCCACTTTCAATCATTAACTCAGGTAAAATTCATCCTTCTCAGATCTCTGATGTCATTTGACAACCAGATTTTGTCAGTTCAACAGTAGCAACCAAGGCTTCAGCTGTCTTGTTAATTCTCTATGTAAAATTCACAGGCTTCATTCTCTTAGAGCTAATACTTGGTAGTTTCCTGTTAAAGGGACAGATAAGTGTGCCTCGTTCATAGACTTCATGATTCAGGATAAACTGGTTTCAGATGTAACTTCATACGTTGAGAGTTCTAACATTGACAAATGCAGTTTTGATAAGCTGATGGAGCACTGACTACAGACAGTTTTGGGAGTCCTTAAATTTCTGTGGACTTTACTGATCCCAGCTTTTGGAGTCTGGTTAGCATTAGAAAGTGTAAGGAAGCCTCCCTTCTCCTCCTTCACTCACTCAGCCACTTCCATTCAGTAAATTTCCTTGGGTTATAGATTTAATGGTGTGTTTTGGGCTGAAACTAGAAAATGTCCATGCCTTTTAACCCAAAGCCATAGTGTTTGCTATGACACCACAATGTAAATCTGTTCCAGTTGTTTTACAGACCAGGTTCCTGCACAGATCCACCCCTCCTGCCAAACTCATGCCAAGGCCAGACCCTCAGGGGCCCTCCAGATACACCACCAGCCACTTCCCCAGCTAAGAACACCAACCTGGCACATACCAGCAGGTCAGCTTCACCCACTTGCCCACTCATAAAAACTCCATTATCTCCTAATTCATTGACACTTTTATAGGATGGATAAAGGCATTTCCCACTCCAGAGAAACAGCAGATGTGAATGGCTTCTGTACTCCTGATTTGGCATGCCATGCCCCTAAGCTCCTGGAATTTCACCCTGGTACCACTCCAGATTCAGGGGGATATTTGCTCTTTCATCTGGATCATCCACCCTTGCCTCTTCTGTACAACCAGAGCACTTCACCCTCCCATTCTTTCTGGCAGTTACCACTCTTCCCATGGCTAGGCCTGCTCACGAGCCAATGATAACAACTATTTTTTTTTCTTAGCAACGTGCCTTCTCAGCTCCCTCAAGGGTCTCCAGGAGGATAGCTAACTGAATGCTTCTTCATTTAGACCTTCCGCTGTCTGTGACTCCCAACTTCCCCCTCTCCTCTTTGCCCCCAAATCAGCAGGAAGCAGTCTCAAGAATTCAGCACCCTCATACCCCGCACCTTGCTATCCATAACTCACCTTTTTATAATAATCAAAATTGGAGGAATGTTAGCATTCAGACCTGCCCAGTGTCCTGACCACGTCATTTTACATAAAGTCTCCTTTAAGAACCCCCCTTCTTCCCTTTCTCTTTTGCTATAAGTTAGTGTACACTTTCTCTCTTCCTTTCTTCCCTTTTCTCTTTCTCTTCTTCCCTCTCTTCCCTTCTCCCTTTCTCCAACCTAAAAAAAATTTCTGCTTGGATGCCGTGTCTGCATGGTGTGAGTAACCTTCTACCACTCCACACCACCACCTGCCTTGCCTGCATGGTGAGTCTCCCTCACCTGCCATCTGCCTTGGCTTAAACATGCCAAGGCCTCTCCTGTGCAGTTTACAAAAGTTTGTATTTCATTGAAACCTGTTTTATGTGTTTGTCTTTTTCAGCACAAAGACTGTTAGAAATGTAAACCTGTGAGTTTGACATTCTCAGCCTTATTTTTTATATATGAAACTGATTTAGTCTGGCAAGTTTCTCCATTCACTACTGAGTTTCCAAAAGGAGTTTTCTATGCTTTATATAAACACCCCTTTAGCATGCCTCTCAGAAGACAAACTTTTTCTGAGTTATATAAAAAAAAAAAATTTCACCATTTAGTGGTGAAAGCATTATAGCACAGGATGAATTCAGCACTGGGCTGTTAATGGGCTGACAACTGATTTCCCGTGACACCCATTTCCTTTCAAAATCCTGAGTTCCTGAAATGTCTTCCCCCAAGTCAATATCACTAATAGTATAATTCCAAGTGGCAGTAGTGGAGGTCTGTGCGGAAAGGGTAAAGATGGCTTTTTAGTGTCACTTCATCTGCATAGTGATGGAAACCATTATTCAGCTTCCCAGTTCCCTCCCTCTCTACTCCCATCCACTCCTCAGAGTGGGTAAGGCTTCCCATGGTAGTCAACAAAGTCTGGCATACCAAGTTGAAGGAGAGCCTAGCCCCTCCCCATTGTATGAAGGCTGAGCAAGGTATCCCACCACAGGGAATGGGCTCCAAAAAGCCAGTTAATGCACCTGGGATAAGTCCTGGCCCTGGTGCCAGGGACCCCACAAACAGATCAAGCCACACACCTGTCACCCACATTCAGCGGGCCCAGTTCAGTCCCATGCAGGTTCCTGAGCTGTCAGTCTAGTGTCAGTGAGCTCCAACTAGCACCAGTCAGCTGTCTCTGTGGGTTTCCCCATCATGATCTTGATCCCTTCTTTTTCTTCTTCTCCTTCTCCTTCTTCTTCTTCTTCTTTTGAATGCCAAATGCCATTTATTGAAGGAGGGAGAATTCAATTTTTATATCCTATATTGTCTTCACTTCCTACTTGCTACTATTTTCTTGCCCACAAATCATTTCATTTCTATCTTTGAGCTGATTCACATGCTTTACACATTTTGACCATCTTGAACATGACTTAGGTTTTTGAGTTCTGTGTATTGGATATCATTTAACTTGCTTTCCTTAGTTTTAATTTGTTCTGGGAATGGGACTTGAGCATCAAAATTTAGAGTGTTTGTTGTCTTTTGCTATGTGTTTTCAACCCAGGAAGCTGGTATCTCAAGAAGAGAACTTAGGCGGGATAGCTTGTATCTGATGGGGTCAGAGCACAGGGTCAGATACCGGGGTGCAGCGTCCTCCCAGATCCAGTTCTGGTCCAGGCTGGCAGCGAGCATGTGGGGAGGCTGTGCAGAGCGGGTCCAGGGCAGCTGACAGCTGGAGCTGTGTGGAAGGCAGCCTGAGACCCAGTGGGGGGGACGGGTCTAGAAGGGCGGGGACACCTGCCTGATCATTGGCCTTTAGGAAAAAAGAAACAGCGGGGTGGACCTGGGAAACTAATCATCAAAAAGAGGTAGGCTTTTTTTACCGCAGGTACAAGCCCGGAAGTGGAGTTTGTAGTGGGAGGGTCCAGGAGGAGTCGCTCCGAGGTGTTTAGGGGAGTTACAGGAAATTCCGCCATTCCCTGTTGGACTTGGGAATCACGTGGTGCAGACCTGGGTGCGGAGGACACGGCGGGGTGTCGCGGGGACACGAAACCTCCCGGAGCCGCAGTCTCCGCGCGGGCGGCCTGGGAAAGTCACAGTCACAGCGCAGTGGCGGGAACCGCAGCCCGGCGGCCCTGGAACCTCCCAGGTCAGAGGAGCTGCGGGGCTGGGACGCGGGAGGGAAGGACGGGGTGTGCCCGCGGAGGCTGCTCAGGGCACAGCTTTCAAAATCCTGTTGTGGGTATATTTCTTTTGTAGGTAAGGTTGAGATCCTATGAAGTGGGGCTTATCGTGATTTTTTCACTTACCTTACTGTTCCCAGACTGTTCTGCCATAAAATAATTCCTAAAATAATCTAGTAGAGCATCTGTAGTGTCCATTGTTTGCAAACAGAGTTCACTTATTTCATGCTTTCTAACTCCCGTTTGACCACTTGCCCATTCAATAGAGTGGCTTTTGCCCCTGAGGAATAGCTTCCTCAGAGAGCTTTGTAGATAGTAATCGTATGAGAAACCCTTGCAGATTTGATTGAATCAGAAATATACTTTATCGAACTTGCCAGTTATGGCTGAAAACATTAACATTTACTCAGCAAAGTTTTTACCCCCATTATTTTTCCATCTGAGATATTGCAGTCTAGAATGTAAATACAGTATTCAGAAATGTGCCTTCTTATGCTGTGTTCTTATGTTATAACTTAGGTCCAAGCAAGCCTAGTATATAGGCTGTGAGAGCATATCAGGCCACACTATTTTCTAGTTAGCAAACTC
This sequence comes from Onychomys torridus, assembly GCF_903995425.1. Lineage (NCBI taxonomy): Eukaryota > Metazoa > Chordata > Mammalia > Rodentia > Cricetidae > Onychomys > Onychomys torridus. The sequence continues at coordinate 2,672,865 of NW_023414046.1, read as the reverse complement.
ACTTTAGAGGAAAACAAAATTAGAATGCATCTTTTGAATAATTATGGTCACTCCTCTGTATCAGAAATATGTCTCCTTGGTTTAAGAAAAGCACTCCGGCCGGGTGGTGGTGGCGGTGGCCGGGCGGTGGTGGAGCACGCCTGTAATCCCAGCACTCGGGAGGCAGAGGCAGGTGGATCTCTGTGAGTTCAAGGCCAGCCTGGTCTACAGAGCTAGTCCAGAACAGGTTCCAAAGCTACAGAGAAACCCTGTCTCAAAAAGCCAAACTGTTGCATTTTATTTCATGGTTTGTTGACATTCACTGTTGTGACCGTGCACTTCTTGTAGGAAGAATGGGAATGTCTAGATCTTGCTCTCAGGGCTTTTAGCTGAGATCTGTTGGAGAAGTGCAGCGGTCTGGATTCTGAGGGTGAGAATGGTTTTCTTGAAGTCTTCCTTCTTGGGAAAACTTTGCATGTGTGGGAGCTGTGTGTGAATGAGCCTCACATCTTACAGAGTAAACTGAAATCCTCAGACAAAAAGAAATTTTGTTTGTTTGTTTGTTTTTTGTTTTTTTGAGACAGGGTTTCTCTGTGTAGCTTTGCACCTTTCCTGGGACTCACTTGGTAGCCCAGGCTGGCCTCAAACTCACAGAGATCCTCCTGCCTCTGCCTCCTGAGTGCTGGAATTAAAGGCGTATGCCGCCACCGCCCGGTGAGAAACATTTTTTTAGGTGACATTTTCTCTCCTTCATGTTTATCCTTTGGCAGGTGTTACTCATCACTTATTTTTGGTCTGTGAAAAGTTCCAGGTGCTTTCTGCTCAGCCAGATCTGCTCACCTGTGAAGCAGAACAGAGCCCTGAATGGTGAAGACAGGAGGCAGTAGCCAAGGATCCAGGTGTGTGGTCGGGACTGAGGAAGGAGTAGGGAAGGGCTCAAGTGACAGAAACAGAGCATGAATTTGATTTCACCAGATTCTATTTCATTCAGAATGATTCTAGAGAATTCCACTGAGAATAATCTCAGAATATTCCTCTTGTAAGTATTAGAAGACTCTCTATGTAAGAATTAATGCTCAGAGGCAAATATAATTTAGTTTGGTTTTTCATGTGAGTGATGCTGTCCCTGTGCCATTCGTATAATTGATGTGTCTTATCAATACTAAATGTTTTCATTATTATAATCTTAATATAATGTTTAGTTAGATAATTGATGCCTCTTGGTTTTTCCTGCTCTTAGAATTTTGGAGCATCTTGTAGTTTTTCTCTGTCCTTCTTGAACTGTCTGTGCACTGATGCTTTGGGTGGAGTTAGTATGGAGGGACTGGGCACCCTTCTTTGTCTGGATTATAGTAAAATGATTCCGGTTGTCCTCCTTTGGCAGTGTTAGGTTTAGGTTTGTCTCATTGTCTTTATTATGCTGAGGCATCTTCCTTCTGTTCTCACATTCTTCAGAGCTTTATACTGAGTATTGTGATATTCTACCACAGGCTTTTCATGGGTCTGTTGACACCATCCAGTTTCTTCTCTTACTCATTCTACATACTTGGCATCTTACATTGATTAAGTCATAGGTGTGAAACAGTCTTGCATTCTTGGCATCAAATCAGCTTGCATTTTATTTCCATGTAATTTAGAGACAGTCTCTGTGTCTATGTCCATCCTGGCAGCTGGTCTGTGATTTTCCTTTGTACGTATTTGTTTGGGCTCACCTGCTCTGGCTGTCAAGGTAAAGAAAGCCTGCTTTTTGTCATGACTTTCTAGCATTCCCTTCCTTTGTGTTTCATTTACTCTTCTCCTTTTGACATTAGACGGTTTGTCTAAAGGAAAGGAGAATTCTGTGCTGAATCTGTCCAGTCCTCAGACAGTGTTAAAGAAAATTTGTTTCTAGGAGTTCATCATTTTCTTCTTCAATTACAATCTCTATGTGTGTGACTCTTCACAGCACTTCATAAGGTAATGCTGGTGCCATTGGCATACACTGTTATGTCCCCATTTCAATTCTACTTGTATTACTTGGGGATTCACTCTCCTGTCATTTGGATTTGGTGAAACATATTTCATCAGTACTTTTGTCAATTCATAGAAGTCTATTGCTTTGACTCACTGTATTATCTTTAGGTCTCTATTTCTTTATTTCCTACACAACCTTTCTAATATCTTTCTACATAATATTTCAGATTGCCTGTTCTTATGCTTATAAGCTATCAACTACATAATTATAGACAGATGTCTTTTACAACCAACACCTATTGCTGCTAAACCTTAATCTCACCTCATTTCTGTGTCACTGTCTTTCATGAGCTGGCACTCTAAGAAGTGTCCTTAATACTCTATGAATTCTGTCTCACTGTTCATTAAGTCGTCACAGTAGCTAATTAAGGAATAAACCAGGAGCTAGACAGGTGGCTCAGCAGTTAAGATCACTTGATGCTCTTGCAGTTTCTTGGGTCAGTTCCCCTTATGTGCCCTGTGACTTAACAGCTTTTTATAACTCAGGTTCCAGAACAGTAATTCTTAACCTGTTCTCCTGGAAAACTCACACCACAGCAAAGTGCATTTGTTGCCACAGCTGGTATGGCTGGATCAGGAGCTGGCATTGATATGATGTTTGGCAGGTTGGTTATTGGCTATGCCAGGAAACAGTCTTCCAAGGTTCAACCCTTCTTCTGTCTGTCCTGGGCTTTTCCCTGTCTGAGGCTATGGGTATCGGTATCATCTGTTTGATGGTCGCCTTACTCATCATCTTCCTCACTGAGGCTCTGTGTGGTCATTCAGCTATCCATGGTGCTTTGAATCAGTGACCGTCCCAGTGCTGAAGTGTGCAAAGCTTTATTGTTCAATATTGTGTTTTTCTAAGTACCCCCCCCCCCCAATTTACAAGGCAAATCTTTTTGTCATTTAAAATTCTTCACTCTTAGTGTTTTGTGTCAGATTTGAAGTGAATATTTTGTGGGAAATATATGCTTTAATTTCCATTGTCATTGTGTAGCTTGGGGGGCCTGTAACTTTTCATGCACACCAGGATGCTCTCCAACACACAGAACTCCATCTGGTCCTGCCTCTCAGATGCATGGATTAAGGTGTGCACCATCACACCCAGCCTCATTTTTTGTTTGTTTGTTTTATTTTCCAAAAAGCTCCATGCTGAGTTGCATGTAGGTGCAGTACGTTCAGTTCCTACTAGCACTGTGTGCACATACATGTTCTTGCTCTTGTATTGTCTCCAGTATTTGTTGTCAATACCAATGATGAGCACTTTTGACACTCTGATTTGAAAGGGCAAACAGAGATCCGGTCGTTCTTTCTGAGACACGATCTCAAGAGCAGAGCAACAGGAGAAATGGCTGCTTCTCTAGTAAATACATTCAAGATCAGTGTAATGTCAATTTTTTTTTTCTGGGAAGGTCATATATTGAGAATATGCAAACCTTTAAAATTCCAGTTTTAATAATGTTATCTGGGGATTGGATAGATGGCTCAGCAACAAAGAACACTTTATACTCTTGCAGAGGACCAGAAGTCAGTTCATTACACTCATGTGGTGGCTTGTAACCATCCATATTCCAGATCCAAGGGTTTTAATGTCTGTTAAGGATTTCTCATATCTACTCCACGTGGTGCTTTCTATTCTATGCCATAAAGACAGAAAAACACGTTATTGTAGACAGACACATACAGAGAACACAGACAGACAGACACATACAGCAGATAGACACACAGGGATAGATTCACAAGACAACCTTCAGGCAGACACAGATTCAAACTAATGGAACAGACAACCAGAAGATGGAAGGGACAGGGAGCTTCAAGTAGAGAATTCAGATCTGGACTTGTTCTTAGTTCAATGACTCTAAGGAAAAATGCTTTCATTTTTTCCTTGACTCAGCTAGGATGCATTGTTTGTGACATGGAGTTAAGTTACTAATGTGTTTAATCCATGCACATATGGAGAATCTATTACATAGGACATCATTGTTTTTCCATATGGAGAGAAGCAATAGAACTCACCACAATGTGAAACAAGCAGTCCTGTCATGTGAAAGGTGCCCATGGGCTCAGAACGAACCCTGTGCTTTAAGGACAGACCATACCTATGCATTTGTTTTTCTGTGTGCTCACTTAAATGCAGAGCTGGGATGCCTATTTATACCTTGTGAACATGACAGCACAGCTTAAACCTCAGAACATACCAACCAGAGCAACCTGATCCTCATTATACTCATGACAAATCTATTTCTTAGCAAGAATTTCTAAAGGAGCTGGAGTAATTCTGGAGTCTCTTTTCCTCTGCCTATAAGATGGGCATGGGTATACACAAAGAATTGTATGTAATAATCGGAGGGGCATTGATGGATAAATGGCTAAATAGTATAGTATATAGGATAATTCTATTTCTAGTTTTTTTTTTTTTTCTTTTTAAAGATTTATTTATTTATTACATATACAGTGTTCTGCCTGCATGTGTCCTTGCAATCCAGAAGAGGGCACCGGATCTCATTACATGGTGATTATGAGCCACCATGTGGTTGCTGGGAATTGAACTCAGGACCTCTGGAAGAGCGGTCAGTGCTCTTAACCTCTGGGCCATCTCTCCAGCCCTAGTTTTGTTTTGTTTTTTAAAGAAAAATATGGAATGCTTTCCAAAGTGGCTTCTCTAGTTTATAGTTCCAAGTAGTGTGTAACAGTGTTCCTTTTCTAACATTCATATCATAATTTATTTATCCTAGTGATGACCATTATGACGGGCGAGATGAAATCTTTAAGGAAATTTAGACTGTATCTCCCTGATAGCTGTGTACACAGAATTTTTTGTTAACATGGCTTGAGAAGTACCCAGGCTAACTGCACAGCCTAATCAGGAGACAGGAGTATAGAGCGTATCTGATGCCTGCAGACTTAAAAGACTGCACGGAACTAAAGTAAGAACTCTAAAAGAAATGATCCAATCTCCTGTTGTAGAACCATTAGGTTCTGGTGGTGCCTTATTGCTCTTTATGTTGTTGAATGTATTCTTACACTTCCGTTTACTCTTCTGGGTTTAGATAATTATAGGTGCAGGTGTTGATTCTTTTTTTTTTTTTTTTTGACCTGAGGATCAAACCCTCTACCACTGAGCTAAATCCCCAACCCTGGTTTTGATTCTTTTGACATCTTTATTGGATGGGTCTTTTGTTCCTTTATTGCCTGTTTCCTTTGTTGCCTTTTGGCGTGAATGGCCAGGAGTTGTGGTGATTGGCTAGTTGTTAGGTTGAGTAGGGTTGTCTCAGCTGAGGTTCATTTGTGTGCCTAGATCCAGTGTATTGTCTAGTTCTTCTGGCTCTTGTGGGCTCTGCTTCTGCCTTTTGGGTCTGTTCTAACTGGTTTGTGTTGTGCCTGTGCCTATGGTGCCTGTTCTTCCAACTGGTGTGTTCCTACAGGGTCTGTTGATGTTGCTGGAGAAGGCTGTTCACAGGGAGGTTGCTGGGTTAGGTGGGATTGGGCGGCAGAGTGGGTTCGTTTTTCCAACTGGTATAGGTGGACTTTATGTCTCTAGGAGCTGCTGATGTTCCATGGGAGGATGATTGGCCATGGGAGGATGATTGACCATGGGAGGATGATTGGCCATGGGAGGATGATTGGGTCGGTGGGTTTGGGTGGCAGTGTGGGTCTTATAGGTCACAGAGTCCAATGGGTGGTGGTCAGTTGGTGGAGTGGCCTGCCTGCTGGACTTTTCCTGGCTGGCTGCAAACTATTTTTTTATTATTATTACTGTTCAGTTTTAATTAATCAAATAGAAGCAAAATCAGATAGTGTCAAACAAAAGTTCTACCACCAAATAAAACATTGATATCTCCTTTTATTCTGTTTGTATAAAGTTTATAATTATTACGTATTGATATTTAATGATTGCATTGGTTTATTCACTCACCATTACCCCTTGTTACCCTTTGTCCTATTGCAGGGTAGACATGTTTTCTTCCCAGTTGTCCTCCTCATATTTCATGTATGGTTTGGGCAGATTTGGGCTGAGTATCCAGGCCGTAATGTGTCCATAATTCCAACTGGCATGTCATATGGCTAGAGAATTTTTCACATGTCACTTTCCCATCCTCCAGCTCTTAAAATCTTTTATCTCTTCTGTAATGTTCTCTGCAAATTAGATATGAGAAGGTGAAATTCCCATTATAGCCTGGGCAGTAAGCAGGCAATTGTTCTCACTATGTGATGAGTTAGGAGTTTCTGAAATAACTGTTGTTCATTGAAAACTAAGTTTCCTTGATCCAGGCTGAAAGCAACACCAGGCCATGGTATGTTCAGAATCAGTAAAATGCAGTTTGCATATTTGTACATGTAGCAAAATGTCAGTAGTGGATTCCCTCCTAGGGTCTGTGACCTTCACCACTACTGGCTTTTGGCCAGGTTCCTAGTACCATCCATGTATTTCTTTCTGTGGAGCTGGCTTCAGATGAAACCACAAAGCCTTCTGTTACCCATAAAATAGTTTTGCCACTATGACACCTTGCCTGGCAGGTTGGTATTGTCACACACAGGATCCATATATGGGTATGGCCGTTGATATCTCTCTCTCCTGTCCCAGCCTGCATAGCAGTTTTTGACACTATAAAATCCTACCACTGGGGGAGTCTAAATTTTTAGACCCTTTGAGTGGTCTGCTGAATTCTCAGCTTCTTGTTAGTATGTAACAAAAAAAGTAATGTTGTATGTGCATTATACAGCATATGAGGAGGTCTGTGAGATCTTAGCTTTCTCATGAGTATTTCCACTTTTAAATTGCAGCATCCTATTTCTTATTGAAGAGGTCCCCTTTCTTTATTACTGAACTATATTATCACTTTTAAAATTTTCATTCTTTTTTTAAAAATTTAATTTATTTATTATGTATGCAGTGTTCTGCCTGCAGGCTAGAAGAGGGCACCAGATCTCATTACAGATGGTTGTGAGCCACCATATGGTTGCTGGGACTTGAACTCAGGACCTCTGGAAGCGCAATCAGTGCTCTTAATCTCTGAGCCATTTCTCCAGCCCTAAATTTTTTCTCTGTGTAGCTTTGTGCCTTTCCTGGAACTCACTCTGTAGCCCAGGCTGGCCTCGAACTCACAGAGATCCACCTGGCTCTGCCTCCCGAGTGCTGGGATTAAAGGCGTGCACCGCCGCCCAGCTTAAAATTTCCTATGTCTTTGAAATGTGTGACCATTGATGCAATGTTTTGAGTGTGGAAGTGACCCCTTTCTGTCCTGATTAGGGCAAAATGATTCCAGCTGTTCTTTTGTATTGCTAGGTTTAGGGTTGTGTCTCATTGTCTTTTTGTAGGAGCTGAGGACTGAACCCACGCTCTATCACTGAGCTAAATCCCCAGCCCCTCATTGTCTTTTTTATGACAAAAAAAAAGATATATTCCTTTTTTTTGTCACATTCTTCAGAGTTTTTATAACAGGCAGATATTATACTTTACCACAGATCTGTCATGGATCTGTTGACATGATCATCTTTCTTCTCTCACTGAGTCTACATATTTGGTGTCAGGAATTAATTTATATGTGTTGAAACAGTGTTGCATTCTTGGCATTAAATCACCTCTCATTCCATTTCCATGTAATTTAGAGACAATCCCTGTGTCTGTGTTGATCCTGGAATCTGGTCTATGGATTTTCTTTGATTTTGTTTGTTTGAGCTCATCTGCTTTGGGTATTTGGCCTCACCTGCTTTTGGTGTTGAGGGAAAGCTGGCTTTGTATGATGGCTTCCTACCATTCTTTTTATCTGTTTTATGTGATGTTCTCCTTGTGGTCTTAGTAAAAGGTTTGTCTGTAGGAAAGGAATATTTTATTCTAGTCTGTCCAGTCCTCAGACACTGTTAAGGAAGTTCTTGCTTTATTCTTGGCACTGTGTAATGCCTTTCTAGCTTTGTGCCTTAGCAATTTTTCACTTGTTTCTAGGAGCTTGTCCTTTTCTTCTTCAATTCCAATTTGTTGTGTTTGCCTTTCCAGAGTACTCCATAAGGAAAGTCTGATATGTTATTGGGATATGCCGCAATGTCCTTTTTTCAACTCCAGTTCTGTTACTTGGGGATTCATTCTTTTAGTTTGGATTAGGTGAAAAATGCTTCATCCATCCCTTTTGTCAAGTCACAGAAACAAGTCTGTTTCCTTGACTCATTGTATTTGTGTCTAGTCTGTCTTTCATTAAATTCTACACAATCCTTCAAATATCTTTCTGTATACCATTTCAGATTGACTTATTCTTATGCTTGTAAGCCCTCAGCCACATTATTATGGACAAATATCTTTTCTTAAAGATTTATTTATTTATTATGTATACAGTGTTCTGCCTGCACGTATGCCTGCAGGCCAGAAGAGGGCACCAGATCTCATTATAGATGGTTGTGAGCCACCATGTGGTTGCTGGGAATTGAACTCAGGACCTCTGGAAGAGCAGCCAGTGCTCTTAACCTCTGAGCCATCTCTCCAGCCCTGGACAAATATCTTTTACAAACAGTCCAGTGCTCCCTAAACTTCTCAGTGTATCTTTGTCACCCCTCTTCCATGTCACTGCTTTTCATGAGCTGTCATTCACTCTGACGCTCTATTACAGTGTCCTGAGGCCTCCATGAATTCTGTCTCACTCTTCATTGATTGAAGTCTCTACAGCAGTTATCACTATTGAAAATCTAACATGTCCATTGTGGCCATTGAACTGTACCGAGGCCACACTATAGTAACAGGACAAGGTTTTAATAAAATCTACATCCATGGAGAAAGGGAGGCAGGGTTGCAAAACAAACTCCATCCAAAGGAGCTTTTACATGCTCCAAGTTCAAGCTGAGAGTTAAGAGAAAAGCCTCATTTATGGCATAGATAAGTAGTGAGACTTCAGGTTGGAGCTGAGAGACAGTGGGACAGGTTGCAGAGGCTTAAGGAAGCTGTGCAGCCTAGCAGACCTTTCCTTGGTGGAGGAAGCAAGGAAATAAGGAGGTTGGTTCCAGTAGAGGGAGAGGAGCAAGTATCTTAATAACTAGAGGTTTTTCCATATGGTGGGGCTCCAGAAAGTATAGCAAGCTCCAGGAGACAGAGAGAGGATAATTACTGAGGAGGTGAGGAGAGATGAATGGCTAGATCAGGAGGAAGGAATAGGCATCCGATGAGGCAAACTCTAGAATTTGGAACCAAATAAGATGGGTGGTTGAAGCTAGCAGAAACAGATGATTTGTATACACCTTAAAGAGAGTCAAATCAGCGGCTTGAGTCTGTTTTACGGGTTGAGACATTGCATGGCTGAAGGTAACTATGGCAACTTCTACTAATGCTACTTGAAGACAAGAGAACTCCAGAAGGGAGTAGTGTTTGGAGACTTATGTATGTTAGAAGCTGGAACCGGGAGTGTAGAGAGTAATAGGTGACCCAAAGGTTAACTTCTTTGATTTGTGTAAAAGCAGTTGAGCTGCAGCCAGAGGTACATTCTTATATATATCAATGTATAGAGGTGTAGCTTTAATACCATTGTCTTAAACACTATCTGTAGGGTCCCAGTCCAGCTCCCAGCCTTTACCCAGAGTACCTCAGAGAAAAACTTCCAGGATCAAGGGAAGGAAAAGATTTCTATAACACATCACATGGGCAAATGCTCTTCATTCTGTGTGCTCTTTATTGTTCTACAGTTACAAATTCCGAAGCATATGTATATACATTCATTAACAAGTTGTTAGTAATAAAAGATTACAAGGTCATATCTCAGAAACACAGGCATTCTTTGAAGATATAATAAAAGTCACACATAGCAAAAGCTTATCAGTGCAGCTGTCGTTGTAAAATTTCTGGCTATCTTTTAAAGGTGTTGCTGCATGGGTTACAAAGGCAGAAGACTACTAAATCATTGAGAGATCTAAGGAAAAGGCAAATAATACGTGCATTATATTACTTTTTTTAAATGTAACTAATAGTGCAGGCTAAGGTTTTATGGTTGTAAAAACGTAAAGTGTCAAAAATGCAGGGAGAACAACCTTCTTTTGGTGGCCACGGAGAAGTAGCTCCCTGTAAGATCAGGTACAGTGAATAACCATGGCAACCTTTATAAACAAAGAGGGAGCAAGCAGTGCTGATCCATTTCAGCATTTTCACCAAAAGCTAGCTGCATAAAAAAGGGAACATTTCCGATCTAAGAATACATTTTCTGCCCTACAGTAATCTCAGACCCTAGGGTGCTCTCGCATTGGTGTACTCACACCATGAAGGACATGAGGACAGTCATTGGTCCACTGTCTCTCTTGATGGTGTTTTAGGAATGGCTGTAATGGTGTATGAGGGTTTGAACAGACCCAGGTCAAGGATGTATCTTTGTCATCCCTCTTCCATGTCACTCTTTTTCATGAGCTGTCATTCACTCTGACACTCTATTAGAGTATCCTCAGGTCTCCATGAATTAACCGGTGAGCCATCTCTGCAGCCCTAACAAAACATTTTAAATGCCATATTTTGTATGTCTTTGAAGTGTTAGGAAGATCATTTATCTATCTGAAATATATCTATTTCGCCTAGAAAACATACCTAATTTCACTACAAGTTTGCTTATTATACATTAACTAACCTCAGTTTTGTTTGTTTGTTTTGGTTTTTCGAGACAGGGTTTTTCTGTAGCTTTGGAGCCTGTCCTGGAACTCGCTTTGTAGACCAGGCTGGCCTCAAACTCACAGAGATCCACATGCCTCTGTATTGTTGAAATTATTAAGGCCACTCTACGTAGTTAAAAGGGAGGTTTATTTTGTAGGGTAACTTACAAATGAAGGGGTAGGTTGCAGGGTCTGGCAAAGGTATAGCACAGTCCGGCGGTGTTCTCTGGAGAACTCTGCTCGGTCTACCTCCTGCATCCAGCGTCCCCGAACCAAGAGAGTGCCCTCCTCTTGATCCTCGGTCTTCCGCTCCCTCCTCTGCCCCGCCTTGTGGGCGTGATCATTACTGAAGCCTCAATGGGGGTTGGAACTTCCAGGCCAATGCTGGGATGGCTATCCACTACATCTCCCCCTTTTGTCTAAATAAGAAAGTTCTAACCTAATACAAGACTATATACAAAGAGATGGTTATCAAATATTGTCCAGGAGTAATGAGGGATAATGACTTAGATAAGTTGGAATTACAATAAGTGCAAACAATATCAAGCAAAAAACACATATTAAAATCCAGGGAAGTCTAGGGCATGGGTAGGTGGCAAGAGCAGTTCTTTGCCCAGTAGGCCATTTTGTGCCAAGAAGACAAACTTCCAAATGGAAATGTCTTAGAAGCCCAACATTCTCTCGGGATCAAATTGGTGCTGCCAGGAGCAATTGTGTCTCACGTCAACAGAATTCTAAATTATTTAAATGCCATATTCTCTAGGTCCATGAAGTGTTTGAAGATTACCTGTCCATCTGGCCTATGTGTTTATAAATCTGGATAACGTAACTAACATAATTATAGAGATAACAAGCATAGGTGACAATAACTCTGTAAGTCTCATCTACCTAAACAACCTAAGGACTAAGGCTTCCTATAAATAAGGCAAACAGTCTGTAAGCAAATGTACAGTAAAAGGACAATGACTTCAAATTGTGACAATACACAAAATATCTTTAACAGAGGTAGGAATGTATAGTGCAATATGCAATATGATAATAATCCTAAATATATATCAGTATACAGAATATCTTAAACAGTAGAACATACATACAGTATGACAGACATAAATTCACATTTGTATCAATATACAAATATTTCAAATAAGAGTAAAAATATGTGTACAATATAACAAACATAGTTCTGCATTTGTATCAATATACAAATTATCTTAAATAGGAATATAAAAAGCTCATATTTGTATCAACATATAAGAATTCATAACAGTGCAAAGGCTGCTATATTACTAAATTTGTTTACTAATGTATATGATAGTCTACCATAATATCTTATACGTATCCACTCCATTTCTTCTTTTCCCTTTTTTTTTTTTTTTTGAGACATATTGTCTTTCCTTAAGGAGAGTACTGAGTTTAACCATTTCTTCCACCCCCAACCCCAGAACCATTATCCATAACCCTGAGAAATATGAAACCTAAGGGATAAGGGGCGTCGTGTTCTTAGAATTGCTTCCTGCTGTTTAGGGGGCGATGGTATCTCTGTTGGGTATTGTGAGAAAGCTCAGATAGTTAAATCTCAGTTAGATTAACTGTAGATTCTGCAGCAACTCTTAGAGTAATGGGTAAGATTGTCTGAAATTCTGGCAAGAAGTGTAGTATGATGATGATTACCATGGCATCATTCTGGATTGGGTAGAGTTGTTGTTGTTGTTGGGGCCCCATCTTCCTTCTGGATACTTCAGAGATTGCTATTGGAAAAAAACTTATTTTTTATCAGAATGGAAGGTTTGGATTTAAAGATGTCATGTCATGTGAGAAAGGATTCCAAGAAATCAAGAGTAAACATAGGGAGAATTAGAATCTTGAAGATAACGGTCCCTTATAATTGGTTTCCTTCTGTCTCACACCAGAGGGCTCTTCTGATATGGGACTGAAGAATCTCTCAACCTTTTTTTTTTTTTTTTTGGCACCAGATATTGGTGAAATTATTAAGGCCACTCCACGTAGTTAAAAGGGAGGTTTATTTTGTAGGGTAACTTACAAATGAAGGGGTAGGTTGCAGGGTCTGGCAAAGGTATGGCGCAGTCCGGCGGTGTTCTCTGGAGAACTCTGCTCGGTCTACCTCCTGCGTCCAGCGTCCCCGAACCAAGAGAGCCACCTCCTCTTGATCCTCAGTCTTCCGCTCCCTCCTCTGCCCCGCCTTGTGGGCGTGATCATTACTGAAGCCTCAATGGGGGTTGGAACTTCCAGGCCAATGCTGGGATGGCTATCCACTACACCTCTGCCTCCCGAGTGCTGGGATTACAGGTGTGCGCCACCACCACCCGGCATAACCTCATTTTTATACATTTTTAAATGAACTGCATAAGTATAATACCCCAAACAAGAATAGAAATATATACATGCAGTGTAACAACAATATCTTAAATTTGTATCAATATACTGAAATCTATGTTCTGCAACATATCTGAGGTTAATAGTTGTTTTTTATCCTATATTCTCCTAAATTATAACAAACATTCATAACCCACCAAATCACCAAAAGCTTCCCACACTTCTCAACTGTTGAAAATGTAGGTGTGTTTTCTCTAGACTGCTTTCTGCTGTCTGTGGATGAAGTACCTTTAAGGTCCCAGAGAGAAAATTGGAGATAATGGCCAAGTCCTGGGAAGACCAGCTGTAATCTTTGTTAATAGAGCTCACCCATAATGGTTCATGAGGTCTTCCTTGATCCAACCTGAACCATATCGTTCCTGAAGGATTCCACAACCCCTTGTCTCTTGTGGGAACAAAACTCCAACATATTTTTTATTTCCATTTGACAAATTTATTTTTGACTTTTTTAAAAAATTGAGATAGCCCTAAAGTATCTAGGTTGGTTCAATTTTGCAGTCCTATTTACAAGCCCATATCTGCCAGCAGTTGTTTGCTTATTAACAATCAAAAAATGCAAAATCAATACAATAGCATACAGGATCCAGACTCTGTATTTCCCATCTCTACACCTCTTATTCTTTTTTATATTACTTTTACCCTCTCTTTAAAGAACTCATTTTTAAAAACAATTTCTTTCTTTCTGTAATTGTCTATACCCATTTTCTTTTTTAAACCTTTGCACATTGTAAAACACACTGTCACCTGTTTAGAGTTTTTTTTGTTTTGGTTTGTTTTGTTTTTTACATCTGGACCTCTTTTGGTGCATACTTCTAGTCTTTTTTGATTTCATGAGTAAACTTTATACTACTAAACTACCTGGTGCCTCTGCACTGCTCTATCCAACTCCACTTGCTTCCTGGGTCATGAAAGCCAATCTTAGGTGGCTTGGTCGGTGGTGCGTGACCTGGAACTGCATTCTAGGTATATGTAGCCAGTACCTTTGTTGCCACAAGTGGTTTTTACTTGGCTTGCATTTTTATTAAGCGTTGCCAGCTGAACAGTATTGAGTCCTCTTTCTTTCTTTCTTCCCTTCTTTCCTTCTTTTGTTCCTTCTTTTCTTGCTTGCTTCTTTCTTTCCATCCTTTCTTCCTTTTTTCCTTCTTTCCTTCCTTCCTCCCTTCCTTCTTCTTTCTTTCCTTCTTTCTTTTTTCTCTTTTTCCTTCTTTCCTTCCTTCCTTCCTCCCTTCCTTCTTTCCTTCTTTCTTTTTTTCTCTTTTTCCCTTCTTTCTCTCCTTCCTTCCTTCTTTCCTTCCTTCCTCCCTCCCTTCCTCCTTTCCTTCTTTCTTTTCTCTTTTTTCCTTCTTTCCTTCCTTCCCTCCCTCCCTCCTCTTCTTCCTCCTCCTCCTCCTCCTCCTCCTCCTCCTCCTTCTTCTTCTCTCTCTTTCTCTCTCTCTTTCTTTCTTTCCAGCTTTCTCAGGACCTACATGGAAATTTAGTCCACATTAGTATGCCAAAATGTTATTTGGTCATTTTTTGCTCTTCATCTTCAAGAGGGGGCCTGCCACCCAGCTCCCATTGTATCACACACTGGGGCTTATTCTTAAATATAAAGGCCTGGCCTTAGCTTGCCTTGTTTCCTGCCCACTTTTCTTAAATTATCCCTGTCTATCTTTCACCTTGGGCTTTTCTCTATATCTTCATACCTTTCATTATTTCTTATTTCCCAGCTTGTGCAGCTGGGTGGCTGGCTTTGATGTCTTTCCTTATTCACCTCCCAGATTTTTCCTTGTATTTATACTCTCTGACTGCTGCCTATCCTTTTTCCTGCCTTGCTATTGGCCATTCAGGTCTTTATTAGACCATCAGGTGTTTTAGACAGGCAAAGTAACACAGCTTTACAGAGTTAAACATTGAAACATAAAAGAATGCAATACATCTTTGAATGATTAAACAAATATTCTACAACATAAACAATGTAACACCTTAAAATAATATTCTACATCTTGGGAGAGCATAAAACAGCAGGCTAATGCCACTCATATCAAAAAGATATCTGAATTTCTGTAAAACTGAATTCAGTGAGCTGAGACAAAAAGAAGGCTTAGAGATAGGTAAATTTTGAGCCCTGAGTATAGACAGAAGATACTGTAGGAGAGAGTTGAGATACTATAAGCTAGGGAAGTGTGTGTAAGATGTGGGCATATTGCAGCTGTCCTGATCCTTTGATTTTTTCCCCCTTCCTGCTAGGTCTGGCTTCTGGCTCCCAGCTTACATCATACAGTTCCATTAACAATGAATGAAAAACAGGACATTTATATACTGTGAGATGAAAGAGGGGGGAACCAGACAAATACAAACAGACTTGGGG
Source organism: Onychomys torridus (assembly GCF_903995425.1). Classification (NCBI taxonomy): domain Eukaryota; kingdom Metazoa; phylum Chordata; class Mammalia; order Rodentia; family Cricetidae; genus Onychomys; species Onychomys torridus. The sequence goes on along the minus strand of NW_023414046.1, from coordinate 2,657,537 downwards.
CAGTGCAAAGAGAAACAGAGAATGGGGAATCTTTTTCAGTTTCCCTGATTGCTCTCAGAATTTGTAATAGTTCTAGATAATGTTAGGTTCTAGGATGCTGTTAGGTGGCCCTTTGGGTTGATTGTCTAAGGATATGTGAAATAAATGGTAAACGGGGCTGGCTACCCTGTGGATAGGTCACGGTCACAATAGAACCCAGTATTGGTTTCAGAGGTTTTGTTTTTGTTTTTTGGGTTTGTTTTTTTTGTTTTGTTTTGTTTTTTTGAGACAGGGTTTCTCTGTAGCTTTGGAGCCTGTCCTGGACTAGCTCTTTAGACCAAGCTGGCCTCGAACTCACAGAGATCCACCTGCCTCTGCCTCCTGAGCGCTGGGATTACAGGCATGCACCACCACTGCCCAGCTAGTTTCAGAGTTTTACTAGGAGGAAGGGGGTGGGGAAGCACTGGGAGAGCAAAGGGAAAGATAGTGGGGTGGAGGGAAAGAGAGCAGAGAGAGAGGGTGGGGCTTTTAAGGGATCCCCATGAAGGGAGCTTATGGAGCTACCCCACACATGTGCTGATTGTGTGACCATGCCAGCATGCATGTAGTCACCAGCGCACACTGATGATGTAAGATGCAAGACCCTTTGCTTAACTGCTCATGTGCAGTCATGTAGCTGGAGTGAGGGCAGAATTCTAACAGTATGGAGGCCAGAGTTGGTAACAAAAGCAAGTAAATTTGGGGACTTTAGATCCAGCATCTAGTGGAAAGACTGGAGATTTTCTAAAAGATATCCCAATGGGGAAATGAGAGGGTATGGAAGATACTTCCCATGGATGAGAGAGGTCTGGGAGGAAAAATGTCACTGTAGCCTGTTGTGTCAGGTATCCTCAAGGACTCAGGGCCGGAGGAAAACCCACTCCGTTCTGTATGTACTTACTGCATTCAGCAGGGTTCACAGACTGGCTAAGCTGAAGGAGAGACGGGGCACCTGGTACCGAGGCTTTCCTCAAGGCCAGAAGGCAAGAGGTGCAGAAGGTGGGTGAAAGGAGCTCCAGGAGAGGCTCTCATCACAGCAAGGGCTGGGAAATGGAGTCTCAAGAGCCACAAGGGTCTAGAGGAAGTAGGGATGATGGGCACCTCCAAAGAGGAGATGGGAGAAGAGGGTAGGAAGCAGTGCAATATCTCAGTTGGGCCTAAAGAAACTGCAGGACTGCAGCTCCAAGGGTGGGGGAACTGGTTGGGGGAAGAGGGCAAGCCATAGCCTTGAAGACTCAAGGTGCCTCCTCCTCCTCCTCCTAGAGTATTAATGGGGTGCCCTGTGAGCAACTGTCACTTTGTTGGATTCACAGAAACATTTACACCAGCCAAAGGGGAAACACAGTGAATTGCTTCTGGTGGATGGGTTGCCCAGCAATCTGTGAGCCAGAAGGTGATGGTGAGTCTGTATCACGTGGACCTGAGATGAGGGATAGGGTCCAAGTGCATCTTAAACCCAGATGAGGAGGGCAGGCAGCAGGAGAGCCTATGGCAATCAGAGCATCAATGTGTTACATCTCTGAGGGGAAAAGTTTCCTGAATTGGAACTGTAAAGCTTTGATGCAGAAGGATTCCCCAGTGCAAGTGTTACAGCTCTGCTCCCATGGGAAAGATTACCCAATGCAACTGTTAAGGCTCTGAAAGGAAAGGTATTCTTTCAGAGTCACATGACACAATAAACCTCAGTTTTATATGGAGGGAAAACCCAAGAGTGTATGCTTCTTCTTGGACAGGAAGCACCAGAGAGCTGAGCAGAAGATAGGGTTTATATCGCGTTTCTTAGGGGTGGAACTTTCCATGTGGAGATTTCCAGTGTGAAGATTGGTGGGGTTTCAAGTCCAGAGCTTGGGATTTTTACTCGGTGGGAGAAGTGTGTGTGCCTGTATCTGGAGGAGCTGTGTCTGGACTTTAGGACACTTAGAGTGTTCTGTGGGTAGAGCTTCGTAATTGCAGGTCCTAAGGTGTGTATGGCCACTTGGAGGCCTCGAGGGCCTTATAAAAAGTGCTTTGCACGATACTGTAGTCTTTGCGTTTGTCCTTTTAGGAGGCCTTAGTCTTTAATTATTCTATGATAAATTCAGAAACACAGTAATGTATAATTCTGTCATCACAATCATTCAGTTCCGTTTCCACCCTTGCGTTTTGATTGAGCTGTGAATAGAAGAAGGACTCAAATTATGCTAAGAGATAATGGTCCCTAATTGTTGTCAGTATTCATATACTGGATAAGACCTAGTGAACCATTAGTAAAATCCTTTACATCATTTTCTCTTTATTCGTACAATACTGTGATTGAAATCCAGGAGCTTTCTGAAGAATCTCTTTCTCAGGTAGTTTCATTGATATGCCAGAATGGCTCACTTTTATGCAGAACCCACATACCTGGGAGGTAGAGAGAAATTAGACAGTACCAAATATACCAGGTATTTTGGATGTATTAAGGTAGAGGTTTTGAGGGGTTCATGTGACAGTGGAAAAGGCATGGAGGTAGGGGTTTTGAGGTGAGTCAACAGTTAATGGCCCTTTCTTGTTCATTTCCCTTCACCAGTGTGGAGGCTGACAACCATTTATAACTTCAGTTTCAGAGACCTGCTGCCTTTCCTTGCCACAGTTCACACCAGGCACAAATATAGAGCACTTACATACATGCTGCAAAACATTGATACCCTTCAGCTAACATACAAAATCTAAAGAAAAAAAATAAAAACAATGAAAGTGCAACTGAGATAGGAGAATGCTTTTGCCACGTTCTGTTCCTCTGGAAATGATTCTAGAGCAATGGTTCTCAACCTTCCTAATGCTGCGACACTTAAAGTCAGTTCCAGCTGCTTTCATGTAGGCTTATCTCTGTTTGCAGAATCATGAGATGGATGCAGCAGTGATATTTCAGTTCGTAAGGCCATCAGAAATGTTTTCTTCTTGTCTTAGGCAACCCCTGTGAAAAAGTCTTTCTACCTCCCCTCTCCTCACCCACCCCCATTTCTACTCCACCCCCAGAAAGGCTTGCAACCCACAGGTTGACAACATCTGTTTTAGAGTATTCTACTGAAAATGTTCTCTAGATTATTTAATGGTACATGTTATTGGCTTCCCATATAAGCATCCATACTAGGAAAAAAATATATTTGACTGTGCATGTGTGTGGCCACTCCCACAAGTTCTGCACCGCCATTGCCCCAGCCCATCTTGCAGGCAGGGTAGATTACAGGTTGAAGGTTTCCTCATTACTAACAGTCTAACTTAACTTTGGTTAGTGATAGCTATTGAGAAATTTACCCATTTCTTTTAGTTTCTAATTTTGTGGACTATGGGTTTTTAAACTATGATCCAATGATTCTTTGTATTTCCTTGCTGTCTATTGATATGTCCCCCTTCTGAGGTTCTGATTTTGTTAATTTGGACGTTCTTCATCCATCTTTTAGTTAGTGTGTTTAGGGGTTTGTCTATCTTGTTGATTTTCCTAAAGTACCAACTTTTTGTTTCACTGATTCTTTGTAATGTTCTCTTTGTTTTTGTTTTAGCGATTTCGGTCTTCAGTTTGTTTTCTGTAATCTGCTCCTCGTGAGTAAACTTTATTCTTTTTGTTCTAGAGCTTTCAGGTGTACTGCTAAGTGGCTAGTGTGAGATCTGTCCCATTTCTTTATGTGAGCACTTAGTGCTATGAACTTCCTTCTTAGCATCACTTCCATTGTGTCCTGTAAGTCTGGGTATATAAAGTATGCCGTGGAGTCCAGCTCTAAGGCTCTACACACAGGATTTGTAGAATAAACCACGGTGTAGCGAAAACTAATTTGGCACTTTATCTGAGGGAGAAAAATGGAATAAATTCACACACGAACTGTTTGGGTCCTGTTCTTTTATTATTCTGCTTCAGCTTTTTCTTCACAGCTTATATACACATTTAACAGCAACTTTAGGCAGTAAAAAAGGTTTCAGAAAACTCTTCTCGGGGTCACAAAGCATTCCTTATATAAGTGCCAGCTTCTGATAGTGGGCAGCTGCAGCTGTGGATGTAAAAGAGGGAGATTTGGCTGTACACTAACTTCCTAAGATGATTAGCTTAAGAGGTTACAAGGGCAAAAGGCTAAACTATTGTGAGATCTAATGAAAAAGTAAGAAAATTGTGTACTCTACATTTCTTTTTTGTTTGTTTGGGTTGTTTTGTTTTGTTTTGTTTTTTTGAGACAGGGTTTCTCTGTGTAGCTTTGCTCCTTTCCTGGAACTCACTTGTTAGCCAAGGCTGGCCTGGAACTCGCAGAGATCCGCTGCCTCTGCCTCCTGAGTGCTGGGATTAATGGCGTGCGCCACCACCGCCCGGTATACATTTCTTAAGTGTATTTAACATTACAGGCTAACATTCTGTAGCAAAGCTGTCAGTTTCTCTTCGGAGCTTCCAGCAGGAGAGAACTGCTGCAGCCCAGATGCAAATAACCAATGGACAGAATTATGTCTACGTGTAACCATGGTGACCTATGTAAATCACAAGGGGAAGTAAGCAGCATTGATTCACATCAGGGCTTTCGCCAAAGGATGGCTGGCAGAGAAGAAATGTCTCAGATATAAAAATACATTTTCTATCCTGCAGCCAGAGCATGGAGGGAACCTTGTAACTTTCTTGTTCTGTGCTGTGAAGCCCGGCCATCTCCCTGCAATTCTGGCCATCTATGTATCCTTTCTCACTGTAACCAGGCATAAAGCTATTTTTCTCTGACATGGTTAGTCAGCTTTTTCCTGTTGATCATGTAAATATCAGGACTTAAACATAGACAGTTGGTTAATTGAGCCTCGTATCTTCTTTCATGAACTGTTAGAATATTCCTACAAATTGTTAATTGCTAAAGGATCAGAGCAGGTGAACACTGAACTGAGTCTCCTTATCAGCCTATGTTGGGGAAAGAACAGGGCTATTCAGTCTCTGAATGATCGTGATTTAACAAGGCCAGGCACTTTGTAATTTCATCCTTGAGTCTAATCTGTGCAAGTCCTACTCGTTATCTATTCACAGAGACTCTTCATCTGACCAAATTGCCTGTCAGTAACCTAGTTATAGAGAACAGGCTTCTTCGTTTCTCACCATAATATGGAACAAAGGCTGAACTATGAGAGCTTGTTTTATTTACCAGAAATACATGGTGTAGAGAGAAGTGTGTATGATCACATCATCATTAAAAAGGACCTGGGTGCCATTCTTTCCTACCTATTTTCTTATCACAGGGATTTGGTATTGTGTGAATTCATTCACCACCCTTCCTTCCCTCCTTCCCTCCTTCCCTCCCTCTCTCCCTCTCTCCTCCCTCCCTCCCTCTCCCCCATCTCTCCCTCTCTTTGTTGTTGGTAACATTGCCCATATTAATGTACTCCTTTTAGGTAGAAATAGCAGTCTGCTGGTTCTGTGTGGTGGGCATCGTCTAGTACTCTACAGCTCTCCTATTTGTCAATTTCTTGTGTAAAATGCTTTATTTGCTATGTCATGAGGACTAATTTCATTCTGCTATTTGTATGTGTAATTTGCCTCCAATTATGATCTGCAGTGCACCTTAAGTGGATGACCTTTGTTACTTCATAAACTTCTTCATGTGCCCTTCCTTTTCCATTAATTTTAGGAGCAGTTGTTTTTGGGTGCAATGATGAAGTTCACAGTCATTTTCTTTCTCCACTTTAAATATATCCTACTGTGTTCTCTTGTCTGTAGCAATGTTGAAAAGATTTCTGGTATCATTTTGATTTTGGGGTCTTTTATGTGGTTTGGCACTGTTCATAGCAGTGTTTTATTAATTTTAACTTTGTATTTTTGATACCTTAATGTGAAATTTCAACAAGAATTCCAGTGTTTGGTCCAGGGACAGGAACTCAGAGAAGAGCAACAAGAAGAATGAATGCTTCTCTAGTGAACGCTCCCGAGGTCAGTGTCATGCTTATATTTCTTGAAATTTGTTTTTATTATTGAAACTGTTTAAGACTTGAATTCTCTACCTCTGGTAATGTTATCAAAAGTGTCTGTTTTCTATGATTTATCTTTTTCTTCTCTGATAATCAAGGGTAAGTCTGTAGATCTTTCACATATGTAGTATAGCCCTTTCTCCTTATATTTTCATTCCATGTTTTACTTTGAGGACATAAATTTTCATAGACTGAAGACCTGTTATTCTGAAAGAGAGGATATTGCAAATGGTACTCAAAGAATATATTGGTGGCCAGTATCTACATAGGATGGACTGCATCCTTTTATATTAATGAGGGAGGAAGTTCTCATGTGCCAGGTAAGGTTTCCAGAACTGGGCTTATGAATGTGGACATGCATATACATGGACTTTTTTGATGACATCACTGAACCATTTATGGAAAAGTAGAATTAGTAAAGATTCACTGTCTTGAATCCCAGTAGTAAATATATCAGCACCTTAGATAGTATGGATGATGGAAGGAATAAGTTGCTGGCTTCTTCCATAAAATTAAAGTGTTTGTGCTCACATGCAAATTGAAGTATACTTGTTTCTCCCTTTGACATGTAATATCACACAGTGATAATGGGCGTGTTACTATCGGAAATCTACTCATCTGTGAAGTCCTGATAGTATTCTTTTTTTTCTTTTCTTTTTGTTTTTCAAGACAGGGTTTCTCTGTGTAGTTTTGGTGCCTGTTGTGGATCTCACTTTGTAGACCAGGGTGGCCTCGAACATTGAGATTCTTATTTTTTTTATTAATATATAATTTAATTTAATTTTACATATCAGCCATGGATTCCTCTGTCCTCCCCCCCCCTCCCCCATGTCCACCTCCCATTCCCATCTCCTTCAGGGCAAGGACTCCCCTGGGGATTCAGCTCAGCCTGGTAGATTCAATTGAGGCAGGTCCAGTCCCCTCCTCCTTTCACCCAGGCTGAGCAAAGTGTCCCTGCATAGGCCCCAGGCTCCAAAAAGCCAGCTCATGCACTAAGGACAGGTCTTGGTCCCACTGCCTGGGGGCCTCCCAAACAGTTCAAGCTAATCAATTGCCTCACTTATCCAGAGGGCCTGATCCAGTTGGGGCCTCCTCAGCTATTGGTTCATAGTTCATGTGTTTCCACTAGTTTGGGTATTTGTCCCTGTGCTTTTTCCAAGCATGGTCTCAACAATTCTCGCTCATATAATCCCTCCTCTTTCTTGCCCATTGGACTCCTGAAGCTCCAACCGGGCCCTAGCCATGGATCTCTGCATCTGCTTCCATCGGTCATTGGATGAGAGTTCTACCACGACAGTTAGGGTGTTTGACCATCAGATCACCAGAGTAGGTCAGTTAGGGCTTTCTCTCGACCATTGCCAGTAGTCTATTGTGGAGGTATCTTTGTGGATTTCTGGGGACCTCTCTAGCACTCATGAGGTTTTCACACGAATGGATGGATCTAGAAAAAATCATCCTGAGTGAGGTAACCCAGACTCAGAAAGACAAACATGGTATGTACTCACTCATAGGTGGATACTAGACTGCTACTCACAACTCCAGGGAGGCTACCTAGAAAAGAGGATGCTAAGAAAGACACAGGGATCTCCCAACGACAGAGAAATGGATGAGATCTACATGAGCAAACTGGACATGAGGTTGGGTAATGAAGGGCTAGAGGAGCGGGAGATCCCAGCTGGATCAAGAACAGAGAGGGAAAACAAGGAAAAAGATTCCATAATAGATGAAGACCCCATGGGAATAGGAAGAACATTGAGATTCTTAATACTCAGTTGTAAGTTGTCAATAGACCGATGATTATTTTCTTTTGTTTTCATTTTTCAAAAGGGTATAAGTACCAGTGTCTCCACCTTTGTATTGCAATGAAAAGATTTGAGTTTTCAATTGAGCCAATCTCATGAGTAGTAATGTATCCACCATTAATGAAGAATTAGTATGATTCTCACAAAGCTAAATACGTATGTTTCAATCACAAAATGTTGCTGCCTGATCTGAATTCATTGTCACACATTCCATTTTTTACACATATTTCTAAATGTCCTGTTGTGAAACACCATATGGAATTCATGAAATTGCTATTATCTGTGCTGTTGACTCAACTTTTATAAAAATTTACATAATAATTCTGTCTATTTCTGATTATTTACTTGGTCATTTTGAAATATTGTCAAAATAATTGGACAAAGTATTTGAGTTTATGTGTTTGGAAAATTGGATGTACACGCTGCTGTTACACTCCTTACTATTTAAAGAAAACAATGTGGTTTTAATTCATATATGGATTCTGCATTCCATATTCTATATCTTGGGTTTACAAAGGGTGCAACATTGCACCTAGGCTTCAGGATCTCAATTGACCATGGTAGAATTTAGTGTGATGTGTCCCAGCTACAGATAGGATAAATACAATGCCTATAGTTGAGTGAGGTCAACAGTTGTAGAATTTGGAAGCACATTTCAGTTTTGCTCATTATAGTTAACCACCTGAGATTGACCTAGGGATCCTATTTGATATTAACACATACACCATAAAGGTAAATTTCTGCATGTAGTACTCACATGTGTGTTATATTCCCTAAAAGTTTGCTGACTGTGATACTATTAATGTCATCCTCATTTTATAGGGATAGGAAATATAGTACAGACATGACCATTTTACTGTTTTACTGTAATTAAATTTTAGTTTTATTTTATGTATATGGGTATTGTTGCCTGAACATGTGATTGTGTACTGTGTACCTTTTTTCTGTATAGTTCAGAGGTGAGCATGGGATCCCGTGGAATTGGGGTTAAAATCTGTTGTATAGTGCCACAAGGGTGCTTTGAACCAAACTACTTTTTAAAGGACGTTAAAAGTCATTACAGAATCCAAACAGCAGAGACCATTTTCAAATGTAGCGGTTGTGGCAAATCCTTTATCTGCTGCTCAGGTCTTAGAAAATATCAGCAAATTCATGAAAGATAGAGACCTTAAGAATGGAAGCAATGTAATAAATCTTTCATTAAATTGTGTATGAAGAGTAGCAGTGATTAACCTCTAACACATTCCTATATCCCTGCTAGAAAACTCTTTGAACAACTACCATCCCTCATCTATGTCACAGAAGTGTCTCTAATTCTTTAGTCTATTTTACCTAGGAAAGCATTTTGTCCAGCAGCACATGATATATATGTAACTTCCCATTACAGAGTCTGTTATCATTCAAGGAAGTGGCTGTGGACCTCTCTCAGGAAGAATGGGAATGTCTAGATTGTGCTCAGAAGGCATTGTACATGGATGTAATGTTGGAGAATTACAACAATCTGGTCTTTCTAGGTAAGAATGCACTTCTATAGAATTCATGATTCATCCTTTTTATTTACCTATTTTACTTATATGTAATCTCTCTGAACTGTCTAGACACTCCCAGAAATAAGGGAAATTCTGGTTATCAGCATAGTTCTTTCATGGTGCCTTCCTTTACATTTTGCTGTGTTGCATAGAAGCATAAACAATGCTATATTCTGAGTGATCTCTCCAGTACTCCTCTAGTTTTTAAAGAAAACTTCATAGTTCAAAGGAGATTGACTGTTCAGAACATGGAAATATTGCATTATGCACAAAAATTTGAATAGTTTGATTTTCTTGTTGGATTTAACTGTTCACCTGTTTCTGATTTTTACAGTTCAGGAGGTTTTAAATAAAAATTGAGCTGTTGGAAGTTACCATGGGTTTTTGTTTGTTTTGTTTATTTATTCAGTTTTTGAAATGTGTTCTCTATGTTTAGCCCTGAGAAAGCATGATTTTATTCCTAGCCATGGGGATGCAGAAGCAAAAGGATATGTTGTGTTCCATACCTGCCTGGGTTACATAATGTGTTCTTAGCTGATTAAAGCTATCCAGTCTGGCTGTGTCTCAAAAACATATAGGAAAATAGATAAACATTATTCATATGATCCTTCAGGGAGCTCCTCTAATTATTGCTTGATCACTTATTTGTCTTGTGTTCTGCAAGGAACACAGTTTAGATATGAAGGAGAAGGCCACTATTGGTCCTTTTGGTTTGACATAGGTCAGACTGGAACATCCATGTAATGATGTGAGACAGAATAGACCTCTATGGAGAGCTCTATCCCTGAGAATTGGAAGTTTATATGTGATAGAAAACTTAAGGTAATCAATCATTAAATCTCTGACACATGCTTTAACCCCTGTTTTCCTTCATTGTGACAATTTTCCAGGTAAAAATCAAAGAGTCCACACAGGAAAGAAAGAACACAAAAATACAGAGCTTGATAAATCTTTTGACTCTGAACATGGACTCACACTGAAAAGAACCAATAGTGAAAAGAAACCACACGAAAGCTGGAAATTTGGAAACTGCTTCAAGACAGACCCAAGCCTTAGTAGACATCAGAGAGCTCATACTAGACAGAAATCCTATAAATGTACAAAATGTAGTAAATCCTTTACATGTTTGTCACAACTCCAAGTACATTGCAAATTCCATTGTGGAGAAAAACCCAACGAATGTACAGACTGTACTAAGTGCTTTTACCAGACATCAGAATTTAAAAGACATTGCAGAATACATTCTGGAGAGAATACTTACAAATATAGTGAATGTGACAAATCCTTTCATCGGCAAAAACATCTTAGAGCTCATCATAGAATTCATACAGGAGAGACACCTTACAAATGCAGTGAATGTGATAAATCCTATAAACAGAGAAACAGTCTTAGAGTTCATCAACGAATACATACAGGAGAGAAACCTTACAAGTGTATTGAATGTGACAAAACTTTTACCACTTCCTCACATCTAAGAACTCATCAGAGAATTCATACAGGTGACAAACCTTACAAATGTAGTGAATGTGACAAATCATTTACCCAGAAAGCCAATCTTAGAACTCACCAGAGAATTCATATAGGAGAGAAACCTTACAAATGTAGTGAGTGTGACAAATCTTTTACCAGTGGCTCATCTTTTAAATTGCATCAGTGTATTCATACAGGAGAGAAACCTTACAAATGCAGTGAATGTGATAAATCCTTTACACACAGAGTCAGTCTTAGAGCTCATCAGAGCATGCATACAGGAGAGCAACTTTACAAATGTATTGAATGTAACAAATCCTTTTTCCATAAATCTTTTCTTATAATTCATCAGAGAATTCATACAGGAGAGAAACCTTACAAATGCAGTGAATGTGACAAATCTTTTACCACAAAAGACCATCTTAGAAGTCATCAGAGAATTCATACAGGCGAGAAACCTTATAAATGCAAGGAATGTGACAAATCCTTTTCCCATAAAAGCAATATTAGAATTCATCAGGCAATTCATACAGGAGAAAAACCTTACAAATGCAGTGAATGTGACAAATCCTTTGTCCACAAAGACTACCTTAGAACGCATCAGAGAATTCACACGGGAGAGAAACCTTACAAATGCAGTGAATGTGACAAATCCTTTATTCATAAAGACTATCTTAGGACTCACCAAATGATACATACAGGAGAGAAACCTTACAAGTGCGATGAGTGTGACAAATACTTTACCAGGCTATTCAGTCTTAGAATTCATCAAAGACGCCATAGAGGAGAAAAACCTTACAAATGTAGTGACTGTGACAAATCCTTTGCTCGGAATGGCCATCTTAGAGCTCATCAGAGAACTCATACATTAGAGACACCTTACAAATGCAGTGAATGTGATAAATCCTTTACACAAAGAGACCGTCTTACAGTTCACCAGAGAACGCATACAGGAGAAAAACCTTACAAATGTATTGAATGTGACAAATCCTTTACCAGCGCCTCACAACTTAGAATTCATCAGAGAATTCATACAGGAGAGAGACCTTATAAATGTAGTGAATGTGACAAATCCTTTTTCCATAAACACAACCTCAGATCTCATCAGAGATTTCATACAGGAGAGAAACCTTACAAATGTAGTGAATGTGACAAATCCTTTCCCCGGAAAGACCATCTTAGAAGTCACCAGAAAATTCATACAAGAGAGAAATCTTAGAAATTCAGTGAATGTGACATATCTTTTAGCAAGAAAGGCCATCTTAGACCTCATTAGCAAACCCATACAGTTGAGAAACCTTACCAATGTAGGGAATGTGACAGATCTTTTATCAGTTGCTCAGTTCATAGAAAACATCAGAGATTCCATATAGGAGAGAAACCCTTCATGTGTACTACATGTCAAAAATTCTTTATCAGTTCCCCCATGTCTTAGAAGACAGAGTATTCTTGCACAAGAGACCTTACCAATATATAAAATATAAGAAACAGTGTCAGTTACTAGGCCCTCAAGCTGAATCCAGGTGGGCCCATGAGGAAGTACACTATGTGCTTGCTTTGGTAACTGGTTTGAGCCAATTTCCTCGACCCAATGAGCCTGCCCCACTACATATCTACACTTTTATTTATTACATGTGTGCTTAGCAGCAGTCAGAGTTCTATGCTCTGGCTATCTTTACCTTACCTTGGATGCTCAGCAATTAGATTGTGCCTGTCTTAGATTGGCTTGCCAAACAAGCACTTACCTGTCTTTGACTATCAGCCCTCAAAGAGTGTTCATCCCTGGGGAGTCTCCCCAAGTGGGGAGCATCAGTCAGCAGCCTTATCCATTTCAGAAAGCTAGGCAGTGTACAACCGGCAGTGGAGGGCTGTGATTTGAATGTGTAAGAGCCATTAACACTTGTAGAGTCGCTTTAGTGTCTGCCCATTGCCAGATGTGCTATAAGAGACTGTTAAAAAGGAGAAAGATTAAAATCACCACCCTGCCAATCAAAACATGAGTTAAAATCCAGAAGGGATCTAACAGTCTTTTTATGTCATGTCAAACCCTTTCAAGAAATAAAGAGTCAAAGGCCATAACCTCTGTCCTTTTCTGAATTAATGGGAAAATTTCATGTGTTAGCTGTCCACCTTGACTGGGAAGGCTTTTATGGGCCTATGGCCTGATAGTGGTACAGGCTGTGAGGCCTGTAAGACTCTTGGCCCTGTGGAAGACTATCCACCTCCTGAGGGAGGCATGTAGTGAGGTATCTCACCCCAAGAATATCTTGATGGTGGCATAGGTGCCTGCAGACCAGAGAGGGAAACAGTACATGACTTAATTACAGCTGCTTTTTTCTTTATGAATTTTGTAGGGCCCCTCACAATTGGATGTTGTAGAAGTGGTGTTTGTATAGAAAAGATTATCCATCTTTTATAGAGAAACAAGAAGCAAACAACAGAGAGAAGATGACCTTTAACAAGGGTGAAAATTTGTATCACACCCTTGTCTTGTGGGGCACTTCTGTAGCTTTTTAGTCCTCAGGCCTTATGCCCACAAGGTGTCTCCAGGCACCATTTATGGATTGTCAAGTCATTTTGTGAGGTTCTGGGTGAAAGCAAACAGAAAAAAAAAATTGCCTCCCTAATAGGACAGGCAGGCAAACATGACAGACAACATGAAAGAAGGAAAGATATGGGAGTCCCAATGCTTCCTTGCTGAACGGACCAAAAGATCACAACACTGAGGACCCTTCAACTGAAACACACCATCTTGGGGGCTGGCTGTCAAGCACCATGAGTGAAGGGAGGGAGACAATAAGAATCTGTCCCAGAAAAGAGTAACAGAAGCTCCACTTTGGGTGCCAGATGCTACTGGACCCTAACTCCTCCCTAAGGATAGGGTGTGTGAAGGCACAGCATCAACAACACAGACACTGGGAGTCAGTTGAAGGCAAACAGCAAACTTATTTATTTAATAACACAGAACGCCTTATATATCTTGTGGCATTGCATGGTTGTCCCTCATTGGCTAGGTATGGTCAGGAACAGTGCATGTTGCTAATACCTCAGGCAGACTCCAAATTGGGTCGTAAGGAAGTACATCATGTGCGTGCCCTGGCAATCAATCAGAGTCAATTTCCTCGACCCTATGGGCCCAGCCTCTACTACAGATAAGTCAAAACAAATTCTGGGAGATAAGACAGAGCCTGTCCATTGAAGAGGTATGCTATGTGTTTAACTTTCCTTGATTGTCCACTGGGTGCAAAACATTGCTCTGTCTACATTTCCCCATTTCTAAGTTTTTGAAGAAAAAATGTCAGCCATAATAGAGGCTCTGGTTGAATGCATTGACTCTGTGAAGTCTAATTAATACAAGCATAAGAGAATTATAAGAATAGCCAACAGAACCAAGGAAACAGGAAAGGTTCTTAGTCACAAGGGGCTTATAAAAGTCACTTTAGGGATTTTTTTTATCTATCTCCTTGTACAGGGTATTGATTTGACTATCAATAGTATGAGAAAATCTGATACATTAAAGCAACACATGCCAGGTAATTGTTGACAACCAACATCATTTTTAAGTAACAAATAATCTATAACTATATTATAATACTGTTGCCCCCAGTTCACTCATCTTGGTTGACTTTTTACTAATAGTTTTCTAGTTATATTTGTAGTTTTACTTATTTTTACTAATCATACAGACCAATTTAGATACTTCTCTATGAGTTCCAAAATTCATTCTGGAATAGGCAATGAAAGGGCTGAAGTGGCTGCAATAATTAGAGGATCTATTAGATGCAAAGAATCATCACTATTTTTATGGAGTGCTCTCCCAATTCTATTGCTGGGTTATAGGCATTTACTTTGGGATTTTTAACTACAGAGAGACATTTGATTGTGCGACCTACTAAGTCAAACCAACACATGTATTTTAAAGGTATGTCGTCTTTGAAATTTGAATCTAAAGATATGTTGCTTTGGAAAAGAGGTTCTGTTTTGGTTTCCACAGATAATGAGAACCTATGGATTGCTTCCCGGTTTATATGGTTTGATCAAGCAAGACCCCCTGAAAGGTCTCTGATGACAACCATGGCCCAGAGGATCCAACATCTAGAACATCTTCAAGGGAATTGGTTGAAATAGTACAGCCTCACAGACTACTACAGCCAAGATTTAACTATAATTCTAAATTTTCTCAGGAGCCCCATAAGTTTGCCAGCACCCCCAATCAGTAGGAAGTAGTATGGAAAGCTGCACTCAAATTCTCAAAGTATTGTTTATGACAGTTTGTTTTCATTTAGAGGAGGTTGATCATATATGCCTAATGGTCATACTCAATCTCTTTCTAAATAAAAAAGATGGATATGTTATAGAAGTGGTGAACAATAGATTATTGGATCTTCTTTAATTCCAATCAATCAACTCTTAATCTTAAAATACATTGATATGGATTTTAGTGTATTGATACAAATTTAAGGTAAATTTTGTTATGCTCTATGTATATTTCTACTCTTGTTTAAGTTATGTTTATGCAACACATTTAAAATTGTATCATTAAATAATACAGATTAATATTTAGTTATCTATGATAACCATACAGTCATATTAGTTTTCTAGGTATACAAAGATATATTTCAATTAGTTAGGTCATCTTTAAACACTTCAAAGACCTACAGAGTGGGACATTTAAAATGTTTTTAAGAACTTAGACTTCCAGACAATGAGACACATCTACTCCTGGCAGCAACAGTTATTTTAAAGAGGATGATGGATATTGAAAAAACTTTTTATGGAGTTTGCTTGAAATGTGGAAAAGGCTATTCATTTGGGTAAGAAACTGCACTTTTTTTGGACTGCTTGCAGTATGTTGTATAAACTGAATAAGCAAGACTCATAGGAAATTGACCACTGAACTTTGCCAAAGCAAGGTGGACTTGTCCTTAAACTTCCTCCTTTGCAGAAGAAACTGCCATACATTCTGCAGTAAAGAGGAAAGTGACTGACAAACCTTGCCATTAGGCAGAATAGTCCTTCAAATTTCCTGCTTCACTGAAAGGTATTCCAGAGATTGTAGGCCTGTAGGCTGAAGAGAGATGCCCAACATTACAGAGGAACTTTGGTTGATTGTCCAGGCAGCCAGATATCTGTCATTTCTAGAATTTTAGAAGTTGCTTCCAATGCACTTCCTGTTTACTCAGATAATTTTATATGCCTCTGGGCCTTTGATGTAGTTGAAGACTAGATAGTTATAATTTTACTTAGCTATGATAAAAGATAAATTAGATATGAAACTTTAGACTCACAAAAGTAGGATAGATGATATTCTCTTTAATTTTACCAAATACAAATAGACTAGGTATTGTAACTGTAATTCTTCCTTGATAACTCTTACGTTATATGTAATTTTAGTATGTTAAAATGAAAATCTTTCTTTTTAGACAGAAAAGGTGAAGTGCTGTAGGATGGTCTTTCTGTATGCTGTGAATATGTATTGCTATCATTGGTTAATAAAGAAGCTGCTCTGGCCTATGGCAAGACATTTTATAGCCAGGCAGGAAATCAAAGCAAAGGTACAGGCAGAAGGAAGGCAGAGTCAGGAGAGACACTGAGTGCTGACAAGGGAGCAAGATATAATGGAACACAGGGACAGCCAGGAGACACGTGGTGATACATAGATTAATAGAAATGGGTGAATTTAAGATGAAAGAGCTAGTTGACTGTTAGCCTGAGCCATACACTGGAAAGTTTGTAATTAATATATAAACATGTATGTGTTTAGTTGGGATCAAGTGCCTGCAGGACCCAGGAAAACTTCTGAGTACAACACCCTTAGGAATTTATCATAGAAAAATCCATTCTAATCCAAAATGTCTTGGAGATTTTTCATTGTATTTTTATTCAAAAAGAAAGATATCATAAACAGAAGGCTTAGTAAGACTAAGTTTTAAGAGTATTGTCGCTGGGCAATGGTTGCACACACTTGTAATCCCAGGACTTGGGAGGCAGAGGCAGGTGGATCTCTGTGAGTTCGAAGCCAGCCTGGTCTACCGAGCTAGTCCAGGACAGGCTCCAAAGCTACAGAGAAACCCTGTCTCGAAAAACAAAACAAAACAAAAACAAAAAAAGAGTATTGTGTTACCTGTTTTATACCACGTGGTCAAATTAAGATGGTGGTAAATTACATGGCATATATTTTTGAACCTTAGTAAAGATGGCTAGCAGGCACTTAGTCTTTTTATCCTGATTAGGCATCAGCTAAGATGAAGACAAACCATGTGGCTGTTATGAAAAAATATTATATGTTAAGATGTAGGCCAATAGTTTTTTAAAAAATGAGTGGAATCATACATATATATTCATTATAGTAAATTAAAATTACCTATATATTGATTTAATTTTCAGCTTTTTGTTATGTTTTATGCTAAATTTTTGTTACAGATTTTTTAACTATATCCAATGAACTTATAAATTTTGAGATAAAGAGTCTATAGGACAGAGAGATAACTCTCTCCTCTATGTGCTAATTTATACATGAGGTCAGTTAGTATTGCACCTTAATCTTTTTAAGATACCCATTTTGGGTGAAGATGTATAAACTGGGGATCCAACACTACTCATTATGACTATAAGACTGATTATTCTTAGTCCATCCAATAAACAATCATCTACATTTAAAGAGATAGCAAAGTCAGTTAAAACTTTTAATCACTGAGAAACATCTAGTTTAACTGATTGATTGTAGCAAGCTTAGTCTTTTTAGCTATATCACTTGGAATGGGAACAATCTTTGAGAAATATGTGGAATTTAAATAAGAATATGTTCTTATCGCTTTAATGGGTCATCTATAAAAAGCATTAAAAACAGTATCTTTTAGATTAAAAAATCCCAAATCTGCCGGGCAGTGGTGGTGCACACCTGTAATCCCAGCACTCGGGAGGCAAAGGCAGGTGGATCTCTGAGTTCAAGGCCAACCTGGTCTACAGAGCTAGTCCAGGACAGACTCCAAAGCTACAGAGAAACCCTGTCTCGAAAAACAAACAAATAAATAAATAAATAATAAAAATAAAATAAAAATCCCAAATCTACAGAGTTTTTAGATATTTTTTGCAATACCTATGGGTCATTTTCAAAATTCTAACAGGGAAAATTTTGGATAAGTTTTTATAGAATCCCAGTAACATGTTAATGTAACCCCTTCAATTACTATCAGTGTGTAACAAATAAAAGATCTTCATTTTTTTTCTAGCAGCACAATGATTTCCATGGGCTATTTATCTTTAAGGGACTATTTTGAATTACCTCTTTGGCAACTGTATTATTTAATAAGTTAATAGCCTGTTCTGTTTTAAATGGTACATTTGTTATAGAATTTAACTGAGAATGTTCAGAAAGCAACATAAAGAACAGAGACAAATCTCTAGTAGTACTAAACAGATAAGAGCATTCCTAATAATAAGACTCAATTTAAAATTTTTGCTTTTACCATGAAAGTTAAGCACTTACTTAAGCATTAATTAGATGATCAAGAAAAGATAATATACTCCATTATTATATGAATAATACCCTTAGAAATTCAAACAGCATTCATTGACTTAGTGCTTTTTTGTTCCCTGATTGCAATTATTTCTACATTGTAATTTAGGCTTTGTTTTTTTCTCCCATGAAGGGACCATTGGAAATTAGTTATTCCCACTATGAGTGAAAAATAAAACATTTCCCATAAAAGGACCTTTAACTTTGAGTTATTTCAGCTATGAGAAACAAATCATTCAAATAAATACATTAAGTTCTGAGGCAGCCAAGCTAGCTCATGTTGTGGTGTTGGAGTTCTGTGGGTCGTTCCTTGGAACTCACTGTGCTCCATCAAACCCTGGCAGTCATAAAAGCTGGAGGTTCGAGGGCTTTGAGTTCTAGCAAGATCACTCAATGAGTGTTATGGCTCTGTGACTTTTGGGAAGCCTGAGCATCTGGAGTCTACTGTGGCACATCCTACCAAGACCTTCCCATATCTGTGGCTGAAAAATTCCATCTCTCCCTTTTTTTCTGAGTAGCTGCAAACAATACATTATTGTACTCCAACTTGTAAAATAATTAACATGGACTTTATCTCTCTTTTCATGGAATATGCTATAAAGTTGTAGAGTTTTTGCTTTGAATATTTTGTTCCTTTGGATCTAAAATATTTTTATAATTGAACAAAATGCTTTGTTTCAAAGGACTGTGAAGAACCCGTTAATTTTCACTTTCTCATTTATGGTCACGACACCTTGGGTGAGAGATGTGAATTTCCTAAATCCCTAATTTCTTTTTAAAGAAAACTTTTCTTACCTTCTCTGAGGATTGTCTGTCCCACATTGTGCCAGCTGTGGTGATTCCCCTGCAGGCTTTACACCAGGATGGAAAAACTGATCAACAAAGAAACAAGAATGAAAACAGGGCTCAGCCCAATTTTATTGTAACTCGTGCTGGAACAGGACTTCTACAGTCTGACCCAGATCATTTTGCTTTAGTCATATTTAAGCACAGCACAATATTTGAAAAAAGTATTCAGATAACAATTAACTCAGTCCCAAGTGCTCAAAAATTTAAGACATGTTTACATTGAGATACCTTATAAAGTACAACTGTCCTATGGCCGTTACGATTGGCCTGACCCTAAGATAACATAGAAGTTACACTACTGTAAAGCACTAGTGACCTCACTCATAACAGTGGGTTTTATGGTCTAAAATCAATGCTGAAGATTTAGGGGAAAGGTCTTGGATAAGTAAAAACATATATTCTGTGGTAAGGCAGAGGCTGTCTCATCAGACAGCAAAGGATCACCAGGTTGTAAAACAACATCATTCCTAGTGTTCTAGGAATAGCAGCTTCACAACTCATTCTGTTGAAGAGGCAAGCTGTGTGTTAAGCTTTCTGGCTTCTCCAGTGCACAAGGCTCGATGCTCTACATAAGTTGTATGCCCATTATATTGCAAATAAAGTGCTGTTTTTGGTTTTTCAAGACAGGATTTCTTTTTGTGAGAGTCAAAGATGTCCTGGAGCTCACTTTGAAGATCCAGCTAGCCTTGAACTAAGAAATCCACCTGCTTCTGCCTCCTGAGTACTGGGATTAAAAGCATGCACAACTATGCCCAGCAATAAAGTGCCCATTTTTTCTTCATTTCTTATCTTTTCAGACCGTTGCTCTTTACACAGCCCTCCATTTGCTGTAACTCAATATGTAGACCATGCTGTCCTTGGCTGCCTCTGTCTTCAGAGTGCACCACCTTTTGTGTTCTTCCACAGGGTTCCCTTTCAAATACTTTACATATGTACATATGCATGAGCTGTGTGTGAGTCTCATGTGTCATCCAATACAGTCAAATTCTCAAAGGACAAGGAACCTCTTCATGAAGCATTCTCTGTCTTGTGTGTCTTTTGTCAGGTGTTAGGTTCCTTTTGTTTTTGTTTCATGATTAATTCAGAAACTCAGTAGGTATAGTATTATTATCACAATCTGATATTTCCTTTATGCCCTTGAGTTTTGAGTGATTTTCAGTTAGAAGTGGGCCTCAAGATATCCAAGGTTAAAATGCTTCATAAATTTTGGTCTTTTCAAACTATATGTCTGGTAAGAAATCATTTTTAGAACCCTCTTATTTTTTTTTTAATTTTTATCTGCTGAGCACAGTTCTACATTAGTGAATCTAGGTGCATTCTGAAGAATGTCTTTTCCATATGCCTTTCTCACACTTCTGACTCAGGCTCGCTTTTCTCTGAGTAGAACAAAAACAAAAAAAAACCAAAAAAACAAAAAACAGTGGGTTGTGAATTGAGAGGAGACAGTAACAAAAGATCCAGATATGTTGGCAGCATTGAGGCAACAGTATTTAGGGGTTAAAGTGACATTGTAAACCAGACATGAAATCAGTTTTGTGACATTCTGCTTCATTTGGAGTGATTCTGGAGAGTTCTATTGAGAATTGTTGTAGAAGACATACTCTATAAGAGTTAATATTAGGAGGAAATATCCTTTTGACTGCATAGGAATGAGGCTGTCATCATTCCATTCATATCACTGGCCATGTCTTCATAACAATGTTGACTGGTTGCCATTAGTCTGCTGATAGGTGTATAAACTTTGAAAATTTGCTGCACTCAAGTTTTTCCAACTGTCAGTTTTTTGGCACATTTTTATTTTATTACAGATTCTCTTAGAATTAAGTTGAAAAGAATTGCATTGTAACTCCATAGAGTATAACCCTATGTACCTTATCTTCCATTGAATACCTGCTGTTCCTTTCATGACATTATTGTAATATATTTTCATGTCATGTATGGGTTTGATCTTACTCTCAGGGTTTCTAAGTGCTTTCTGTTTTTTTACATTTTTATATCATTTGCAGATTATTTTGGCTGTTTCTTCACAAAATACATGGAGGACTTTCATAGGAATTGTTTCACATATTTACAGAACTCATACTTCCTTTTACATTATCTTCTCTGAATGAATATATGCAATCAATGTGTCAGTATTACATAAGTATGGGACTACTTTTCAGCTTGCAGTTCATCTTTCATTCCTTTTGTCAACAAAACCTTTCATTTTAGAGGTCTTCTGCTTTCTTTTTTCTTTTCCTTACAAAAATAGTTTATGTTTACAGTTTCATTTTAATAATAAACCAAGCATTAAAAACATTGTGAGGCCATTCTAATTACTGAGTTATATTGAAAATAACAAATTTAGCCCCCACATTGGCATTGGTCAACTCTCCAACTTCCAGCTTCTACAGTCTTTTGTTGTCTTTTCTGTATGTCCACTGTGGTTTGAATGTGTTGATGTGATATTCTCGTTATAGGCTGTGCAGTCAGCAGTTACTTATTATCTATTTTGGACTAATGAAGAATCTCTGAAAAAGTCTTGTACATTGTGACAAGTTTCTCTGACTTTGGGTGAAAGCAGTTCTAGGCTGGGCTATGAAGAGAACCATGTAAAGAGACTTTGAGTAATTTGTACATGTAACAAAATATCAGTAATGACTTTCCTCCTAGAGGCTTTGACCTTTCCATTCATAGAATTTTATCCAGACTTCAAGTGGCATGCCTGTGTTTACTTTGTGGAGCTAGCTGTGCATCCAACCAGAAAGCCTGTAAGATGTAGTACAAATTTAAGAGAGTTCTTATTAATAAGAACAAACCTGAGACCAGTTATTGGGGTGAATGCTGGAAGATCAGAGAAGCAGAACAAGCCACGACTATCTCACCTTGTTAGTTCCACAGGTGATCCTGTTTCCTCAGGCTGGAAACTTCTGAGTCCTCCTCCACACGAATCGCAACTGAACTGTGTTGCTCCAAAGCCTGAACGCTTAACCAACCAAATGCTTAACTAACTACATGCTTTACTCCTTAGTTCCTGGTCCCTCATGCCTTATATACCTTTCTCTTTCTGCCCCCACTCCCTGAGATTAAAGGTTGGGTTTCTGGGATTAAAGGTGTGGGTCACCATGCTTAGCTGTTTCTAAAGTGGCCTTGAACTCAGAGATCCACCTGGCTCTGCCTCCCAAGTGCTGGGATTAAAGGTGTGCACCACCACCGCCCAACTTCTGTTAGGGCTTACTCTGACCCATTTTCTAGCCACCATTTTTGGCTCTGTTCTAGTGGCTGTCTGTTCTCTGACCCCAGATATGGTTATTTCAGGGAACACACAATATTTCAGGGAACACAATACCCAAAACATTTCCCCTGTTTTTGTCTGAAACTAAAAAAAGGTTATAACTAATACACGAAAAATCATATCCAATAAGTATATACAATATATACAGTCAAGAATTACATTAACAATGTCTAGTCCATTAACATTTGACAAATTTCAGATAAAAACTCCATTATATATATTAACAATGTCCAGTCCAGTAACATTTGATAAACTCAGGCAAAAAAAATTTTCATTACTTATGCTATTTAAAACAAATAGTTCCTTTTAAAAAAAGATTCTATAATCTCCCTTTTTATCTTATCATATCCATATTCTCTCTTTGCATAATAGATTCAATAATCTACCTTTTGTCATCTTTCTCTTTCTCTTTTTAGAGTAGATTCAATGATCTACCCATTTATCCTATTATTTATCTTTTTTCTCAGAGTAGATTCAGTGATCTACCTCATATCTATATTCTCCTTTTTCTTCCTTCCTTCCTTCCTTCCTTCCTTTCTTTTTTTAAACCTCAACTCTATTTTTGGGTTAAATTGTCAAGTCCTGTATCATTTGTCCAGCCGTTGCATAATGATAAAGTGCAGGGCTTGTTTCAAGTCCTTGTTCAAGTAGTCTGTCAGGCTGGATCATCTCAGCCAGTCATCTCGAAATTGTCCTGAGCAGTTTGTAGTCCAAAGTTGATCTTTCCGTGGTGCTAATGGCTTTACCATAGTCCATGTGGCATCATCATTGTGGAGTCCCATCATCCTTTTGAAGATTTCAAAGTCACTGTTAGGCATGATCATGGTTCCCTTTAGATTTTTTTGTGTGTGTGTGCCTCCTCTGTGGTTTGGAGCAATCACAATCTCGTGTCTGTCTGTCTTTCGGAACCATGAACGTTCTTCCCTAGAAGAGAAAATCTTCACAGCAATTTCTCCCCAGCATTTGTCTTGCCAAACGTTTCCAAACTGACCTTTGCCAATGCTTTCTTGTAACACACTGGCCCTGGCAATTCTTCTCTGAACAAGCAGCAGTAAACTCTTCGTTCCAGGTAGCAGCATCACCAAAGTCACCAACATGATGAGAAGAAGCCGGCAACTCAAAGCAGCAGCCACTGCCTCCATGGTCCCACTGACACTGTGGCTGGGTCCTGGCCGCAGCTTCTCCTAGGTTGGCCTCAAACTCAGGATCCTCCTGCCTCTGCCTTCTTCAGTAAATCCAACCAGTGTGCTTCACCACAACTGGCTGAGGATAGCTCAGGTCTGAGCAGGGGCTCACAAGGCCACAGGCAAGAGGCTTTTTCGAGAATTCGTACCTTGAACTTTGGGCACCAGATATAGTACGAATCTAAGAGAGTTCTTATTAATAAGAACAAACCTGAGACCAGTTATTGGGGTGAATGCTGGAAGATCAGAGAAGCAGAATAAGCCACAACTATCTCACCTTTTTTTTTTCTTTCAGATCTCATATTGTAGATGGTTGTGAGCTGAACTCAGGACCTCTAGGAAGAACAGCCAGTGCTCTTAACCTCTGAGCCATCTCTCCAGCCCCCCCCCCACCTTTTTTTAAAAGTATTTAAAACTAGTAATTGTCTTTTTCTTTTTCTTTTTTTTTAAACAAGCACCTTTTGCCTAGCCCTTTTCATAACCCTTAACATCAACTTGTAACCAACCCTCCTAAACAATGAAAACTATCCAGATCCAAAACCCATAAAAAGACCAAAAAACCACCCACCCCACACCACCCCTTTGGGAATGTAGGCGTCGTATTCTTAAAATTGCTTCCTGCTGGGTATGGGCGAAGTTGTCTTTATTCTGAAAAAAAAATTTGGGTTAATTGACAAATTCTAGGAAAGGTAACTATATTCTTTGTTATCCATAATGCCAAAGTTCATAATCCATGCAATAGTCTTGGCATTGTTACAGCAGTACACATACCTTGCCTGGAAGGTTTGTATTGTAATATGCATGGTCAGCATCTGATAAGGCCATTGGTGATTGTTCTGTCTCAGCAGCCTGCAGAGCCATATTTCAAGTGTGAATCCCTTGCTAATGAGTCCATTGTACTTTGAGAAAATGGAGTGGTCTGCTGAGTTCTCAGCATCTTTTTGTTCATATTTAAAACACCAAATGAGTCGGGCAGTGGTGGCACATGCCTTTAATCCCAGCACTTGGGAGGCAGAGCCAGACAGATCTCTGTGAGTTCGAGGCCAGCCTGGGCTACCAAGTGAGCTCCAGGAAAAGGCGCAAAGCTATACAGGGAAACCCTGTCTTGAAAAATCAAAAATAAATAAATAAAATACCAAATGATATTGTATAGAAATTTTATATGTTCTCAATATAGTCATCAGATCTGAGCTTTCTCATGAGATATTTATATTTTCTTTCAGTTTTTTTTGGGGGGGGATGTTCTTATTGATGTGCCTTAGACGCCATGCTATGTAGACCAAGCGGGCTTCACTTCACAGAGCCTGTATCTGCCTCTTGAGTTCTGGGACTAAAGACATATATGACCGTCACTGACATATTTATATGTTTTGAATTGTGTGATTTTATTTGGTATAACTATCCTTTTGACATTCCTGAATATGTCCCTT
This sequence comes from Onychomys torridus, assembly GCF_903995425.1. Lineage (NCBI taxonomy): Eukaryota > Metazoa > Chordata > Mammalia > Rodentia > Cricetidae > Onychomys > Onychomys torridus. Next base: position 2,632,522 of record NW_023414046.1, on the reverse strand, counting down.
AAAAACTATCTTTTTTCTTTTTTTTTTTTAAACTCTGGGCATTAGCTGATGCCTTTTGATAAGTTACTGTAGAGGGAGTTGACACCATTGTCTTTCTTTTGACTAGCATGACACTATTCCCCTTTTCTAATTTTGTGGAATGTTATCTTTAGGATTTCTTCACATTATCTTTATTATGCTGAAGCATATTCCTTCTGTTTTCCCCTTTAGAGCTTTTATACTGGATAATGTGTTATTTTCCCACAGGATTTTGATGAATTTATTGGCATGGTCATGTTTCTTCTTTCATTGAGCCTAGATATGTAATGACATATTGAATTGTTTTTATGTGTTGAAACAAGTTTACATCTATTGTATTAAATCAGCTTGAATTGTGTGTCTGTGTAACATAGACAACATCTCTGAGTCTAGACATTTTCATCCTGAAACCTGTTCTGTGATTCTCCTTTACATGGATAATTTCTCTTGTATTATTCTATGAATAGTTTGCTCTAATTATGATCTTCCATGATGCTTTAGTAGATGACATGTGTATTTTCATAACTTTCTTTTTCTCTTTAAAAAAATTTAAATTCATTTTACATACCAACCACAGATATCCCTCTCATTCCTTTCCTGCTTCCCCTAGCATTCTCTCAGCCTGACTCACCCCTATCCCCTCCTCCAAAAGTGTAAGGCCTTCCGTGGGGAGTCAGCAAAGCCTGGTACATTCAGTTGAGGCAGGACCAAGCCTCCCCCACTGCATCAAGGGTGAACATGGCATCTGACCATAGGCAGTGGGCTCCAGAAAGCCAGATTATGCATAAGGGATAGATCCTTATTCCACTCCAGGGAGCCTAGTGTGATGCCATGTAGACTCCACAGCTGTCAGTCTAAAGTTTGAGAGTTCCTTTGAGCTTGGTTCTGTCTGTAGATTTCTCCAGCATGCTCATGAAATCCCTCTTCCCTCTCTATGATTGGACTCCCAGAGCAAACTGAGGATCTTTGCATATGTATCCATCAGTTACTGGATGAAAGCTCAATGATGACAGTTAGGTATTCGCCAGTTCTGGCACCCTCTCCATTCTTGCTAATATGAGGCAATCCTTGTGGATTCCTAAGAATTTCCCTAGCACTAGGTTTTCCCCTTACCCCATAATGTCTCCCTCCATCAAGATATCTTTCATTGCTCTTCCACTGCTCTATTACATTAAATTGACTTGAATTATTTTTCTGCATAACAGACAAAAATCTCTTTGCATATTTTCATCCTGGAAAGTGGTCTGTAATTTTCCTTTGCAGGGATAATTTCTCTACTATTCATCTATGTATAGTTTGTTCTAATTAAGATTTGCCATGATGTTTTAGTAGATGACATGTATCTTTTCATAACTTTCTTCAAAGCTGCTATAGGCCACAGGAAAATATTATAAAAACTCAGCTGGTTATGGCAAAGCCACTACCTGAAGAGATCAAGGAATTCCTTCAGAGAAAGCCAAATTCCAAGGACCTTATGGTGTTATTTGGTTTGTTCTATATCAGCTGTCTTCTGTTATGACAATCATGTGTGCCCTCATAGTTTTCCCAATTGATTTTTCCCTAAGAAGTGCTAACAGTGTGGACTGATCACTCTCTGGACATATACATTCAAGGTTTTTGCAGAACAGCCTCAGGAAATGCTTCTTTCCCCTCCAGCCCATCTGTTTCTCCCCTTTCAGAACTGGAATCCGATATCTCCCTTAGCCACTTTTAAGGACTAACAGAAATAACAGTCCAGACCATCACATGGTAGTGTCCTGATTTAAGGTAAATTCCACAAGGAGACACTGCCTAGGTCAGGTTGACCTTAAATAATAGCTTTACACAATTCAGCTCGGACCCTCCTTTCTTACAGCCTTACTAACTTTACAGACCTCTAGCTTCTTACCTAACCACTTCTCAGAATGTAGATTGAGCACATAGAACACTTTTTGATATACTAACCAGTCATTAGCACTCAGTTGACCTCTTTTTTTAATCACCCCCATTTTGGATTTTAAAAGAAAGCCTGGTGGTCACTGCCTGAGGAAAACTCTTAACTACCTTTATGACCCCGTAGAGTTCAAGCCTGGTGACCTTGCTTGACCAGGGGATTGCTATTGCTTAGGTTTATAATGAACTCCTGAGAGACTTGGGAAGAACTAAGAGATGGAGAATGGAGAGGGATAAGGAGGATTTTGACCAGAGAGAACGTGTAGACGAGATGGAAGATGATGAAAAGTCAGATGGGGAAGTACTAGATGGGTAAGAACGAGATGAAAAGGACCTAGATGAGGCAGAATTAAGACGAGAGAATTAAGATAGAACTTAGAGGGAGCAATAGATAAATATAGAGAGAAATCAGGCAAGAAAGGAGCTAGGCACGAGAACAGAACTGAAGCTGTGTAAATAGGATGTTATGCCAGAGGAATTAAAGCAAGTGGACTAGGGTTGGGGATTTAGCTCAGTGGTAGAGCGCTTGCTTAGCAAGCACAAGGCCCTGGGTTCGATCCTCGGCTCCAAAAATAAATAAATAAATAAAATAAGTAAAACAAGTGGACTATAGAGTTCGTTGTGATGAGATTCTATTTCCTGAAAATAGTCCTTGCTGTTTGTAGTTCTCTCTCCTGAGCCCCTGGGATGTATAATATTAAAGGCTGGTCCCTCAAATATTATACAAGACAAAGCACCTTTAGCATGCCTCCCAGAAGACAAGCCTGTTTCTTAGTGAGTAAATCTCAACTATAGCAAACTAGTGGTGAAAGGGTTAAGGCACAGGATGAATTCACACCAGGTTCTTAGCAATGATCTGACTGACCATGGACTTCCTCAGACACCTACTTCCTTCCCAAATCCTGAGTTCCTGACATGTCTTCCCCTGTGCCAACATTGCTAACATTGCAATTCTGGAAATTGACTGGTGATAATGGAGGTCTGAGAGGGAATGATAAAGATGAATTCTCAGTAGTATTTCATTTACGTAGTGATGAAGTGTTTATACAGCTTCTCAAGAAAGCTCTTCAGAGTGAGCTACTGTTCTAAAATATAGAATATCTAGTATAAGAAAAGAACATACAGATGGAACTTTCCTTTTACCTTTAACTGTACTACTTACATGGAGCATTTTCTTTTAATCCACAATTTTCATTGACTGAGCCATCCAGCTCCTCTACCTTGTCTTCAACCCCTGATATTCTCTCTCTTACACAATCCGATTCAGTTATTATTAGGTTCATTGTATTTTTCATTTCCTCTTTAACTTCAGTTTGAGATTTCTTTGGTGTTTCTAACTTGTTATTGAATCCAATTTTCACATCCTACATTGTCCTCATCTCCACCCATCATTTGCTAATGTTTTCTTGCCTAGGTATCATTTTGTTCCTGTTCCCTTGAATTGATTCAGATGGTATAAATGCTTTGATATCCATTAACATGACTCTGGTTTTTGAGTTCCCTATTGTTCAGTTGGAACATCCAGCTGCCCCTGCATGATCAGGAAAGCCCCATTTCTTTCTCTTTCTACACTCCACCCACTCATAATGTCACTAAAGAAAGGAAATGGGCCCAAAAGCCCATTTATGTATCTTGGTGTCTACTGCAGTTTTCTTCACTGAAGTTGCCAGCTGAAGTTGCCAGCTGCCCAAGTCCCTGCCTGAAGTGCTCAACCTTTGACCATATTTGGGCACAAACCCAGCTTGTGGCTGATGCATCGTCACTGCTCATCTGCAACCTATAAAGTCTCCCTGCTTTGGTTAGTGAGCATGGTTCTTCATGCTTTAATTTCTGGGTCTAGAGAACCTACCTGGGAGTGCTTTGCTCAAATAAACCTGCTATGCTTTTTCAGTAATGCTTGCTCATGCTTATTGTGTCAGCAGAGAAACCTAGTATCAGGTGCAGAAAATTGTACACATCTTGGGCATCATTTAAATTGCTTTCCTTAAGAGATATTGCTGTGGTTTGTCCTTTGAGTCAAGGGTGTTTTGTCTTAGTTTTAATACTCTAATATTTAATGGTTTTGGAATGGACCTAGCAGGAGCTAGTCATGGTGGCACATTAATCCCAGTACTAAGGAGGCAGAGGTAGGTATATCTCTCCATGTTTAAGGCCAGACTCATTTACAAAGTAAATTCTAGGATTGCCTGGGCTATATATAGAGAGAATTTGTCTCAAAAATAGAAACCATGGGATATAGTGGTGTTTTAACAGTTAAGAGCACTGACTGCTCTTCCAGAGGACCCAGATTCTATTCCTAGTACCAACATGGAAGATCACAACTGTTTGTAACTCCAGTCTTGGGGGATATGACACTATTTTCTGGCCTCTGTGGATACCAAGAACACGTGGTGCACAGACATGTGCAGGCAAAGCATCCATACACATACAACCATCATCATCATCCATCAGGCAAAGAGGCCTTCATCCATGAAGCAAATGAGAACTCTCTCATGATGGTTGGAGTCCTCAGATGGTTAGGGACCAGTCCATAACTACCTGTATCCTGTCTTATTTTCATCAGCTCTGATGTGGCAACAATGGATAAAAGTTAATATAGAATCATTTGGAAAAAACACAGCACCTGTTTATTTCAGATCAAAACAACCAATTGTTTCACATATCAACAAACTCCAATCCTGAAATTAAAAATTATTTTCCAAAGATTATTTTTATATTTACTCCAATATAAGTATTCTCTTCCAATGAAATATATGTCAAATCCATGTATTAGTTTGGTTTTGCTCACTATAGGGCACCATCCTGTCTAATGTGTTTAAATCTTGTGGTGTAATATTTTTAGTATCAGTCTATCCTAGTGCTTTGGAGGTAGGCAAAAGACTACTCTTATTTTCTTGACTAATTAAATATGATTTTTCAGCATGTAATTGGGAAACTCTTGGCTGTGCATGCTCAGGCATGTGCTGTCACATTCACAAGTTGTCTCTATAAAGTTTCTCACATCCTTGTTAAAGTTGTACAGTTTGGCTTGAGGATGACTATTTTGAATGTGAGTAAAAGGGGAGTCTTTTTTCTTTTTTCCTGAGACAGGATTTCTCTGTCTAGCACTGGCTGTCCTGGAACTCACTCTGTGGATCAGGCTGCCCTTACAGTCGCAGAGGTCTGTCTGTCTCTGCCTCTTCAGTGCTGGCTTTAAAGGTGTAGCTACTGCTGCTGCCTGCCTATAACCGGTGAGTCTTGACTGAAGGATTTCCTCAGGTTTTTCTTCAGGATCAACATTCTATCATGTCTGCAATTTAAGCACTAGATAAAAGATTTGACAAATAGATACAAAGATCGCATTATGGTGTAGAATTACATGATTTGTTTCAATCATGAATTTTTATGATGCACAATGATATTGAACGATTATTTAAGGGTCTGGTCACATTCTTCAGGTTTCTACATTTGAAATACATCATTACTTTTTACGTTTAACTAGAAAAATATTGCTATCGTTAAATTTTATTTTGAAATTATAATATTATTATATAATTTCCTCCCTGCAAACCTTCACATGTATATCCACCTACTTGCTCTCCTTAATTCCTTCCTTCCTTCCTTCCTTCCTTCCTTCCTTCCTTCTTTCCTTCCCCCCCTCTCTCTCTCTCTTCCTTCCCTTCTTCCTTCCTTCCTTCTTTTCTTCCTTTCTTTCTTTCTTTCTTTCTTTCTTTCTTTCTTTCTTTCTTTCTTTCTTTCTTTCTTTCTTTCTTGTTTTTTCCATAGTAACAAAAAGGGTAACCACAGTGCATGTTGTCATCTCTACAAACATTAGCATATGAAATCAAATGGTCCATGAAATTATTCTATTATAATATTTGGGCTAGTTTTAAATACATAACAAGTGAGCGTTATATCCAATTGATTATCCAATTCTTCCCTAAATGTATGCACAACACACATAGACAAATAACAATTTCAGAAATTTCTCAGATGATGTCATTAGTGAAGAATTGAAAATAAAATGAGGGCATTCACAAAAAAAATCAAATAAACATGTAACCATGAAATGAAGTGAGTATGGACTCATTCAAGTGTAAAATAGAAAATTTTCTATGAATAAATTGAATAGATTAAATTATGTGAGAATTCTAGTTTCACTACATTGCTTTGCAAATTTTACATTGTTTATAACAATGGCTCAAAGGGGGCTGGAGAGATAGCTCAGTAGTTAGGAACACATTCTACTCTTCCAGAGGACCTGGTTTCAATTATGTACCCATATAGCTGCTCACACTCCAGTTCCAGAGGTATAATGCTCCATGGGCAGTGACACATACATGAAGCATGGACAAATATGCAGGCAAAAAAAGAAAAAAGAAAAAAAATGGAGAAATTAAAAATAAATGAATCTTATAAAACAGAATGGCTCAAGAGACAAATCAAACTATTAAGTCCAAATATAATAATTTTATTATTTATGTTAGTTTTGTTCTATTTTATTTAGTAATTAGGCTATTCTCTAACACAAATTTATGTTACATATAGAAGTATTATATATTATTCTTGTTTCATATATCTGAAAATATAAAGAAGCAATGTTAAATGTTTATGTGTGCCATTGAAGAGAAATGGATATGTGAACCTATTAATAAAAGCCCATTTTCAGAACCTCCACCTGTAAAATAAGGAAAGACTTCCTTCTATACAGAGATAAAAAAAGAATGTAATTAACAGGGACTCCATGAAATGTGATGTCTTATGTACATCACTCAGTCCATGCCCTCAAGAAAATTAGTACTTAAAGATTCAACATAATGCTACATAAAGAGTTAGAGGATGGAGTAGGACAACCCCATCACCCCCCTAAAAGAAAAAAAAATCACCTAATGACCTCTCTAATTTGGTAAATTACATCTGAATATCTTAACCAAGTGAATGGTAAGAGCAGCAATTCTTCTGAGACGAATAGATACCAGATGTCAACAAACACATGGGCACATTATCACTTTCATGACAATAAAGGTCAAAAAAAGAAACAAACTGTGATCTGAATCTACTTACAAAAATATCTTTTTTGTGACATGATCAAGTCATATATGTCTGTCAATTTCTGTGCTCCCTAGAAAGCTTAAGTAGTCAGTACTAGGAGGCAAGAGAGTAGGTCTTTCCTAACTCTACCTTTCCACAAATTTCTCAATGATTCCCATCCAGAGTTATGTGAGATTAAACAGAACAGTTTCTGGGCACCTGACAGACCCTCCACTTGAACCTACATGTCACATGAGGCCTCACTCATGAAGACACAGATCCATTCTTTACAGTAATTGGGTATTGGCATATTTATTTATCATTGGCCAGAGTGTTAAACTTTTCCAAATTATAGGTCTTAAGTTCATGGATAACATTTGCCCTTACAGAAAGAAACAGGGGAAAACAGAATGGAGACAAGGCTGTAGTACACAAGAGACATGGATTTAAAGGGTAAATTTTGGCTATCAGAAAAAGAAAAGGGAGTCTTTTCAGAAAACAAACATTTTAGATAAAAGTTTATTTTATATTTTAAATTTGTGTAATTTCATATGTGTAACTGTTTTGCTTGCATATATCCATGTGCACTATGTGCACCCTTACTGCCTTGCAAAGACAGAAGAGGTCATCAATCCCCCTGAAACCAGGATTGTGGATAGTTATAAGCCACCACATGGGTCTTCTGTGACAGCATCAAGTGTTCTTTACTGCTGAGTCATCTCTCCAGGCCCCATGGAATGTTTTTAAAAACAGAAGCAAAAGTTTGCATAGTCTTAAAATATGACATTCCAAGAAAAAAAAATAGACATCACACCGATCTCAAATGTGGTACTTGTGTTACAAATACACACATAGCACTCAATAGATTTGTAGAGGCCCATGAACTTCCTAATGTAGGATTTTGTTCAAAAGATAAAGAGAAAATGTAAGAGAAAATCTAAAAATGATTTCCCAATTGTCAGTTATTGTGAGAACATGAAGATCCTTTAGGATGTATTTTCACTCTATGTTTCTATACTTAAGCTTCAAATTAAAACTGTGTTAAATGCAAATATTTAAGTGGAACTTTAAGATGTGGGAAGCAGCCAACATATGCTTGAGTCTTTTCAAATTATCATAGGTCACAAAGAAAGGATGAATAATCAATGCAAAGAGGAAATACAGAAGGAAGAAGTTAGTGACATGTTGTATTATACTGTTAAGGACTATTCATCAGAGAAGAATGCTTGGACATGGGTTTTAGCCAATAGAGAGTCTTCATTAGCCTGCTGGCAACCACACTGGGTATTTGGGATCCCAGCATAGCATGGAACCTTTCTCAGGGTGAAATTTTAAGCATAAAAACTATGTTCTGTGTTGACATACTTTAGTTAACAAGAACAGTTAGCCAGAAGCAGAACTGCAGAAGCTAACAAGTAAGGTTAGTACATTTTGAGACTTTCCCAGAACTATATGGACTTTAATGGATTAGGACATTGTTTTAGTTCTGGAAGGTGGTGGTGTCTGTGTTCTGAGTTTTACAGCCTGAATGGTACTTCTATCATGAAGTTAATTGTAAGCTGGGGGCCTACTAAAGTCTGGGGTCCTGTTATAATACTCAAGAAATTTTGATTAATTCTAGACTGTACTGTATAGTAGGGGCTTTGTTATCATGCTACAGAGTAACTCACTTTTAAATATTTTTATATGTATATATGTGTATGTATTTTGGGAAGCATCTATAGTCTAGGTCTTCATAAGACTTTTTAAAGAGATCTGTAGTGTTAGTTATTCCTGTCTGTATTGCCTTCTCTACATTGACCTCCCATTCCACAACCAAATTATACATTCCTGCTCTGTGATTTCACTCTAAGCTATTATAGAGCTCCATTCTCTGTCTCCGCCATATGTTCTGTCCCTAAGTATGTGACAGCTTCACCAACAGGGTCTTGCCATTAAGTTGTAGAGGGTAGTTATTTATGTATAGTTTATATTATTTCACATGATCATTTGCACACACTACTACTCTCTATTGTACTGTCTTCTCCCTGCCACCCTTATCCTGGCCTAGGAAAGGCTCCAGTATTTTCAGGTGTTGTTTGTCAGGTCACAAAGAAACACAGGACAAACGGCTGGGGTGCCTATTTAACACACCAAACCTCCAGACTTCTCAGTATCAAGAGTTCTTGTTTTTAGAGTCCTGGCACCTCTCATCACTTCTACCCTCATCCCTACCCAAAACCCTTCCTCTTCCCGAGGTTTGTTTCCCTTCTCCCAGCTTCTCTTCTCATATAACCCAACCATGTTGGCCATGCACCATCTTGTTTCTTGTCTTTGTCCTTTTTGTCTCATTGTTTTTTCTCCCTCTCTTGCTCTTCCTAACCCTCTCTCCTCTCATGACCTGGTCTCTTCTACAGGCCATATTCAATCTGCCACCTTCTCTACTTTGGCTGAATTCTCCCTCATATCTACAATCAAAATCTTCTTTTCAACCATATCTAGGAGTGGCCATGTCCTCATTTTCATTCATTGTTTTTATTTTAACCTCCGCTGTGAGAGAAAGAATACACAACACTTCTGTTTCTTAGCTTATTTTCAATGCATCCTTTTTCTGAAATTGACAGCTTTCCATTTTTTATTTAAAAAAGATTTTTTTTTTACAGGTTGGGGATTTAGCTCAGTGGTAGAGCGCTTGCCTAGCAAGTGCAAGGTCCTGGGTTCAATCCTTAGCTCAAAAAATTTTTTTTTACTTATGTATATGTGTATGTCTGCATGTGTGTATATGCATGATTTTTAGCCACTAGAGAAATGAGTTTGAAGCTATTTCAAATGTCCAATGGCCATCAGCAGGAATACAAATGACAACAAACTTTGGCATGGATGTAAGGAAAAAGGAAATCTCATTGACATTAATGAGAGTATCAACTAGAGCAGCCTTTGTGGAAATCAGATTAAAGGTTTCACAAAATATAAAATAGAACCCAGATATACCACTCCTGGTATATAACCAAAGGACTTCATATCTTATTACAGAGATCTTGCTCATCCATATCCCCTATCAATATGTTTACAGAACACCATGTACATGAACACTGCTGAACTGGTCTTTGGAATGTGCATGCACATTCCCACACATATACAAAAATATACATACAAACATGCATCACATACAAAACACACACACACACACACACACACACACACACACACACACACACAAAACCCACATATGGAGAAAATGCTCCATGGCAATATTTTCTTTCAAGGAATATTTTGTCTGCATGTATGACAATGCACCATATGAGTACAGTGTGCTTAGAGGTCAGAAAAGGGTTTGGATCCCATCAAACTGGAGTTTCAGATGGTTATGGGCACTGGGAATCAATTAGATTATCTGCAAGATTATCTTAACCACTGAGTCATTTCTCCAGCACTCCAGGCAACATTTACTTCTAAATTTTAGAAAATAAAATTTTCTCAAAAAGAGTAGCCAAGCATATTCCTGCCTGTCAGGATTTCAAAACAGGGAAAGGAAAAATTCTCTGTTGTATTTTTAGTGTATTTTTGTTTTGAGGTGCTAGGGATTGAACCCAGGGACTTGCACATGTTCTACAAGTGATCTGCTTGGAGCAATGCACATTCCTGTAGCCAAGTCCAAGTGGATCAAAGACTTCAACATAAATCCAGTTACACTAAACTTAATAGAAGAGAAAGTAGGAATTATTCTTGAACGCATTGGCACAGGAGATCACTTCCTAAATATAACACCAACAGCACAAACACTGAACACAACAATTAATAAATGGGACCTCTTGAAACTGAGAAGCTTTTGTAGGGCAAAGGATACGGTCAATAAGACAAAAAGACAGCCTACAGAATGGGAAAAGGTCTTCAACAACCCCACATCTGACAGAGGATTGATCTCCACAATATATAAAGAACTCAAGAAATTAGACATCAAAATACTGAACAATCCAATTACAAAATGGGCTAAAGAGCTAAACCTAGAATTCACAAAAGAAGAATCACAAATGGCTGAAAGACATTTGAAGAAATGTTCAACATCCTTAATCATCAGAGAAATGCAACTCAAGACGACCCTGAGATTCCACCTAACACCTGTTAGAATGGCTAAGATCAAAAACACTAATGACAGTCAATGTTGAAGAGGATGTGGAGCAAGAAAACTCTCCTCCACTGTTGGTGGAAATGCAAACTTGTACAACCACTATTGAAATCAGTATGGCGGTTTCTCAGAAAATTGGGAATTGAACTACCTCAAGACCCAGCTATACCACTCTTGGGCATATATGCAAGGAATGCTCAACCATACCACAAAGATACATGTTCAACTATGTTCATAGCAGCCTTATTTGTAATAGCTAGAAATTGGAAACAACCCAGATGTCCCTCAACTGAAGAATGGATTAAAAAATTGTGGTATATATACACAATGGAGTACTACTCAGCAGAGAAAAACAAGGACAGCATGGAATTTGCAGGCAAATGGATGGAACTAGAAAAAAAAATCATCCTGAGTGAGGTAACCCAAACCTAGAAGGACAAACATGGTATGTACTCACTCATAAGGGGATTCTAGATATAAAACAAAGAACAATCAGATTGCAGCCCACAGAACCATGGAGGCTATATATATGGCATGGGGGACCCTAGGATGACTGTTGCTTATAATAAGATTTGGTTTTACTCAATTACTGAGCAACCCTCAATGAAACATTACACTATTAAGATAATAAATTATGTTGTATCAACCTAATAATAGAGAAATAAATTAATTATGAATTTAAAAAAGAAAAAAAGAAAAATTTGAACTATTAAAAAAAAAACCAAACAAACATATTTTGCTACAGCAAAAAGGGGAAATTAGGTGCTCATCATTCCTCTCCACATTCTATTCTTTCCCTTGTTTTATCTATTTTAAATTTTTTATCAATGGATTCTGTTGGAGTATCCACTACAGATAAGCACTGGAGGGCTCCTGTTACAAATCACGCTCTGGAGCAATGGAAGGACATTTCTACTGACACTTGGAGGGGAACCAGTCTGGTGTTGATGTGGGCCAGGAGTTCTGCTTATGTCTTTCCTCAGGACAATGAGATTCCTCATTGGGTTTCTGAGTGCTATGTGGGCCCTGTGGCAGCAGCTGAAGCCCAACATGGCAGAGACCTATTGAGTCTTCAGGAAAAACTCTTCCTTTCCTATGCCAATGGGGATTGAAAGCCCAATATGGCCAGCTTTGGCAAGCATTAGCATAAGCCTAGGAACTGCAGCCATGCGGATGGATTCTCCAGAAGGTAATGTATGGTAATTGCTTTTTCAGTATGTTTGAGAACGTGTCACCCAGACACCTTGGAGATTAAGGATAACCCTGAAGATCACTGACCTCCATTTGTTAACAGTAGCATGCCAGCTAAGCATTTTCATTTTCACAATCCCATTCAAGCTGAGGTAGTACCTACTTTTCAGGAGTGGCTCTGTGCAACATTTTTTGGCCTCCTGAAATTCATTTAGCCCCCTTTGAAGATACCTTAAAATTTGTGAGCCTGAATGTAGCCATTATGAGACCATTAGTTTTGCTCCTTGTGAGCTGCCTGTTTTTCCTTTTTTCTTTCTTTCTTTCTTCTTTTTTTTTCCCCTTTGGTTTTTGAGACAGGGTTTCTGTGTATAGCCTTTGCGTCTTTCCTGGGACTGACTTGGTAGCCCAGGCTGGCCTCGAACTCACAGAGATCTGCCTGCCTCTGCCTCCTGAGTGCTGGGATTAAAGGCGTGCGCCACCACTGCCCACCCAATTTCTGTCTCTGTTGCTCAGATTGTAAGCCCAGCACCACTTAGAGATCTTTGGCAACAGTTAACTCTTCAGCTCTCACACGATTGAGCCTGTATGATAATGAGTATTCAGAGATGGGTAATACCTAGGGGGCACTCACCAACCTAAGACAGAGCTCCTGTGTGGCCTGGACAGGCATCTCCATGACTGATAAGATGACCTGCTGACGTCCCAAGCAACCTAAGTCAGAAGCTCATTTTTTAGTAAAAGGGGGGTCCTGTAGAGCCCTAACCCCTGTTTTGGGTAACTGTTGCCTTGCTTGCTGACCTTGACCTTGATATCCTCCCTATGCTAATTCCCTGAGAGATTCCACCCTGCTGAATGCTTAAGGGAAGTTCCTTGTCTATATATCGTGCATATTGGATGTTAACAGCTTAGATGCAAGATTGTAAAACATGGGGCTGGAGAGATGGCTCAGTGGTTAAGAGCACTTACTGTTCTTCCAGAGGTCCTGAGTTCAATTTCCCAACAACTACATGATGGCTCACAACCATCTGTGATGAGATCTGGTGCCCTCTTCTGGCCTGTAGTCATATATGCCGTATACATAAAAATAAGTAAATCTTTAAAAAAAAAAAAAAAAGATTGTAAAACATCAGAAGTGAACTTCTGCCCTCCGGGGTTCTCCCATTGTGCTGTAAGCCTGTATTTAAGACCTCCTCCCTCCTTCAATAAATAGCATTCGCCATTCAAAAAAAAAAAAAAAAAAAGGAAAGAAAGAAAGAAATTGAAGACAGCGATGTTATAAAACAGGAAGTGGTGATGGTATCATGGCCCATGAGGATGCTTGACTATCAAATTGTGCAAACAGGAAAATTGTATACTATGTGAATTATCTGTCAATAAAGATCTTATAAAAAAACTTACTTCTGTGGGAGCAAGCATAGCTGTGCCAAGTCCATCATGCAAACACATTGAACAAGGGTTCCACTAGGACTTCATTCTTAAAGGAAAGGGGGCTAGTGTTTGAGTGGTCAGAGCTCACCTCATACACTTGTAATGATGGCTAAGTTAAAATAGCACAACTGACAACCTGAACACAATTTAGAACACCAAACGAAACCCTTTTTGAACATTTTGACCTCAAAAGGTATGACCCTAAAGAAATTTGCATTTCTATCAAGTGACTTCTTTATGTTTTTAAAAACAGAATTGTGTCTTATTTAATCCTTTCACAGAAAAGACAGTACATTTTCTTTACATTTCCCACACTTATTTGTACATTTTAAAATGTCTGGTGAATTCCAGGAGTGGTAGTGTATGTCTTAATCCCAGCCTTCTGGAGGCAGAGGCAGATGGATCTTTGTCAGCCAAGACCAGCCTGATCTATATAGTGAGCTCCAGACCAGCCAGGGCTACTCAGTGAGACCCTGCCTTAAAAAAAAAAAAAATATCTGAGTGCTGGAGAGGTGGCTCACTGGTTAAAGTACTGTCTGCTCTTTCAAAGGACCCAGGTTCTATCCTCAACATGCACATGGTGGCTAACAGCCATCTGTAAACCCAGTCCAGGGGATCTGTTGTCCTATTCTGGTCATGTTAGCACTGAATGCACATAGTCCAAAGACATATCTACTAAACAAATCTTTCTAAAAAGCCAAGTGGGACCAACTGTGGTGTTACACTTCCTGTATCATACCTATAAAAAGAAACAGAAGTAGTTTTTGTTTAACTGGCTTTAACTAATGATGCCTCAGATCAGCTCAAGCCACCCTGGCCTGGGAAACCAGAGAGGATCCCAAAGCAAACTGAATTGCAAGACTACCTGTGTCAGCCAGCTCTGAGTTGGATTTAGGATTCACTGCTGGTCTGAATGAGAATGGCCCCCATAGGCTCATGTATTTGAATGTTTGGTCCATAGTAGAGAAAACAGTTTTGAAGGGATAGGAGACGTGGCCTTGCTGAACAATATTTTTCACTGAGGGTGGGCTTTGCGGTTTCAAAACCCTGCATCATTCCCAGTTAGCTCTCTCTCTGTCTTGTGCCTATGTGTCGGCTGTAAGATTTCAATGACTGCTCTGTCTTCATGCCTGACTGTGTACTGCCATCTTCCCTGCCATGATGATCATAGACTCTAACCCTCTGGAAACATGAGCCCCCAAATTAAGTACTTTCTCTTATAGTTACATTGATCGTGGAATCTTGTCTCAGCAAATGAAATGTAACTAAGACAGACACTATATGAAAGAATGAACAGGGGGCTGGAGACATGGCTCAGAGGTTAAGAGCATTGGCTGCTCTTCCAGAGGTCCTGAGTTTAATTCCCCCCAGCAACCACATGGTGGCTTAAAACCATCTTTAATGAGATCTGGTTCTCTCTTCTGGTGTGCAGGCAGAACACTGTATACATAATAAATAAATAAACCTTTAAAAAAAAAAGAATGAACATAAGAAAGAACGTCCTTGGCCAGGCGGTGGTGGTGCATGTCTATAATCCCAGCACTCGGGAGGCAGAGGCAGGCAGATCTCTGTGAGTTCGAGGCCAACCTGGGCTACCAAGTGAGTTCCAGGAAAGGCACAAAGCTACACAGGGAAACCCTGTCTCGAGAAAAAAAATTTCTTGTGCTTCCACCCACATGGACACATGCACATACAGACTATGCCCGTACATACATACAATAAGAAACAATTAAAAAAAGCTAGGATGGCTTGTCACCCTCTGTGATAGTTTGAGTGTAATTGGCTCCCATAATCTCACAGGGAGTGGCACTATTAAGAGGTGTGGCTTTGTGGGAGAAATGTTGGAGAAAGTGTTTCACTATGTGGGTGGATTGTGAGGTTTCCTCTGCTCAGGATACTGCCCAGAGTGTCAGTCAACTTCCTGTTGCCTCCAAGATGTATGACTCTCAGCTCTTCCTCCAGCACCATGTCCGCCATACTCCCTGCCATGATGATAATGGACTGAGTCTCTGAAACTATTTGCAAGCCACCCTAATTAAATGTTTTACTTTACAGGAGTTACTTTGGTCCTGGTGTCTCTTCATAGCAATAAAAACGTAAGTAAGACACCTTCCTGTTCATCTCATCAGTGGAAACAGAGCTGTCTACGCTGAGTGTTAGATACCCATTTTGGCGTATGCAGAATCAGAGAGGTGAGATCTACCTCTCCAAATTTGTCTCTGTGGTCCTAAACAACTGTGTGCTCTCAGACAGTGTACACCTCTTCTGACCACACCCTGTCCTTGCATTGTAAAGGCAGGGTAGCTAGAACAATCTCATAGATATCATTATGCACCTGTGGGTGATATATTGTGTACCCTAATAAAGCTTTCCTGGGGATCAGAGAACAGAACAACCACAAGATTAGACATAGAGGCCAGACAGTGGTGACAAACATGACTTTAATCCTATCACTCAGGAGGCAGAGATCTGGCTGGATCTCTTTGAGTTCAAGGCCACACTGGAAACAGAACCAGGCATGGTGGTACACACCTCTAATCCCAGTACTTGAGATCTTATATCTTTGCCTGGAAAAGACACTTGCCTTTAATCCCAGGAAGTGATGGCAGGAAGCAAAAATGTATATAAGGCATGAGGACCAGGAACTAGAGCCTTTTTAAGTAGCAGTTCAATTGAGACCCTCAGGGTTGAGGACTCAGAGGCTTTCAGTCTGAGGATTCGTGGAAACAGGATCAGCTGAGGAGTTGGTGAGGTTGCTGTGGCTTGTTCTGTTTCTCTGATCTTTCAGTTTTTACCCCAATATCTGGCTCCAGGATTTTTGGGTTTTTTATATTATTAATAAGACCTTTTAAAAGTCATGTTACATGCACCTCTCTCCAATTCTGTATATCCTGGTCATGGCTGGGCCTCTTCTTCCTGTACCCCTGAGTGAAGTTGTCAATTCCACCAATCAGGTGCATCAAAACGACCAGAAAGGATGGAGTTAAATTGTCCCAAGCATGGGGAACCCCACAGATATCTGGGTCTGAACCCTAGTAAATTGTGGAAGGCAGGAATCTTCTGAAAAGATTCCTGTGACATGGTGAGTAGTAACAAAGATGTGCACCATGGTCTTGGACATGGGCACTGGCAGACACTGAAGAACTGCTCATTCAGTGCCTCACCAGATAACACTACCAAGTATTGACATGGTCCTTAGTGATGGCACTTACCATGAATACAGTGATGTGTGTGTGGTGGCCTGTGTCACCCATGACATGCTTCTTCAACAAGTAGTTAATCAAAAATAGGAGAAGACCAGATTCTGACTGCCCAGAGGGACTTGGTCTTCCACCGATGGTACATAGTGTCACCAATGTTATATTATTTAAGAGTCTATCAGATGCTCAAATAAGAAAGCTAGGAAAATAGTTCCCAAATAGAAGAATTTCTGAACATTCTTATTTGATAGCCAGTAAATCAAGACGTGACTATACACCTTTATGACGAAGGCAGTGGAGTGCATGATAGAATTTATCAGTGAAGATCAATGACTTCATTAGAGAAGTTGTAGATGTCATCGTCTTGTTAAATAAGAAACACAGAGCCAATTGCAGAGTTAAAAGCCAAGAGGTCAGAGCAATAGCTGGGAGCTGAAAACCTTACCCTTCACTGTTGCTCTGTCTTTCCTCTCCGCAAGAGACCTACTTCCTGTGTCCTGCCTTTTATATAGATTTTCTGTCCTGCCTTCTCATTGGTTGTAAACCCAACCACATGACCTCCTCGTCACTGCCTGTCTGTACAGACCTCCAGGTCTTCTACGGTTGGTATTGAGATTAAAGGCATGTGTCACCATGCTGGCTGTATCCTTGAACACACAGAGATCCGCCTAGCTCTGCCTCCCAAGAGCTGGGATTAAAGGCGTGCACCATCACTGCCCAGCTGCTTCTCTGGCTTGCTCTGACCTCAAGGCAACTTTATTAATATACAAATAAAATCACATTTCAGTACAAATAAAATATTACCACAAGAAGTATTTAGCAATTTCACAGCTGTTCTAATATTGGAAACATAATCAGTCTTTCCTTATCAATTCCTTCAGTGATACAAACTTGTTCTGTAATTGACAAAAATATCATGGGCATTGTACCTGATTGTTTGCATTATTGTTCTCAACTAATTGTGGCCCACTGAGGTCCTGAAGACTTCACTGCCTTGATGCTTGATGATGATCACACAGAAAATGATGTTGGGGTTTAGATCAGTACCAGTAGTCTCTCTCTCTCTCTCTCTCTCTCTCTCTCTCTCTCTCTCTCTCTTTCTCTCTCTGTGTGTGTGTGTGTGTGTGTGTGTGTGTGTGTGTGTGTGTGTTTCTCTGTGTGACTATGTGGTTCTCTGTGTTATATATATATATATATATATATATATATATATATATATATATATATATATATGTATTTGTCTGTGTATGTCTATTTCTATGTCTATTTATGTATTGTGTGTGTAGTATTGTGCATATGTTCTCTACATAAATTTGTGTCCATGCAAAAATGCATATATGTGTGTGTGTGTGTGTGTGTGTGTGTGTGTGTGTGTGTGTGTTGTTTCTTTTCAAAGAATTAAAATCCTAGAAATGTGATGATAATTTTGTCATTGTTCTTTCATTAACTTTTCTCCCCTGGGCACATTTAACAAAGTTGCATTTTGAGGGAGAGATTAAGCTGAGTAAGATGAACTCAGAACAGATTTTTTTTTTACTTCATTAGGGGCACACTGCAGTGTATAATGCTCCCTGTTTTCCAGATGAACTCCTTCTGAAGAAGACCCACTTCACTAATCCTATTGGAGAAGTAGTGAATATGACCAGAAAGAAATATTACAGACAGATTATGACATTTTTCCAGATTCGGAATTTCCCACATAGTCTTGGACTTAAGGAGAAAATAGCAAAGTTTAACCCATGTCTTCCGCATGGTCAGCAGCTCTGTTTATCTGAAGACATGATAGAGTGGGTCATAGGAGTGGACAGGTGAGTCTGATGTAATGGTACCAGTTTACACTACACAGCTGTGGCTGCTTTCAGTGGGGCCATCTGTGCTTCCTAGCTTACTGTACTGAAGTGGGTCATCATGTAATAATTATTTCTACTCCCCTACAACTGGCACAGTAGAAACAATAGCTGTCACACAAATGCAGCATTTCAATGCAGATCTGAAAAAATGAGTTCCTTCTCCATTTCCTCTTCTTTAAACTTTTATTGATTCTTTGTGGATTTCACCATGCATTCCCGTCCCACTTATCTCCCTGTTCCCTTGCATCCTATCTGCCCTCTGCCCTTGTAACCTCCCCCAAAACAAAACCAAGCTTAAAAGAAAAACCAAAAACCAAAGAAATAAAACAAAACAACAAAAACAAATAATCACAGTAACAGTAACAAAAAGAAAAAGGAAAGCAGAGGAATCTTGTAGAAGCTGCAGTGTGGCCCATTGAGACACATTTACCCTTTAGTGCATTCATCTTTACTTGGAAGTGTTCATTAGCAGGGTCATTGATCTGGCTCTAGGCCTAGGTCTCTGCCACGCCACTGACACTGAGCTCTCCCCGGTGCTCCTCACTGACACCCGGTCGTTGTCTGGTATCATAGAGATCATGCTTTGGAATCTGCAGGTTAGGCCTCAGTGGGATACAGGGCCTGTGTGTTGTGGTTGGTGTAGGGCAGGGTTAGTTCTGTCACTAGTTACCCCTGAGCCAGCTGTCTCGCCTGCCACAGGTAGCAAGCAGTGGAGGGGGGAAGGGCATCTTTCCCTCACCCATGCCACCATGATTGGGTGGGGTAGGCAGGGTCACTTTCTGACCCTCATGTCGTCAAGGTCAGCTCACCTGTGTCCCCGCCCCCAGCTCTAGTGTGCTTTCCAGGTGAGGTGCATGCTTATAGTGAGGGGTGAGGCTATCTTTCTCCAGTGTGGAGGGAAGCTCTCCTCTGAGGAACAGGGCCAGCTAGCCTGCTGTGATATTCAGGGAGGGACAGGACCAGCCACCATAGGACCAGAGAAGGACTGGGCTGGCTCAGCACAGCATAGTTCCAAAGACCCTGGTGTTAACATGGGCCGTGAACTTCACAACAGGCCCCACCTGCAGCAGGACCATGGACCCAGATATGCACTTAGCAGCAGCTTCGAATATAACATACACATTTTAGGTCTAGATGCAGGAATGTGCCTTTATGAAATATGTGTTGATGTCAAACAGAATCCCAGTATCATTCTCAGATGGAAAGCTATAATCAGCAAAAGTATGCTTCAAAATTATGTAATTGTCAACCTTGCTTAAATATGCACACTTGATGGATATTGTCTGAAGCGGGGTTCACCTGATTATTCTAAAATTGATCAGTGATGTCAGTGAAAAGATCCATGTATTGGCATGTCCACATTCATAAGCTTGTTTCTGGAAAACTGACCATTCCAAAAATACAAACTATGTGACACATGAGACCGTCCTCCCTCATTAATACAAAAAGACACAAGTCCATCTCATGTACAAAATGGCCATAAATATATTTTTTTGAGCATAATTTATAATAGATTGTTTTAGAACTTCAAGTCTTAAGTCCATGGAAATTCATGGCCTCACAGTATAAAATCAAGTGAAGAGGGCTGGAGAGATGGCTCAGAGGTTAAGAGCACTGACTGTTCTTCCAGAGGTCCGGAGTTCGATTCCCAGCAACCACAAGGTGGTTGTAATGAGATCAGGTGCCCTCTTCTGGCATGCAGGAATACATGCAGTTAGAAGACTGTAAATATAATAAATAAATAAATCTTTAAAAAAAAAAAAGGGCCGGGCTTTGGTGGCGCACACCTGTAATCCCAGCACTCGGGAGGCAGAGGCACATGGATCTCTGTGAGTTCGAGGCCAGCCTGGTCTACAGAGCTAGTCCAAGACAGACTCCAAAGCTACAGAGAAACCCCGTCTCAAACAAACAAACAAACAAACAAACAAAAAACTTGAGTGAAAATATTATGGAACAATCGCTGCTATATAGGTGAAAGATTTAAAGACATAATCTTGACTATAAGAGAAGAAAAAGCAGGTAAATAAAGCAAAATAAACACTTTCAATAACATTGCAAGTGCTAGAAAATTAAAGATTTGAATGGTTTCAACAATAAAAATTTTCAGAGAAATGTAGACATGACACTGATCTGGGGACCATTAACCACTGAAGCATTCATTCTTCTTGATACTCCTTTTTGAGTTTATCTGTCAGAAACAAAGACTGGAATTCTTGTTGAAATTTCAATTCCAGGTATCAAAAATGCAAAACTAAAATTAATACAACCCTGTTAAGGTCAATCCCTGAACCACAAAAAAATAACCCCAAACTGAAATGATGCCAGAAAATCTTGTCAAAATTCCTACAGACAGAAGCATGAAAGGGTCTATTTAGAAGGATGAAAGAAAATCACTGTGAACCTTATCACTGCACCCAGAAACATGGGCTCTTAAAAATTATGGAGAAGAAAGGGCATATGAAATAGTTTATAAAATGACAATAGTCATCCACTCAAGCTGCAATGAAGATAATAATTAGAGACAAAGTATACATAGAAAAATCAGAGAGAAATTAGCTATGACAACCCAGGTAATAAGGTATTTTACAAAAGAAATACATAAATAGGAGAATTGCAGAGTACCAGATTATTTCTAACACACAAAACTAGCAAACTGTCATTTCTAACTAGAAGGAAGTAAATTACTATCCCTAATTTTACCCAGAAAAAAATATTTTAAAAATTACAAATAAAAGCCCTATGATCTTAAAATACCAGTAGAAAAAGATATGTCATAAGACAAAATTCAGGAGATTTTATGATACACTCCTAAAGGAAACAGGAAGAAATGGAACACTGTAAAGGTATGTTATACTGAGAACAACATTATAGTGCAGGGGGGAAAATGAACAGGATTAGCAGAAAAACTAAAAGGACAGCAATATAATATGTGCTCCAGAAAAAATGTGAGTAAGAAAAAGAATTAAGGAGAAACAGGTAGAAAAGGCACCAAATTCCTTTATAATGATGATGTGGTCAGGCAAAAAGCTTTCCATAGTAACCACCAGAAAAATGTTAGATTTGCCAAGTGCTTCACATGTTATTGAAAAGCACAAAACTAACAAAAAATGACTACTCTATTTATTAATAATGAAAATGTGAAAAGTAATTTAGAAACTTAAGCCATTCAGGTTGTTTCTGAAAAATCTAGGAAAAAACACAAAGAAATGTTGAATTCACTTCTATGAAGAAAATTTCAAGGCACTTAAGAGAAAAATGAAAAGTAATGGTACACAAAGAAATGACCTTCCATGTAAACTGATTAATGAGTGAAATGGTGTATGTGGTTTGTTTTAGCTAGAGTTTATATTGCTGCAATGAAACATCATGACCAAGGAGCAAGTCAGGTAGGGTAGAGTTTATTTGGTTCACATTCAATGTTGTTGTTTATCATTGAAGGAATTCAGGACAGGATCATAAACAAGCCAGACCTGGACTCAAGGGCTGATGCAGAAACCATGTAGAAGTATTGCTTACTGGCTTACTTCCCCTAGCTTGCTTAGCCTGCTTTCTTATACAAGCAAGGACCACTAGCCCACCAACCACAATGGGATGGTACTCTCTCATCAACCCCTAATTAAGAATTATGTCAGATCTTCTGAAGGCATTTTCTAAATTGAGGTTCTCTCCTCTTTGAAAACTTGTATCAAGTTGACATAAAACTATCGTGCACATGATTATATTATTAAGAGCAATCAGCAGAACTGATGCAATCTGATAAGCAATTACTGATATTTTCCACAAATGTAGATATAGAAACAGTCATATGGACACAGGAAAACCACAAATACTGAAATTATCCTTAAAAATATTATTACTGGGGACATCACATAAGATATGAACATATGTCTTGATAACAGAGGCACAAGGACAAAGCGAGTATGGTCCTACATAAAAAACAAACAAACAACAAAAAAAAAAAAACCATAGAATATTGTACAGAACAGAGATCCCAAAAAGAAACACAAAGTATGCCAAATACATCAAAAAACAACCCAGGAAGAGAGAGAGCACACTGAACATTCAGTGCTGGACAAAATGATTATCCATGTTTAGACAAGTGATATTAGGTCCATCTCTCTCACCCTACAAAAAAGTAAACACTAACTAGAACAAGGAACTTCCTAGAAAACTTGAAATTCCAAAGTGCTAGAGGAAAGTATGATTGAATACTCCATTATTTAGAAATAAGCAAACACACTCTGAAAGAGATTCCAGGAACACAGAAAATAACCAAGAAAAATGACAAAGGGATTTCATGGAATACAAAGCAGTGTGAGTCAGAAAAGTACACAAAGAATGAATGGTAGCTAATAAAATGTAATAAATACTTAGGCTTTACTCACGGTGGGATATATATATAACACAACAGGCTGCTTGATATAAGCAAATGATGTTCCAACTATCTATACAAAGGAGCTTGGGATGGGAACAAGAGCTTTCAATGAGCTAAGAATGGAGAGCATACTGGGTATTGCAAAATTGACAGCAGTTGTTTAATGAAAGGCAGGTGACAATAGTTCCCCTCATGAAATAAGGTTTAGAGGAAGAAGAGCCCCAAAAGCGTGAATGAGGAACTTGGCACTGTGTTCTTTATATAGTATCATGAGGCAAGAGTGAAGTTCTAGGTGACAGCCTCACAAGCTCACAGCCCAGGTGAAGAACAGCTTCCACACTGATTGAAGAAGAAGGCAGGGGAAGATGTTGTTTTCTCCAAATGAACAGAAAATTAACTCCAGTATGCACACACAGTCTCATCCCCACATCAGTCACTTTCTGAGGAAAGGTTTGAGGGACTCCAAAATCTTCCACCAGAGCACATTGCTATCAGCAATTGTAGGTTAGCAGACAAAACCTAGGGATATGGAGTTTGTGATCCCTGGGAAGACACCACAGTCTCAAGCCAATGCACTTGAAAGATTTATTGATTAGGTAGCTTGGGCATGTTCCTAACTAGCTCAAATAAATTAACCTGGTGTGGGACATTTTGATTACACTGTGTGAAACTCCTAAAACTGCCAATAAAGTTGACCTTGAATCAGGGTGTGGAGTTAGCAATGTGCTGACCAGAATTAACCATAGAAGTTTTGTTGGACCCAGATTAGAATAGAGAGACACAGGAAGGAATGGGGGGGCTTGGAAAGATTCATGGCCTTTTCCATATGGAAAGCATGGAGAGGCAAGTTTCTCCATTGCTCTGTATATCTATCAATCTTTTATCCCAATATCTGACACCTGAGTTTTATTAAATAATAGAATAAAAAACAATCACTTCATTAATCTATTTGTGTAGATAGAGTTTTCCTGCCTGGCCCACAGTCAGAACAAATCTTTCTCACATGCCAGTCCCACAGTCGCTCAGACCCAACCAAGTAAACACACAGAGACGTATATTGCTTACAAACTGTATGGCCGTGGCAGGCTTCTTGTTATCTACTTCTTCTATCTTAAATTAACCCATTTCTATTAATCTATACTTTGCCACGTGGCTCATGGCTTACCAGTATCTTTACATGTTGCTTGTCATGGCAGCGTCTGGCAGCATCTCTCTCTGCCCCAGGCTTTACTTCCCAGAATTCTCTTCTTTCTTGTCCCGCCTATACTTCCTGCCTGGCCACTGGCCAAACAGCATTTTATTGATACAGAGCAATATCCACAGCATATTTGTATTAATCTACATTCTGCCATGTGGCTCATTGCCTCTCCTCCATATTGTGTTCCTGATTCCTCCATGACTCGCTGGTGAAATCCGTGTGCTGCTGATTTCTCCCAGAATTCCTTTATCTGGAAATCACATTTCATTTCACTCTACCTGGTAGACACAGTACATGTATTGACCAAGTGTGTCATACTGTCTTGGATGACATACATGTCTATCTGCCAAATATTATAGTTTTCTCAAAATGATAATAAATTTGTCATCTAGTTTAGATGACAAACTAGTTAGAGTCATTCTTACCATCATCTAAGAAGGCTTTACATGGTTCACTTGGGTAAAACATATTTTTCCAATTTACTCCTCCTTTCAATGTGGACCTGTTTTCTAAGTTGCATGCACACTTTTGTGTGAGAAAACCAGTCCCTTGAAATCCACGTGAATGCATTTATAGGTAGAATATTATAATTTAAGCCGTATGTCTTTAAATGGGATGTCTGTATGCTAAATGTTAAAATTAAGTGTTTTTCAACTTTCCTAAAGCTGTGAGCCTTTAAAACAGTTCTGTGTACTCATATGTGGATATACCTGCATGTGAGCAGACCTGCCTGGAGATGGATAGAGGAGCAGTCCCTCAGTTCCAAAGATCATCAGAAATGTGTTTTTCAATAGTCTTAGGTGACTCCTGATTAAGGGTAGTTTGAACCTCCAAGGGGTCTCAAACCACGGGTTGAGAAGCATTGTCTCAGACAATGTGGAGACAGAATCATCCAGGAGAATGCATGGCAGAAACTACATGATGGCTGCTAGAGAGAAAAGACTTCATTCTCAGGGTATGCCCTTGGAATTAATCACTGATTTATGCCAGATCCTTCAGAATCCTATCACCTATCTTCCCGAACATGCTACAGCTGTGTCTTGGTATTCTTCCAGGCAGTTTTCAGATTCCCAATTAGTAATATATATGACTACAGTGATGCCCTTCACTTCCTGGTTGTTATAGATTTCCTCTCTGGCAATCCATATGTAAGTAAGAATGTGTGACTTACACACATATGTGAATATAAACACATACATCATGTTAATGCATATATCAAAATTAAGGACTCATTGTGAATGTTGCAATACTATTACTACACATATTCATGACCATGGAATAAGTATATACATAGCACTTTGTCACAGTGACATTACATTTAATCAAATATGAAATAGTTTTCTTGATATTTAATGGTTTTAATTGATATTTAATCTTGATATTTGGATGGTTTCTTTCCTTGCTACTGCTCAAGTGCTTTAGAGTCACAATGGGAGAGAAGATGTCATTTAATACTACCATCATTCTACCTGATCATCCTGGTCATTGTGTGGACTGAGGCTATATTTACCTCTCATGATTTGGGGGAACTGTTCTAACATTTTTTCATCATATAGAAATAACACACAGCTCCAAATTTCTTATGACCAAATTAAACAATAGTTGAAAAACTGTTCAAAGGACCTACATAAATAAAATACCAAAATCTCTCAAATCAATGATGGATATTTACCACACTAAGAATTTAAAAGAGCTGGGCGGTGGTGGCACATGCCTTTAATCCCAGCACACAGGAGGTATAACCAGGCAGATCTTTGTCAGTTTGAGGCCAGCCTGGATTACAGAGTGAGTTCCAGGTACTCGATGAGCTAAGTGAGATGAATGAAAACTAAATGAAGGATAGTAACAATATCATCAAGAATATTAAGACAATAAACATAAAACCATCTTGTAGTGCTTACATCTTCAAGTATTAGGCAATAGTTGAAAAATTATCAACTTTGATGAAGGAAACAGACATAATTCATTTTTCACTGACTCTATGCAGCAGAAATCAAAGGGCACAAGGATTGAGAATTCATTGTTTTAAAACTAACAAAAGGAGAAAGTAATTAGGAGCAGCAATAGAATCAGGATGTGTTGTTCTGAAGCTGGTTCCATGAGACAATCAGTGGAATTCACAGGATCAACATGTGACTTAAGGGGGAATCAATTCACAACCCTTAATTCAACTTATTTCCTGACCAAATGCTGAATCCTGTTGGTCCATCGGACCCATTTAGAAAGGAAGAAATTGTCCCTTCTCTATCACATCTGATTGATTACTCTGGAGGTTTTGGAGCATCAGTGCCCAGGGTAGAAATTAATGATATAGAGACTCAAAGAATAGACAGAGTCAATGCACAGACTTCTTGCAGTAAAGAGACACAGATAGTGACAAACTCTTCTTCACCAATCCAAATAAGAGACCAAATCTCAAAAAGTGATATAATTAGATCTGAAAAAGGGATGCTACAATATATGTCAATGACATTAATGTTACCTTATGGAGTACTGTGGAAATTGATACAATATTAATGAGAATTCAAGAAGAAAAGGATGATCTCCTAGAAACAAGTAAACAATTCAAACTCCTATGTCATAAAACTAGGCCAAACAATAAACAAGTAATGAAACAGATGCAGTAAGAGTTTCCTCTAACAGTGCCTGAGGACTGGACAGATTCAGCACTGAATTCTTTGAAAGGTCACTACCCACTGGAACATGTGGCTCTGGAAAGCCTTGCCCTTCTCTCCCATTCCCTCTGCCTTGCTAAAGGCATTAGATTACACCTTTAAAGCTAACCACCAAGGTCTATATTCCCTTATTTCACCATTTGATCCTCCTGAGGTTTTCTCCCAAGGTCCAGCTGTGGAAGTATTGAAGTCCCAAAGGGGCTTCTGATTAACACACCAATTGAAATTAATTACCTCATCCCAACATGGGGTTCCCCTTTACCTTTATAAATTGACATTTGCTTTTGTGCCACATCTCTAATCCCTGTATCCAGCAGCAGTGTTCTGTCCCCCCAGGACAAATATCCCTGTCCCTTTTCCCTTGTCTCTTTCCCATTCTCCTCTGTCTCCTTTACCACTCACTGCATGCTAGCCAGTCTAACACAGTTTCTCTTCTTTTCTTCTTAAGAATTCCACCTGTGGGGCCACTGAGGCAGACAGGTCTCAACTATAATAAAACCAGAGACGCAGTTGTAATAAAAACCAGAAACTGAGCTACCACCCGCTGAAGAGTTAGTGAAAACAAGCTCCTAATCAAGAGCTTGGAATAGGGATGCCTTTAATCCCAACACCCTGGGAAGGAGCCATCTCCATGGGACGGGACCAGAACAGATCTGAACACTGTCTGAGGCCAACACAGGGCCCAACTGACAATCCTGCGAAACCCAACAACTTGGAGTTGAAATCAGCTGAAATCCATCTGGGAGAGAATTCAGAAACCTACAGTTTGCAGTCTGAGGACACAAGTACAGCTGAGAAGTTGATGAATGAGCAAAACATGACCTGAGAAAACAAAAGAAGGCACAGCCCAGCCACCTAACCAGATCACCAGAATCGTAAATATACACTTCACCAACTGAGAAAATGTAAGCTCCCATCTCCAGACTTGCAGATCAGGTCTCTAACTTCTATGCCCTACCCATTGGTGTCCCAGCGACCAGACAGCTACCTTTCCCTGCTTCCACCCCTGCAGAAAAATAAATAAATAACCCCTACGAACCTAACAACCACTGAAACACTCTATACCAACTGGGAACAACTGCTCCCAGAGAAGAACCCACTAACACTGATTTGACTAAGCTGATCCTGCAGAACCAGAGCCCATCAGCACCAATTTAACAAAGAAATCCTAGTGAACCTAGACTAACAATTAGAACAAGAGAGTCACCTTCAGACACAGACACTGCCTACACCAAACAGAGGAAGAGATGAGTAGATGCCAGTGCAAAAACACAGGCAACAACATGAAGACCTTTATGACAACAGCACAACCTAGTGATTCTACATCTACAAGACGTGAACATCCCAAGGCAGAAGAAACAGAAGAAATCAACCCTAAAAATGATTTTAAGAAGATGATAGAGTCAGTTAAAGAGGAAATTAAAAACTCCATTAAAGAAGAAGTGAAAAACTCCCTTAGAGAGGAAATAAAAAATTCCCTTAAAGAGGAAATGAAAAACTCCACTAAAGAGGAAGTGAAAAACTCTGTTAGAGAGGAAATAAAAAATTCCCTTAAAGAAATGGAAGAAAAAACAAACAAAAAATTAGAAGAAATCAAAGAAAGCCAAGAAAAAGCAATTAAAGAGATGCAGGAAGCAATCCAAAATCTGAAAAATGAAATTGAGGCAATAAAGAAAACACAAACTGAGGGAATGCTGGAAATAGAAATCCTGGCTAACTGAACAGGAACTACAGAAACAAGCATAACCAACTGAATACAAGAGATGGAACAGAGAATCTGGGACAATGAAGACACAATAGAGAAAATAGATGTATCAGTCAAAGAAAACACTAAAGACAAAAAAGTTGATAACATAAAACATCCAAGAAATTTAAGACTCCATGAAAAGACTAAACCTAAGAATAATAGGGATAGAAGAAGGAGACGAATACCAATTCAAAGGTACAGAAAACATATTCAACAAAATCATAGAAGAAAACTTTCCTAACCTAAAGAAAGAAATACCTATGAAGATACAAGAAGCTTACAGAACACCAAATAAACTGGATCCAAAGGGAAAAAAAAGTCCCCTTGCCACTTAACAATCAAAACACTAAACATACAGAACAAAGAAAAAATATTAAGAGCCACAAAGGAAAAAGACCAAGTAACATATAAAGGCAAACCCATCAGAATAACACCAGACTTGTCAATAGAGACTATGAAAGCTAGAAGGTCCTGGACAAATGTTATGCAGACACTAAGAGACCATGAATGCCAACCCAGACTATTATACCCAACAAAACTCTCAATCAACATAGACGGAGTAAACAAAATATTCCATGATAAAACCAGATTTAAACAATACCTGTCCACAAACCCAGCCCTACAGAAAGCACTAGAAGGAAAATTCCAACCTAAAGAAGCTAAACACACCCATGAAAACACAGGCAATAGATA
Organism: Onychomys torridus; assembly: GCF_903995425.1. NCBI lineage: Eukaryota > Metazoa > Chordata > Mammalia > Rodentia > Cricetidae > Onychomys > Onychomys torridus. The sequence goes on along the minus strand of NW_023414046.1, from coordinate 2,603,100 downwards.
ATCCCACACCAACAAACACCAAAGAACAACACAACACAACCACAAAAATAACAGGAACTAACAATCACTGGTCATTAATATCCATCAATATCCATGGTCTCAGCTCACCTATAAAAAGACACAGACTCAGGCTGGAGAGATGGCTCAGAGGTTAAGAGCACTGACTGCTCTTCCAGAGGTCCTGAGTTCAATTCCCAGTACCCACATGGTGGCTCACAACCATCTGTAATGAGATCTGGCGCCCTCTTCTGTATACATAATTAATAAATAAATCTTTAAAAAACAGACTAACAGAATGGATAAGAAATCAGGATCCATCCTTCTGCTATATACAAGAAACACAACTTAACTTCAAAGACAGACACTACCTCAGAGTAAAGGGCTGGGAAAAGGCTTTCTAAGCAAATGGACCTAAGAAACAAGCTGATGTAGCTATCCTAATATCTAATAAAATAAACTTCAAACTAAAATCAATTGGAAGAGATCAAGATGGACATTACATTTTTTTTTGGGGGGGGGGGAGCTGAGAATTGAACCCAGAGCCTTGTGTTTGCTAGGCAAGCACTCTACCACTGAGCTAAATCCCCAACCCCAGACATTACATATTTATTACAGGAAATATACACCAAGATGAACTCTCGATCCTGAACATTTATGCCCCAAATACAAAGGCACTCACACTCATAAAAGAAACATTACTAAAGCTTAAAATGCACATCAAACCACACACATTAGTAGTGGGAGATTTCAACACACCACTCTCACCAAAAGACATATCTACCAGACTGAAACTTAACAAAGAAATAAAGGACCTAACAGATGTTATGATTTAAATGGACTTAATAGATATCTACAGAACATTCTATCCTAACACAAAAGAATATACCTTCTTCTCAGCACCCCATGGAACCTTTTCAAAAACTGACCACATGCTTGGTCACAAAACAAATCTCAATAGATACAAAAACATTGGAATAACTTCCTGTATCTTATCAGACCACCATACCTTATAGTTAGACTTCAAGAACAACAAAAATTATAGAAAGCCTACAATCTCGTGGAAAATGAATAATGCCCACCTGAAACATCAATGGGTCAAGGAAGAAATATAGAAAGAAATTAAAGATTTCCTAGAATTCAATGAAAATGAAAGTACAACATACCCAAACATATGGGACACTATGAAAGCAGTACTAAGAGGAAAATTCATGGCTCTGAATGCACACATAAAGAAGATGGAGAAATCTCATACCAATGAATTAACAGCACAACTGGAAGCTCTAGAACAAAAAGAAACAAACTCACCCAGGAGAAATAGACACCAGGAAATAATCAAATTGAGGGCTGAAACCAATGAAATAGAAACCAAGAGAACAATACAAAAAAATCAATGAAACAAAGAGTTGGTTCTTTGAAAAAATCAACAAGATAGACAAACCCCTAGCCAAATTAACCAAAAGGCAAGGAGAGAGCACCTAAATTAACAAAATCAGAAATGAAAAGGGAGAGATAACAACAGACAAAAAGGAAACCCAGAGAGTCATCAGGTCATACTTCAAAAACCTGTGCTCCACAAAACTGGAAAATCTGGGGCTGAAGAGATGGCTCAGAGGTTAAGAGCACCGATTGCTCTTCCAGAGGTTCTGAGTTCAATTCCCAGCAACCACATGGTGGCTCACAACCATCTGTAATGAGATCCGGCACCCTCTTCTGTATACATAATAAATAAATCTTTTAATAAAAAAAATTGGAAAATCTGGAAGAAATGGACAATTTTCTGAATAGATACCACATACCAAAGTTAAATCAAGACCAGATAAACAATTTAAATAGACCAATAACCCCTAAAGAAATAGAAACAGTCATCAAAAGTCTCCCAACCAAAAAAAGCCCAGGACCAAATGGTTTCAGTGCAGAATTCTACCAGACTTTCAAAGAAGAACTAATACCAATACTCTTCAAATTGTTCCACACAATAGAAACAGAAAGAACATTACCAAACTCTTTCTATAAAGTTACAATTACCCTGATACCCAAACCAAACAAAGATGCAATAAAGAAAGAGAATGACAGGCCAATCTCCCTCATGAACATTGATGCATAAATGCTCAACAAAATATTGGCAAACTGAATCCAAGAATACATAAAAAAAAAAAAAAATCATGACCAAGTAGGTTTCATCCCAGGGATGCAAAGATGGTTCAACATATGAAAATCTGTCAATGTAATACACCATATAAACAAACCGAAAGAAAAAAAACACATGATCATCTCATTAGATGCTGAAAAAGCCTTTGACAAAATCCAACACCCCTTCATGATAAAGGTCTTAGAGAGAACAGGAATACAAGGAACACTCCTAAACATAATAAAGGCAATTTACAGCAAGCCAACAGCTAATGTCATTAAACAGGGAGAAACTCAAACTGATACCACTAAAATCAGGAACAAGACAAGGCTGTGCACTCTCCCCATATTTATTCAAAATAGTACTAGAAGTTCTAGCTAGAGCAATAAGACAACAAAAAGAGATCAAAGGGATACAAATTGGAAAGGAAAAAGTCAAACTTTCACTATTTGCAGATGATATGATAGTATACATAAATGACCCCAAAAATTCTACCAGGGAACTCCTACAGCTGATAAACTCCTTCAGTAAAGTGGCAGGATGCAAGATCAACTCAAAAAAAAATCAGTAGCCCTCCTATATACAAATGAAAAGGGGGCTGAGAAAGATCAGCCTTTACAATAGCCACAAATAATATAAAATACCTTGGAATAACTAAACAAGTGAAGGACCTTTTTGATAAGAACTTTAAGTCTCTAAAGAAAGAAATTGAAGAAGATATCAGAAAATGGAAGGATATCCCATGCTCATGGATAGGTAAGATTAACATAGTAAAAATGGCATATTTATACTGCCTAGAATCCAACTAAAAAACTCTAAACAAAACCATGTAAATTTTATGAGGTTTAAGTACTCTCAAAAAAAAATTCTGAGGGAAACCATTGCAGTTTTACTAGACAGCTTAAGATTAACCATGCAATTGGCCATATTTCATATATGCTGAAATAAGGTGTGAAAGGTTCAGCATGGTAGATTAGACGTGTTTTTCATTTAGTTCCTACATAGCAACATTAAATACATTTGTTTTTTATTTATTAAAACAAAATTCTCCTATACACAGTTTTTAAATGCTTTTTAAATACATCACATGTAATTAGGAGAAACTTTCCATTTCTATCACACAGAAACCCAGAAGCCACTGTTCATCATGTACAAATAAGGTGAAATTTAAGTAGTTAAAGTGAGCCCTGTTAAACACAATTATAACTATTACAGTATTAGTGCAAACTCTTCCTTCCTAGATTCCCTCTTCCCACATACACTTAATTGAAGATACCCAGCCATTCCAACCATATGTAGTTATTTCTCACTAACTCCATGATTTCTCTGGCTTTTCCAGAAATCTGCAACATGGTCTATGTCAAATATTCAGGATTGTTTCTTTCCTTCAGCATAGAAGAATGACAGTCAGTACATCTGCACCACAATGAAGGGAATTCCTCCTTATACTCAAAAAAGAAACCTCATGTGCATTTCTGGTGTGTTGTGGAATAATATTTTAAGATGTGTTACATTTGTTTATGATGTGGAATATTTGCTTAATGATTCAAAGATGTGTTGCACTCTTTCATGTTATATTTGTTTTTAATATATTTATTTATTAAAATTTTTTTCATTTTACATATCAACCCCAGTTCCCCCTCCCTCCCCTTCTCCTGCCTCCTCACCTCCCTCCCACTCTACCCCCATCCACTCCACAGAGTGGGTAAGGCCTCCCATGGTAGTCAACAAAGTCTGGCATACCAAGTTGAAGGAGAGCCAAGACAGAAGGAAGAATAGGCAGGGCTGGCAAGCAGAGAGAATATAGGAGAAATCTGGGAGGAAAAGAAGAAAGAACAAGAAAGGAGAGGACTCTAGGGGTTAGCCACTCAGCTACACAGCAAGCTGAGTAAGAAGTAAAGAAAGGTATAAAGAAATAGAGAAAGATAAAAGCCCAGAGGCAAAAGGTAGATGGGTTAATTTAAGAAAAGCTGTCTAGCAGGGAGGGTGGGGTGTCAAAGCCCCCAAAAGTGCAAAAACAATGAACAGTGGTATGCCAATGAATTTTGTTTGGGCCTCTAACTATTCCTGGAACAAGTGACATTAAGGATGGTTTGCTAATAGAGTTTGGATTTGTAATAAGAGCAAGTAGCAAACTCTATGACTTGCATCTGTAAGCTGCTGTGACACTGGAATCCAGCCCTCAGACAAGAAAACATGAACCATGTGGACTGAAGAACTGAGCACTTCAACCATCCTATTTCAGATTTAAAAGGAAAGAGAAACTCATGAACTTTGATGTTTTATAAGAGAATGTACTGCTTACATGGTGAGGGTTATGTGTTTTTATATGGTTATGGAACAAAGTATATGATAGCAGATGTCTTAATTACTTTTCTGTTAGGTGACAAAACATTCAATAAAACTAACTTGGGGTCAGGCATAGTGGCACATGCCTTTAATCCCAATACTGGGGAGGCAGAGGCAGGTAGATTTATGTGAGTTCAAGTCCAATCCAATCTGGGAAAGCCAGAATAGTGATAACTCTGCCTTACCAAAAAAAAAAAAAAAAAAAAAAAAAGGAAGACAGAAAATAAGAAAGACAAAATAACAAAAAGCAAAAAGTTGGGGAGGAAAAGGGTTTATTTCATCTCACAAGTTATAATCCATCATTGAGGGAAACAAAAGCAGGAATCTGGAAGCAGGAGCCAGAGCAGAGATGATGGAGGATTTAGTTTACTGGGTTGCTTTCCAAGGCAGCTTGCTTTCTTATACAGCCTTGGCCTACTTTCCCAGGTGTAGCAACATTGATAATGATCTCGTCCATCAATCACTAATGAAAACAGCCTATAGACATCCCTATAGGCCAACATAATGGGAGGTAATTCTTTCTTGGAGTTTCCTTCTTCCTTAATGACTGTTGTTTCTGTCATGTTGACAAACACCAACCAGTGTTTGTGTCTATCAAAGAATAACCTTTCCTTTCTTGTTTGTCCCCAGGATATATTAATTTCATAATACAAAATACAACTAAAAATGTCCAATAATCTTTAGAAAATTCATAACTAAAAAGTTACATGTCTCTTTAAAAATCAAATCTCTTAGCTATGAATGCCACTAAAATTTAAAAAAAATGGGAAAAACGTGTGTCTTAAGATTTCTACTACTGTGAAGAGACACTGTGACCATGGCAACTCCTATAATGGAAAAGCATTTAATTGGGGTGGCTTAGATTTCCAGAGATTTAGTCAGTTATCATCCTGGTATGACATGGAGGCCTGCAGAAAGACATGGTGCTGGAGAAGGAACTGAGTGTCCTACATCTTGGCTTGCAGGCAACAGGAAAAAGTCTGTCTCACTGGGCATGGCTTGAGCATATATAAGACCTCAAAGCCCACCTCCACAGTGACAAACATCTTCCAACAAGGCCACACCTACTCCAACAAGGCCACACCTCCTAATAGTGCCATTCCCTTTAAGGCCATTTTCTTTCAAACCACAATGTGTTTATATGTCTTTTTTTTTTTTTTATTAAGATGTGGGAGCAATGGTACTATTACCATAAAATCAAATTCAAACCAGTGTACAATAGTATAAATATTTCTTTGATGTCTGGAACTCATGATCTCCTGTAGCACAAATTCTAATTTGTCTTATAATAAAAACCCAGAGCCAGATATTGGGGTAAGTATTGAAAGACCAGAAGAAACAAGCCACAGCCATTTCTCACCTCAACAACCCCTCAGTCAAAAGGGGAAAATCCTGTTTCCATGAATCCTCAGACTGAATGCCGTTGAGTCCTCAGCTGAAAGGACTCAGTTCCTGTCTCCTCCCACCTTGTATGCCTTCTCTGTCCAGCCATATCATTTCCTGTCTCAATGTTCCTAGTGCTGAGATTAATGGTGTGTGTCCTTCCCAAATACTGGAAGCAAAGGCATGAGATCCCAATTCCTGGGATTAAAGGTATGCGTCACCACTGCCTGCCTCTGTTTCTCTTTTAAACTGGATTAATCTTATGTATTCCAGGGTGGCTTTGAATTCACAGAGATCCAGACAGATCTCTGCTCCCGACTGCTAGAATTAAAGGCATGTGCCACCACTGCCTGGCCTCTATGTTTAATCTAGTGGCTGGCTCTTGTCCTCTGATCTTCAGGCCAATTTTATTTTGAGTACAAACAAAATACCACCACAATTTCCTAGGACCAAGACCATTAGTACTTTCCTTTTCTAACTATGCTATGAACAGCACATACTTGTCTTGGGGAGACTCAAGGAAGTTCAATTCCATACATGACATTGTCTTTGACAGTCATCCCATGTTCCTGGCTAGAATTTCCACTGCAACGGAGGCTGCATAATCATCAATACTCTCTCTTCTCAGGAAACCACTGACCCTGCCACACATGCCAGACCTCAGCTGCTCTCTCTCCATGAACCCTTCAAAACCAGTACCATGTGGGTGATTCATTATTTGACAGGTTCTGCTACAAGATGAATGTAGACTTGACCCCTCACTAGAACAGAACTCATAGAATGAATCAATCTCTCTCTCAACTGTGGTCCAGCTACACTAACAATGGCTACTTGTGTACAATAGGTCCAAGAATCCAGTAATTGTTTAATTCCAAGGCTGGCTGTCTCAGCTGATCTTTAGTATATGCCAGAATCTTGAAGAAGTAGGCTCTCATGCCAGTGAAGGAATGGACTTGCTATTGAGGAAAGAGTAAGCAGACAAACAACAGCTTCTTTTTTCCATGTCCTTATGTAGGCTTCCAGCTGAAAGCTTGGTCCAAATTAGAGATGTGTCTTCCCACTTCAAAGATCTGGATTATAAATGGATTTTAGCACTTCAAGTTAAACAAAAATCTCTCACAGGTGTGCCCCTCCATTTTTATATTTTAGTTAATTGCAGATGTTGGCAAGTTGATGACCAAGAATAGCCATCACAAGTATCAATATTCTAATACAATGTTTTAATATTAGAATGTTTCCCCAACTTTTTTCAGTCCTGTAAAATGATCTTTCAGCACACCCTTGAGGAATTCTAAGCTGTACATGAGCATGTACATGCTATGTTGTTCATAGTTTATCTTTTTAAAGCTTTGCAGTTTCTTGATATTTGAAGAGTCACACATTAAATTAAGCTGGATATAAGTCTCAATTAATATATTTTCTTGAGTTTCATTTCATGATGACTTTTCTGGTATGTCTACAATATTAGCATTGTGTAAAGATTCAGCAAAAAAAAATTGAAATTGAGTGCAGTTCTTGAGATTTATAGAGTGGAATTTCTAAGATACAGCAGGACATGAGGAAAGCACAATGGCATTCAGTATTTGCCCACAGGCAGCAGTGTACTAAGAGTCACTGTTCTTTGACTGAATCATGGGTTCGAAGCATGATTCAGAGTCATATATGGTCACAGCCCAGTTTGGATATCTGTCACTGACAGGTTTGTAACTGTATTTTCATGTGCCTCCCTGTAGACCTCTCCCTCTCTCCTCCATGAATGCAAAAGAGAGAGAGAGCAGTTTCCTCTGTGAGGCTCCCTAAGCCTATATATTCTGTGTCGAACCCTTTTAACAGGACCAGGTACTACCATGGTAGTAAGCCTGGAGCAGTGAGCACAAACAAGCTTGCCTGATTTAGTTGACTAAATGCTTTCTCTTTAATATTAATGTTGTGGTGTACAACAGGACAGCAAGAACAAGATAGGTTTTAGCACATATTGTATGAGAGATTTTTCCCTGGGGAGTCAGAACATACACATGCATCTACTCTCGCCAAATGAGAAATGACAACAGAACCAAGTACAGATGCCACTGATCTATCTTGTTGAACCAATGAGCTTTATTGGGGATACTCAGAGAAATATGGGGAAAGAGGTGCTTAAAGGAACAAAAGGAACTCAGAGACAGCTGCCATCAGGAAACTCAAACTCAGCATGGAATACAGCTTTTGAACACTGGACACCTGGAGCACACTGTACACATGCAGGCATATCTACAGGTTAAAGGGCATCCTATTTTGGTGGTTCAGTTTGTCAAAGCCTCTTCTAAATAGTAGAGTGATCTGAGTTTTTTCATGGGAGTTAACCAGAGTGAATCCTGTCAGTTTCAGGGACTTCCTGAGTTATTTGGGGGTTTTCATTTCCTGTCTTAATTACTTTCCTTCAGGATGGAACATTTCAGTTTCCAGGAAATGGTTACATAACAGCATATTCTTCAGGCTTTTCCATTTTATCTTCATTATGAAGTATTTGAGGCTGAAAAAGTAGAACGTCTTAATGAAAATTTTCCTATATAGTCACATTTGAATAATTTTTCCTCAATATAAACTCTTGATCTTTTCTATGATTTGAACATTACTTATAAGATTTTGGAAATTTTTCATGTTCACAACGATTATCTAGTGTGAAGCCTGCAATGGTTCCTAACAACAGAACTTGGATAAAGCATGTGCCACATTATTTACTAATGGAAGCTTTCCTTCCCTACTATGAATTTTCTGATGTTTTCTTAGACCTGAGAGGTGGGTAAAGACTTTGACACATTCCCTGCATTTGTAAGGTTCCTCTCCTGTATGAATTCTCTGATGTATTTGAAGTTGGACTTTCTGAATAAAGCATTTGTCACATTCACTGCATTTGTAAGGTTTCTCTCCAGTATGAATCTTCTGATGTCTTCTAAGATCTGAGCCACTGGTAAAGGATTTCTTACATTCACTACATTTGTAAGGTTTCTCTCCAGTATGAATTCGCTGATGTTTTCTAAGACCTGAACAACATGTAAAGGATTTCTCACATTCACTGCATTTGTAAGGTTTTTCTCCTGTATGAATTCTCTGATGAATTGTAAGTTGGGCTTTCTGGATGAAGCATTTGTCACATTCACTACATTTGTAAGGTTTTTCTCCAGTATGAATTCGCTGATGGGTTCTTAGGTATGTCAGTCGACTAAATCTTTTGCCACATTCATTACATTTGTAATGTTTCTCCCCTGTATGAATTGTCTGATGGCTTCTTAGGTGTGTTAGCTGACTAAAGCGTTTGTGACATTCACTGCATTTATAAGGTCTCTCTCCAGTATGAGTTTTGTAATGGTATTTAACCTGATACAACTGATAAAAGCACTTGTCACAGGCTTTACATTTGTGAGGTTTCTCTCCAGAATGATTTTTCTGGTGTATACTGAGGTTCGAGTGGATTCTTTGATTGTGACTGATGGGAAACAAATTTAAACAATTCACACAGTCTTTAAATTTGCAAGGTTCTTCTCTGGAGTCCCCATTTTTATGCGTCTTTATGACTGATGACTCAATAGAGGCACCCTTGTGGTTACCACATCTGTACTTTATGTAGTCTTCTGTAGTATCTCTTGTGTCATAAGTTGTATATTGGGAAGATTCATGAATTATTTTGCCAAGCTCACAACATTTATAAGACTTCTCTTGGATATTCACATGCTGATGGACAATATGCTTTGAGCCTTGATCCAGAAATTTCTTATATTTTCTACATATATGATGGTTCTCTGGAAAGTTAGCACAATTATGGTTAATCAGAATTAATGTCTAAGTAACAGATTTACTAATGTTTCCTTAAGTTCTCTAAGGCAAGTAAAATAGCAATTCTTAGGAACAGAACTCTCAGCAGAGGCCTTTTGTGCTTTTTCAAGGAGTTTACATACATACAAATATCATTAAATGGATGCTCAGAAGGACCTCCACTCTGACCTCTGTCAAACCAAAAGGATTATGATAGCCTTCTCATTCTTATCTAATCTGCTTACCTTTCAGAAGGTTGGACAAATGGGACATCATGCAATAATGGACTTTGAGATGGGAGCTCTCTGAAGCATCATAGGAAGAATGTTTCTTTATTTTCTTGTTGTTTATGTTTTTGAAACAGAGTCCATTATGTAGCCTTCGTTGGCTAGGAACTTGCTATGTAAATCAGGCTCACCTGGATCTCACCAGGTCCTCTTGCTTCAGCAACCCCTAGTGTTAGGATTAAACTGATGCTGTGCCAGGACTATAGACCATATGTCAAAAAAATAAATAAACAAATAAAAACAAATAAAAACAACATGCTTACCAACAACAGGTCTTTATGTTAAAACTTCTCAATTTTTTAAAAAATCAGAAAATGGTGCATTCTTTAATTCAATACTAAAATCAAAATAGTCCAATTAAAAAGTGTGCAGCAATGCATTTCCTTGCTCTACATATTCAGCTTTCTTTGAGCTTTGAAATTTTCTTTAAAAACTACAAAAGAGGGCTGGAGAGACTGCACAGAACATAGCATTGGTTAATCTTGTAGAGAACACAGACAAAATGCAAGAAAAAAAAAAGCACCATGAAGAAGTTATGTTCACTATCAGAATTTCCCTTATTTCTGGTTGTCTCTAGGCAGTTCAGGGAGTTTACATACATACAAAGCAGGTAAATACAAAGGATTAGTCAGAAATTCTACAAGAGCATTCTTACCTACAAAGACTAGATTGCTGTAATTCTCCAACATCACATCCATGTACAAAGTTCTCTGAGCACAGTCTAAACATTCCCACTCCTCCTGGGACAGGTCCACAGTCACATCCCTGAATGTCAATGGATCCTATAATGGAAAATTACCCATTTACCATGTGCTGCTGGGAAAAAAAAGTTTTCCTAGGTCAAAAAAGATCTAAAGAATTAGAGATTCTTGTGGTATAGATGGGGTGTGACAATTATTCAAAGATAAACTTTTTCTAGAGCTGCTACAGAGATGGTTCAGAAGAGCGCTAGCTACTCTTCCAGAGCACTCACACTTGGTTCCCAGCACCCACATGGTGCTACCCAACAGATTCTAACTCTGGTTCCATCAGATCCAATGCTCTCCTCTGAACTCTGCAGGTGTAGCGTTCACACATACATTAAAGCAAGTATACTCAAACACATAAAATAAAAGTGGAAGTTAATTTTAATAAAAGACACGTTCTAGAATAGTCATGTTCTTTATTGTATTTTCTATTTCAGTGAAAACAGGATTATATACTCTCACAATCAGCAAACTTGTCAGAAATATGATACACATATGAGATCTAGATGCAGGAATGTAACTACAAAGGCTGTGTTGAAATCAAACAGGACCACAATGTCTACTCTTAGATGGTCAAGTTATAATGAGCAAAACTGTGCTTCTACATTCTACAACTGTTAACTTTGCTCAAATATGGACAGTGGATCAATCTTGTCTGTAGCTGGGCCTCACATGACTCTAATCTAAAATACTAAGCTCAGATGCTAAGGCCTAGGTGTAATGCTACACTGTTTCTACAACAAAGAATATGGAATGCAGAACTTATGGATGAATTAATAGTCAAATTAGTTTTTTTAAACAGTAAGGAGTATGCATACATCCAACATTCCAAACAACACAGAATCAAATACTTTGTAACATTATTTTATGAGAATACTTTGATAACCATGAAGTAAATAGAAAAACAGCATCAGACAGTGTGAATATTATCTAAATTTTTCTAAAACTCCACACAACCAATACAGATGAATAAAAATTTCAGAAATTCCATATGGGGTTTCACTACAGAATAATTAAACTGTACTAACTCTTCACTAATTCTGAGTATAACATTAATCATGAAATTGGCTCAATTGAAAATCTGAATCTTAGCTGGGTAGTGGTGGTGCTCACCTTTAATACCATAGGAGGCAGAGGCAAGTAAATCTCTGCGAATTTGAGGCCAACCTGGTCTACATAGCATGTTCCAGGACAGGCAAGGTTACACCCAGAAACCTTGTCTTAAAAAGCCAAAAAAAAAAAAAAAAAAAAAAAGGAGGAAGAAGAGGCAGAAAAGAAAACTTGAATCTTATCTTATAAGTTCACCTCTATTCTTTTCTTCAGTATTGAGCTCAATCATGTAACATGATTTTAGGTTGCACAGATAAGTATCATTATGACTCTTCCTTTATTTTTCAAAAAATAGAAAATGCCAGGTTATATACTGGCTATGTCATAAAACAGTAATATAACCCATAAACCCGGGGGCTGGAAAGATAGCTGAGAAGTAAAGGGCACTTGCTGTCCCTGCAGAGAAACCCAGTTTAATTCTCTCTATATACACAGTAGCTCTTTATAGTGACTGGTTCTAGTGTCAAGAGTCTGATGACCATGTACTATGTCCATGGGACATCATGTAGGCATGCAGTGCACAAAAGCATGCAGATGAACACTACTATACTAAAATTTAAAAAAAAACTTAAAGAAAGAACTCCCCACTTTTCTTCTGAATCTCTACCTGCATAATACATAGCTTCAGGAAAAGGGGGAAAAATACAGAGAGCCTTCCTCCTTCAAAAGAAAGGAAGAGAGCAAAGTCATTAAAAGGAACATTTGTCTATGCTTCAAAACTGATGGCTTATGCACAGCATAAAGTCAATACTCTCCAGAAAATTTGTACTAATACATTCCATGTGATGCGATATAGAGGTCAGGACAGGACTGCTTACACTCTGTCTGAAAACTAAAACAAATAACAAGGAGAAAATACTGATCTGTCGTCTATTGAGAACTTACCACTGAACACTGGAATCAAGAGCATGATAGGAGCAGAACCTCTCCTGAGACAAATCGATTTCAGATGTCAACACACCCATAGGTACATCATCGCTGCATGAAATCACATAGCAAAGAGAGAATCCACTATACTGCAAGCTGCTGCTCCTCACAGGAACCTCAGTTTTATGGGAAGAGCTAGCCACATATTCCTTTCATCATCTCACTCTGTAGGGTGCTGAAATATTTGGTATTTGGATTCAAGACAGGGAATCTCATTTCATTCTACTTTTCCATAAATTACTCAATGATGTTAGCCAAAAGTTGTGGGTATTTCCATGGCCACTTTCATAAACATGGTTCTGGAAACCTTACCATCTCTAAAATGTAACCTCTGTGTGGCTTTCCTTCTTTACTAATATATAAGGACACAGGTCCAACTTCTGCAGGAACTGGGCATCAATACACTTCTTTGGTCATCATTTACAATGGAATATTTCAGAATTGCAGTCTTAAGTCTATGACAATCACATCCCCACAGTAATAATTGAGGGAAGATACAATGGGATAAGATTTCATCTGGATTATCAGAGAAGAAAAAAGAGTATGACTATGAAGAATACAAAATAAACCCTTCAGATGACACTGCCACAGGCCGGGAATTAAAAGAATGAATAGTGTCAATATAAAAACAATTTTCAAATGACTCTAGACACAACACCAACCTGGCGCACATTTACCGGAGAAGCAGCCATTCTCCCTGTTGCTCTTCTCTGAGTTTCTGTCTCAGGAACAAAGACTGGAATGCTTCCTGACATTTCGCATCAAGGAGTCAAAAATATAAAACTAAAATTAATCCAACTCTGCTACAGACAATGCCAAAGTACATATAAAGACCCCCACATCAAATGATATTAGCAGTCTTGCCAACATTCCCATAGAGAGGAAAGCATGGAAGGATACATTTGGAGTGTCGAGAGAAAGTAACTGTGAACCATGTCACTGTACTCAGAAACACTGGCTCTTAAAATCCATAGAGAAGTGTACTTGAAGAAAGTTGTGAAATAACACGTGTCACCCACCCAGGCAGCACTGCACATCATAATCGGAGGCAAATTATACTTAGAAAAATCAGAGAGAAGTTATCCACAAGGACACAGGAAATAAGACTTTTTACATAAGGAATAGATAAACAGAGGAGAGCTGAGGAATAACAGACTGTGGCCAAGACATAAAAGCAGCAAAACACTATTTCTTACTAGAAGGCAGAAAAATACTAATAGTAACTTTACCAACTACACTATTTAAAAAAAAAACATAACAAACAAAAGCCCTGCAATATGAAAATCTCAGTAGAAATAGAAATGTCAAAAGACAGACAATGAGATTTTGTGATAAACTCCTAAAGGTACTAGGAAAAAAATGTAACCAGGCTCAACACATAAAGGACACGTATGTTACACCTAGGTCAACAGTACATTGCAGACAAAATGGACAGGCATTAGCAGGAAAACTGTCAAGAAAGAAAGATGCACGTGCTCTCCAGTCTCACTTAATCCAGAGCTGTAAGAGTGGGCCAGGGAAATTTGACTAAGACAAGGGGAAGAGAAAGGCACCAATTCCTTTTTAATGATTATACAATTACACAAAAAAGTCTTCACATACTCCAGGGGGAAACCTCAGACTTGATAAGTGTTTTAACTATTATTGAAAAAATACAAAACTAACACACAAAATGACTAGTTTTCCTATATGTCAATAATGACAATTTTAGAAGTAAATTAGAAATTAAACCCATTTAGGTTGCATCAAAAAGATCTAGAAATAAGACTAAGTAATGATGACTTTATTTTTATGAAGAAATCCCTAAGGTACTCAGGGAAAAAAAATGAAAAATAAGAGTACACAAGGAAACGGACCTACACAAACTCTCTGACTAAAAGCCATGGTGAAAATATTACTAACAGCAACAAGTGGAATCGAAGCAATCTTCATCAGACAAATAATGGTATTTTTCACAAAAGTAGATAAGGAAACAGTCACAGGGACACAGAAAAGTCACATGTATCAAAATTAATCCTAAGAAAGGATATTCCTGGGGGTACCATAGGATCTGATCACACTTCATAATTCAGAGGCACAAGGCAAAGACAGCATGATCCTGCACACAAAGAACCATGTAGAAAATTGAATAGAACAGGGAACATAGAAATGAACATATACCAGAGGGGTGATATAAGCTACAAATTATAGTGATATTTTATTTGTATTGAAATGTGATTTTATTTGTATGTCAATAAAGTTGCCTTGAGGTCAGAGCAAGCCAGAGCAGAAGCCGAGCAGTAGTGGGGCACGCCTTTAATCCCAGCACTTGGGAGGCAGAGCTAGGCGGATCTCTGTGTGTTCAAGGACACAGCTAGCCTGGCAGACACACGCCTTTAATCTCAATACCAACCATAGAAGACCTGGAGGTCTGTACAAACAGGCAGTGACAAGGAGGTCATGTGGCTGGGTTTACAACCAATGAGAAAACAGAACAGAAAGTCTTTAAATAGATAGGACGCACAGAAGTAGGTCTCTTGCGGAGAGGAGGAACCGCAGAAGCAGTGAAGGGTAAGGTTTTCCGCTCTTGCTCTGACCTCGTGGTTTTTAACTCTGCAATCGGTTCTGTGTTTCTTATTGAACAAGCAGGATACATCTACAACAAATGTCAACAACAAACCCAGGAAAGAGAGAGCCCTCTGAACACTCTGTGCTGGGAAAACGATTGACTATCCATGTGCAGATGAGTGATGTTAGATCCAGACCTCTCAGCCTACACACAAATCAATACAAACCAGATCACGGACCTTCCTAGAACAATTGAAATGTTAAAAGCACTATTGGAAAACATGATTAAGTGCTTAATAATTTAGAAATAAGCAAACACTGTCTCAAAGAGATTCCCGGAGAACATAAAAATGCCAAAGAGACTTTATGGAGTACAAGCTAGAAAGGTCAGAGGTACACAATGAATGATGGATAGCTAAGGGAGAATGAATGATAACTGAGAAAGTGAAATTGAGATAAACGCCTAGGTTAATTTTACATATATGTGTGTGTGTGTGTGTGTGTGTGTGTGTGTGTGTGTGTGTATAATCCTTTCTATAGATAGATTAGATAGATGATAGATAGACATATTTACACACACATATGTCTTATGTTCATCCTTGTGTCAAGAGTTATTCTGAATATTTGCATACTATTATGGAACAATGTTTTCATAACCGTGACATCATTATATATGTAGATACACATATGTATCACATCAATCATATTTATAGCCCCTCAAATAGTTTTCTGGATAGGCAATGGACATCTGGATGGTTTCTTACCTAGCAAATGCTCCAATATTACAGAGTGACAATGAGAAAGAAAGTAGATGAAACTTAAAGCCAAGTTCATTCCATCTGATCGTACCTGGTCATGGAATGGACCGATGCTATCTACACTCCTCATGATCCAGGGGAACTGCTCTACTCTTTTCCATCGTATTTAAATAACAGACAGTGGCCAAGTTTCTTAAATGATCAATTTTAAACAAAAGTTGAGAAAGTGTTCGGAGAATCTAGGTAAATAAAATACCAAATTCTCTCAGAAACAACCATGGATATTTATCAATTACACCAGAATTCAAATAATACTCAATGAGTTAAGCACTATGACAACTAAATTAGGATATTAATACTATCATGAACAAAGTTAAGACAATAAAAAGAAAACCAGCTTGTAGCTGTGACATCTACACTATGAAGCAATAGGTGACAAATTCTCAACTTTGATGAAGGAAACACATAATTCAACAGCTTCACTAATCCTACAAAGCAGAAACCAGAGGACACAGGGAGGGTGTACTGTATTAATCAGGGTTCTCTAGAGAGCAGAACCTACAGAATGAACCTCTCTACATATAGACAGACATGGGATTGATTAGAAGACATATAGGCTGCAATCCAGCTAATCCAACAATGGCTGACTATGAGCAAAAGAAAACCTTAGAGTCAACAAGAATGGATGTCTCGGCTGGTCTTCAGTATATGCTAGAATCACAAGGATGTGGGCTCTTTGCCTACATCCATGGCAGTAAGGAACAGAAGTGCTAGCAAGGCGAGGGCAAGCAGACAAGGAGCAAAAGCTTCTGTCTTCCATGCCTTTCTTTCTACACGTCCTCTCCAGACATAGTTAAGGTAGATTTTTACACTAGCTAGAGGGGATGGAGTGAGGCTAGGTGGTTAGGAGCACCGGCTGTTCTTCCAGAGGACTGGGGTTCTAGAGCAGCAACCAAATGGCAGCTCATAAAACTGTCTAGAACTCTAGTTCCAGGAGATCCCATGCTCTCTTCTGGCCACTTTGGACACTGCACATGTGTGGTGCACAGACATACATGCAGAACAACCACCCATACACAGGTAGCAATAATATTAACAACAACAGAACTAGCTACAGACATTTGAAAAAGACAATGAAACAAAGAGATACAGTGGAAAAGCAAGACAACTCAACCTTTTCAACAATGGTGTGACTGCATCTAGAACCTACCTAAAGACACCACCAAAAACTTACACTTGACAAACACCTTAGTAATATTGAAGAATAAAGAGTTATCATACACAGGGATTGGGGATTTAGCTCAGTGGTAGAGCGCTTGCCTAACAAGCGCAAGGCCCTGGGTTCAATCCTCAGCTCCAAAAAAAAAAATTAAAAAAAAAGAATTATCATACACAAATCACCAGTTTAGAATATACCAACAATGAGCAGGTTGAGAAATAAATTAGGATAATATTGTATTTACAGTCTGTTAAAAGACCCATAAAGCCCCCAAAATACTGTAAAATGTGTTCACAGTTCTCAACTATGACAGAATTACAAGCTTGAACGTAACTTGATATTCCATCTCACCCTAGCCAGAGCAGCTAACACGAGGAAAACAAATGCCTGGAGAGATGGCGCAGTAACTAAGAGCACTCACTGCTTTTCCAGACCACCTGGGTAAAAATCCCAGGACCATCATTCGGACTCACAACAATCCATAACCACTCTCCGGGGGACCCAATGCCCTCTTACGGCCTCCAGAGGCACTAGGCACACAGACATACATGCTGCCAAAACAAATGTTTCTATAATATAAGATAAAAAGAACAAAACAGAGGGGGTGGGGCAGGAGGCTCTTAGGCAGAACCACAGGGCAACTGTAACTCTGTAATTTGCCGCTAGCCTCATATACATACCTATTTTCACAACAGCTATATAATGAGTATCTCCCCCAAAAGAAAATAATAAACAACAAATATAATCAAATGCCCAGGAATGCATTTGAAGAAATGGCAAAGTGGATCCTTATTCTAATTCCTGTTGGGAATGCAAACTACTGCAAACAGTAGACATCCCTTCGAAGGTTTCAGAAGACTGTTCCAACATGTATAGACCTATCAATATAAGACAGGAAATATCTAGATTGTAATAGAAGGAACATGGTCATGTCAATAATATCCATCAAACACCTGTGGAAAATTTTCACATTTGCTTGTTATCAAAGATTTAAAGAATCTGGGAATAGGAGAAACATGCTTCAGCATTATAAAAACTAGAAGCCACAAACCTAATGAGGAAAACTGGAAAAATCCCATTCTCCTCAGGACAGGGACACAGGTGTCCATTCTGTCCACACTAACTCAGCACAGTGCACCAACTGTACCCAGAACAAAAAGGAAAGAGAAAATATCCAAATTAAAGGAGTTAACAGAGGTCAGGTAGCAATTTACTCCAAATTGTAAGAAATATACAGTTCTCCACTTCAGAAATAAAAATTATCCCATGAGAAAGCTCAGCTAGGGTAATCTTTGAAATAAGCCATAAAACCCATGCTCGGTATCAGTTGGTGTTTTACATGTCAAAGAAACAAGGAAGAGAAAATAGCAGACCACTAAGGCCAGTATAGTGTCGAAGAAATGTTGGGAACCAAAAGTTGGATAGCTGTGCCTTGACTTTTCTTGCTTGGATGATCTGGCATAACTGCACCCATTGAATTGCAAAAACAATCATTCCCGGAAAAACCACAAAGTGTACTTTTAGATTAAACTTCCTGGAGTGTGTTTGATTGATCAGTTGTTCAAAGCATTGAACCAAAGAGACCTCTCCCTAACCCTTTTCTAATTGATTGATCGGTTGCTTGAGCACTGGACCAAAGAGACCTCGTCCTGAACCCTTTTCTAACAATTTTTCATCTCCCTCCCTTCCCCTCATATCCACCACTATATAAGCTTGCTTTACTTTGCAATAAATGAGACCTTAACGCGACTCAGATTGTCTCTGTCTTTCTTTATGCACCTGGTCTCCTTCCTCTCTCGCCCCCATTGGTCTTTCAGGTGGTGCCTCCTCAGGTCCGACCTAATAACCTGGCCTGCAGGACGGGTCAAAGAAATAGCTTAGATTCCCTGATGATAGCATTCAAAGCGCCAAAGTGTACTGTGTAAGCTAATGGGCAAGAAAAGTCATCAGTGACCTTACCTAGATATGGGCCACCTGTGCCACTACCACCCTTCAAGAGACTGCATGTTAACCCACTGATACAGCACAGCAGATGAGATCTACCAGACAGATCAGCAACTGTCTGCTCGGCACCCTTGTGTTGTCCTACTACGTCTAGCCTGTAACCAATATCTGTCCTTGAACCTCAGAACTATAAATGACTTCTGATCTCTTTTGTTCCTTAGGAAAATTTTCTGCATATGAGATTATTCAGCAAACTCTACTAAATTAACTTAAGACAGCCAGTCAGAATCTATGTCTCTCTGGATTGGTGGGATATGAGGAAGGTTTGGAAACACACAGGGAGACAGAAGGATATAAAACTCTATGTTTCACTGAACTTGGGGTTCAGATTTTAGACATATACCAACTGTGTGTGTCAGCACTGTACAGTAGAGCTGTCTGTCTCCTGTATCACAGTTTGATGGGTTTTTTTTCCTTTGGTTTCCTAAAGTGGTGTCATAGTGTGAAGACAATTTTCTGTGTAATGAAATGCTTTCTGTTTACATTTTTGGCCAGTTCCAGAGAAGGAAACAATGTACTGGAAATGTGGCCAAGAGCCTATGACTAGGAGAGTGACAGGCCATAGGAGGGAATCCATTCATGACATTTTGCTACATGTAGAAATACTCAAACTGCTTTTACCTAGTTGTGGTCACACCATAGCCTGGTGCAGCTGTCAGCCTGGGTCTGACAGCTTTTGTTTGCAATGGGGAACAGTTACTTCAGAGACTCCTAACTGGTCACATACAGAGAATGAGTGACTGCTGACAGCCATGAAGAGGAAATCCATGTGACCTAGTACAAATCCCAGGGAACTCAACAGAAGAGGGGGAATAAGGTGATTAGCTATGACACACACAATACATTAAACAGTACTCACAAACATAGAAAAGTAAATGTACAGGGAAACACAAAGAATGTGAGAGTACAGAACAAGCCAGGTATGTAGAGCGGAGCCTGAGTTATCCCACCCGTTATTCCAGATCACGCTGCAGAATCACATGACCAGCAGAACACATATGCAACAGAGCAGCAGATCCAGAAACAGAACAATAGCAACAACCATGTGAATGTCACCAAAATAAGACATGCAAGTTTCACGATAAGCAACTTCACCAACCAATGGTGATGGGAAAGCATGTACTCAGACAGAAAATATTAAACTGGGTTGATTCTCTCCCACTGTACAATGAATCCCAGACTTTCATGGATGAGCTCTAATGGAGAAAATGACAAAAAGGACACATGCTATAAAGAACATGCATGGAAATCTTAAAAATTAAGTATAAAGAAACTGCCTATTGAGTGAGCAGTTAAATATATTAGCTAGCTATCTGTAGTATGACTAGTTAATACTCAGAATATCTTATGAAATAAAAAAAACACAAATAAAAATCATGTCAATTAACAAGCAAGTAATTTTAACAGATCATGCTAAAAGGCAGTTATAATGGCCAATTAGTACACATTAAAAATGTTCCTCACTGTTAGTCATGAAAGAAATGCTCACCCAATGTTCACCAAGATCCCCTCTCCTCCTAGTCAGTGACCACACTCAAGGTTTCAACAAAATGAATCCTGCAGAAAATACAACAGAACGAACTCAGAAACACAGTATCAGTGAGAATCCAGCTTACAGCAGCTGCCATGTAGGTCAGTGAGGAGTTTCTTCAACAATCAGATAAGCAAACTATTCTCGTAAGATTCAACTATAGCCGGGCAGTGGTGGCACATGCCTGTAATCCCAGCACTTGGGAGGCAGAGCCAGGTGGATCTCTGTGAGTTCAAGGCCAGCATGGTCTACAGAGCTAGATCCAGGAAAGGCGCAAAGCTACACAGAGAAACCCTGTCTTGAAAAAAAAAACAAAAAAGATCAACTATATTACACATGTGGATTCATATGAAAAGATTAATTATAGTCCATTCTTGCAAAAATGAACAACTCCCTGACTAACATGCATGTGAACAGAGACAGCAGGTGGAAAACAGAAGGATTCAAATACATATGACATGTGAACACTGACACACGGCATTCATGTTCTTATTCAAACATGAGAACACAAATCGACAAGGAGGTTTCTCTTACGTAAATATTCTAATCAATTCATTTCAACAGGAATGGGATATTTCTGCAAAATAAATAAAGTAATGGTAAATGAATATGAAATCTGAGGCAGCACAGAGATCAAAAAGCTTCAGATCAAACCAAGATTTCAAAATCTATTAAAATTATAGAAATAAAACCTTTGAGTACTGGCATGATGAAAGACAACAGACAATATCAATGGGAGGGCAATGAGGACAGATCTAAAATTTTGCAGAGATACTAAGCAATTCTTATCAAAGTCCTGACGGCATCATTCACTGGATAATGAGAAAAAAAAAATGATTCTACAAATGACTCCCCATTTGTCACGCTGTGTCAGAATAGTGAACACACTCTGGGACCATTTTTCAGTTAGCATAACTTGAGTCCCATCACTTCTAATCACAGCTCAATCAAAATACAAGAGTGGAAATGGAACGGAATGATTGGGATGACGATATTATACACCACTGAGTTTCTGTACTTATCATGGAACAAAAATGAAAGCCTAAACCAGCCAAAAGGACACTCATTCACAGAAACCTCACACACTTGCAGAGTAGTTTTCCCAGGAATCCTGAAGAGGGGCAAGGGGAATGTGAGAACACTATTCTCATCCACAGAAAGCACACTGCGGCAATTGTGCAATATCCAATCTCTGTGCACAGCCCTCTGAGCAGCATCCAGGCATTGTCCCTCCTGCTGAGACCAGTCCACAGTCACTGTCAACAAATTCTGAAATTAAAAATAAAGGAAGTGAGTGTTTGAGCCATCTGTCTTCCTGTCCTACTAAGGTAGAAGCAGGCAGATCCCATGTGAGACCAGACTGGTGTCCACGGATTGAGCCGGACAGGGCAGGATTGAGATACTTATTCAACAAAACAAAACCAAAACCAAAGAAGAACACCCATGCCTACTTGGCCATGTGTCCATAGGAAGGGAGCTTTTCTTGGAACAGGAAGAGAAAATTTTTTCTCATATAATTGAGTGATCAGAATTATTTAAGAGATGCCTTCTAATTTTGTCCTAATCTATTGTGTGTTTTAAAACTGTAAAAAATAGTATGGCCTGATATACTCTCACAGCATGCATACTTACTGTGTTTTTGCAGAATCTAAGGTGTAATATTAAGAATTAAACATATAAAAACACATTTCTGAATGCTGTATTTACTTTCTAGTGCGCATATGTCTCAGATGGAAAATAAATAGGGATTAAAAAGTTTGTTTAGTAAATGTCAATGTTTACAATCATAACTTTAAAGCTTGCTAAAATATACTTTCTGGTATCTGATGCAGTGGCTCCTTAAGTGATTACTGTACAAAAAGCTCTCTGGAGATGCCTGGTCCCCAGGGGCAAAGGCCACGCTCTTGATTACCAGAGCAGTAAAACAGGATTTAGAAAGCATGAATGAATTTAAATTCCAGGGGGTTAGCAAGTGCCACAGTGGCTAAGAGAATCACATTTGCAAACAAAAGATAATGCAAGTCCTCTATCAGATTATTATTCTGTAAATAATACGTTCTGGCAACCATAAGATGAGTGAAAAAAAAAAAATATATCAATAAGGCCCAGTTCAGATGATGTGAAATTTATCGACAATGGTAAGACACTGCAGAACTTCAGGCTTCCTTAGGAACAGCAGAGAAACTGCTCGCACCCCGTCCTTCCCTCCCGCGTCCCAGCCCCGCAGCTCCTCTGACCTGGGAGGTTCCAGGGCCGCCGGGCTGCGGTTCCCGCCACTGCGCTGTGACTGTGACTTTCCCAGGCCGCCCCGGGCGCCACCTGTGGCTACGCGGAGTTGTCACACCCCGCTGGGACCCCAGCCTGAGTCTCCGGCGCGGCGGGCTGGGAAGCCAGAGGTCTCCAGATCGCAGAGGGAACGGCGGGTACCGGAGTGCTCCTTCCTCCCTTCCTCCCTCCCTTCCTTCCGCTCCTCAGTGCCTCCCCTCGCCCCACCCATCACATACCTGTTCGGGTCACGTGCCCTCCCACTCCCTCCCACCCACTTCCTCTGCCCTGTTCAGATTCCCATCCTCCTCGCTATTTCTGGGTCTCAAAATGTCCTCTGCCCATTCGCTAGAGACCCAGAAGTTGGCGACATCCCCGGTTCGGCTGTGAGACCCGGTTCCTCCCTCGCCCTCTGCACCAGCAATGGCTTGTGGGAAATCCTGCTGCTTGGGGAAGATTTCTGCTCCGGGGGCAGGTTAGCTGGCTCTGTTCAGCCAGCTTAAGGTAGACAACCAAAATACATGTCACTCTGACTTGTGTATAGATAGGACAGGGAAGCAAGACAGTATCCATAAAAAGCTGTAACTGAACTCGGGCACAGCTTTGGACTGAGGTCAAAGGAACAGCCTGCAACAAGCAAGTGTGCAGTTCTTGAACTGGGCCACCGTAGTCCTCAAGGGCACAAGACCAGTATTCTTGTATTCTGGTATGCTGCCTCTCCCTGTGGCAGGTTGCAGCTTATATGAACTTGCCACTTGCCAAGAGTCTCCTGAGACATATCTCAGAGGAAGGAGCTGCAGCGAGAGAGAGAGAGAGAGAGAGAGAGAGAGAGAGAGAGAGAGAGAGAGAGAGAGAGAGAGAAGGGAATGAAAGCTAATTCCCAGCACTTCCCTCATGTGCAAGAAAAATGTGTCATGAAAAATGTCAAAACAGGATAGTCATAAAATTATACAGACATTCTGTGAAACACCGTAGCCTTCATTCAATGTGGTCTGGCACTCAAGGGGATTCAAAACTGAAAAAAACACGAAAAATAAGCAAATATTAAAGAAAAATATATGTATAAGAAGGTGTTTACATGCATCAGTGTTTTCTCTCATGTCATAAGTGCATCACAGTCATGCCTTATGCCACAGAAAGTAAGAAAGCATCAGGGCCCCTGACACCTGGGACCATCCCTGGAAATGTGCTCTTCATGGACGTGCATTATCTCTAAATTATCCAGCACAGGTTCCCAGTTTTAGACCTCTTTCTTCTCTTACCTGAGTCTTGACTGGATCCAGTTTAACATTACCATGTGGCCAATGTCTTTCCCTTATGTGATTATAACAGGTGACGATAAGTACACTGCCACTGTGTGTTAATTATACCACATCTTCTAATATGGTGACTGCCATATTTAAGTTATTGGACCTCTAATTTTGCTGAAGTGTCTCAATTACATGAACAGAATGTAAACTTATCAACATTCCTACAGAAAAGACAGCAGGGAAGGATATATTTAAGTAGTCAAAGAAAATAACTGAGAACCCTACTATACCTGTTAAACACAGGCTGTTAAAATTCACAGAGAAGGAAGTACACTTGAAAATGTTGTGAAACAACATAGGTCATCCACTCAAGCAGCACTGCAGTTCAAAGTTAGAGGCAAAGTAAACATAGAAAACTCAGAGAGAAACTATTAAGGAGAACACAGGAAATAAGACATTTTACATGAGAAATAATAAACGCAGAGCTGAGGAGGAACAGACCATGTCCAACACACAAAACCAAAATGCTGTTTCTAACTACAAAACTACTACTAGTAATTTTATCCACCAGGATAGAAATGGAAACGTCAAAAGACAAAGCTCAACAAAAACTTCTGATGAACTCCTAAAGGAACTAGGAAGAAATGGAACATGGATCAACATAGTAAAGGTCACGTGTTACCCACGGGCCAACAGTACAGTGCAGAGGAAAAAATGAACAGCATTAGCAGGAAGACTATGAGGAGAGGAAGAAGCTTGTGCTCTCCAGTCTTACTGAATCAAGAGACATAGGAGTCGGCTAGTGAAATCTGAACAAGACAAAGGATATAAAGGAGACCCAGGTAGGAAACTCCATTGTAATGAAATCATACACACAATGTCACACAGATAGCATGGGAAAATCTTGATGAGTGTTTTAAGTGCTATAGAAAAATACAAAACTAACACACATTTAAAAAAAAACAACTCTAGTTTTCCTATATATCAATAATGACAATTTGAGGAATAAATTAGAAATTTAACACATTTAGGTTGCTTCAAAAAAAAAATTGCAGGAATAATGCTAAGTAATGATGACTTCACTTCAAGGATGAGATTTTTAAGGCACTCCGGAAAAAAAATGAAAAATAAGAGTGGCAGGGTGATGGACCAAGCAGATGCCATAGCAGGCTGCTCAGTCTCCTCTCAGAGATCAGGCCTCAGTTTCAGTTTCCTGAGACTTGAGCAGCAGTTTCTGGGAGGGCCGTGAACAAAAGACAGAGTCCTTGCAGTAGCTCCCTTTCTGCACATACTCTGACTGCTCAAAGTTCAGCCAGGTGTTTACTGTCTGGGACCCTTCACTATGTCCATGACGGCTCAAGGACAGAGCCTGGACTTGTCCTGGACAGCCCCCAAAATGATAACCCCAACCAATAAATTCAAAGGTTATATACCCTCACCCAACTAAAAGAGAACAGAGATAAAAAATAAACCAATCTGAGCTGCACCCGTGCAAAACTCCCACCCACCCTAGCCTTTACACAGCTAGCCACACAAAGAAAGAGCAAGCTCCTCCCAGCCTCACTGCTATGAGTGAGTGTTTTGGAACGAGCTTCCCTGTCGCCACTTGTAAACTTAAACAAAATAAACCTTGCTGTTGCATTCTGGACATCCACGGTCTTCGGTGGTCTCTTTGGGGTCATGATCTGGGCATAACAGTGATGGTGGTGGACTCCTTTAATCCCAGCACTTGGGAGGAAGAACCAGCTGGGTAGGTGGGTCTCTGTGAGTTCAAGGCCGGCCTGGTCTACAGAGCAAGTTTCAGGACGACACCAAAGCTACACAGAGAAACCCAGTCTGGAAAGAGAAAAAAAAAAAAAAAAAAAAAAATGGAATTGCACACACTTTGACTGCCAAATGACATGTTCAAAATGTTATATTACTAACAGCAAAGAGCAGACTCAAGGCAATCCATAGCAGCAAAATACTGACATTTTCCACAAAAGTAGATATAGAAACAGTCAAATGGACACAGGAAAATCACAATTAACCCAAAGAAAGAGTATTCTTGATGGTATCACGGGACCTAACACACATCATACCACAGAAGCACAAGGACAAAGGTAAGGTAGAATGGTACAGCACAAGAAGAAATATGTAGAAAACTGAACAAGGCAGAGATCCAAGAAATAAACAAACATTGGACAGGTATTGTATACCAAATATGTCAGAGAACCAGGGAAGATAGACCATCGAACATTCTGTGCTGGGAAGTTGATTCTCCATGTGTATAAGACTGACATCTTCCCCAACGTGGAAACCATTATGAACTATATCAAGGACCGTCCCAGAAAACTTGAAATGCTAAAAGTGCCATAGGAAAGCATGATTAATAATTCAGGAACAAGAAAACACTGTCTGGAAGAGATTCCAGGAGCACAGAAAATAACCAGGGAAAAATGACAAGCTGCAAAGGTTCAAAGAATGAACAGCAGCTAAGAGAGTGAAATAAATGCTTAGCAGATTTTCTTCACAAAAGAGGTTAATATGGACACCACACAAAGAGCTGCTTAATGTAAACACACACAGTCCAAACTATTTAATACAAAATTGACATAATCCAAAAATGAGACATGGCATTCACAAAACAAGCTCCCCCCCTCCAACTGTGCTTTACATGCTTGACACCCTTAGTCATGAAATTACAAATTCAATACCAACTCTTAGTGCTTCTCACCCCGATCAGAATGGCAATTTTTTTTCATTTCTTTATTTTTATTTTTTTTATTTTTTATTTTTCAGAATGGCTAATATTAAGAAAAGCCAGGCATGGTGGGAAAACTTTTAATTCCTCCTGTCCAGAAGCAGAGTCAGACCTTTTTAGCCTGGTCTACATAGTGAGTGTGATACCAGGCCAAGAAGAAATGCACAGTTTTCTCAAAAACAAACAAACAAACAAACAAACAAACAAAAAAACCAAGAAAAAAGTTGGCAGTGGTGGCACATGTCTCTAATCCCAGCACTTGAGAGGCAGAGGCAGGCAGATCTCTGTGAGTTCAAGGCCAGCCTGGTCTACAGAGCAAATTCTGAGACAGCCAGGGCTACACAGAGAAACCCTGTCTCAAAAAAGAAAGAAAGAAAGAAAAAAAAGAGTACACAAGAAAAAGAATTTGAAACAGCCAATATGTCCATGTACATCTTCACAAGTATAGAAAATGATACATTCCTATGGAATTTTGTCACAAAGAAATGGCAATTATGAACATGATATTAAAATCAACAGAAGTGAAAATCATATTAAGTGAATACCTAATGGGAAGAAATATCTTCCATGTTTTCATCCATGTACAGATCCCATATTTCTTTTTTGTTTTTTTTTGTTTTTTGTTTTTTGTTTTTCAAGACAGGGTTTCTCTGTGTAGCTTTGCACCTTTCCTGGAACTCACTCTGTAGCTCAAGTTGGCCTCGAACTCAGAGATCTGCCTGGCCCTGCGTCCCGAGTGCCATATTTCATTTTTGTCAACATGTTTGTAGCTACAGTTCATGACTCTATATGAAGAACCATGGGATGGGAACAGGAGCTCTCAAGAGAGTTAGAAATAGAAATCTGGCTGGAGAGATGGCTCAGCAGTTAAGAGCACTGGCTGCTCTCCCAGAGGTCCTGAGTTTTTCCCGGCAACCACATGGCCTGGTTCGTGACCTTTTTGTATGGTAACCAGCACCCTTTATCATTCATTTCACACAGATCTATGTGAATTTACAGTCAGCCTGGTCTACATGCATTTTCCAAGACAGCCAGGACTACACAGAGAGAATCTGTCTCATAAAAAGAAAGGAAGAAAGGAGGGAGAGAGGGAGGGAGGGAGGGAGGGAGGGAGGGAGGGAAGAAAAAAAGAAAGAAAACTCCAGTCTTTTAAAAATATTCAATCTCTCTAAAAATCCATAATCTCTTTTAAAAATTCAAAGTCTTTCAGTATGGGTCCAGGGATTTTGCTACATTCAGCATGGAATATCTGAGGGGAAAAAAAATCTACATACACTAGGTTCTTGTGTCTGTTAACATTATTCCTCTAAGACAAAATTCTATCAATTCAGCTACAGCTCCATCAGGCATTCAGGGCAGGAATAAGTCTAGATATACTCAGTTCTTTGTCTGTCTACTTTATTTCTCTGGGATGAAATCCTGTCTATGTTATTAGTTATTTGGCACTCTTACCCTGCAAGGAAACGTCCTGAAACACGACAAATCCACAGAAGAGTTTTTATTAAGATAGGAGAGAAAGAGACAGGCCTGTGGGAAACACACATGGTCAAGAGGAAAGCGAGAGACGGGTGTAAAAATGGCGCCGGCTTATAAAGGGTGGGCCGTGCATGTATACAGGAACTCACGTGGCTACTCCATGCATTCGAGTAGATCACAGGCCTTACACACCCATGCAAAGCTAGGGGTCCTAGTCACGCAAGATGTTTTGACACGGAAATGGCTATTTTGAACCGGAAATAACTAAGCAGAAGTCTCTGGTTCTGCCGGGAATGCTCAACCGTGGGGGCATGTTGTGACTTCATATCATACATAGCTTCAGTTCCATCTGGTTCCCTCTCATAGTCCTGCTAAGGACTAAGTGAAGGGTTAAACTGCGGTGGCTGGCTGCCGCCCGTGGCGGTTGTGGTGGCAGAAAAGAGTGAGCGCTGGATGCTGCTGTGGCAGAAGAATCGTGAGCCATGGTTACCTTTTTAGAGCTTTAGCAGGAGGAAGGGGAGAGAGACAGACAGACAGACAGAGACAGAGAAACAGAAAGAAAGAGAGACCGCATGGAGGGGAAATACAGAGGGAATACAGAAAGAGAGCCCATGGGAGGGCACACCAGCTTTTTAGGCTGGGATGCCGTGGCAGGCTGATGATGTAATAAGGACATAATCCTTATACTAAGCTCTTATGCTTGCTCCTTCCCCTCATCTTCATCCTGTTTCTTCTCCCTCTATCCTACTTGCTCTGTATTCCTGGCTCAAGAGTTCTGCCTCTCCATCTACATTGCCTGTGTTGTTCTCTTCTCCCTGGTCATGCTGTTCTGTCTCTTCACAGAAAAAATGCCTGCCTTTCTTTCCCTGGTCACATGGTTCTCTGCCTCCTCAGGAATGTTGTTCTACCTTCCACTTTGATGTGTAAAAACCTCTTTTGTTCTCAGTCAGTTGTTCTGGAGAGCCACTAGGCCTCAAAGGAGGATGGTCTGAGCTTCATTAGCACAAGAAACAAAGCTGTGCCTCCAGCCAGCTTGTCTTTGCCTATAAGTCCTTATCCAAGTACTGGCTTCAACAAGGAAGTTAGTTACCTAGAAGTTCAGCAGGTTTGGGAAGCTGAACTGTTAGCCAAATGGACTGGAAGTATTTGGGCATGCAAGAACTTCATAGCAGAAGATAGGTGAAATATCAAAAGCTGCATAACACCGCATATTCATAATAAATGGCTTGCTTTTTGACAGACTCTTGTCTGGTCAAAGTATAGCTTTAATACATAGCCGAATCTCTATACTATATTCTTGCAGCCCTCAAGATTTCAGCTATGGACTCCTATCAAAATTAAAATATTTTCTTACTTCAAGAGGGAAGAACCGGGGCACAGTCACAATCAAGCAGAAGAAAACCAAACTCCAACTGTGTAAACAATGTCTAATGTCTGAGATCCACTCACAAGTTTCCGGGCTCCTCTAAAGGCCTTGGGTCACTTGTCCAGCTTTGCCCTCTCTAGCACACACAGGCCTCAAAGCTCCAGCTGGCTCCACTCCACTGCTGCTGCTGTTCTTGGTGGTCATCCCATGTAAGGAACCCAGGCCCCTGTTGGGACCCCGCCTTGACTATTCTGCAGCCATGACAGGCTGTAGAAAAGACCCAACAGGATGCAGGCCCCTAACACAGTGATGTGCCTTTGAGCCTCCAACCTTGGGCCTAGTTCTGGTTACAGGAAAACCCTGCCAGATGTCCCAATATAGTAAAAGAAGCCAATTAAAAGTTACAGCTAGCAGGCTCATGATAAAGAAAAACTGCAGGAGCCACAAATCACTGAAAGACATAACAGTTTTCCTGCAGCTGCAAGCTAACCAAGAACAGCACCTCTGGATGGGAGGTACATCAATCCTGAGTCTGTTCCTATGCAGTATCCACTTGCTTCACCCCTCTTTACTCCCTGTAAATACCCTGTCCCTTGCTATTCTGGGTCTTTCCTGCTCTGCTGCTGTGTCAGATGGACAGACTGATGGAAAGGCCCAGGTTAACTCGCAATAGTAAAAAATAGTAAAAAGACTCTGCTTTTGCATCATATTTGGTCTCTTGGTGGTCTTTTGGGGACTCTGGGTACAACATCTGGAGGGTCCCCTGAGATGAAATGTGAAATGTGAAAACTGACACACGAGCATGTTTATACAAGAAGACAATGTAGAAGGACGTTTGTTCTCTATAAAGATTTTAATCAATCCCAATGAAGACTTTCTTGGCATCTGTTGTAGAACTAGAGAAATTAGTTCTAAAACAAAGAAAATTGTGAAAAAGCACAAAGACTAATTGAAAAATCTTGATAAGATGCTCCAAGGTCATTTGATAAAATATTTAAAACCTAGGTACAGTGGGTAACAACTTCAATCCCAGTACCAGGAAGATGAAGGTAGAAAGACCTGTCACTCAAAAGAAGCCTGGTCTACAAAATGACTTCTAGAGAAGGCAAGTCTACACAGTGAGAGCCTGTTTGAAAAAATATATATTCATTCAAAAAAATTAAATTAGCCGGGTAGTGATGGT
Organism: Onychomys torridus; assembly: GCF_903995425.1. Lineage (NCBI taxonomy): Eukaryota > Metazoa > Chordata > Mammalia > Rodentia > Cricetidae > Onychomys > Onychomys torridus. The sequence continues at coordinate 2,572,036 of NW_023414046.1, read as the reverse complement.
GCACATTTTTAATCCCAGCACTTGGGAAGCAGAGGCAGGTATATCTCTGAGTTCTGGGCCAGCCGGCTCTACAGAGTGAGTTCCCGGATGGACAGAGAGGCACAGGGAAACCTGTCTCAAACAAAACAAAAACCAAACACAAAATTAAATTATTCCAATGCAAACCACTGAGTATTGTCATGACGAAAGACAACAAAAAAGAATTCTGCATGAAATGTGATGAAGAGTCAATATTCTCAGGAAAATTCTTAGTGATTGATTAGATACAGTGCTACAAAATAGCCTGATAGCCGGGCTATATAGTGGAATACTAACTGAATAACTTTTAAAAAGACAAGGCATAAATGATGATCTTTGTAGTTTGGAAAATTAGCACTGTGTATCCTAACCACATGTGATAGACAAGCAGGTAACAGGTGTTGCCAGACTAAATCTCACTGCTGTGACATTAAAACCAAAGAGGCAAACAAATCTACTCACAAGAGCATCAATTATAGGGCAAGGCCAAGCCGCACATATCTGCCATGTTCATTGCTAACTATAGAGTTAAATCTTTACTAATGGGCTCAAAGATTGAGTAAGTCTCTAATTTTTTTCAATCTGTTTCTCAGATTTTAGCAAGGAGTTCCTGGTGTTTACATATGCACTTTAATGAGCCTAGTTTTGGAAAACTGACAGACCACTGGTGGAGGCTACATAACACTGAAGCTACATTAAGTTCCAGGACAGACAAAGCTACACACACAAAAAACTCTGTCTTGAAAAGCCAATTAAAAAAAAAATGATTATGGATAACACCGAGGCCCAACTTGGTGACCAATGAGCAAATATTAGGATGACTTACAAGAATTGGGGTAAGGGGTTGCTTACATGAGCATAAGGAACTCAAAGAAAGTTGACATCATGAAAATACAGTTTTTAATGGGATCCATCTCATGAAGTTAGAAACCTGAAGCATACTGCAAGCCGGCAGGCATATCTACAAAATGGACAACGTCTTTTTTTGGTGGCTCAGTTGGTTAGAGCCTCTTCTAGGCAACATGAATGTCTAAGTTTCTTCAAAGGAGTTATACCTACTGAATCTTTACAATTTCAGGGATTTCCTGAAGAAATTTAGAGGTACCTATTTCCTCTCATAATAGGATGGAATATCTTCAGGATGGAATATCTCAGTTTTCAGGAAACTGTTACACAGCAACCTATTCTCCAGGCTTCTCCATTTTGTCTTCATTATGAAGTTTTTGAAGTTGAACAGGCAAAATAACTTCATGACAGGTTTTCGCCCAGTTTCAAATTTTCAAAATTTTCCCTTAGAATAATATTCCAATGTTTTCGAAGAATCAAACATTCCGTAAGGGCTGTCACGAGTTTCTCACATTCATAATGATTCTCTTTTGAGGAACCTTACTGTGGTTTTAAGGAGAAGGTCTGCTTAAAGCACATGCCATATAATTTACTATGGAAAGTTTTCTCCCTAGTATGAATTCTCTTATTTCTTGTAAGACCTGAGAGGTGGGTAAAGATTCTGCCACACACACCACAGTTGTAGTCTTTCTCCCATATAAATTTTCTGGTGTTTTCTAAGGATGTATTTCTTGACAAAGGATTTGTCACATTCACTACACTTTAAGGTTTCTCTCCTATATGTATTCTTTGATGAGTTCTAAAATGGCTTATCTGGATAAAGGTTTTATCACATTCACCACATTTGTAAGGTCTCTCTCCTGTATGAATTCTCTGGTGGATTCTAAGATAGCATTTCCTCGTAAAGGATTTGTCACATTCACCACATTTGTAAAGTTTCTCTCCTGTATGTATTCTATGATGAGTTCTAAGATGGTCTACCTGGATAAAGGTTTTACCACACTCACCACATTTGTAAGGTCTCTCTCCCGTATGAATTCTCAGGTGGGTTTTAAGGTTGCATTTCTTGGCAAAGGATTTGTCACACTCACTACATTTGTAAGGTTTCTCCCCTGTATGAACTTTCTGATGGATTCTTAGATATTTCAGCTGGCTAAAGCATTTGCCACAATCATTACATGTGTAAAGACTCTTTCCAATATGGGTTCCGTAATGATTTTTAACCTGATACAACCCATAAAAGCACTTTTTGCATTCTTTACGTTCATAAGCTTCCTCTTCATCAAGAATGCTCTGGTGTCTTTTAAGACTTTTGGAGGTATGAAGAGATTTGCCACATTTTCTACATTTGTAAGTTTTCTCTCCACTATGGGTTCTGTAATGGTTTTCAAGGCGTGATAAAGTACAGAAGGAACTACAACATTGCTTACATTCATAAGGCCTCTCTCCCAGAATTTTCTGATGATTTCTAAGGTATGAGTAGCAAAAGAAGGTTTTCCCACATTTGTTACATTGGTAAGGTTTCTCTGCAGAGTGGACTCTATAATGATGCCTTTTGAAAGCTGATGAATTACAAAAGCATTTACCACATTCTGTACATCTGTAAGGTTTCTCTCCAGTATATCTCATCTGATGTTTACTGAGGCCTGAGTAAGTCCTGAAGCATTTCTTACATCTCATGCATTGGTGTGATTTCTTTTCATTATAAATCTGCTGTAGCATGGGTTTACATTTAGAGTCAGAAGATTTATCATCCTCTGAATTTTTGTGTTCTTTCTTTCCAGTATGGATTCTTTCATTTTGACTAACAATGGAACACAAATTTAAAGAATTGCCACAGTCGTTAAGTTTGCAGGGTTTTTCTCCAGTGTTCATGTTCTTATGATTGTTTTGGTGTGATGATTCAGTAGAGGCATCCCTGTAGTTACTACATGTGTTGTTTTTGCAGTTTTCTGCAGAATCGCTTGTGTTATAAGGTGTACACTGAGAGGATTTGTAAAGACTTTTGCCAAGCTCGTTATAGTTGTAAGACTTCTCTTGGATAGTCACATGATGATGCACAATATGCTTTGAGCCTCCATCCAGGACCTTCCCATTCTTACACTTACGATGGTTCTCTGGAAAAAATAACACAATTAGGCACAATAAGGATTGATACATGAGTAATAAATTCAATAACATATATCTCTACCATGAGTTCTTTAAGACAAGAAGCTTCATGATCATTGTATGGATATTCAGAAGAACCTCCAATCTGATCTCCATCACATTGTGAGGACTGATAATAGCCATCTCATTCTAATTTAAACTGTGTATTTTACAGAAGGTGTGACAAGTTGGTGATGAAGAAAAAAAATGCCCTTTCAAGAAGGAGCTCCCTGAAGGATCATATGTAGAATGTTTCTCAGGCTGACAGATCTCCGTGAGTTTGAAGACAGCCTGGTCTACAGAGCGAACTCCAGGGCAGCCAGGGTTACACAGACAAACCCTGTCTCAAAAAAACCAAAACCAAAAAACAAAAAATAAAAAAAAAACAACAACAAAAGAGCCAGGCAGTGGTGGCGCACGCCTTTAATCCCAGCACTTGGGAGGCTGAGCCAGGCGGATCTCTATGAGTTCGAGGCCAGCCTGGGTTACCAAGTGAGTTCCAGGAAAGGCGCAAAGCTATACAGAGAAACCCTGTCTCTGAAAACAACAACAACAACAACAACAACATGTTGGCTATAAACTCACTCTGCAAACCACGCTGACTTGGACATAACCAGATCATCTTGCTTTAATCTCCTCAGTACTAGCATTAAAATCACACCCTACCAAGCCTAAATATAGACACCTCATCTAAGAAAAATGCTTGTTCACCACCAACAGCACTCTATTTTAAAAGATTTATTTATTTATTATGTATACATCATTTGTGACTGCAGGCCAGAAGAGGGCACCAGATCTCATTACAGATGGTTATGAGCCACCATGTGGTTGCTGGGAATTGAACTCAGGACCCCTGGAAGGGCAGTCAGTGCTCTGAGCCATCTCTCCAGCCCCTTAAAAGTCTTCTTTTTAAACCAAAGTTCTTGACTAGTTTAACCCAATATAAAATCAAAATATTTTAATTACTAAGTGTTCTGCAATGAATTTCCTTGCTCTGAATATTCAATTTTCTTTGAACTCTGAAGTTTTCATTATGAATTACATGAGAGGGCAGGTGAGATCATGCAGAATATAGCCTGGGTTACTCTTAAAGAGAACACAGACCAAAGTAAGGGAAATACTTTAATTAGAAATCTGAGTATACATATGTATAAATTAAGAACAGCATTCTTACCTACATAGACTAAATTGCTGTAATTCTCCAACATCACATCCATGTACAAAGCCCTCTGAGCAGGGTCCAGAAATTCCCACTCCTCATGGGAGAAGTTCACAGCCACATCCCAGAATGTCAACAGCCCCTGTAATGGAAAATTACAGTTACCATGTACTGCTGGAAGAATGCTTTCTTAGACAAAAGAAACCTAAGAAGTTATAGACACTCTTATGATGAAGACAAAGCATAATAATTATTGAAAGGTAAGTTTTCTAGAGGTGCTGCAGACATGGTTCAAGAGTTAGGAGCATTAATTATTCTTTCTTTCAGAGGCTCAAAGTTTGGTTCCTAACACCTGCACGGTGCCATACAACAGAATTTAATTCTGTTTGCATGAGATTCAAACTCTCATCTGAACTCTACAGGCATAAGGCAACACAGTGCTCAAGCAGACATTCAGACAAATATTTCTGTTGTAGTTTGTATGAGAACTGCCCCCACTTGCTAATAGATTTGAATACTTTGGTCACCAAGGAGCAGCAATATTTAAAAGAATTAGGAGATGTGGCCTTATTGAATTAAGTGTATCACTGGAAGTGGGCTTTGAGGTTTCAAAAGCCCCTTCCAAGCCCAGAGTCTCTCATTCTTCCTGCTGCCTGCATGTCTAGATGTAGAATTCTCAATTTCTTCTCCAGCACCATGTCTGCCTGTCTGCCACCATGCTTCCTGCCATGATGTTGAACAAGATCTCCAAAGCTGTAAGCCAGCCCCCAATTAAATGCTTTTTTTTAATTAGGGTTGCCATGATCAGGCAAAGATCACAGCAAAAGAACACTAAGACAACATCCTCACATGGGAAATAAAAGTAAAGTTACTTTTAGTAAAGGATACTTTCTAGAACATCATCTTTTATGTTGTATTTACTATCTCTGAAAAAACAATATGGCTGGGTGGCAGTGGCGCAGGCCTTTAATCCCAGCACTCAGGAGGCAGAGCCAGGTGGATCTCTGTGAGTTCAAGGCCAGACTGGTCTACAGAGCAAGATCCAGGAAGGCACCGAAACTACATGGAGAAACCCTGTCTCGAAAAAAAAAAAGAAAAGAAAAGAAAACAAACAAACAACAAAAAAGAAAACAAGATGACATCATGGTCTCACTATCAGCAAAGTTGGAGGGCATAAGATAAACATTTGAGGTCTAGATATAGAAATGTACCACTGTGAAGAGTATGCTGACATCAAACAGTATAATGCCATATTTCAGATGGAAAAGTTATGATGAGCAAAACTGTGCTTCCAAATTCTGTAATTGTCAGCCTTGCTCAAATATGGACACCCAACCAACAATGTCTGCAGCTGGCTTTCACCTGACTCTAAAGTGCTCAGCTCAGATGCTAACTAAGGTCCAGGTTATTGCTGCATCCTTGGCAGAAAAAAGAGGTATATTGTAGAAGGCAGAATTGAAGAATGAATTAAAGATCAGAGTTTGGGGGATTTTTAAACCGCAGGGAGCACACAGCATCCCAAGCAACACTATGGAATTGTTGTTAGGTCTCAAACCTAGAACGAAAGGCTACCCGGGGTGCCTATTAACATATCAAAGTGGACATTGGCTGCCAGAATCTCCCAGAATCCCTCAGTCCTTACCCATTACAGGGTATGTTTGGCATACCCCACTCCCTACCCTAGACTTCTCCAGCCCAAGGGCTAGGTTGCCCTTTGCTATATAATCCAACCATTTTGGCTGTGCTGGTCCTTTTTTATCCTTTTTACCCTTTACCCTCCTGGCCTCTTGGTCTCAAGACTCTCCCTCCTTCCCTACCTCCTCACATTACCTGACTCAGAGTCATGTTCACCCTAGACTCTCCCAGATGTCTCTGCCTCTGACTATGCTCTCCCTTTGATCTACAATAAGGCTCCTCTATCATACCTACTAGTGTTATGCCCAGATTGTGGGGACCTCTAAAAGACTACCAGGGAGACTGAATCCCATATGCAAAAGCAAAGAGCCTTTATTTCAAGCTCAGAGAGCCCGGAGACTAGGCATGGTGGTTTTGTTGTTTTTTTTTTTTTTTTTTTTTTTTATCATAGCAGAGGTTGGGGTGAGGGAATTTCTGGGGATCAGGACCCTGATTGGCTGACATTTGCCTAAGGGTATATGGAATGTTAGGAAAGTCAGGTATTTCCCCTTAGATGAAGGCCCCACTGGGTGGGGTCAGCTCATGGCTTTTTCTGGATCTGGGTGTTACCTACCAGTAAGCTTATTTCAGAAGCTGTGTCTGGGCCTCTAAGCCTGTCATGGGAGTCATGTGGTCAAGCTGTTTTAGGCCCCCACTGTAGCAGTCATGTCCTCCTTTTTTATTTCTTTTCAAATTCACTTTTATTTCTTTTTTTCATTCAGTCATTTCATGAGAATATTTTGATACCATGAAGAGAAAAAAATCTGCATCAGACAGCATTAATATGATACATAAATTTTTCTAAAACTAAGAGATGAATGAAAATTTCAGGAATCCCATATACTGATTTTTACAGAATAGTTAGAAAAAATACATGCAAATAAATGGCCTATGTGGCAATGCAATCTGATGAAGTAGAAAGATTTTCTGTGATTGAAACAAATGCATTAAGTTGGATGAGAATTATAATAACTCGTCATTAATTTTGAATATAATATTGCTCATGAGATTGGGTCAAATGAAAATTTGAAACTTGTAACTTCATTATTTGAGCTCAATTGTCCAGCATGATTTTAGGTTACATAGATAGTATCATTTATGATTCTTCCTTTATTCTTCAGAAAACAAAACATGCCAGGCTATACCATATATATATATAGTAAACCTGGGGCAAGATATCTTCAGAATCTCTACCTATTAAATACAGTGTCATCAGGGAATGGGAAAACATAATGTGGAGTGTGGTGGTATTGTGTTCCCCACAATATTGTTCACCCTAATAAATTTATCTGGGGTCAGAGAACAGACAGCCACTAGAACAAAGCCAAAAATGGTGGCTAGAAAATGGGTCAGAGCAAGCTATAGCAGAAGCTAGGCCGTGGTGGTGCACGCCTTTAATCCCAGCACTTGGGAGGCAGAGCTAGCCCACATTAGAAACAGCCAGGCATGGAGACACTTGCCTTTAATCCCAGAAATCCAGCCTTTAATCCCAGGGTGTGATAGCAGAAAGCAGAAAGGTATATAAGGCGTGAGGACCAGGAACTAAGTTAGTTAAGCATTTGGCTGGTTTAGCATTCAGGCTTTGGAGCAGCACAGTTCAGCCGAGATTCATGTGGATGAGGTCTCAGAAGCTTCCAGCCTGAGGAAACAGGATCACCTGAGGAACTAGTAAGGTAGGATAGCTGTGGCTTGTTCTGCTTCTCTGATCTTCCAGCATTCACCCCAATAACTGGCCTCAGATTTGATTTTATTAATAAGAACTTTTAAGATTCCTACTACAGTGGAGGTGAAGGGTCCAAGAATATAGAAATATAAAATTATAAACTTAAGGAATGGAAACTGACAGGCATCAGCTAGGTTAGCTATTCTTCGATAATCCCCTAGCACTCACTACCAAAACCAAAGTTAACTTTTAATGAGTTCCACATGACAACCTGCCTTGCATTGGGAACTCATCTATGTTAGAAAAAATTGCAGGTTTGGGCAAACATCAATGAACTGAGTCAAGAAGGGTGCAGGGATATACAAATATTGTTTAGCTAAAAACCCCTAAAACCTTGTTAATGGAAAATTGTAAAAGCCTAAAACAATTTGTCTCTAAAAGTTTAACTTCAAAATTACAAAAATTCCTTTGTCTATGTCTCATGCTTATCCCTTACTATAAAAAGAGGCTCATTGCCCCCCCCTCCAGCTGTGACAGCCTCAGAATTCCAACACTGGCTGTGGTTTCAGCTAGTGGATAAGCTTTTGTGCCACACGGTGGCTTTTTTCTTTTTTAAGTTTTTATTTTTTTTGGAATACAGTTTGCTTCTGGTTTAATAGACTTAGGTAGTCTGCCCCTCATTATTGTGAGACCCCAGACCCAACAGAGGGAGCCTTCCTTCTCCTTAAGAAGTAAAGAGAGCAAAGTCATCAAGAGGAACCTTGGTTTCTGCTTGAAAAGTGTTTGCTTAGGCCCAGCAGCCAGTCAGCCTCCAGAAGATTCACACTAATTAAATATCTTACATGATGCAATAAAGATGTGGGGCCAGAAGTACACCCTGTCTCAAAAGTAAAATCAAAAGACAAAGAAAAAATACTGATCTGTCTATTGAGAACTTACCACAGAGCACTGGAATGAAGAGCATGATCCAAGCAGAAATTCCCACAATGAACACACTTCAGGTGTCAACAAATACAGACGCACATCATCACTATGTGATACCAATTGTCAGAGAGATAAACCAGTATACTTTAATCTCCCACAAAAACATCAGTTAGTTGTATGACAAGAACAAGCGACATATTCCTCCCATGATTTGCACCCTCTAGAGTGCTGAAATAATTAGTGTGGGGAATCAAGAGAGTGAGACTTTTCTAAGTCTACTTCTTCTTAAATTGCTCAGTGTTTCCTTGTCAACTTTTATAAGCTTGGTTCTGCAAGGCTGACCATTGCTGAAATGTAACCAATGTGACACATGATTCATAGATCCAAAATACATAGAGAAACACAAGTCCTGTAGTGAGATCTGGCGCCCTCTTCTGGCCCGCAAGGACACATGCAGGCAGAACATTGTATACATAACAAATAAATAAATCTTTAAAAAAAAGAAAGAAACACAAGTCCATCCAATGTAGGCAGTGGCTGTCATTATATTTCTTTTAAATTAATTAATTAATTAATTATTTTTTTGCATTTATTTTAATTTTATGTGCATTGGTGTTTTGCCTGCATGTGTTTTGTGTGAGGGTTTTGGATCTCATGGAACTGGAGCTACAGACAGTTGTGAGTTGCCATATAGGTGCTGGGAATTGAACCCAGGTCCTTTGGAAGAGCAGTCAGTGCTCTTAACCTCTGAGCCATCTCTCAGGTGGCTGGAGAGACAGCCGTGGGTGCTGAGAATCGAACTCATATTTTTGGTTGTGAGCCGAGCCTTTAATGGCTGAGCCATCTCTCAGGTTCTGTCATTATACTTCTGTGATCATTCCCAATGGAATACTTTATGAATTGCAGTTTTTAAGTTTATGAACATATATCCTCACAGTAATAATCAAGGAAGTATTCACCAGAGACAAGGCTGTGCTATGTAGGTCATAAGATTAAAGACTTAATCTTGATTATCAGAGAAGAAAAAGAAAAAGACATCATATGAAATAAAGCCTTTATATAACATTACCAGGGGCAGAAAAATAAAGGCTCACATGGTTTCAATAATAGAAACAATTTTCAAAGAAATGTGGACATGGCACTGACCTGGGGAGCATTTACAGCATCATCCATTTTTCCTGTTGCTCTTCTCTGAGTTTCTGTCTCAGGAACTCTTTTTGACATTTCACATCCAGGTGTCAAAAACATGAACCTAAAATGAATGCAACTGTTATGGACAATGCAAAAATGCCTAAAAAGCCTGAAACCCCAGAAAGACACCGGAGGTCTTGTCACCATCCCTACGACAGGAGAGAAGGGAAGGATGCGTTTAAAGTGGTGGAAGAAAATAACTCAGAAGCCAGCACTGCACTCAGAAACGCTGGCTCTTAAAGCGTATGGGGAAGGAGGTGTACTTGAAGGAAGTTGTGTAATAACACAGGTCATGTACCCAAGCAGCACTGCACATCATAACCAGAGGCAAAGTACATAGAGAAACCATAGATATGTCCCATGACAACCCAGGAAATAAAGCATTTTACATTAGAAATCGTGAATAGAGGAGAGCTGTGGAATAACAGACCATGTCCAACTCACAAAACCAGCAAACCACTAGTTCTTTTTTCTTTTCTTGGATCAAACCACTATTTCTAGCTGGAGAGAAATAGAATATTAGGGGAGAAAAGATCATGTGTGTAACACATAGGCCAACAGTACAGTGCAGAGGAAAACATGAACAGCATTAGCAGGACAACTGTGAGGACAGGAAGAAGCTTGTGCTCTCTAATCTTTTTTTTGTTTTTGAGCTGAGGATCGAACCCAGGGACTTGCTCTTGCTAGGCAAATGCTCTACCACTGAGCTAAATGCCCAGCCCAGTGCTCTCTAATCTTAATGAATCAAGACACAGAAGTGGGCTAGGGAAGGCTGAGTAAGACAAAGGATAAAAAGGAGAACCAGCAAGATTTCAAACTCCACTGTAATGATAATGAAGTAGTAATACAGGAAGTGCCCCACAGATACTATGGGGAATCTTAGACTTGGTAAGTGCTTTAAGTATAATTGAAAAATATAAAACACACACACGCATCACTACTTTTCCAATTTATCAATAATGACAATTTGAGAGATAAATTAGAGAACCAACCATACAGATTTGCTTTGAAAAGCTCTAGGAGCCTGGCAGTGGTGGTGCACACCTTTAATCCCAGCCCTTGGGAGGCAGAGGCAGGCGGATCTCTGTGAGTTCGAGGCCAGCCTGGTCTACAAAGAGAGTTCCAGGAAAGGCACAAAGCTACACAGAGAAACCCTGTCTTGAAAAACCAAAAAACAAAGTCTAGGAATAAGTCTAAAGAATAATATAGATGACTTCTATGAGAAAAATTTTAAGGCAATCAGGAAAAAAGAAAAAAAGCTAGTACACACAAGTTCCACACATTAACAGAAAACAACATTGTTAAAGGCTATATTATTTTTTATAATTTATTTTTATTTTATGTGCATTGGTGTTTTGCCTGCATGTATGTCTGTGTGAGGGTCAGATCTTGGAGTTGTAGACAGTTGTGAGTTGCCATGTGGGGGCCGGGAATTGAACCTGGGTCTTCTGGAAGAGCAGTCAGTGCTCTCAACTTATGAAGCATCTCTCCTGCCCAAAGGCTATGTTATTAAGAGCAACTAACAGAATTGATGTAATCACCATCATCCAAATACTGACATACTTCAGAAAAGTAGATATGGACAGAGGAAAATCAAATATAAAAATTAATCCTAAGAAAAGTATTTATGGCAGTATCACAGGACCTAACTTCAAATCCTAATACAGAACGATAGGGACAAAGACAAGAAGGTCCTCCACATAAAGAAACACGTAGCAAAGAAACAGAACATACAGCCCAGAATAATCACACACACAGTAGAGGCCTAACTTAGGACAAATATGTCACAAATGAACCCATGGGGAAAAAAAGTCCTTTGAACATTCTGTCCTAGCAAAACATGTATTCATAGCAAAATGAATATCATTAGTTCTCTATCTCTTACCCTACACAGGAATCAATTCTAACCAGTTCAAGAATATTCCTGCAAAGCTGAAATTCCTGCATAAAAACATGATTAAATGCTTAATGATTCAAAAATAAGCAAACACTGTCTGGCTATGAGCATGAAATAAATCCTTGGCAGGTTTTCTTCATAAAAGGTACAATACTAATAAATATATAGGCTGAACAAAGAGTTGCTAATGCAAGCACATAAAGTCTAAGCCACCTAACACAAAAGAAAGGCATCATCCAGAAATTAGACAAAGGTTTCACAAAACAAAAACAAGAAAGTCAAAGCATGCATGCATATGTATGTATAGACAAAACACACACATATATATATATATATATATAAAGTTTTTAATTTTTAAAATAATTAGGTATTTTTATTTTATGTACATGCATGCTTGGCCTGCATGTATGGAAGAGCACCACGTGAGTATTCAGTGCCCACAGAGGACAGGAGAGAGAATATGATTCCTTGGACACAGTTACAGACAATTGGGAACCATCAAGTGGGATCTGGGAAATATTGTCAACTACAGGAGCAACAAGTGCTCTAAACAGTTGAGCCATCTCTATAAACACCCCAAAAATATACTTCTTAAAGTACTTATCATCCTTAGTTATAAAACTGCAAATTTAAAACCAACTCTTAGTGCTTCTCACCTTGGTCAGAATGGCCTATATTAAGAAAACGCATGGAGGATCCAGGCATGGTGGGAATGCCTTTAATGCAACCTCTCCAGAGGCAGAGGCAAGTGAATTCCTTAGATTCCATGCCAACCAGGTCTACATAGTTTCCAGGTTTTCCAGAATACACAATGAGGCCCTGTATCAAAAAGCAGGGAAAAGCCAGGTAATGGGCCACAAATGCAGCCAAGGCCACAGATGCAGCTGAGGAAATGTCAAAGTGGTTCCTATTCTAAATCATGATGGAAATGAAAATGAGTGCAAACAGGAGAAATCCCTTTGGAGGTTGCAAAAACCATAAATGTGAACCAACTTACTACCTACTAATGCTAGGGGATGCAAGATAGTTTCAACACATAGAGATCCATCAATGTAATAGAGCAATTATCTAGACTCTGACAGAAGGAAGATTATCATGTCTATACATCCATAAATTTCTGTGAAGAAATTTCACCATTTGCTCATTATTAAAGATTTGGAGAATCTGGGAATAGGAATAACACATATCAGACTAATAAACACTGGAGCCACAAAGCTAAACCCAGCATTTTACAAGTGAGTAAGTGGGAATGATTCTAATCTCCTCAGGACAGGAACATGTGTGTACACACTAACTCAATATAGTGCATCAGTTGCTACCCAGAGCAAGAAGGAAAGAGAAATACCTCAATGTAGGGTTAACACAGGTCAGACAGCAACTTCCTCCAAATTGTAAGAAATATACTTCTCAACTTCAAAAATAAATATTCCAAGAGAAAGCTCAAGTCTGATAATCTTTAAAAAATAAGCCTTAAAGCCCATGCTCTGTATCAGTGATGTTTTACATAGGACAAGATAAGGGTGAGAAGGCAGCAGACCACCAAGATGAACACAGTATCTAAGAAACATCTTAAACTCCCTGTAACAAAAATTGCTGTGTAAGCTAGTGGGAGAGAAGAGCCATCAATGACCTTATCCAGATGTGTATCCCCTGTGCCACACTACCAACCTGCCAGGTAACATGTCCTCCAGGGTGCTCATGAAAGATCAGCAACAGGCTAGTCACCACACCTTGTGGTGTCCCACTAGATCTCATCTATAAGCAATAACATCCTCCTCTTGACCCTGTGGACAAAAAATGACTTTGCTCCTTGAGGAAAATTTTCTGCATACAAAATAATTCAGCAAACTGTATTAAACAGACTTAAGATAGCAAGTCAGAATCTATGTCACTCTGGTCAGGGCTCAGACTTTAGACAAACATCCGCTGATCCTGTGTGTGTCAGCTTTGCCCAATAAAGCTGTTTCCTGGATCACAGCTTGGTTGGTTGCTTCCATCAGTTTCCTTAACAGTGCCATAGTGCGTAGACAGGTTGTCTGTGTAATGAAATGCTTTCATTTTGAATTTTGGGCCAGTTCCAGAAAAGGAAATATGTGCAATGTACTGGAAACCTAGACAAGAGTTGATGGATGGGAGGGTGACAAGCCATAGGAGGGAACCCATTCATTATATTTGTCTACAGATATAGCTGCTCAAACTGCCTTTAACTAGCTCTGCTCTCACCATAGCTTGGTCTACTTTCAGCCTCGGTTAGAAACCCTTCATTTGCAATGGGAAAGTTATTTCAGGGACTCAAAGCTAGTAACGTACAGAGAATGGGTGACTGCTGACTGCACAGCCATGAAGAGGAAATCCATACGAACTGGTTCAAATCCCAGGGAACATTACAAAGAGGGGACAAAGGATGTGTAAGCCCAAAAATATGGAGGTTACCTATAAAATGTATATCAAATATGTTGAGTCCAAATATCAAATTATTATCAAAATTTAGTAATGTAAAAGTTAAACAGATCTGTGCAAATATATTAATGAAGATAGTGCCTATTTGGAGGCAAAGTTTTTTCTTTTATGCATCCATATAAGCAACAGAGTAGAAAAACTTTTTAACATCTATTCTCACTGGTATTTCTATAATCAAAATTGAATAGTAAACAAGTAGTACAAAGCTGGGTGTGGTGGTACATGCCTTTTATCTCTGCACTTGAGAGGCAGAGGCAGGCAGATCTCTGAGTTTCAGGTCAGCATGGTATACGCCACCCTGCCTCAACAAAATAAAAGATACAGACAAAAAATGAAAAATAAAGGATTTCAATAAAGTAATCAAGAAGACAAAAGGCCTCTATAATGAATACTTGATTCGCTGAGACAATGGAAAGCCCTAGAAATAGGAAACTCATTCCACTCACAAGGACTGGGATATATTATTGCACTGTCAATGAAAGAGATTTTACTTATATGATCAAACTTCATGACAATTTAATTTCCCAGAATACAGTTCACAAAAATAGTCCAGAGAAAATTTCAAATGTACATGGAAGCAGAAAGATCCTGAGGGCACAGAACAACCCCAGGTACATGGATGGAGCAGAGCTTGAATTATCAGAGCCGTGACTCCAGAGGACACTGCAGAGGCACTTGACCAACAGAAGAGGAGAGTGGCAGAAGATGAGACACACAGCTCTTTGTTATAGAGCAGCAGATCCAGAACCATACCAATAGCAATGACCATGTGAATGTCACCAAAATAATACACATGTGTTGTGTAATAGGAACTGTATTTCCAGAACTGAAGTTATACATGGCTGCCAGCAACTGTATCGGGGCTGAGAACCGAACCCATGTCATATTCATGACAAACAAGTGTTATTAACTGCTGAGTCATCTCAATCCCTGACCCCATTCCACTTCCATTGTCACCTGAACCCCTCACCAAACAGTGCAAGAACGAGATACTAATTCAATAAAGCATAGAAAAAACCAAACACCACCACCAAGTGATTTGATCATGTGTCCATGGGAAGAGTGATCGTCTTGGACTAAAGACAATTCGAGAAATTGCCTCTAATGATCAGAATTATTTATTTAATTTATTTATTGTTTATGTGTACTGGTGTTTTGCTTGCATGTGTCTGTATGAGGGTGTCAGATCTTGGAGTAACAGACAGTTGTTAGCAGCAATGTGGATGCTGAGAATTGCCCTCTGGAAAAGCAGTCAGTGCTCTTAACTGCTGAGCCATCTCTCCAGCCCCAAAAAAGATCGATCTATCTATCTATCTATCTATCTATCTATCTATCTATCTATTTATAACTGCTGAGCCATCTCTCCAGCCCCCATCTATCTATCTATCTATCTATCTATCTATCTATTTATAACTGCTGAGCCATCTCTCCAGCCCCCAAAAATATTTATCTATCTATCTATCTATCTATCTATCTATTTATAACTGCTGAGCCATCTCTCCAGCCCCCAAAAAGATCGACTGATTGATTGATTTATTATGTATACAATGTTCTGCCTCCATGCCAGAAAAAGGCACCAGATCTCATTATACATGGTTGTGAGCCACCATGTGGTTGCTGGGAATTGAACTCAGGGCCTCTGGAAGAACACTCAGTGCTCTTAACCTCTGAGCCATCTCTCCAATTCCCAGAATTATTTATCAGATAGTTTCTAATTTTATCCTAATCTATAGGGCATTTTTAAGCTCTAAAAACAGTGTGGCATGACACCCTCTCACAGCATACATGCATACATGCTGTGTTTTTCCAGATTCTAAGGTGTACCATTAAGAAGTCAGTGGTGGCACAGACCTTTAATCCCAGCACTAAGGAGACTGAGGCAGACGGATGTCTGTGAGTTCAAAGCCAGAATCATTTACAAAATGAGGACTAGGACAGCCATAACTGTAACACAGAGAAACTCTGTAGAAAATGAATGAATGAATGAATGAATGAATGAATAAATACATAAATAAATAAAATAACAACACACACACACAAAGAACTCAGTATATGATGGCACATTTCTGAATGCTGAATTTACATCCTAGACTGCATACATCTCAGTTGGAAAATTAATGCAGAGTAAAATGTTAACCTTACTTAGTAAATGTTAATGGTTGCCCGGCGGTGGTGGCTCACGTCTGTAATCCCAGCATTCGGGAGGCAGAGGCAGCCGGATCTCTGTGAGTTCGAGGCCAGCCTGGACTACAAAGCGAGTTCTAGGACAGGCTCCAAAGCTACTCAGGGAAAACCTGTCTCAAAAAACCAAAAAAAAAAAAAAAAAAAATTAAGCTAATGGTTACAACATAACTTCAAAGCTTGCTAGAAGTCCTCTACCAGCTCATTCTGCAAACATGCTGGCAAAGAGAAAATGAATGAAAAAAAAAAAAGAAATCAAGATGAGCTCCAGTTCACATGGCCTAAAATTTAATGACAGGGTTAGGACTCCACAGCAGAGTTTCGGAGCCGGCTTCCTTAGGAACAGCAGAGAAACTGCTCGCACCCCGTCCTTCCCTCCCGCGTCCCAGCCCCGCAGCTCCTCTGACCTGGGAGGTTCCAGGGCCGCCGGGCTGCGGTTCCCGCCACTGCGCTGTGACTGTGACTTTCCCAGGTCGTCGCCTCACGGTCCCACATAAACTCACCCGTGTAGCCCAGTCCGAGTCCTCTGCCAACAGTCTAGAACCACGAACCACGTGGCTCTCCCAGGGCTTGCAGGCAATGGCAGGATGTCCGCTCCCAGGTCATGCTGGGAATGGCGGGATTTCCGGTCCCTCCCTCTGGGTTTTCAGACCGCACCCATCATGCCATATGACCCCCACCACCACCCACTTCCTCTGCCCTATTCAGCTTCCCATCCTCCTTGCTGTATATAAGTCTGAAAACAGCAAATGGCCCCTGAAGGTTGGTGACATACCTCATTCTGATGTAAACTCACTTCCTCCTCCCCCTCTGCAATGGCTTGTGGGAAATTCTGCTGAGCAAAATATCTTCTCTGCGGGCAGGTTAGTTGGCTCTGTTCAGCAAGCTTAGTATAGACCATCAACACATATGTCACTCTGCCTGTCACGTAGAGGACAGGGAAAGAACAGGGGTATGAAAAGCTGTAAATGGCCGGGCGGTGGTGGCGCACGCCTGTAATCCCAGCACTCAGGAGGCAGAGGCAGGTGGATCTCTGTGAGTTCGAGGCCAGCCTGGTCTACAGAGTAAGTTCCAGGACAGACTCCAAAGCTACAGAGAAACCCTGTCTCGAAAAACCAAAAAAAGAAAAAGAAAAAGAAAATCTGTAATTGAAGTTGGGCATGTGGAGGGGCCCCAAAGCAGCTTGACCACACAGCACCCATGACAGGCTTAGGGGCCTAGACACAGCTTCTGTGAAAGGATTATTGGCAGGTAACACTCAGATCCAGTAAAAGCGTCAAGCTGTTATCACCCAGGGATCCACCCTGGGATGAGGAAGTACCTAGCACCCCAAACATTCCAACCATTAGATAAGGGGGCCAGATGTCCTTGAGTCTAGCACACACCTATTTTTTGTTTTACTAGACAACTGTCAGCCAATCAGAGTCCTGAACTCTGGAAATCCCCTCCCCCTCAACCTCTGCTATGATTTAAAAAACAAAAAACAAAAAAACCCACCCCACCTGAGCTCAGGGCTCTCTGCTCTCACTGTTGTGTCAGAAAGAGGCTCCAAGCTCCAAGCTCCGGAGCTTGAAACAACGGCTCTTTGCTTTTACATGCAGGATCTGGTCTCCGTGGTGGTCTTTTGGGGGTCCCTGTGATCTGGGCATAACAGGCGCAGCTTTGGACTAAGATCAAATGAGCAGGCCTGCTGTAAGCGTGTGGAGTTCTCGAGCCCCTTTGGTCCTCAAGAGAACAGTAAAAGCCCTCAGACCCTGGTACTCTGCCCCTTCCTGCAACGGGTTCCCACTTATAAGTCCTCAAGAGACTCCTGAGATCTATTGCAGAGGCAAGTAAGTGGCCACAGCTTGAGATGGAGGGATGAAACCAATCTATTCCCTCAACCTTCCTTCTTCATCATGAATGCCTCCTCCATAAAATATGTCATGAAAAACTTTAAAATAGAATAATTATAAGATTATACTATGCCTATTCCAGACATTCTATGAAACACAGTGGCCCTGGAGTTGTCATTAAAAACCTTCAATAGCCTTTGGGAGGTAGAGGCAGATGGATCTCTGAGTTCCAGGACAGCTATAAAAAAAAAAAAAAAAAAGACTTAGAAATTCTTAGCAATCAGAAATTATAATAATGAGGGGACTCAACTCAAGATCCAAATTGTCAAACAAACAAAAACTCAAAAAGTAAGTCAAATATTAAAGAAGAGAGAAATGATATGAATATATAAAAAGGAGTTGTTTATTTATCTACATGTGTATACAAAGCACTCTTGAAAAGCAGGCTCCATGCCCAGCAATAGATGGCCGACACAAAATGAACTCACTGGCTGTTTTGGAGGTTTTTATCTCATAATGTTCTGTCAGGTTGTTTGTTTGTTTGTTTGTTTTTTAGCTTACAGGTCCTTCAAATATATACTATGGTTTCTAGTTTAATGATTTTATGGGATCTCCATATGTGTGCGAATGTATGCGTCTCTGATGGAGTAATTTTCTTAATTGAGGGTTCCTCTTCGAAATGGATTCCAGCTTGTGCCAAGCTGACAACACACTCGCCAGGAAAGTACAGCCTTCTCTTTGATACCACTCATTATCTCTTTTTTAGTCCAATTTGTTAGAAATATTAGTTTGGAGATTGTCCAGTTACATCATTCCTCTGTAAATTCTAATATTTTATTTTGTAAAGAAATGTAATCATTAGATTACAAGGAATGTTACCTATCATGTTTCTAATATCTTCAATTATTTTTCTTCTGGCATAAGCCACATTTTATAAAATAAGACAAATTCAAATAACTTCATGCTTCCCTGGAGAGCCAGTGTTAAACATGACTTCTATTGAACTGTGTGATTTACAATAATGTGACCTATTGAACATAGGGAAAACATACACTTATTGAACATGAATTTTAAAAATAGACTTAACACAAGATAAAAATGAGAATTTCATGACTAGTTTATAATAGTGGCTTAGATATAATTATTCAAATTCCTTTTTAATATCTATTTTGAATTAGGTATGAGATACATGTCCATGGCTCATTTAAAATCTCAGTATGTTCAATATTTTAAGGTGAACACCAAAAACCTTGGAGGTTATTATTTTTCCCTCTGCAGATAAAGCAGTTAGGGAATGGATATATTGAAGAATGCACCCTTGTTGCTTTGTGTTCAAAGAAGCCCTCATGCTACCCACTGCCATGTTCTACATTGGAAATAATGTTACAATGTAATGGTCTTGTTGACTAATGTACACTTCTCAGCCTCTTTTGCCCAATGGGTCCACAGGATTAGCAAAGTTAGTCTGAGCATTGCTTTGATATTTTGATCTTTTGTCCCAGGGATGGCTCCAGTATATCCCAGTTTCAAGCCATAATCCATACCTGAAAACCTATCATTTTCTCTGTATGTTTATTCTTTTTTTAAAGATTTATTTATTAATTCGTACACAGAAAAGGGTGCCAGATCTCATTACAGATGGTTGTGAGCCACCATGTGAGTGCTGGGAATTGAACTCAGAACCTCTGGAAGAATAGTCGGTGCTCTTAACCTCTGAGCCATCATCTCTCCAGCCCTGTTTGTTCTTTATTTTGCCTATTTATTGACATGGGCTTTTGTGGAATAAACATTTATTCATAAGGAAAGATACTCATGTTACAATTATGTCATTGGTCAATCATTTATTTATTTATATGTTCATTTTCTTGCATATTTTATGTCCTATTTAATGCTTCACAACTTCTGAAGAGTCATTGGGTTTATCTTTTCAATTTAATCTCATGTTTACTTATGCACAGCCACGAAATTTACCAAAGAATTTCTATTGAGAACATGTCTAGAAATAAATAACAAATATAATTTTATGCAAAAAAAAAGGCTGGGTGTGGTGGCACACGTCTTTAATCCTAGCACTCTGTGAGTTCCAGGCCAGCCTGATCTACAGGGGAAGTTCCAGAATAGCCAGAGCTATACAAAGAAACCACAATAAACAAACAAACAAACAAACAAACAAACAAATAAAAGAGCACCATTGCTTTTAATACGTACCCAGCAACCACCTGTGAGCTGACAACTATCTGTAACTTCAGTTCTGGGGCACCTGATGCTTTGTTCTACACCCCCAAAGGCACCAGGCACAGGTGTAGTTAGTGGACACATACATGCAGAAAAGGCATTTTTTTAACACTGACCTGTACAAATGGACATACAGCTAGCATGTTCTTATTCAGACCTGAGAAGACAATGTAGAAGATTTGTCCTCTACAAAAATTCTAAGCTATTCCTGTGAAAACCTCTCTCCCCAGCATTTATTGTACAACTAGAGAAAGTAATTTTAAAATGAACAAAATGGTGAAAAGCACAGACTTAAAAACTCTGTAGAAGTAGCTCAAATCTAGAGGCCATTTGGAAACATGTTGAAATAGCAGGCCCTGGTGCCACACACAACCTCGTACCCCAGTATGTGGGAGGTTCAGTTATGCAGATCACGGTGTTCAAAGCCAGCATGGTCTACAAAGTGAATCCCAGATCAGGCAAGGCTACATACTGAAAGTCTATTTTAAAAGATTTTTTACCATGACTCAATTTTTTTTTTCTTTTTTAAAGAGAAGACAGCTGGGAGGTGGTACATGCCTTTTTGTTTTTTGAGACAGGGTTTCTCTGTGTAGCTTTGCCCCTTTCCTAGAACTTGCTTTGGAGATCAGGCTGGCCTTGAACTCACAGAAATCCACCTGCCTCTGCCTCCTGAGTGCTGGGATTAAAGGCGTGCGCCACCACCGCCCGGCGGTACTTGCCTTTAATTCCAGCACTTGGAAGGCAGAGGCAGGTGTGAATTTGAGGCCAGCCTTGTCTACACAGCTAGTTCCAGGACAACTAAGGCTCTCACATGGAAACCCTGTCTCAAAACACCGAGAGAGAGAGAGAGAGAGAGAGAGAGAGAGAGAGAGAGAGAGAGAAGAAAAACAATGATCTTTCTGGTTTGAAGGTTGCCACTGAGTGTCCTAACCAAGTGTGAAATGGCCATCAATTCTCCTGAGACCAGTAGACAACAGGGATCAATAGACACATCCTCTCTGCTGTGACAGTAAAGACAGAGGAAACAAACGCCCTTCTATTCACAGGAGCAACAGTTTTAAGGCAAGATCAAGCCACATGTGCCAGCCAACTTCCGCACTCTCTGGAGAATTTAAATCTTTACTCTTGGGCTCAAAGATATTATACATCTCTTCTAATTCTACCTTTCCATACATTTATCAGAGATTCTAGGAAGGAGGTACAGGAGTTTAAATGTCCACTTTCATGTGACTAGTTCTAAGTGGAGCCCACACAGCACTTGATACCTCGATCACTAATTCAGTGCATCCTTTGCAGTAACTGGGCATCAACATGTTTCTACATGTATCAGTCAGAGTGGAAATATTTTCAGAATTCCAGCCCTTAAAATCAGGGAGAATATTTGCCATCAAAAATATAATTGACAGAGGATAGAATGGAAAGAAAGCTGAGCTACAAGGGATATGTTATTTTATTTATTTGTTTATTTATTTTGTTTTTTGGCTTTGTTTTTTGAGAAAGGATTTCTCTGGGTAACAGCCCTAGTTGTCCTGGAACTCTCTTTGCAGACAAGGCTGGCCTTGATCTCACAGATCCTGCTGCCTTTGCTTCCCAAGTGCTGGAATTAAAGGCCTGCATTACTATGCCTGGCAAAATTAACTATTAAAAACTATTTATTTATTTGTTTATTTTATGTATATGAGTGCTCTATCTGCATGAGAAAGGATGATAAACGGTGCTGGTTACTGCGTGGAAAGGTCACTGTCACGACAGAACCCAGTATTAGTTTTAGAGCTTTATTAGGAGGAAGAGGGGTGGGGGAGGACCAAAAGGACCAGGCCTCAGAGCATGTGCAGAGGGCAGAGAGAAAGATGGTCAGAAAGAGACAGAGCAGAGCAGAGCAGAGAGAGGGTGGGGTCTGCACCAGGCTTTTAAGGGCTCCCGGTATGGAGCTACAACATGTATGGGCTGATTATGTGACCACGCTGCGCACACACAGTAGCCAGCACTTACTGATGATGTAATACGCAAGACCTTTTGCTTAACTCCTGAACTGCGCATGTGCAGTCATGCAGCTGAAGTGAGGGCAGAATTCTTTTGTTTTGTTTTGTTTTGTTTTTTTGAGACAAAGTTTCTCTGTGTAGCTTTGCGCCTTTCCTGGAATTCGCTCTGTAGACCAGGCTGGCCTCGAACTCACAGAGATCCACCTGCCTCTGCCTCCCGAGTGTGCCACCGCCACCTGGCTTGAGGGCAGAATTCTAACAGCATGTATGCCTTTATGGCAGAAGAAGGTATCAGATCCCATTATAGATAGTTGTGACTCACCATGTAATTGCTGGGAATTGATCTCAGGACCTCTGAAAGAGCAACCAGTGCTCTTAACCATTGAGCCATCTCTCCAGCCCTGGGACACGTTATTTTAAAAGAGTTAAGCTTGGGCATCAGAAGAAGAAAAAGGAAAATAAGTTAATGAAAATACACATTTTAGATGACATCAGGAGAAGCAGAGCATTACAGGTGTGCAGGATTTCAATATGAAACATTGCCAGAAGAAAAGAGGACACAAGGCTGACTTGGGTGCCATTCCTCACTGTTGTTCTTCTCTGGAATTTTGTCTCAGGAACAATAACTAGACCACTTCTTTACATTTCATATCAACTTATGAAAAATACAAAGGAAAAATAAACATTAAAATCTCTTAAGGACGTTGGCCAGAGAAGCAGTTAGGTTAACTACAGAGATCTTCATTTTTCTTTTTGTTCCCCCAAATCCAAACCCCCAGTCTCATCCCCAGCTCGGCAGCAGACAATCTGCAGTGGCCTCCCAGCCTCCCTTTGACCCCATCTACAGTGAATCATACAGATCTTCCCCTCCTAACTTCCCTCTTCACTCATTACTTTATCCCAACAATTCCAGCTGGCACTCCCTGGGAACCCTAAGGTGTGGTGATATATTGTTTACCCTAATAAAATTTGCCTGGTGTGGTGCACGCCTGTAATCCCAGCACTTGGGAGGCAGAGCCAGGCAGATCTCTGTGAGTACAAGGCCAGCCTGGGCTACCAAGTGAGTTCCAGGAAAAAGGCGCAAAGCTACCCAGAGAAACCCTGTCTCGAAAAATCAAAATAAATAAACAAAAAAAACTGAACAAACAAACAAATAATATAAATAAATAAATAAAAGACTTTGCCAGGCGGTGGTGGCACACGCCTTTAATCCCAACACTCGGGAGGCAGAGCCAGGAGGATCTCTGAGTTTGAGGCTCCAAAGTGAATTCCAGGACAGGCAAAAACTACACAGAGAAACCCTGTCTCGAAAAACAAAACAAAACAAAACAAAAAAAAAATTTGCCTGAAGATCAGAGGACAGAACAAGCCACTAGATTAAACATAGAGGCTGAGTGGTGGCATACACCTTTAATCCTAACACTCAGGAGGCAGAGATCCATCCAGATCTCTGTGAGTTCAAAGCCACCCTGGACTACATGATACTGACTCAGTCTAAGAAAGAAAACAGAGACAGGCAGCAGTGGTGACGCACACCTTTAATCCCAGTACTTGGGAAGCACACACGCCTTTAATGGCTGGGCAGAGAAAGGTATATAAGGCATGAGGAGACAGGAACTAAAGGCTTTTTTTTTTTTTTTTTTTTTTTTTTTTTTTTTTGTCAGAGGCCTTACAGCTAGCTAGAGAGCTCTTTTGGCTGAGGACTGAGAGGCTTTCAAAGCGAGAATTCATGGAGTTGGCAAGGTGAGATGTGGCAGTGGCTTGTTCCCTTGTCTCTCTGATCTGTCAGCATTTACCCCAATATCTGGCCCTGGGATTGATTGATTGATTGATTGATTGAACCCAGGGCCTTGTGCTTGCTAGGCAAGTGCTCCAGCACTGAGCTAAATCCCCAACCCATCCTGGGTTTTTTTTATTAAAAGACCTATTAGAAATTCAAGCAACACTAAGGCCATGCCAGTTAGGGAAATGGGTAGGCTAACAGCAGATCTTACCTCTCCCCTCCCCACATTCTTCCAAGTCCAGTCCTCTGTTCCCATCCACCATATAAACAGACTAAAAGACAAAAACCACATGATCATCTCATTAGATGCAGGAAAGTCCTCTGACAAAATTTAACACTCCTTCATAGTAAAATTCCTAGAGAGGTTAGGGATACAAGGGACATCTCTAAACAAAATAAAGGCAATTTACAGCAAGCCTATAGTCAATATCAATTTAAATGGAGAGAAACTCATAGCATTTCTACCAAAATCAGGAACAAGACAAGGCTGTCCACTCTCTCTATAACTATTCAATATAGTACTTGTAGTCTTAGCTAGAACAATAAGGCAACTGAAGGAGAGCAAGAGGATACAAATTGAAAAGAAAGAAGCCAAAGTATTTTTATTTGCAGATGATGTGGTAGTATATATAAGTGACTCTAACAATTCCGATGAAAAACTACAGCTGGTAAGCTCTTCTAGCAAAGTAGCTGGATACAAAATTAAGTCACAAAGTTCAGTAGTGCATGTATATACAAATCACAAGCAGGCTAAGAAATCACAGAAATAACACCTTTCACAATAACCTCAAAAATATAAAATATCTTTGGGTAACTCTAACCAAGCAATTAGAAGACTTGTAAGCTAAAAACTTTAAGACAAGAAAGAAAAAAATGGAAGATGACATCAGAAGGTGGAAAAAGAGAAAACCCACAGAATAGGATCAAATGAAATTTATAAAGGAAAGAAAGGACTTCAAAATATCAATGAAATATAAAATAACCAACAGAGAGAAATATAAGAAAGAAAAAAAAAACACTATGCATTAAGAACATTAGCCAGGCTGGGTGGTGGTGGCACACGCCTTTAATCCCAGCACTCGGGAGGCAGAGGCAGGCGGATCTCTGTGAGTTCGAGGCCAGCCTATTCGACCAAATGAGATCCAGGAAAGGCGCAAAGCTACACAGAGAAATCCTGTCTCGAAAAAAAAAAAAAAAAAAAAAAAGAAAAGAAAAGAAAAGAAAAAGAGGGGTTTGGGATTTAGCTCAGAGGTAGAGCGCTTGCCTAGCAAGCACAAGGCCCTTTTTTCAAAAAAAAAAAAAAAGAAAAGAAAAAAAGAAACAGAAGATATTAAAAACAAACAGCTTAAACAATTTCATAATGCTGGGTGGTAGTGGCATATGCCTTTAATCCTAGTATTGGGGAGGTAGAGGCAGGCTGATCTCTGCGTTTGAGGCCAGCCTGGTCTACAGAAAAAATAAAATGAAACAAACAAACAAAAAACACATCAGGAGAAGCAGAGAACTAAAGTCTTGCAGGGCTTCAGTATGTAGCTTTTCCAGAAGAAATGTAGATGAGACTGACCTGGGGGCCATTATCTCAAGAAGCAGTTACATTGTTAGATTCTAGTTATCAGCAGAAACTCCATTTTGTCCCAGGCTGTCAGCTGCCATTCTCCCCTGAGCTGCTACCCACAATTTCCTGGGGCTAGGATTTCAATGTAATGGTAATGCTAATATATCTAAGACTTTGATCTCCTTTGATAAACTAAAATTCATGTAGGCTTCAAGGAATCAAAGTCATAAGGCTTGGATCCATCTGTCACAGGTCAAATGAAAAAGTTCCAAATGTAATGTTTTTCTTTAAATTCTTGAATTTTAACCTTCATCCCAAGTCTATGTCTCCAAAGATATCCACTTGGCTGACACACACACTATCCAAGAAGCACCTGCAAATTATAATCTGCTGAGCTCTGGATTTGCTGAAAACCGATGTGAACCAGTCCAGTCGATATGATTGCTCCCCATCACTTCACCTGCATCAGTTAATCAGATGCTTCTGATAAATGCCCCATTGCCCAGTCTTTGACTAGCCTTTGAGCCTTCCTGGGCGCTGACAACATATGTCCCGGTTCAGCTGGAGGCTGCTACAGAAGAGAGTACATTGTTCCTGCCCCCATAACATGCTGAAAAGAAAGCTCCCTGACATAGAGGACAAAATGGCTACCTAGAACGCCAATTGATAACACGAATGGCGGGGCCTTTATTTGCAATTCTACTAATCTTGCTAAGTGCACCCTGCCTGCTGTACTCTATCTCTCACTTCTCCGAAGGAAGATCACTGCTTCAGCTCCTAGTCCTGCAGGCCCAATATTGTCCCCTACAGGACCTGGAACTCTGGCATCAATGATTTGATGACCCACTAGAAGAGGGAGGAATGTTAGATCACAGTTAGCAGCAGAAACTCCATTTCGTCCCTTTTCTGATTGGTTGGCCCAGAACTAGTCTGAACCACTACACCAAAGAACTCCCTGATAACCCGAAAAGTGTATCACCGTGGAAAGTCCCCAACTGCTTCTCCCCATATTACGTTTGATTGGATGGAACTTAGGAGCTATCTCTTCGTGGTTTTCCCCTATAAAACTGGCTGCTGTCCCTGTCTTGGGTATTGCAGTCTGGAGCTGCAACCCTACCACCTTCCTGACATCAGTTTTTCTAAATAAATTGTTGACTTTCTCGAACTCCATCTTTTGTGGTGGATTATTCCTGCATTCTCAGACCCTAACACTATCTGTTGCTCTTCTCTGAGATTTTTGTCTTAGGGAAAAATGTCCAGACTTCCCAACAGTTCATATCAATGTATCTAAACTACAAAGAAATACATAGTATTAAATTACGTTAAGGAACATCAAACCACACAAAAAGACACAAATAATAACAAACACTAGAGTCAATTCAGGAGAAAGAACATAGAGACACAGTGTTAGTGGGAATCCAACTTACTGCAGCCACAATGCAATTCAGCACACAGCTTCTAGAAAAATTTGAGGGAAAAAAGCCATACACGGGGTACATGATTTTAACAGGGCATTCTGACTGTCCTAGAACTCTGTAGATCAGGCTGGCTTGAACTCTGCCTGTCTCTGCCTCTTCAGTGCTAGGATAAAAGGCCTCTCTCTTTTATGCATGTTCTTTTTGCATGTGGTAATGTAATGGTTGCTGGGAATTGAACTCAGGACCTCTGGAAGAGCAGTTAGTGCTCTTAACCTCTGAGCCATCTCTCCAGCCTCCAAAGTTAACTTTTAATAGTTGTTTCTACCTGATTTCTAACATGCATACTATGCCTGATATTTCTCTGTGACTCCTAGCATGTACCCTGTGCCTGCCTGATACTATAAAAAGGGGGCCAGTACCTGCCTCCATTGCCACAGCCCCAGAATTCCAACATTGGCTGTGGTCTCAGCTAGCTGATAAGTTTTTGTACCCACGGTGTTTTATTATTTTTTATTTTTCTGGAATAAAGTTTGCTTCTGGTTTAATAGACTTTGATGATCTGTCCTCCATTATTTCGAGACCTCCGGACCCAACACATGGAAATATTATTTCATATTACTTGGACTTTAAAGCATGAATTACTTCTTACATGTATAAAATACAAGCAAACACCACAGAATTTGCATAATGAGATTCTGAAAATGGAGAAATGGTCCTTTTGTGCTCAACTTGGAGTAAAAATAAGAGTGATCCTAATATTTGTCAGGTGTTAAATACTGAACTAAAGCCATGGGCCTGAAATGTGACAGTTTTCTGAATGCATTCCACGGATGGAAGGTAAAATGATTTTCCTTTAATATTTGTGAGGTTTTCTTTGCTAATAAATCATATAATTTTGGTGTATGGGATTGAAATTTCTCCCTGAAGTGTTGAGTCCCTCCCTGTTCATGAGCAATAGTATTCTGAGGGTCACTGGAATGTGAGTGAATCATGAGTCTGACCGTGAGTTCAGAGCCATGCATGGAGTCAGCCCAGTGTGGATGTTGTCTGTCACTAACAGTTTTGTGGTTGTGTTTCCTATTGTCCCTCTGTCTTTCTCTCTCCTTCCTGCATGCCTCCTTTCTTAGGCTTCCTAAAAAGTATATTCTGTCTGTCTTAATTGCTTTTTTATTGTTCTGACAAAACTCTGTGACCAAGGCAACTTCCACATTTAATTAGGGGCATGCTTACAGTTCCAGAAGGTTAGAGCCCATGACCATGGTGGGGATCACTGCAGCGGGCAGGCATGGCTCTGGAGCAGCAGCTGAGATGTACCTTCTGATCCACAGGCAGAGAGCCAACTGGCGGGAGCTTCTGAAACCTCAAAGCCCGCCAAACACCACACCTCAGCCAACAAGGTCATACCTCCTAATCTTTCCAAAACAGCTCACCAAACTGGCACTGAACTTTCAAATACAAGAGCCTATGGGGCTATTCTCATTCAAACCACCTCCAACGACTAGAGCAGCAAGCCTGGGGCAGTGAGAACCACCTTCCCCTCTTCAGCTGACTCAGCGGTTACTCCTCACAGCAAAGGACAGCTCAGCAGCAGAGCAGCCACCATGCACAGGCTCCTTTACGTCTGAAGAGATTCACACACACACACGTTCCCTGCTACTGTCTCACACTCGTGGGTCCAGGGTCTCACGATAATGGGGGCAGACCATCAAAGTCTATTAAACCAGAAGCAAACTTTATTCCAGAAAAATACAATTATAAAACACCACAGGGCACAACAGCTTATCCACTAGCTGAGACCACAGCCAATGTTGGAATTCTGAGGCTGTGGCAGCTGTGGGGCGGGAGGCTATGAGCCTCTTTTAATAGTAAGGGATAAGCATGAGACATAGACAAAGGAATTTTCACAATTTTGAGGTTAAATTTTTAGAGACAAATTGTTTTAGGTTTTTACAATTTTCTATTAACAAGGTTTTAGGGGGTTTTGGCTAAACAATATTTGTATATACCTGCAGCACTTCTTGACTTAGTTAATTGATGTTTGTTCAAACCTGCAATTTTTCCTGACATAGATGAGTTCCCATAGTGAGGAATATGAAATATGAAACAATGCAAGGCAAGCTGTCATGTAGACCTCATTAACAGTTAACTTTGGTTTCGGTAGTGAGTGGTAGGGGTCAGTGAAGAAGAGCTAACTAACCCCAGGGCTGCAAAGGGCTGCAATCTTTAGTAAAAGAAAACCAACATTTGGGTTGCTGACAGAGCTGCCCATGGTAAAACACGGAGGGGCCCAGTTAAAAGTTAATTCTTTTTTTTTTGCTAGTCAACCTGACGGCTGTTAGTTTTTATTCCTTAAGTTTATAATTATATATTTCTAAATCCCTGGACACTTCAACACCTAAAACTCATCCAGAGTGCAACATCTTTACCCACTTCCTTAAATACAACAACAAAACGAGCCAAACCTGTGTGCTCAGGTGGCCCTGAGAAGGACTTGATATAAAGAAAATTACTGACTGGAGGTTTGTAAGTGCAAGTTCAATCTGCCTGAGTTAGAATCCCAATTTCATTGCCAGGTAATTGATTGCACTCAGCATTGTATCTGAAATAGGAAATACTAGATACAATATTAGAAATATTAGAAACTTAGATAATATTATGCCAGTTGTGAGGTTTGTGTCATGTGCAAAAACATTCTGAAAGAAACCGTTCCAGTATTTTATCAAATGCTGTTAAGATTAGCCTTGCAGGGCAAGCATGGCGGTGCACACTTCTAAACTCAGGCACAGGCAGGCAGATCTCTGGGAGTTTGAGGCCAGCCTGGTCTCCATAATGACTTCGGTGACAATTGGGGGCAACACGGTGAGACCTTGCTGCAAAACTGCAATTACCCTTTCTTTCCTATGCTGAAATAACATGTGAGAGGGTCAGACCTGAGGCTAGAGCACATATATTTCATTGAAGTTCCATGCAAAGTCATTAAAAGCAACTGTTTTCTTTATTAATTTACTTACAGAGTTTGAAAAACATACCTGATTGTGATTTCACATACAAGATAGTAATCGCTAATTCTACAGCTTTGCCAAGAATTTTCAACAATTAGTAAAATGTTTGGTGTTATTTTGAACGAGGTCTCACTACATAGCCCTGGCTGGCCTCAATTCAGAGTTCTGCCTTCTTCTAGCTAGTGCTGGAATTTAAAGGTGGGCCAAAATCCACATCTGGATCCTAAAATGTTTTCTTGCAAATATTCAGGACATGCCAAGTGTCGGTGGTGCATGCCTTTAATCCCAGTACTCAGGAGGCAGAGGCACATGGATCTCTGAGTTTGAGGCAATCCTGGTCTACAGAGAGAATTCCAGGACAGGACTATACAGAGAAACTGTTATGCCCAGATCAGGACCCCAAAGACACCACGGAAAACTGTGGATGTCCAGAATGCAACAGCAAGGTTTATTTTGATTAAGTTTACAAGTTGCGACAGGGAAATTCGTTCCAAAACACTCACTCGTAGCAGTGAGGCTGGGAAGAGCTTGCTCTACCTTTGTGAGGCTAGCTTTTTAAAGGCTAAAACCGCAAGCCCTTCAGGGGTTGGCTTGGGTGCTACTGGGATTGGTTTATTTTTATCTCTGTTCTCTTTTAATTGGGTGAGGGTATGTAACCTTTGAATTTATTGGTTGGGGGGTTACAATTATCATTTTGGGGACTGTCCGGGACAAGTCCCAGGCTTTGTCCTTGAGCTGCCATGGGGGCTGGCTGGCCTAGCACGTACTGACTGTGGGGGCTGGCTCAGTGGTCTGGGCTCTGTCCTTGAGCTGCCCTGGACATAGTGAGGGATCACAGACAGTAAACACCTGGCTGAACTTTGAGCAGTCAGAGTATGTGCAGAAGGGAGCTACTGCAAGGACTATGTCTTTTGTTCATGGCCCTCCCAGAAACTGCTTACTCAAGTCTCAGGAAACTGAAACTGAGGCCTGATCTCTGAGAGAAGACTGAGCAGCCTGTTATGGCATCTGCTTGGTCCTTTCAAAACTATCTAAAAGACAAAACAAAACAAAACAAACAAAAACAAAGACAAAAGGAAAACAAAAAAGCAAATATTGAGGAAAGTAGTTTGCTGTGGATATCGCTCTGTATAAATAAAATGCTGTTTGGCCAGTGGCGGGACAAGAGAGAAGAGAATTCTGGGAAGTAAAGGCTAGGGTGGAGAGATATGGCGAGCCACCGCCATGACTAGGAAGATGTAAGGTAAGCCATGAGCCACGTGGCAAAGTATAGATTAATATAGAAATGGGTTAATTTAAGATAGAAGTAGATAACAAGAAGCCTGCCATGGCCATACAGTTTGTAAACAATGTAAGTTTCTGTGTGTTTACTTGGTTGGTTCTGAGCGTCTATGGGCCTGGAGGGTGAGAGAGATTTGTCCTGACTGTGGGCCAGGCAGGAAAACTCTTAACTACAGTAGTTTTCTTTGGGGAGAGGAGACCCACCTCACCTCACTCATAAGTGCATCCCTACTGTTCATCTGCATGTGGTACAGTAATAATTTTTTCTTGGGACTTTAATCATTCTTGGTAGAAGTGACATAGTTGAAGGGATTTCTCTAACGTGAGTGCTCCAACAGCACTGAGTGGAAGACAGATTTATTCACCAGTGGACTGAAGACAGTATAGTTCCTGAAAAACTTCAGTTTGTATTCTTTTATACACTAAAACTATAAAGTGGGGGAGAGCCAGCAAACAAATGGGACTTTAATGGCCATTAGCTGGAGGCTTTTTCTTTTCTTTTTTTAAATATGGAATGCTTCACGAATTTGCATGTCATCCTTGCACAGGGGCCATGCTAATCTCTGTATCGTTCCGATTTTAGTATATGTGCTGCCGAAGTGAGCACGGCTTTTTCTTTTCAAATGCATATGTTCCAGTTGACAAGAGTAAGTAAGGTGCAAACCACTAAATAAATCAACAAACCAGTATCTAATGATAGGTCTTTTTTTTTTCTTTGTAGCTTTGGCTGTTCAGGAACTCACTCTGAAGACAAGGCTGGCCTCAAACTCACAGAGATCCACCTGCCTCTGCCTCCCCAGTGCTGGGATTAAAGGTGTGCACCACCACCACCGCCACCACCACCACCACCACCACCACCACCACCACCACCACCTGGCTGAAGAAGTATTTTCAAATGATTGGAATGAACAAGAGGTTACAAGTTATTTCCACATGCACAAAATGTTCAAATTCTTGGCACTGGAACTCTGCCATGAACTTACGTAGTTACCGAAACGTCATCAAACAAAAGGGCTTTGATCTGTGTGCACACGAGCTCTGACCTATAGAGCATCTGAAATTGGCACAAGCAGTCTGTCCGATGTTTGGTGTCCCCTGATGATCAGTAGCTGTTCCCTAACTTCCCGGACTCTTGTCGGAGCTCCTCAGCTTTGATGCAACAATTGATACAAATGATCACAGTCATTTGCTACTGCAAATGATGCTTTTCAGTGTCATCTAGCCAACTGTACTTCTGTCAGCCAATTTCAATACTTAGAATACAAAAATGTTTTCAAAGAACATTTCCTTTTTTTTTTTTTTTAAAGCCGAGGATCAAACTCAGGGCCTTGGGCTTGCTAAGCAAGCGCTCTACCACTGAGCTAAATCCCCAACCCAGAACATTTTCTTATTTACTCAAATCAAAATATCCTATTCCACTGAAATATGTGACAATTTTGAATATATTTAGTTTTTTTCTTTGTAGTACACTGGCTTGTGTCTTAGTATTTGTCTATGAATCTTCTATTATCACTATTGTTGGTTTTAATGTGCGGTGCGGTTACCAGTACGAGAAAGGTCAAAAGGCGTGACAAAACCCATTATCAGCAGAGTTTTATTAGGAGAGGGGAGGGGCAGAAGGGAGTGACCAGGCCTGTGGAAGACCCTTGCAGAGAGAGAGAGAGAGAGAGAGAGAGGAGAAGAGGAAGAGGGAGCAGGGGTCTGTGATCCATTTCTTAAGGATTCCCCTGCACATGTGCATATGGGCTTACAGAGCTACACCACACATGTGCACATTGCAAAATCATGTTGCACATGGATTTTGAAGGACATAAGGCCCCTTGCTTGGCTGCTGAACTGCACATGTGCAGTTACATAGCTGCAGGAGTGGCCAGAATTCCAACGACTATGCTCTGCATTTTCACTAAATACTTCCCCAACTTTCTAAAGAACTGAAAATTTAGTTTCCTGCATACCCTTAGAGATTTTTCTAGCTGTGCCCGAGCATATACGTTGTCAGTCACAATATCATCTCTATAAAGTTCTCACCATCTTGCTATTGATAGGTTTTCACTCCACAATGAATGTTTTGAAGAGAGGAAAAAAGGAGTCTTTCTTAAAGCATTTTCTTGGATTTTCCTTCAGGAAGAATTTTCAGATGTCTACTGTTTAGCAATAGGTAAAGACTTTGACAAATTCAGTGAATTTCTTCTGGTTCCCTACAGTGGAATTTCTAATGTGCAATAAATAAAGCACAATGGCAAACATTTATATGACTTCTCTCTAATATGAATTTTCTGTTGTGCGACATTTCAGGAAGTAATTAAAGGCTTGGTGACATTCTTTAGATTAACACAGATTGTCTTCACTATAAATTTTTTGAGGTTGATAAAGTAAAATATTTTAATTAAAGGCTTGCCACATGGTCACATATTGAGAATTTTTCCTCACTATAAACTCTTGATGTTTTCTAAGATTCAAAAATTCCTTCAAAGCTTTCACAAGTTTCTCATGTTCATAATGATTCTCTGGTGTGGAGACTGCTTTGGTCCCTATGGACAGAGCTCTGAAAAAGCTTATACCACATTATTTACTATGGAAAGTTTTCTCTCCAGTATGAATCTTCTGATGTCTTTTAAGGTTTGCCAACGTGGTAAAGGATTTGTCACATTCACTACATTTGTAAGGTTTCTCTCCTGTATGAATTCTGTAATGGATATTAAGATGTGATAAGTGATAGAAGGCTTTACCACATTCTTTACAATCATGAGGTTTCTCTCCTGAATGGATTTTCTGATGTGTTCTAAGAGATGAAGATTTGGTAAATGATTTGTCACATTCACTACATTTGTAAGGTTTCTCTCCAGTGTGGATTCTGGAATGGACTTTAAGGTGTGATAGTTGATAGAAAGCCTTACTACATTCTTTACAACCATGAGGTTTCTCTCCTGCATGGGTTTTCTGATGTGTTCTAAGAGAAGAATGTTTAGCAAAGGATTTGTCACATTCCTCACATTTATAAAGTTTTGCAGCATGAGTGCTCTGATGTCTTCTACAAGTTGAGCAGTGTGTAAAGGACCTGTCACATTGACTACATTTGTAAGGTTTCTCTCCAGTATGGATTCTGTCATGGCTTTTAAGACAGGACAATTGAGAAAAGCCCTTACCACATTTTTTACATTGGTAAGGTTTCTCTCCAGTATGAGTTCTGTAATGGTCTTTAAGGTATGACAACTTATAAAAGCACTTACCACATTCTTTACATTTGTAGGGTTTTTCTCCAGCATGAATTTTCTGATGTATTCTAAGGGTTGAACACTGGGTAAAGGATTTGTCACATTCCTTACATTTGTAAGGTTTCTCTCCAGTATGGGTTCTGTCATGTTTTTTAAGTTGGGACAATATATAAAAAGACTTACCACATTCCTTACATTTGTAAGGTTTTTCTCCAGTATGAATTTTCTCATGTGTTCTAAGAGATGAGCACCTGGTAAAGGATTTGTTACATTCCTGACATTTATAAAGTTTTCCAGCATGCATATTCTGATGTTCTCTAAGAGATGAGCAGTAGGTAAAAGATTTGTTACATTCCTTACATTTGTAAGGTTTCTCTCCGGTATGGATTCTGTCATGTTTTCTAAGTTGGGACAGCATATAAAAGGACCTACTACATTCCTTACATTTGAAAGGTTTTTCACCAGTGTGAATTTTCTCATGTGTTCTAAGAGATGAGGACCGGGTAAAGGATTTGTTACATTTCCAACATTTGTGAAGTTTTCCCTCATGGATGTTCCGATGTTCTCTAAAAGATGAGCAGTAGGTAAAGGATTTGTCACATTCCTGACATTTGTAAAGTTTACCCTCATGGATGTTCTGATGTTCTTTAAGAGATGAGCAGTAAGTAAAAGATTTGTCACATTCCTTACATTTGAAAGGTTTCTCGCCAGGATGAATTCTGTAATGGGTTTTAAGGCTGGAAAACCACTTAAAGGACCTGTCACATTCTGTGCATTTCCATAGTTTCTCTCTAGTACAAGTTCTCTGATGTGTTCTGAGGCTTGAGCAGGTCCTGAAGGATTTCCCACATTTCCTGAAGTAGTGTGGTTTTTCTCCATTATGAATTCTTACCTGTACAAGTTTGGGGGTAAAGCCAAACGACTGATCACATTTGTTATATTTATATTCTTTCTTTCCTATAAAGATTCCATGGCTCTGACTTATGTTTGAAAATAAACTTAAAGGATTTGCCAACATCTTTAGATTTGCAAAGTTCTTCTCCAGTGTGCATGCTTTCATGTCTACCGAAGTGTATTGCTTCAATACAGTCATCGTGTGATTTTGTATCCATCTGTTTTTGTAGCAGTTTTCTGTGGTAGTATTTGTTTTGTACAGTGTCCATTTGGGGGATTCATGAAGCATTTTGCCAAGCTCATTACATTTGCACAACTTCTGTTGAATAGCCACATGCTCAGAGACAATACACTTTGAGTTTTGATCAAAGACCTTCTCAAATTCGCCACGCATCCCTTGGTACTCTAGAAAACGAGCACAATTAGGGTGAATAGGTTTGATGCATGATGAAACAGATTCAATACCTGAGTTCTCTAAGTAAATGCAATTCTCTAGAAAAGAGCTGTTATGGAATAATTTTTTTGTACACTGTGAAGATGTGTCTTTGTCAAGGCACCTTCTGACTGCATTAATAAAAGAGCTTACTGGCCAGTAGCTAGGCTGGAGGTATAGCGGGGATAGCAAGACACAGAGGATGCTAAAAGAAGAAGGGCAGAATCTGAGGAGTCTCAAGTGAGATACAGAGGAAGCAAGAGATAAACATGCAGTGCTGAAGCAAGGTACCACCACGTGGCAGAGCGTAGATAAGAAATATGGTTTAATTTACAATGTAAGAGCTAGCTAGTAACCAGTCTAAACTATCGGCCAAGCATTTATAATTAATAATAAGTATCTGTATGGTTATCTACGAGTGACTACTGAGATACAGCAGAACTCTGCCTACACAGAGCTCTCAGCAAAGACTATCCTTTCACTATCATTGCATGGAAGCTACTGCATGGATGCTCAGAAGAACCTCCACTCTGATCTCCATCACAGATACCAGCCTTTTAACCCTACCTAAACTGTATTTGTAAAAAAAGTAGGACAAATAGTTGAAGAAACAACAGTAAACTTTGGGAACAGAGCTCTCTGATGGATTACATTTGAAAAATGTTACTCTGCCAAATTTCTCCCCTCAGAAATATTACATAACTATTTAAATGCAAAATATCTCCACTTAATAAGTGTACTGCTTACGCATCCTTCCTCAGAATATTCAAATTTCTTTTATTTAAGTTTGAATTTTTTCTTATAAACTTGATAGAGCTAGGTGTGGTGCAGCATGACTTTAATCCCAGAATTTATCAGACAGAGGCAGGCAGGTCTCTGCGAATTCCACTCCAGACTGGTCTACATATTGAGTCCCAGAATAGCCAGAGCTACGTAGAGAGATCCTGTCTCAAAAACAAACAAACAAAAATTGTCGTAGAGATTTTTTTTCTTTTTTTGGTTTTTCAAGACAGGGCTTCTCTATAGCTTTGGAGCATGTCCTAGACTATCTCTGTAGATTAGGCTGGCCTTGAACTCACAGAGATCCACCTGCCCCTGCCTCCCGAGTGCTGGGATTATAGGCGTGTGCCACCGCCACCTGGTGAGATTTTTTTTTTTTGAGCTGAGGATCGAACCCAGAGCCTTGCACTTGCTAGGCAAGCGCTCTACCACTGAGCTAAATCCCCAACCTGAGATTTTTTTTTTTTTCTCAAAGACACATTAAAATCATTGAAAGTTATGGGTGTAAAGAAAATACTTTTGCTAAATATCCAAAGCTGTAGATCAAATGGGGCAGGGATGTCATGGGTAGTTGTTATGCACTCTTTATTTCAAACCCTATACTGTCTGATATCTACAAACTCAGCCCTTTGTTCCCTGTCTTTCCTTAAATAGAAATTCTCAAGGTCACTCACTATTTTCACTGATTTCTAAGGTTATTTTCTGAAAGGATCTTTGTGTGTTTCTCTCATGGAGAAAGCGAATGCATGTAATATGAAGACATGGCTGCAAGAAAGGAAATTACAGAGCTATCCTACTTCATGAACTCATGTTAGATTATAACCTACAACATTATTCCGACTTGAAGACATTAGCAAGATGGCAGTGTAGAAAATTTCATATTCTCATGCTAGCATATAGTACATCACTGACAACACTGTTCAGCACAATTGCTAAAATAGTTAGGAGCTTGCCATTACACAGTAGAATAAGACATTAAGTTTAAGTAA
Source organism: Onychomys torridus (assembly GCF_903995425.1). Classification (NCBI taxonomy): domain Eukaryota; kingdom Metazoa; phylum Chordata; class Mammalia; order Rodentia; family Cricetidae; genus Onychomys; species Onychomys torridus. The sequence goes on along the minus strand of NW_023414046.1, from coordinate 2,534,473 downwards.
GTAAGAAACAAGGATAATCATTTCTTAGATATTCAGACAATTTTTTCTTTCTCTAATTAGAATACTAAAATTAGTGGAAGGCCAAGATAGAAAGCCAAGAGTTGAAAAGCAACAAATTCTGTGTGCGATGGATGGGAGAGAGAAAACTGGAACAGGGCAGGTTTCAAGTCGGCGGCAGAAACAGGGCCCCAAAAATTAAACACAGAACTATGAGACATTCACCAGACAAAACAACCACTTTGCCATTGTCTCAAGGACATATACAAGACTAATTCTGAAAGTATAAAATAGTAACAGTGAGATTCCAGTTCTTCTTGATCAGAACATCAGTGCCACAGACACTGGAACCCAAAAAATGTGTAGGAGCCGGGCAGTGGTGGCACACACCTTTAATCCCAGCACTTGGGAGGCAGAGCCAGGTGGATCTCTGTGAGTTTGAGGCCAGCCTGGTCTACAGAGCGAGATCCAGGACAAGCACCAAAACTACACAGAGAAAACCCTGTCTCGAAAAAGAAAACAAATCAAACAAAAAGAATGTGTAGGATGTGGATGTGTTTTTATATGAAATCACTTTATAACCAGTTGACATATTTTCAGGTGCTAGCTTTGGCAAGCCCTGTAGTATGCAAAAATAAAATAATTATAAAGGATCATGACTGAACTTTATAATAGAATGAAGATAGTAAAAGTTAATATGAAGAGTAAAGAAGTTAAGACAGTCATGAGAAATACAGAAAACTTCCTAAAAAGTGTTAGCATGTTTTTTACTTTCAGTGATTTTCTTAAAATCATACCAAAGTAGAAGATGCAGAATTGCTTCAAGAATTGAGACAGAGTGGCTGGAGAGATGGCTCAGTGGGTGCTCTTCAGAGGACCCATGCTGAATATGTAACATGCATACGGCAACTCCAACCCTTTGTAACTTCAGCTCCAGGACATCCAAGGGTACCAGGTACCCAAGTTGTGTACAGACATACATTCAGAGAAAGCCTCCATACACAAAAATTACACACATAAAGCAGGGGGGTGGGGGTGGTGCACACTTTTAATCCTAGCACACAGGAGGCAGAGGCAGGTAGATCTCTGTGAATTTGAGGCCAGCCTGGTCTACACAGTGAGTTCTAGGACAGGGTTGAAAGCTACACAGAAAAACCCTGTCTCAAAAAAAAAAAAAATTACATAGATACACAAAAATTAAAAAAGAATTGAAACAAAGAAATAAGATTAAAAAATATATATTTCCTGCCATAAATCTATTTCAAATCTAAGGACACAAAATGTTGAAATTTTAATAAGATATCTGTGGTGGTTTCAATGAGAATGCATTTCACAGGCTCATATATTTGCATGCTTAGTCCTCAGCTGATGAACTGAGAAAGGATTAGGAATTGTGTCCTTGTTGGAAAAGTATTGCTGGGAGTGAACTCTAAGGTTTTAAAGCTAACCCAGGCCAGGTGTAGTGACACTCTGCCTGCTGCCTTTGGATTAAGATGTAAAGTACTCAACTACTGTTCCAGCACCATGCCATCCTGCCTCCCACGTGCTCCCCTCCAAGGTGATAACCAACTAACCCTTTGAAACTATACTCAAACCTCCAATTAAATGCTTTCTTTCCTAAGAGTTCCCTTGGTCATGGTGTCTCTTCACAGCAATAGTGGCTAAGACTATACCCCATAGCCCTCATGGACAGCACTTACACAAAAACTGGAACGACACATATTAGAACTACCCATGCACAAGGGTGACTTGCAAATTCATGAAGCATTCCACATTAAGAAGATCAATTTCTGGGCAGTGGTGGTACTTGCCTTTAATCCCAGCAAGAGACAGGTGGATCTTAGTGGGTTTGAGACTAGCCTGGTCACACAAAACTAGTCCTAGGATAGCCAAGGCTAAACAAAGAAATCCTGGCTTGAAATAAACAAAACAAAACAAAGTGAAAACAAAAGAGAAAAGGGATCACATGAATATAGATAACAATGAAGAACTGAAGTATACAAGTAAAAAACAGGCAATTCAAAATCAACACCATCAAAACTAAAATAAAGACTACTAACTAAGAATAAAATGGTCCATTCCCTATAAAGAATTTTATCAATATGGATGCATTTCATAGCATATTTTCCTAATCCATGAAACAATCATTGACAGGAATGAAAAAAAATAACACATGATGATTATAAAACATTTCAATATCTACTATGTAAAGACAGATGATAATATCAGACAGAACGTCAGGTCTGGAAAGAAACACACAAACAGTAGACATGGACTATCACCAGCAGCTCTCCCGAGACTCACCCACATGGAAGGACACCTCAGTCTACTCATACTTAAAAGAACATGCTGCAGGATGAATCCTGTCTCAACTAATTGAACAATCATAAAAAGAAATGAATGTGCTAGGCATTGTGGTGCACGCCTGTAATCCCAGCACTCGGGAGGCAGAGGCAGGCGGATCTCTGAGAGTTTGAGGCCAGCCTGGGCTACAAAGTTCCAAGACAGCCAGGGCTACTCAGAGAAACCTTGTCTGGAAAAACAAACCAACAAACAAAAAAGTTACAGCAATGAAAATCACTTAGTATTGGCCTGAAGTCTGATAACTGAAGACATGAATGGTTACTAAGACAGAATCCTCCTCCCTCATAGTCAAATAAAATTGCATTTGCATACTAGTAGTACTTCCAAGATAATACCTGTGCAATAAGAATAACGTCTTCTAACATTTACAGTAGAATGCATCTTGAGGGCACTGCATTAAGTAACGTGATCAAGAATTAACTCTAGTGAGACAGAACATGGCAAAACCATTTTCTGTTTTTCCTTCTTCTTTCACTGGAATCTCTGTCTGGTTCATTCACTCACCCCTACCTGGTCTGGCACTTGGATTTGCTCCAGACAGGGGACCAGGTCTGCTGTGCATACAATAATACCTGTGTATCAGAAAGTGGCACATGATTTTGTTGGATTCTATAAAACGTATTAGATATCTAAAAAGATGACATAATAGAAATCCTAATAGCTCACTGGTGAAAAGGACTCAGTTGTGGTTCCTAGCACCTGTGGAAGCTCACATCCCTCTGTAACTTTCAGACTCAGGGCATTTGCTGCCTTCTGCTAGCTTAGTTGGGCACTCTGAGCACTCATGTACATGCAGGCTAACACCCATGCATAAAATAAAGTAAATAAAGCTTAAAGCTTAAATAGGGCTGGAGAGATGGCTCAGAGGTTAAGAGTACTGACTGCTCTTCCAGAGGTCCTGAGTTCAATTCCCAGCAACCACATAATGGTTCACAACCATCTGTAATGAGATCTGGCACCCTCTTCTGTATACATAATAAATAAATAAATCTCTTTTTTTTTTTTTTTTTTTGAGCTGAGGATCAAACCCAGGGCCTTGCGCTTGCTAGGTAAGCGTTCTACCACTGAGCTAAATTCCCAACCCATAAATAAATTTAAAAAAAAAAGAAAGAAAAAGAAAAAGTCCTGTCACCTTAAAAAAATAAATAAAGCTTAAATATTTAGGGAGCATTTTCAGTTTCCACGCTGAGATTTGCTTCCTGTTAAGACTGAGTCAAATGCAATGGTGGAAATGGAACTCCAGGATTTGTGGGAATATTATCTCTCATGGAGTACATCAAATGGAAATGGAACATTAGGATGTGGATAGGAATATGGTCAGTTTCTGAATGAATCCAATGCAATGTTGGAAATGATACTTTGGGATGTGGGTGGAAACACCTACTACTGGGTCTGTGAATGAACTGTGGGCCTGAAAAGAAGCCTTCAAAAGGGAGAACATGATGAAAACATCAAATACCAGGAAGACTTAATAGTAAACATTACCTAGATTCCTATAGTTTCTAAGACAGCTACCCAAAGAGTATCCACATCTACACAGTAGGTATATACCAAGGATCAGTTACAAATTCTTTGAGAACAATATCCTCACCCACAGAGATGAGGTTGCTGTAATTCTCCAGCATCACATCAATGTACAAAGCCCTCTGAGCAGAGTCCAGGTATTCCCACTCCTCCTGGGAGAAGTCCACAGCCACATCCCAGAATGTCAACAGACCCTGAAATGAAAATAAATTTACCATGTGTAGAGTACTTTCCTGGGTACAAAGAGTACAAGAGAACTGGGCCATGTTTTCTGCTGTAAATGAAGGAGCACAGTCATTCAGTAAGATGCTTTCTGGAGTAATCACACTCAAAACTGCACTGTCTAACGACGGGAAAATAGGATGACATTATATTCCCAGGAACAATATATTTTTAGGGCATATAAGATATAAATTCGGCTGGGCGGTGGTGGCGCACGCCTTTAATCCCAGCATTCGGGAGGCAGAGGCAGGGGGATCTCTGTGGGTTCGAGGCCAGCCTGGGCTACCAAGTGAGTCCCAGGAAAGGCGCAAAAAGCTACACAGAGAAACCCTGTCTCAAAACACACACACACACACACACACACACACACACACACACGATATAAATTCAAGGTGTGGACAGAGAAATACATCTTTTTTATCAAGGCTGTGTTCGTTTAACATAGAATCACAGTTTAGGCATTTCAAACAGAAGACATGTGATAAGCAAAACTGCGCTTCTAAATGCCAAAATGGTAGACCTCGCTAAAACAGACACTGGATCAACCTTTTCCACAGTTAGGTCTTATTGGACTATATTCTTTTTTTGTTTGTTTGTTTGTTTTGTTTTGTTTTGTTTTTTCAAGACAGGGTTTCTCTGTGTAGCTCTGGAGCCTGTCCTGGAACTCACTCTGTCAACCAGGCTGTCCTCGAACTCACAGAGATCCACCTGACTCTGCCTCCTGAGTGCTGGGATTAAAGGCGTGCACCACCACTGCCTTGCCGGACTGTATTCTAATAAGCTCTGGTGAGCTAAGGATCTAGGATCAATTCTCTAGCTCCACAATTCTGTAGAGCAAGGAGGCAGAACTTGGGAGGCAGAATCTATGGATGAATTAAATGTCAAAGGCTTTTCAAATACCAGGTGTGGTGGAACACATCTTAAATCCCACTCAGGACGTAGAAGTAGGCAAATCACTTTGCATTCTAGGTTTACATAGTGAGTTCCAGACCAAAGTTGCAAAGTGAGACACTGTCTCAATGTAGTAAATAAAGAAATAACATAACATAAATAAATGAGTCATCAGTCTGTCAGAAAGTTCTGGTTTTCTCACAGTAAGGAGGGAGCAGCAACAATCCATACCACTAATGCTCCAGACATTCACTATATAATGAGATTATTTTATGAGAATATTTTGGCAACCCTGAAGTACATATAAACTCCAGGGCTGGGCAGTGGTGGCAACTGGCTTTGATCCCAGCACTAGAGAGGCAAAGGCAGGCATATGTCTGTGAGTTCGAAACCAGCAAGTACAGAGTGAGTTCCAGGACAGTCAGGGCTATAGAGAAACTCTGTCTTGAAAAACCAACCAAACAAACAAAAGAGAGGAGCAAAGAAACTACAATCTGAATCTGCCAACAAGAGCATCACTTTAGGCCAGCGGCTCTCACCCTCCTTAAAGCTGTGACCTTTTAATACAGCTCTAGGTTTGCCAGAGGGGTCATGACCCACAGGCTGAGAACCCTGCTTTAGGCCAAGAGGACACACAGAATCGCAGTACTCTGCACTCATTAGAGAGCTTAAATATTCTGCATGAGGATCACAGCCAGTAAGATCTTGTCTAAGATGACTTTTTCCATAAACAGTTCAGTGACAACAGCAAGGTGCTCCAGGTGTCTGCGTCTGAATATGCACTTTCATAAAACTAGTTTAAGGCAATCTGGTAAGAGGCCTCAAATGGAGCCTCTGCTGAACATGGCCTTCCTGATATATAAGGACACACCCCCCATCCTCTGTAACAATCGGGTATCAACACATTTCTCTAATTATCAATCACAGTGGAAAACATCTTCAGAACCACAGGTCTTGAATTCATTTACCCTTACAAATATAAGCTGGGAAGGACAGATGAAGGGAAGGCTGTGGTACAGAGGTCATGTATATTTACTCAGTTAATCTTATCTGTCAGAAGAAAAGGAGAAACAAGTTTTAGATACCATAAACACATAATTAAAGGCCTGCCGTGTTTTACTATATAACAATTCTGTAGATGAGAAGTGGCATGACACTGACCTGGAATGTATTTCCCGGAGAACCAGCCATTTTTCTCCTTCTTGCACTTTTGTACCAAAGTGTCAAAAAGATAAACCTAAAATTTATATTAAAAGCAGTTAGGAACAAAGTCATAAACCACATAAAAAGACCCAAACACTAGAATAATACCAAATGTCTTGTCAATATCCCTCCAGCCAGGAGACTATGAAACAGTGTGTTTAAAGCCATGATAGAAAACAACCATTAACCATATTATTGCACCCAGGCAACATGTCTCTAACAGTTGGCAAAGAGGTAAGTGCGTTTGGAGACAGTCAGGTGAGTTAACAGGTCATTTCACCCAAACATACTGAAGATAACAAGTAGAGCAGACTATGTACACAGAATGAGAGAAGAGAGGTTGGGGGGGGGGTAGTAGAACTCAGCATTTAAGAGCACCGGCTGCTCTTCCAGAGGATGCAGGTTCAAATCACATGGCAAACTACAATCACCTGTAACTCAGAGAGATATGACGCCCTCAGGCCTTTCAGGCACCAGGCTTGCACATAGTGCACACACACACACACACACAAGCAAAACACTCATACACATAAAAAACAAAATAAAATAAAAACAAAACTGAGAGATATGATGCCCTCAGGCCTTTCAGGCACCAGGCTTATAAATAGTGCACCCACATACACACAAGCAAAACACCCATACATATAAAAAATAAAATAAAATAAAATAAAAGCAAAACCGATAGAGAGAGGAATTATCTAAGAGGATACAGGAAATGAGATACGTGTGAAGAGTAAGTGAATATAGGAGAGCTGGGACTTAATAGGTCAAGTACAACGTAGCCAAAAAGCAAAGCACTGTAACAGAGAAGGAAAAAAAATAGTACCAATAATGCAACCACCTACAACACCACCAACAAAAATATAGGGAAGAAAAATCCTGAGAACCAAGTCTGGGTAGAAACAGAAATGAAATGTCACCTGACAAAGTTCAGCTCAACAAAATCTCATGATGGAATTCCTAAAAGAGCTATGAAGAAATGGAACATGGCTCAACACCATAAAGGACGTTTTGTCAAACCTAGGCCAACAGTACACAGTACGGAGAGAAAACCGAACATCATTGGCAGGAACACTAACAGGACAAAGGCGCACACCTTCTTCAGTTTTACTTAATGTGGAGCTCTGGCGGCTAGCAAGAGAAATTTGAAAAAGACAAGCAAAAGATACACAGATAGGATGTAAAGACACCAAAGTGCTCTTTTCCTCAATGATATGATCACAGGGGTAAAACTCCCTACTGATAGCTGGGCATGGTGGCACACACTTTGATCCCAGGACTCGGGAGGCAGAGGCAGTCGGATCTCTGTGAGTTCGAGGTTAGCCTGGTCTACAAAATGAGTTCTAGGACAGCCAGGGCTGTTACAAAGAGAAACCCTGTCTTGAAAAACCTCCTAAAAAAACAAAACAAAACAAAACAAAAAAAACATACCCCCTCCCCCCGCTACTGACAACATGAGGAACCCTTAGATTTGTCAAATGCTTGAAGTAATGTTGAAAATGCAAAATTAACATATAAAATCACTACTTTTTCCACATATCAATAACAAGAATGTTAAAAACAAAATTAAGAAAATAACCCATAAACATTACCTTAAAATCCACCCAGGAGACAGATGTGGTGGCACAAGCCTCTAATTCCAGGGCTCAAGAAACAGAAACAGGTAGATCTATGTGAGTTCAAGGCCAGAACAGCCAGAGCTACATAGTGAGAATCTTTCTCAAGAGATAGATAGATAGATGGTAGATGATAGACAGACAGACAGTCAGACAGATAGATAAAAATCCATCCAGGAATACTCCTAAAGAATAAGATGCTAATTAATTAATTAACTTTGACTTTTATGATGAAAAATTTAAGGCACTCAAAAAAAGTGATAAAGATAATGAAATGCATTTCCATGCACACCAACGAGGGAAAATGACACAAGGCACAGTATAAATGTATATATTACCAACAGCAGAGATTGATCTATTAATGCTGTGATCTCAGGCCATAATACAGAGCCACATGACCAATAGCACCATGGTAGAGGCAAAAGAGTAGGCCCAGCCCAGGGCAAGGAGAGCAGATCCAGAACCAGCCCAAGCAGCTAAGACCAGCTGTAATTTTACCAAAATACCAAAATCTTAAGCTGCAGGATAGGCAGTCTCTTTAACTGATGGTGTTGGGAAAAGTATCTATCCACATACAATATATGAACCTGGGTCTGATTCTCTCCCCTTGTGCAATGAATAACAGACCTTCATGTATGAGCTGGAAGTATGAACCTGCAGAGTAACATGCAGGAGAAAAATGTTCATATATGGACATAGGGAACTAGTTTTTGAATAAAATTACAGATCACTCGGTATCCACACTCATGGTCCTAAACAATAACAAACAAGGGAGCCGATGCAGGAGGAAGAACACAGAGATACAGTATCAGTAGGAATTCCAACTCATTGCACCCACCATATAGTAAATATGCAACTTTTTTTTTTTTTTTTTCCGAGACAGGGTTTCTCTGTGTAGCTTTGCACCTTTCCTGGAACTCACTCTGTAGCCCAGGCTGGCCTTGAACTCACAGAGATCCACCTGCCTCTGCCTCCCGAGTGCTGGGATTAAAGGCATATGTCACTACTACCTGGTAAATATGCAGCTTTTTGAACAACCAAACAAGCAAAACAAACAAACAAACAAAAAACCATACTGGACTCAATTATATCACATATGTAGTTCTGTGTAGAATTACTACTAATTGAAACACATTCTTGTAAAGAGTGACTTCAGAAATCAGTCTTAAGGGTGATCATAAGAGAAAACCCATAGAAGATGCTAAAATGAAATTTATAAAGTAATTAAATTATAAGAATACCAATGAAAAACAAAAGAACTCAGAAAAAGGAAAAGACGTGTGTGTGTGTGTGTGTGTGTGTGTGTGTGTGTGTGTGTGTACATATACATACAGATAGATTAGATATAGGTTGGTAGATAGATATAGACAGATAGACAGACAGGAAGGAAGGAAGAAAAAAATGAAAACACAGCAATTCACTTCAAACATAATAACACAAAATACTAAGAAATTAAAAAAAAACAAAGTTTACATGCAAGGCAGTGGTGGCACACGCCTTTAATCCCAGGACTGGGAGGAGGATGCAGGTGGATCTCTGAGTTTGAGGTCAGCTTGGTCTACAGCATAAATTCCTAGGACAGTCAGAGTTACACAGAGAAACCTTACCTCAAAAAACAAAACAAAACAAAAATTCCATGAATGTCGGTAAGAGTCAAGAAGAAGGTTAGACATAATTATTGTAGGCCACAGAAAAAGCCAAATCAATCAAAATACAGAGAATATTGATAAAATGTTCCTTCCATTCACTAGAAAGGTTGTGATCAATGAGTGCATTTCACACGATAATTTCCAAAACAGGAAGCCACCACTGGCGGAATGATAGAAAGAATGTAGACAGTGATGCTGGGAAACTTCAGCATCCATTCAACATTCAGTGTTGGATAATGACATCAGTTTTAGTGGGGAAAATGGAGCATCAACAGCACAGGAAAAGGTTACGCCTAGCAGCCTTCCACACAGCAGCAGAGTTTTCTCAAACTTCAGGGAACGTGCTCTACTGTGGCCAAATCTTAGGAACAGACTAAGTCACCAGGAGGAGGTGGTGCTACACGCCTTTAATCCCAGCACTCAGGGAGCAGAGGCAGAGGGATCTGTGAGTTTGAGGTCAGCCTGATCTACAGAGTGAGTTCCAGGACAGCCAGGGCTACACAGCAAAACCCTGTCTCAAGAAAAATAAAAGAAAGAAAGAAAGAAAAGAATCTCTCTTTTCTGACAGAGCTGGAAAGCAGATATTAACAGCAGATGGAAAACAGAAGGAATACATGATGTGAAAATTGACAGGTGGCACGTTCTTATTCAAAAATGAAAAGGCCATGTAGAAGGTTGCCTTCTCTAAAGATTCTAAGAAAATTCCTATCAAAATCTTCTGGGCATTTTTGTAGAAATAGAGAAAGTAATCCTAAAGTGATATTAAATTGTGGGAAACCACAAACATTTCAAAAAGTCTTCAAAGGAAGATCAAACCCAGAGGTGATGTGAAACTCTTGTAAAATTATAGCAACAAAACCACTGAGTGTTGACCTCAAGACAGACAGGCGATATCATTGAGGGAACAATGTACAGGGAGCTTAATACTCTAGAGAGATACTAAACAAATTTTTGATTCTTATCAAAATCCTACTGGCATTGTTTTAGGATGTGGAGAAATTAACCCAAATATTAGATATACAATTTGAAGGAACTACAAAAAAACTGCAAAATTTTTGAGAGCAGAGAAAAACCGAGAGGCATCAATTTTCCTAATTTTATAAATTAAAATTATAGTAATGAAAACTATTTAATATTGATATGAAGAAACTATCAGTGATAAGTATTCAAGAGCAATATCATCAATCACATGCATAGTCAAAAAAATTATATTTGCTTTTTTACTATTAATTCTTTTTGATTGTTTGTGTTTTTTGTTTTTTTGGTTTTTTGTTTTTTTTTTCAAGACAGGGTTTCTCTGTGTAGCTTTGGAGCTTATCCTGGAACTCGCTCTGTAGACCAGGCTGGCCTCGAACTCACAGAGACCCACCTGCCTCTGCCTCCCGAATGCTGTGATTAAACCGGCTGGCTTTACTATTAATTCTTACACAGAAAGTCTCCTAACACCTGTAACAGGATAATCCTGAGGAGATTATTCTCATTAGAGTTCTCCAGAATCATTTGTAATGAAACAGAATGTGGCAAAACTGACTGCATGCCAGTTTCTGCTGGCACTTGAGCTGCTTACCAATCCTTGCCTCAATCAACCCAACACACCTGGATCCTTTGCCACTGTCTCCTCGCTCTTCACCATCCAGGGCTCTTTGTTCTGATCCACAGGTGAGCAGGGCTGGGTGATCAGTGAGTCCTAGACATGAGAAAGAGATTGTTCAGGAAGCACCTGGATTTCGAACACAGCACTGTGCTCACTAGATAGAGAGAAAATGAAATCGAAGATTCTACAAATGGTTCCCCAGCTGTCATGCAGTGCCAGAACACTGAAAATACTTCGAGACCATTTTCAATCACCGCTCAGCTAGGGCTGGCAAGATGGCTCAATGGTTAACAGTACTTGTTGTGTGAATCCTAAATGGTCTTATAATAGAAACCTGGAGACAGATACTAGGGGAAATGCTGAAAGATCAGAGAGACAAAGGAACAAGTCACAGCCTTTTCTCACCTCGCCAACTCCACAAAATCTTTAACTGAATGTCTGAGTCCTCAGACAGAAAGGCCTAATTCCTGTCTCCTCCCGCCTTATATTCCTTCCTCCGCCCAGACATACCACTTCCTGTCTCAACTTCCTAAGTACTGGGATTAAAGATGTGTGATCCCAAGTGCTAGAATTAAAGGTGTGTGCCACCATTGCCTGGCTGTTTTCTTTTTTAAACTGGATTAAAATCCTGTAGTGCAGGGCAGCTTTGGACTCACAGAGATCCTGACAGATCTCTGCCTCCCGAGTGCTGGGATTAGAGGTGTGTGCCACCTCTGTGGCTAACTCTGTGGCTGGCTTTGTCCTCTGATCTTCAGGTAAGGTTTATTTCTTAGATTACAAGTATATCTATTTGTTTGTTTATTTTGTATACAGTGTTCTGTCTGCATGCATGCCCGCATGCCAGAAGAGGGCACCAGATCTCAATATAGATGGTTGTGCCACCATGTGGATGCTGGGAGTTGAACTCAGGGCCTCTTGAAGAGCAGCCAGTGCTCTTAACCTCTGAACCATCTTTCCAGCCCCACCAGCCGGGCATGGTGGTGGCACACATCTTTAATCCCAGCACTCGGGAGGCAGAGCCAGGTGGATCTCTGTGAGTTCGAGGCCAGCCTGGGCTACCAAGTGTGTTCCAGGAAAGACGCAAAGCTACACAGAGAAACCCTGTCTCAAAAAACAAAAACACCACCACCACCACCACCACCCCCTCAATATATATCACAAGTACTGGTTGCTGCTCTGTTAGAGAGAACCAAGAATTGCGTCCCGGCATCCATACAGTGGCTCACAATCATCTCCAATTCCAACTCCAGGGGATCTAACCCCTTTTCCTGGTCTCTGTAGGCACCAGGTATGAAAGTGGTACAGACATACATGCAGGCAAACACATATGAATGAGCAAATTAAAAACAAAACAAAACCTCAAGAGTGGAAATGAAACTTCATGATTGAGCTGGCAATATTATTATATACTATTGAGTCTCTACAAACAGAAATGAAAGAAACCTAACACTTCCCCAAATGAAAAACATGAATAGAGAAAACTTCACAAAAATGTTCTTTCCTGCTTTGAAAATTTTTCACTGTAATATGAGATGTGAGGAACCTGAGGATGAGAAAGAATAATACAAGAAAACTATTCTCATCCACAGTAACCAAACTGCTGTAATTCTGTTGTGGAAATCTCTCTGTAATAAGCAGTCTTAATCCATTGGAGGTGAGAAAGAAGAGGTGTCACTGGTGGACTGAGGTCTCCAGGTCAGTTTGTATTCGCATTTTATAATCTACAACTACAAGGTGGGGCCAGGAGAAAAGTAAGCAGGACTTCCCAAAGGCAGCTTGGGGGCTTTTCAAATGCATGTTAAAGCATGTTAAATGCATGTGGTAAGGTTGCTAATTGTTTCAGCAATTTCTCCAGGTCATTCCGTTCCAAGCAGCACGATGAAGTCCCAGTAGCAAGATCAGCTGTAAAAGCAGAGCTTTAAGTAAATTAAACAAATCAGTAATTCAGTATCTGATAAATGGTCTTTCCCACCTTATTCTACTTCAGTTCTCCAACTCCAATCTCTGTACAAAACCCTTCCTCCTGGGAGAAGTCCACAACAACATCACTGAATGTCAACAAATCCTGAAATAAAAAGCCATGGTTTGAGGAGGGTGGTGGTGATAAACTCCTTGAATCTCAGCACTCAGGAGGCAGAGGCAAATGGATCTTTGAGTTTGAGGCCAGCCTGGTCTGAAGATCTAGGACACCCAGGACTGCAGTTATACAGAGAAACCCTGTTTCAACCCCCCACCCACCAAAAAAGTAAGACTTTGACCAAGTGGCCATGTGCTATTCTTGAACCAAGGAGACAAAAGAAAATTTGAGACTCTTCTGAGGTAGGTGAGTGGTCCCAATTATTCAAAAGTCCTTTGCACTGAGGTGCTGTTCTATTTGGTGCGTTATAACGATGGACATACTGTAGCTTGATAGCCTCACTCTCAGCATGCACAAGGTGTCTTTCTAGATTATAAAATGTAACATTGGCCAGGCGGTGGTGGCGCATGCCTGTAATCCCAGAACTCGGGAGCAGAGGCTGGTGGATCTCTGTGAGTTCGAGGCCAGCCTGGTCTACAAAGCGAGTTCCAGGACAGGCTCCAAAGCTACAGAGAAACCCTGTCTCGAAAAAACAAAACAAAAACCAAAACAACAACAACAACAAAAAGATATAACATTAAGACCTTCACATAAGAGTACAAAATTTTGAGCACTGTATTTACACCATAGAATGAATACATCTCAGATGGAATTAGCCGTAAAATTGTACATAGTAAATGTCAATGCTTACGACCATAACTGTGGAGTTTGCCAAAATATATCTGTGATTCAAACAAATCTACAGTCGATCCTTATGTGATTAATATCTAACAAGCTTTTTAGGTTGACAATCCATAAGCTCTCAATGCCACTCTCCTGAGTAGGGAAGTGGTGGAACACGTTAGTTGAAAAATATGGATAATTTAAAATTTAAGAGCTTTGTTGTTTCGGAAGTAACAAACAGAACACTGTTAAAAACATCAATATAGAAATTCAATTTTGCAACAATATTTATAAGAGACTATTTTTAAAATCTTAAAAGAAAAAATCAGAATCAGTGTAGTTCATACAGTCTAAAATTTGCCAATAGTGAATTTTTTGTGTGAGAGCCGGCTTCCTTAGGAACAGCAGAGAAACTGCTCGCACCCCGTCCTTCCCTCCCGCGTCCCAGCCCCGCAGCTCCTCTGACCTGGGAGGTTCCAGGGCCGCCGGGCTGCGGTTCCCGCCACTGCGCTGTGACTGTGACTTTCCCAGGCCGCCCGCGCGGAGACGGCGGCTCCGGGAGGTTTCGTGTCCCCGCGACACCCCGCCGTGTCCTCCGCACCCAGGTCTGCACTGTGCATCTCCCGGAATCCTTAGGGAAGGGCGAGCTTGCTGCGCCTGCAGCCTTCGGGGCTCCGAGCCTAGCCGGCCCCGGCCACTACGCAGCTGGCTCACATCCCCGCCCACCTACTTCCTCTTTCCGCTCGGTTTCCCAAGCCTAGCGGGGCAGGTGTCCCCTGGGCAGCGCCCTTGAAGTGGGCGACATTCCCAGTTCCACCCTTGCCCTCTGCACTAGCAGTGGCTTGTGGGAAATTCTGTGGCTTCTGCTCCTCCGGCAGGTTAGCTGGCTCTGTTCAGCAAGCTTAACGTAGACAACCAAAATATAGGTGCCATTCTCGCCCGGAGGGGTGGCACTCGCCTTTAATCCCAACCCTTGGCAGGCAGAGGCAGGTGGATGCCTGAATTCAAGGATAGCCTGGTCTACAGAGGGAGTTCCAGTACAGCCAGGGTTACACAAATTCTGTTTGAAAAAAACAAAAACAAAAACAAAAAACTATATATGTATGTCTCTGTGTGTATACATTTGTGTTTATACTTGTATATATGCATTTCCTCTCATGATATATATGAGACATATATACATATATATGTATATACACACATATATGACAGGGAAAATATATATAGGACCGGGAAACAACATGGGTATAAAAAAAGCTGGGCTAGGGCTTGGGGATTTAGCTCAGTGGTAGAGCGCTCGCCTAGCAAGCACAAGGCCCTGGGTTCGATCCTCAGCTCAAAAAAAAGAAAGAAAAAGCCGGGCTCAGCTTTGGACTAAGGTCATAAGTGGGCTGCAGCAAGTGAGTGTGTCATCCTTGAGCAGGGCCACTATGGCCCTCAAAGGGCAAAAAAGTTCCTTCTAACTCTGGTATTCCCGGCCCCTCACTGCGAATTTAGGATGGGTTCAGGCTTACATGATCCTGCCATATGCCAAGAAGCACCTGAGGAATATCTGGGAGGAAAGTGGCCAAGTTTGGGTACAAAAGAATAAAACCAATCCAACTTTCTGAAACCTTCCCTCCTGTGCATCAGTAGCAACAGATGGCTAACAGTAATTTTAATACCTTAAAATATATGATGGAAAAGCTTTAACGGAGGATATTCATGATATGGTAACTCCAGAGAGACTCCAGACATTCTGTGGCACAGTGGCCTTCATTCAGAGTGGTTTGAGCATCGAGGGGAATTAAAAGCTCTTAATATGCAACAATAACATAAAAGGACTTGGTTGGAAATTATATTGTTAACAACCAGAAATCAACTAGTGATGTAGATATGGTTCCAGGAACTCAAAGTCCAAACTATGAAACAGAAAAACCTTAAAAAGTAAAACTCCCCCCCCCCCCAAAAAAAAAGATTCTAGAAAAATGATAAGCTGGGCCTGGTGGTACATGTCTTTAATTTCAGCACTCAGATGAAAGAGGCAGGTGGATCTCTGTGAGTTCCAGGCTCCTTGGTCTACAGAGAGAGTTACAGGGCAGCCAAGGCTGCATAGCAAGACTCTGTCTCAAAACAAAAACAAAATTAAAGGGATATTTCAAAAAGAAATGGCCCATCTTAAAATGAAAAAAAAAAAAAAAAAAAGCCGGGCGGTGGTGGCGCATGCCTGTAATCCCAGCACTCAGTACTTGGGAGGCAGAGGCAGGCAGATCTCTGTGAGTTCCAGTGTCTTTTTTTTTTTTTTCCATCTAAAACACAAAATACAGGTTTAAGATGGAGGTTTTGGCTTTGTGTCTGCTTCCATATCTTATTTGCAGGAATGTTTCCCTCTCAAAGTCATGGACATCTCCAAGGCTCATGGTGAAATGAAAACTTTCTTTCTCAAGATCTGTAAGACCACAACATAGGATGGGAGGAAGGTTACAAGAATATTTTAAATAAGAATGAATATGTATGTTTTGTCCTAACAGTTTAAGAAATGAAAGATGAGGACAATACCATAAAATTTTAGCATGAAGTCATGTCTAAATATGTTATAGACAATTTCTAAAGGATGGCACTTAAGGTTAATATATGTTTATTAAAATTTATTAAAATCCCTGTTATAATGATAACTAAACTGACTTTAGAAACTGTATGTCTAATCAATATAATCACTTAAATTTCTGCTAACTTTGTTAAACATTAACCATTTGGGGGTGAGTGAGTCCTTTTTAACCTTAATCCTTTTTTTTTTTAACTGAGGATCGAACCCAGGGCCTTGTGTTTGCTAGGCAAGCGCTCTACCACTGAGTTAAATCCCCAACCTTTAACCTTAATCTTAATGTTATGTAGAGTTAATATCATAAAGCTGGTAAAGCTGCCCATCAAGGATAAGGGAGTTAAGGAAGGAAAAGGAATATTTTGGTCCTTGCCCTTTAAGCCAGGGCCCCTCTGATAAATTGATCCCAGAGGCCTTGGAGTCTCTGTAGAGAAGATTTTGACCAATATTGTTAGCGTCCCAAGAAATTCCTTTTCCCAAAGTCTGGCATTTAGACAAAAGCAAGCATTCCCTCAAGGATGTAAAAAGATAATTCTTACTTGTTAAAAGGGTCACTCCCATATCCCTGACAAAATGGACGTGTGGCTCTTCCATTAACCTATGACTGTGGTGCCTATTCCAGATGCCTCTGTTTATCTCCACATTCTAAATCCTTCTAACTAATGTTTCCTGCTACTCTCACTCAAGAAAACTCTGGGGAACTGTGGGGTTTGTGGGTAGCCACCCCACACATTTTATTGACTCATTTGTTGATCGACATTACGGCTGATTCTGTGAATTAACAGTGACTATATGTATCTCTAGCCCACAAAGAATTCTTTCCTTTGAGTATTTCCAGGATGACTTTAGTTTTTTTTTGTATTACTTCTCACTACCTTTACATAATGCTGTCCTAATACTCATGTCCATGGACAAGGCACTTGCATGCTACATTAGCCAACATGCTCATCAGCCCTAGTGATGTTTATGATTATAACCATTGTCACCATACTATCTCATTGTTCATTATATCCCATCTTTCTAATAATTATATATGTGGAATCTTATTTATCTGGTAGTCATTTGTATTTGCTTTTGGCAAAATGTCTAGAAAGTATTTAATCCATTTTTAATTGGGTCATTGAAAATGTAATATTATGTTTATAGTTGTATAACTATGTACTTGCCTAGATACAATTGTGTCTTTGTGTATGGATAACCAGATTATGGTTATTTTTTCCTTTGGGAATAGTATTCAAATATTGTATAAAACAAATAGGATGTAAGAGGATGGGAAGACAAGGAAGATCCCCCAGGTCAAACCCAAATGAATCTTAGTAAGCCACCAATAGTTTCATAGTACATTGTTATGCATTACTGTTGACATTGGTGGGGAAGCACTCAAAACTATTATATAGTGTGCTTTTAGAAGTTATAGTACTGATCCGCCATAAAGGTTGAGAAAATACATGGATCTTAAACTGTACTCTTTATTAATGGATAGACTATCATCACCCCTAAGAAGCACTACTCCATTGTGCACTGAGATCCACATTTTATCTGCAGGAAAGGAAATATTCTACAACAGAGAGATGAGTATTTTCCTTTGTGTCTACACTTTACTTAAGAATTTGCCCTAAGTGTTACTATGAATTCCTATGAGTGTCAGTGGAGTGTCTTCAAGGATCGAACTAGATGATCTCTTACATTTTTATCATTAATTCATGGATGAATTAGACAGGACCTCTACTATTGTCTAGGTACACCCCTGCACATCTGTAGTAAGAGTTTTCCTGCCTGTCCCACAGTCAGGACAAATCTCTCTTACCCACCAGTCCCACAGTGGCTCAGACCCAACCAAGAAAGCACACAGAGACTTATATTGTTTACAAACTGTATGACCATGGCAGGCTTCTTGTTATCTGCTTCTTCTATCTTAAATTAACCCATTTCTATTAATCTATACTTTGCCACATGGCTTGTGGCTTACTGGTTACTTTACATGTTGCTTCTCTCATTGTGGTGGCTGGCAGTGTCTCTCTCCAGCCTTCCACTTCCCAGAATTCTCTTCTCTCTTGTCCTGCCTATACTTCCTGCCTGGCCACTGGCCAATCAGAATTTTATTTATACAGAGCGATATCCACAGCACACATCCACACATAGAAAGGAAAAGATTCCACATTAAGCAGTCACTGTAGAGACTCTAAGAGATTTTGGTGATAATGAGGAATGTTTCTCAGGTTTTCTGAGGTGACCAAACTGCCACCTCAGGCAATTACAGCTCTGAGAGAATGTGACATCACAGAATCACAAAGACATAACTAGGGGCCTGTTCTCTGCACCCTTACACAACCTGTGAGCACAAGAGCCCTGAGCTCACTAACTACAGCAGGAGTTCAAGAGTTTATATTTTACTAAGGTAGATAGAATCTCTATGAGGAATGAAAAGACTGTGGGGAAATGATCTTGGGGGTAATGGGCTTCATATTTTTTAACCTAATCCTGGATGATGCCAGGATTAGGAAAGAGGAGTGATTCCTGAGGTATGCACTGAGACAGCAAAGAGTCGCAGCCACTTCTGTGGTATCCTATGTGCATGTAGAGATCTATGACTCCACACTTGAAAAAACATGAAGATACGTCAACGAGGACTACACAAAAATGTGCAGAATCAGTGTATCTAAATTTCAATGAGAATAGAAATATCTTTTACCTTGTTGTCTGAAGTAACAAATTGTGAGAATAAGTATGGCCCTCTGATGATTTGAGTTGCTTTTGGGTGAGACTCTTTCATTTCTAAAATTCCATGGGCAGCATTTAAGGAAGAGCCACCCCCCACCTGCCCATGAGACAGGGTTTCTCTGGTGTAGTCCTGGCTGTCCTGGAACTCACTCTGTAGACCAGGCTGGCCTCCAACTCAGAGATTCACCTGCTTTTGCCTCCTGCATGCTGGGATTAAAGGTAAGTGCTACCACTGCCCAGCTCAGTATTTTTCAGTCTACAAAGAATCTCATATCTTCTCTGGTTTATAAAGTTTATTATCATGTCAATTTTATGAGGTGTCTGTTGTGCTAATTGAATTAATGACTTAAAATGTATATAGAGTGCTGCGGGCCACAGGAATATACCATAAGAACTCAGCTGGTTATGGCAAAGTCATTACCTGGAGGAACCAGGGAATTCCTCCAGAGGAAGTCAAATCCCAAGGAGTTTTTGGTGTTATTTGGCTTGTTATGTATCAGCTGTGTTTTGTTATTAAAATCACGTGTGCCTTCGTAGTTTTCCCAATTGACTTTTCCTGAAGAAGGGCTAACAGTGTGGACTGACCACTCTCTGGACATACACATTCCAGGAATTTGGAGAACAGCCTCAGGAAAGGCTTTCTCTGGAATCAGATTCTCCCTTAGCCACTTTCAAGGACTACAGGAAGCATCACTAAGGTAGGCGCCCAACTTTCAAGGACTAACAGTGATAGCAGCCCACATCCAGGGCACCGGACAGAGAAGAGAAAAAAGAATGGAAGAACTAGATGGGGAAGAACTTGAGAGGAACAAACTGAGATGGGGAAGAACTAGACTGAAGGACTAGAAGAGAGTACTAGAGGAATGAGATGGAAGATGAGGAAGAGCCAGATGGGGAAGTACTAGCTGGGTAAGAACAAGATGAAAAGGACCTAGATGAGGCAGAGTTAAGACGAGAGAATTAAGATAGAACTTAGAGGGAGCAATAGATAAATATAGAGAGAAATCAGGCAAGAAAGGAGCTAGGCATGAGAACAGAACTGAAGCTGTGTATATAGGATGTTATGCCAGAGGAATTAAAGCAAGTGGACTACAGAGCTCGGGGTGCTGAGATTCTATTTCCTGAAAATAGTCCTCGCTGTTAGTAGTTCTCTCTCTTGAGCCCCTGGGATGTATAATATTGAACAGAGAGAGCCGGAAGAGATGCCTCAGTGGCTCAGAGCACTTGTTGCTGTTCCAGAGGATGGGACTCTTGATTCCCAGCACTCACAACCATCCGTAACTCCAGTTCAGAGCGACATTCTCTTCAGAATCTGATGGGCAGCAGGCACACAGGTGCTGCACATTACTACGTGTAGTATATTAACCACTGTTCTGCTGCTGTGGAGACACCACGACCAAGGCAACTCTTACAGAAGAAAGCATTTCATTGGGGGCTTGCTTACAGTTTCAGAGGTTCAGTCCATTATCATGGCAGCCTACATGTGGCTGGAGCCTAGCTGCATCCTGATCCACATACCTAGCAAGAAAGAGAGACGGAGGGAGGGAGACAGACAGAGACACACAGGCACTGTACCTGGTGTGTGCTTTTGAAACCTCAAACACACCCCCAGTGACACACCTTTCAACAAGGCCACACATCCTAACCTTTTTCCAGTAGTGCAACTCCCTGATGACTAAGCATTCAAATACTACAGGAGGCATTATTCTTATTCAAACCATCACATTCAGGGAAGGCATTCAGACTCATAAAATATATCTTTAAAGTGTAGTGTATAGATAAAAATATCAGTGCTTCATAAATACATCTTTTTCTTTTTTAAAGATTTATTTATTATGTATACAGTGTTCTGCCTGCATGCCAGAACAGGGTGTTAGATCTCATTACAGATGGTTGTGAGCCACCATGTGGTTGCTGGGAATTGAACTCAGGACCTCTGTGAGAACAGCCAGTACTCTTAACCTCTGGGTCATTTCTCCAGCCCCATAAATACATATTTCTTACCCATTAAAAATTAGTTTAACCAGGCATGGCGGCACATACTTTTAATACTCTTAATCCCAACACTCAGGAGTCAGAGGCAGATGGATCTC
The DNA here is from genome assembly GCF_903995425.1 of Onychomys torridus. Taxonomy (NCBI): domain Eukaryota; kingdom Metazoa; phylum Chordata; class Mammalia; order Rodentia; family Cricetidae; genus Onychomys; species Onychomys torridus. The sequence continues at coordinate 2,513,278 of NW_023414046.1, read as the reverse complement.
TGTTCAAAGCCAGCCTGGTCTACTTAGTGAGTTCCAGGACACTAGGAACTAGGACAGCCAGATGTACACAGTGAGACCCTGCCTAAAAAAAAAAAAAAAAAAAAAAAAGTGAGAATTTAGAATTTAGTAATTGGTTTCAGTCCTGTAACATATCCTTTTAATTTATACTGACGGCATTTCTCCCAAATGTAAATTCTAATAATTGATGCTAACTCCTTTTTCTGTTAAAGGATGTGCAGGGCTGTGTTTGTGCTTCTTGGTAATCTTTAAAGACACCACCAAAAGCCCCAGGGAGGTCACAGGTGAGTATTGGGTCTACCAAGTGTACTAGCACCTTCGTCTTCCTGTGCTTGATGGTTCATGGTCTGATAAATGTTACCATCCCAGGCAAAGGCAGTAACAATATCACAAAGACAACAGACTTAGGACACTTTTCTGTGGAGCAGCAAAGTGCCTCACCATGCAGTAACGCCATCAGCCCCTGATGTCTTGATTGGGAGTCATGCTCTGGACCACGGTTTTCCTGTCTCTCCTGGTACCAGCAGCAGGTTCTACACATGTGTGAAAACACTGATTCCACCATTCATCCAGAATCTAAGCTACAGAAACTACCCTGCTTCTATGGTAACACCTTTGGGACAGGTAATACTTTGCTCTCATCATTCATGTCTGTGACTCTGTTATATTATCTATGAGTGTTTTGCCAACATGTTTGTATGTACATAATGTTCTTGCCTGGTGGCCCAGGAGTCAGAGGTCTCAGATCCCTTGGAACTTCAAATTTGGAGTTAAAGGTTGCAAGCTACCAAGTGAGTTCTGGAACTAGAACTCCAGTCCTCTGGAAAAACAGTGCTTTTAACCAATGATGGAGGGAATCTGCATTATCCTTTCTTCTCTTCAGCTGACTCCTGAGTATTCTGCTCGCTTTGACTACAGATGGGAAAAACACTCCACAACTCTTTTAATTACATGGATGTTCATAAAGAACATGTGATTACTTACTCATCTCAGAACCTTTAAAGAGTCATGACATTAAAGAGAAATATTAACACACACACATACACACACTATTGTTAAGGGTTAAGAATAAGTCTAATTATTACGGTAAATCTATTAATAATATCACAAATTTCACATTACTAATGTTAAGAGGTCAGTCAAGGGTATAAGGAGATAATCCATGTTTTCATTATGAAGTCTCAATACCATGACTTCTACCCTAAAATTTTGGGAGGAATATTGACTCAGAAGCACTTCTCTGTCTGGCCATTTTCTTCTACACCTTTGCCATTTTCATTCACAGGGCTGGGACCACAAGATCCAAGCAATTAATGGGATGGGCAAAAGAGAGAAGTTGGGTTGGGGATTTAGCTCAGTGGTAGAGCGCTTGCCTAGCAATTGCAGGGCCCTGGATCTGGTCCTCAGCTCTGGACAGAGAGAGAGAGAGAGAGAGAGAGAGAGAGAGAGAGAGAGAAAGTCCCCATCACTGGAGGATTGCTCTTACCTACTTGACCATGATCTAGCTATACTAAATAGAACCTAAGTCAGATATACTGTGTATTCAGCCCATGGATCTCTGTGTTTCTTTCTTTCTTTCTTTTTTTTTATTGGTTTTTCGAGGCAGGGTTTCTCTGTGTAGCTTTGTGCCTTTCCTGGAACTTGCTTTGTAGACCAGGATGGCCTAGAACTCACAGAGATCCACCTGGCTCTGCCTCCTGAGTACTGGGATTACAGGAGTGTGCCACCACTGCCCAGCCAGGTCTCTATGTTTCTAAGAAAGTAAATCACAGGCATGGCTGATCTGTTTTCCTCACCTTCCACATGGTACTGTTATTGCACACTTGAATCAACGGCACCTGTGACCACATGGCAAGTTTGACGCAGCTCAGATCCCAGCATGGCGAGGGAGAGGGGCTCTTTACAGCACTAGCTGGAAACAAACCCCACAAATAGCAAGAGCATGAGAAATGTTAAAGTCATAACCTGTGGATGTGACACATGTACATGTACAGCTAGGAAATCCCAAAGAGTATGCAGGAACACCATTTTTCAGTACTCAAAGTTGGAGAAGTATTTACTCCAACTGAAAAGCACAGTGATTCACATAGAAACACTAAGACACAATCAACATTAGCCAAACAAGTGTGTTGCAAAGAAGAAAACCTAATGAGTAAGTGGATTTGTCCTGAATCTGAGTGGAGTACTATTGGTGAAATTATTAAGGCCACTCCACGTAGTTAAAAGGGAGGTTTATTTGTAGGGTAACTTACAAATGAAGGGGTAGGTTGCAGGGTCTGGCAAAGGTATAGCACAGTCCGGCGGTGTTCTCTGGAGAACTCTGCTCGATCCACCTCCTGCGTCCAGCGTCCCCGAACCAAGAGAGCGACCTCCTCTTGATCCTCGGTCTTCCGCTCCCTCCTCTGCCCCGCCTTGTGGGCGTGATCATTACTGAAGCCTCAATGGGGGTTGGAACTTCCAGGCCAATGCTGGGATGGCTATCCACTACATCTCCCCCTTTTGTCTAAATAAGAAAGTTCTAACCTAATACAAGACTATATACAAAGAGATGGTTATCAAATATTGTCCAGGAGTAATGAGGGATAATGACTTAGATAAATTGGAATTACAATAAGTGCAAACAATATCAAGCAAAAAACACATATTAAAATCCAGGGAAGTCTAGGGCATGGGTAGGTGGCATGTTACAAGGATCATTCCAAAAGGTGTACTATCCTAAAGAACCTGAGTCTAATACTTAATATATTCTATCTAAGGTATTATATATGTATATATACTAAGTTGTAACTATAACTGTTAATCTCCAACCTCATCAAAGACCTGAGAAGGAATATAATAATACCTGAGAAATGGGAGAAGGATGCAAGCAACTTTCGGAAGTCTTGCAAGAGTAGACAGAGACAGCTAGCAGCCTGGACAGTCACCTAATGTTTCTCAGTATCGTTGGTGCATTCAAATTGGCTACAGGCCTAGAGTATCTGACAGACCATTTTCAGAAGCAGGAATTCTGAAAGACCATCTTACCCTGTCTGGCAAAGTATGGTGGTTGCTTTCCTTGTGTCCCGCTTGTCCAGAAAGGACAGCATTTGTACTGTCAGCAGTTGAGGCAAGGGCAGTTCTTTGCCCAGTAGGCCATTTTGTGCCAAGAAGACAAACTTCCAAATGGAAATGTCTTAGAATCCCAACATTCTCTCGGGATCAAATTGGTGCTGCCAGGAGCAATTGTGTCTCACGTCAACAGAATTCTAAATTATTTAAATGCCATATTCTCTAGGTCCATGAAGTGTTTGAAGATTACCTGTCCATCTGGCCTATGTGTTTATAAATCTGGATAACCTAACTAACATAATTATAGAGATAACAAGCATAGGTGACAATAACTCTGTAAGTCTCATCTACCTAAACAACCTAAGGACTAAGGCTTCCTATAAATAAGGCAAACAGTCTGTAAGCAAATGTACAGTAAAAGGACAATGACTTCAAATTGTGACAATACACAAAATATCTTTAACAGAGGTAGGAATGTATAGTGTAATATGCAATATGATAATAATCCTAAATATATATCAGTATACAGAATATCTTAAACAGAAGTAGAACATACATACAGTATGACAGACATAAATTCACATTTGTATCAATATACAAATATTTCAAATAAGAGTAAAAATATGTGTACAATATAACAAACATAGTTCTGCATTTGTATCAATATACAAATTATCTTAAATAGGAATATAAAAAGCTCATATTTGTATCAACATATAAGAATTCATAACAGTGCAAAGGCTGCTATATTACTAAATTTGTTTACTAATGTATATGATAGTCTACCATAATATCTTATACGTATCCACTCCATTTCTTCTTTTCCCTTTTTTTTTTTTTTTTTTGAGACATATTGTCTTTCCTTAAGGAGAGTACTGAGTTTAACCATTTCTTCCACCCCCAACCCTAGAACCATTATCCATAACCCTGAGAAATATGAAACCTAAGGGATAAGGGGCGTCGTGTTCTTAGAATTGCTTCCTGCTGTTTAGGGGGCGATGGTATCTCTGTTGGGTATTGTGAGAAAGCTCAGATAGTTAAATTTCAGATTAACTGTAGATTCTGCAGCAACTCTTAGAGTAATGGGTAAGATTGTCTGAAATTCTGGCAAGAAGTGTAGTATGATGATGATTACCATGGCATCATTCTGGATTGGGTAGAGTTGTTGTTGTTGTTGGGGCCCCATCTTCCTTCTGGAGACTTCAGAGATTGCCTGTGTAGATTGGTACCAATAGATTCTTTCTTTCTGCTGTAAACATCCGGATATCCAAGGCCTTATGATTTCTGGAAGATGGGTATTTCCATTATCCTGGAAAGACAAAAACAGAAGCCTACCCCAACCTTTGATTGTTAACTTTTTCTTACAACCTGAGGAGATGTCACATTGGTGGATGATCTTTTATTTCTCCTTATCAAGGGGTTTCTCCTGTTCGAATCGAATTTTTATCAATTTTGTTGGTATACATAGCTTTTCTTCTCCTGTGGAAACAAAAGCAAAACCTCTTCCCCAACGTAGGACATATCCAGGTTTCCATTCTGAGGTCAACACATCTTTGAAATAAACCGGTTGGTTTAGCTCAGGAGTTTTGTCTGTTGTCCAATGTCTCTCCGCAGCTGTTGTTCCTTTCTCATCAGCATTGAGAAAATTCAAGGTTAATAAAGCACTATGCAATCTATTTCTAGGAGTCATTGTTACCTGTTGCTGTTTATTTAGCATATCCTTTAAAGTTCGATTGGATCTTTCTATGACTGCTTGGCCTGTGGGATTGTGTGGTATACCTGTAACATGCTTTATATTGTAATAAGCAAAGAACTGTCTCATTTTATTGGAGACATATGCCGGGGCATTATCTGTCTTAATTTGTACAGGTATTCCCATGATGGCCATAACTTCTAATAGGTGTGTAATCACAGAATCATCCTTTTCAGAACTCATAGGAGTTGCCCACTGAAATCCTGAATAGGTGTCAATGGTATGGTGTACATACTTTAATCTTCCAAATTCTGCAAAATGAAACACATCCATCTGCCAAATTTCATTTCTTTGTATACCTTCTGGATTGCTCCCTGCAGGTAATGGAGTTTGATTATAGAAGGAACAAGTAGGACATTTTTTCATAATATCCTTAGCTTGTTGCCAAGTAATGGAGAAATCCTTCTTCAAACCTTTGCTATTTACATGGTGTTTCTTATGAAATTCTGAGGCTTCTAGCACATTACCTATTAGTAACTGATCAATCTCATCATTACCTTGTGCTAGAGGTCCTGGCAGACCTGTATGGGATCTGATATGTGTTATATATATAGGATGTTCCCTTTTTCTGATGATGTCCTGCAGTTGTATGAATAATGAAGTTAATTCTGTATTATCAGGAATAAATTCAGCAGTTTCAATGTGTAAAACAACTCTCTCTGCATATTGAGAGTCAGTGACTATATTGAGGGGTTCTGTGAAGTCCATCAGTACCATAAGAACGGCATATAGTTCTGCCTTTTGTACAGAGCTGTATGGACTTTGTACCACTTTACTTAAGTCTCCTGATTTGTATCCTGCTTTCCCTGATTTATTTGCATCAGTATAGAATGTGAGGACTCCAGAAATTGGCTTGTGTCGTACAATGTGAGGAAGGACCCATTCAGTCTTCTTTATGAATTCTATCCTCTTGCTTTTGGGATAATGGTTGTTAATCTCTCCCAAAAAGTTACTGCAGGCTCTCTGCCAGTATTCATTATCTTTCCACAGTGATGAAATTTCCTCATTAGTTAAAGGTACTACAATTTCTGCTGGGTCCATTCCTGTCAACTGACGAAGTCTTAATTTACCTTTTTGAATCAAATCAGAGATCTTTTCTATGTAAGTCTTTAATTTCTTATTTGGTTTACGTGGTAGGAATATCCATTCCAATATAATATCTTCCCTCTGCATCAAAATACCTGTGGGGGAATGTCTGGAGGGGAATATGACAAGAATGCATTTAAGTTCTGGATCCACACGATCCACATGTGCTTCTCGAATTGTCTTTTCTACTAGAGCCAATTCCTTCTCAGATTCGGCTGATAATTCTCTAGGACTATTTAATTCTTTGTCCCCTTCTAGAGTATTAGCCAAATTTTGTAGTCCATCTTTGGGTATTCCCATGATACCCAATAAGTTGGAAATGCTTCCTAACAACTTTTGAAAATCATTAAGAGTGTTTAATCGATCTCTCCTCAGTTGTACCTTTTGGGGTCTAATTTTTTGTAACTCTATCTTATATCCTAAGTAATTAATAGAATCTCCTCTTTGTATTTTTTCAGGAGCAATTTGTAGTCCCCAGCGAGGCAAAATTTTTTTTACTTCTTCAAACATGCTTTCTAATGTGTCTAACTTTGGATCAGCTAATAGGATATCATCCATATAGTGATAAATTATGGATTGTGGAAACTTTACACGAATTATCTCCAATGGTTTTTGCACAAAGTATTGGCATAAGGTAGGGCTGTTTAACATTCCCTGTGGGAGGACCTTCCATTGATATCTCTTGACTGGCTGAGAATTGTTATAATTAGGAACTGTGAAGGCAAATTTTTCTCTATCATTTTCTTGTAATGGTATGGTAAAGAAACAGTCTTTTAAGTCAATAACTATTATAGGCCATTCTTTGGGTAGCAGAGAGGGCAAGGGCATCCCAGTCTGTAGGGAGCCCATTGGCTGAATTACTTTATTAATAGCTCTCAGATCTGTCAGCATTCTCCAATTACCAGGCTTTTTTTTTTAATAACAAATACAGGAGAATTCCAAGGGCTGGTAGATTCTTCAATGTGTTGAGCATTTAACTGCTCTTGAACCAGCTGTTCTAAAGCTTGTAGCTTCTCTTTTGTCAAAGGCCACTGTCCAACCCAGATAGGTTTATTAGTTAGCCATTTTAAAGGTAAGGCAGTTGGTACTTCTGAGAATTCAACAGCAGTTGTGCTCTGTTTGTGTACAGCCTGAATGGTTGGTGACTGGCTTTTATAGCATGTTATGATATTATTCCTAGAAACATGCATTGGCCTGTATTCCTTTTCTGAGAGTGTAGGAATTTTAATCTGGGTATTCCACTGTTGTAACAGATCTCGGCCCCATAGATTTACTGCTACATTCGCTACATATGGCTTCAGCCTTCCTCTCTGTCCTTCTGGCCCTATGCATTCAACCCATCTCGAACTCTGTTTTATCTGAGATAGGGTGCCAATTCCTAAAAGTTGGACATCTATCTCTTGAAGAGGCCAATTTGGATGCCATGATTTTGGTGTAATTATAGTCACATCTGCACCTGTGTCTACCAGGCCCTCCAGAACCAAGCCATTAATTCGAATTCTAAGCTTTGGTCTTTGTTCATTTATGGAAGTCTGCCAAAATATTTGTTTTATTGTGTTCTTTGTAAACTGTGATTCATCTGTCAGAGCTGTTTTATCATCCATTGCAGTATTGGTTTTTACAATAGGCATTGGTTTATTCAGTTGTCCTGGAGAGGAATGTCTTCCACAGTGGCTGGGAATGTTCTTACCACATTTGATTTGGGGGCCTGCAAGAGGCCCCCTGAGGCGTTTCCCGCCAGTAAAGGGTTGCCTCGTATATCTATTTTTGATCTGCACTCACTGGTCCAATGTCGGCCTTTGCCACATCTTCTACATAATCCAGGAGGTGGTTGGGGTCTCCTGTTTAGGCTATTCCTAGAAGGGGTATTACTTCTAGGATTACCCCATGTACAGTTTTTACTTATATGACCTGGTGTACCACATTTAAAACATTTGGTACCACGGGGCCTTCCTTCACCTCTGGGATATGTCTCTCCTATCCAAGCCTCATTACTGTAGTTAAGAGATTCAACACCATTAGTATACTGAATCCATTCTTCCAAAGGAGCTGATCTGATCTTTAATGGTGTAAGTATTCTTTTGCATTCTGCATTAGCATTGTCAAATGCCAAGGACTCAGTTAATACTTTTCTTAATTCTTTATCTGATACAGCTTTTGTTATAGCTGTGTTCAGCCTTTGTAAAAAATCAGTGAAGGGTTCATGCGGTCCCTGAAATATCTTTGTGTATACCTCAGTTGCTTTCCCAGGTTCTGGAATTTTTTTCCCAAGCATTTAGAGCTGCTGTACGGCATAGGGATATTGTATGCTCATCATAAACGGCTTGTACATTCCTGTCAGCAAAACATCCCTCACCAAGTATTTGATCTTGGGAGATCTCAAAACCTCTGAGTTTACCTTGTTGTTCTAAATTTCTTGCCTCTTCTCTCAACCAGCTTTTCCACTGTAACTGCTGGCTATATTCTAGAACAGCTGAAATTAACTGATGGCAGTCATCTGAAATGATTCTTTGTGAGGTAGACCACGAATTTAACATCTGTTTTACGTATGTGGAGTGTATCCCATATGTAACTACTGCTTCCTTTATATTTTTAAAGTCCTTTGTTGAAATTGGTTGTAATGTATATGTCATATATGGCTCGGGGTATGTGTCATCTGCTGGCTTCTCATGGATGATAACAGGATAAGCCATTGTATGAGAGCCATTTGGAGATGTTACAACCTGTATGGTCTTGCCCTTCTGCTTATTAGGTCCCTTGTCATGTTTATTGAGAGTTTCCTCCAGGGCTTGTAAACGAGCACCTAGGATCTGTTCCAGGGAGTAAACCTCCTCTCTTGTAAGGGATTCCAGATTTTTCATGGAATCATGGAAGTTTTTATGTTTTTCTGAAATACATGATTCCATGGACCTTATCTTATCAAGTAATGATAATTTTTCTTCCTTATATAGTGTCTGAGTAGCTACAACTTCACTCTGGAGAGTTAGTGTTCTATCCATTAAATACTCATATTTATTATCAATAAAAGCAATTTTGGGTACAAGCTTGTTTTGTAAATTCTGGTTAGCAGATTCCAGAGAGAGAATCTTTTTATGTAAGTCCTGGTCAGCAGATTCCATAGACAGAATCTTTTTCTGTAAGCCTTCATTGCTAACTTTTAAAGCCTGTAAATCCTGGTTAGCAGATTCCAGAAAGAGAATCTTTTTTTGTAAGCCTTCATTGCTATCTCTTAAAACCTGTAAATCTTGGTTAGCAGATTCCAGAGAGAGAATCTTTTTATGTAAGTCCTGGTCAGCAGATTCCATAGACAGAATCTTTTTCTGTAAGCCTTCATTGCTAACTTTTAAAGCCTGTATCAGTCCCAATAATGACTCATCTTTGTTCTTACTATTAAACCAGTGTTTGAACACTGTGTGAATTATTACAATGAATGTCAAAATGGTACAGGCCAGATATGTCTTAGGGAGGTCATATATTTCCAGGAAAATGTCATTCATCATATAGGCAAAAAGGTTTTTAAATTCTTGTGAGGTAATGTTGTCAGCCATATTACAAGAATTACTCAAAATTTGTTAGTCAGTTTTAAGGTGTAAAATTATCAAGTACTTTTACTTGAAAGAAGCTTACCTTTCCGTGGTTTTGGGGGGTGCAGTAGTACTTTTCAGCCAGCAGGAGGCGTTGGTATAGCTCCAAAGCAAGGCCTGCTAGCGACCTTGGCTGCAGCTGAAGGCAGGAGCCAAGGTGGCGGGGAGCCGGCACTCAGGGAGGAGTGGGAATGCCTCACTCACAGTGGTTTTCGTTGGTCTAGGGGCTAAGCTAGGGAAGTGAGACAGGACTAGCTGTTCCCTTTCTCAGGAATGGGACCGTGTAGGTGTCCCCTGGTTAAATGGAACTTTGCAGGCGGGTTTAGGTGCCCGCCAGCCGCCAGCCGGGAGGAGGCTGAGGGAGGGAGCCGCCTGGGCCTTTGGAATTTGCCCCAAGTGAGCGCCAGATATTGGTGAAATTATTAAGGCCACTCCACGTAGTTAAAAGGGAGGTTTATTTTGTAGGGTAACTTACAAATGAAGGGGTAGGTTGCAGGGTCTGGCAAAGGTATAGCACAGTCCGGCGGTGTTCTCTGGAGAACTCTGCTCGGTCTACCTCCTGCGTCCTGCGTCCAGCGTCCCCGAACCAAGAGAGCGACCTCCTCTTGATCCTCGGTCTTCCGCTCCCTCCTCTGCCCCGCCTTGTGGGCGTGATCATTACTGAAGCCTCAAAGGGGGTTGGAACTTCCAGGCCAATGCTGGGATGGCTATCCACTACAGAGTACAATTAGTTTTCTTTGGAGATATGGCCCCTGAAAGGTTATTTATGGTCTTGCACATTGATTTTACACCCATGTACATACAGTTGGCACTAAGTGAGAGAACTGAATAGCTTGAACTGTTTGGGAGGCATCTAGGCTGTGGGACCGGGACCTGTCCTTAGTGCATGAGCTGGCTGTTTGGAACCTTGGGCTTACACAGGGACACATGCTCAGTCTGGAAGGAGGTGACAGCACCTGCCTGTACTGAATCCACCAGGTTTAAATGAATCCCCAGGGGAGTCTTGGCCCTGGAGGAGATGGGAATGGAGGGGAGGTGATGGGGGAAAATGGGGGCGGGGGGCAGGGGCGGGAGGGGAGAGGACAGGGGAACCTATGGCTGATGTGTAAAATTAAAACACAAATATAATTAAAAAATAGTTTAAAAAAAAGAAAAAAAGGAGCACATGAAGATATGAAGGAATAGTATGGTGGTGGGGGAAAGTTGGGGAGAAGTTGAGGACTTGCAGGGGTGAGTATATGCATATACATGAAATTCTAAATAAATAAACTCAACTCTAATATACTAAGACATTTATTTAAATATAACGGAAAAGCCTAATCTCTGTGTTCAGGTGTGGCTGACCAGGGTTAGATACGAAGAAAAAAATAGTCCTTAGAGGTTTGTAAGTAAAACTTCCAGAACTGTGAATTAGGATTCTAACTTCACTGTCAAGTAATTTCTGTTAAATTCATCATAACACCTCCAACATGAAATACAAACCTTGACAAGATTGTGTGAAATCATATAAGGCTTATGTGCTATGGAAAGATTTTGATTGTGGGCTCTCCAGTGCTTTATGAGGCCTTGCAAATGATCCTGGATTCCTCATTCATTAAACTAGGCTGTGAGAGGTTCAGGCTGGAGGCTAGATCACATTTACTCATTGAGTTTCAACATAAAGCCATTAAACACAGATGTTTTATTTATTTAAAAAATCACCTTATACAGAGTTTCAAAATATTACAAAATTACATTTGGTTTTACAAGAAAAACATAGATTTCAATGGGAGGAATGTTACTTTACTAAGTATGGAGACTTGGTTATTATTCACCATTTTCAAAGAAGGCAAATGTGTGAGTTTCATGGTGTACACTGTTCAACACAACTATACATTCTCTAAGATTCGATTTTATTTTTCTCTGATAGCTCTATTTTTCCACATACATTTCATTGAGAACATCCAGATAGAAATCACTAATTCCATGGATTTGCCACTTTTTTTCAGGGATCTGTAAAATGTTTTTGAGATGCCCCTGCCTCTGCCTGCTGAATGCTAAGATAGCCCTTTTTTCTTCCTATTGCCCAGCATACTTACCTCATATGTAAGTGTAGTCCTCCTTCTCCTGCAAAATAAAGCTCATCTCCATTTGTGTTACAGTAATGAAGTTTGCTTAGGCTACTAACTCTTCATGGAGCTAAAACACACAGCAGGCAGCAAGCCCCAGTGTCTGCCCCTATAACCTCAGAATCCTGCCCACACAGAAAGAGAACTGAACTCTGGGTAACTGAACCATGTGTTACAAATAAAGGGGTAGAATAATGCCTGAAACCAAAGGGATTCCAAGACAGGATTCTGCTCAGGTAGTGAAGGCTGTGTTAAATAGTGAACCAGTAACAATCAGGGGAAAGTGGTTTAAAAAAGGAGTAGTCATAGGGGTTGGGGATTTAGCTCAGTGGTAGAGTGCTTGCCTAGCAAGCATAAGGCCCTGGGTTCGATCCTCAGCTCTGGCAAAAAAAAAAAAAAATCCCTTTGGGTTGGGGATTTAGCTCAGTGGTAGAGTGCTTGCTAGCGCAAAGCCCTGGGTTTGATCCTCAGCTCCACATACAAAAAAGGAGTAGTCTTCACAGGCACACAATGACAGAATTCTCCTTGGCATGGAACACTGTCATGAACCAGTGTAGTTACCAAAAGGTCACCAAGCAGAGGGGCCTTGGTCTGTGCAGAATCTGTACGAAGAAGAGCTTTGACCCAAGGATCCTCTGAATTTGCCCTCAGGAGTCTGTCCATTTGATCTGTGCCCACAGATGGTTAGTGACCAGTCCCTAACTAACTAACTTCCCTGATGCCTGTTCTCAGGTTCATCAGCACTGATGCACCAACAACTGATACACGTTATCATAAAATCATCTGTAAGCAAGAGAGCATGGTATCCAAGTTTAAACAAACCACTGTGTTTACATTTCAGCAAATTCCAATAGTAGTATTACCAAAATGTCGGTAAGAATAATATTATATTACTCAAATAAAATTGTCTTCCTCCACTCAAATACAGGACAAATTCACTTACTCACTTGCTTTTCTTCTTTGTAACACGCTTGTTTGTCTAATGTCGATTGTGTCTTAGTGTTTCTATGTGAATCACTGTGCTTTTCAGTTGGAGTAAATACTTCTCCAACTTTCTTGAGTACTGAAAAATGGTGTTCCTGCATACTTTTGGGGATTTCCTAGCTGTGCATATGCATGTACATGTGTCACATTTATAGGTTATGTCTTTAACGTTTCTCACGCTCTTGCTAGGAGTTTTCTGGGTTTTCCTTTCAGGATGAGTTTTCAGATGTAGCTATAATCTTAACACCAGGTAAAAACTTAAAAAAAATTCAGTGCAGTTCTTGGGCTCTCTAACATGGAATTACAAGATATGAAATTCCTAATGTACAAGACATGAGGATTTCACAAAAGTAGTTTCTTTCTGGTATTAATTTTCTCATGATTTGTCCTCATGATTTTTTTGAGGTTGAACAAGTAAAACATTCTTATGAATAATTTTAAAATATTGCTACAGTTGAAGAATTTTTCTTCAGTATAAATTCTTGGGATTTCTATGATTTAATCATTCCTTAAAAGCTCTTACAAGTTTCTTATGTTCATGTTTTTCTCCAGTATGGATCCTGTTGTGCTTTGTAAGAAGAGATCGCTGGGTAAAGGATTTGTCACATTCTCCACATTTGTAAGGTTTCTCTCCAGTGTGGATTCTGGAATGGGTTTTAAGGTTTGACAACCAATAAAAGGACTTGCCACATACTTCACACTTGTAGGGTTTCACCCCAGCATGAATTTTCTGATGAGCCTTAAGACTCGAGCAGTGGGTAAAGGATTTGTCACATTCTCCACATTTGTAAGGTTTCTCTCCAGTGTGGATTCTGGAATGTCTTTTAAGGTTTGACAACCAATGAAAGAACTTACCACATTCGTTGCACTTGTAAGGTTTCTCTCCAGTGTGGACTCTGTAATGTTCCTTAAGTCTTGACAACAAATAAAAGGCTTTTCCACAGTCTTTGCATGAGTAAGGTTTCTCCCCGGTATGAATTTTCTGATGTGTACTAAGAGCTGTGCAGTGGGTAAAGGATTTGTCACATTCCTTACATTTGTAAGGTTTCTCTCCAGTATGGATTCTGTAATGGTTTTTAAGTTTTGACAACTGAGAAAAACACTTACCACATTCCTCACATTTGTAAGGTTTCTCTCCAGTATGGGTTCTACAATGGCTTTTAAGGTGTGACAACACATAAAAACACTTGCTGCACTCCTCACATTTGTAGGGTTTTTCATCAGCATGAATTTTCTGGTGTCTTTTAAGAGCTGTGCAGCGGGTAAAGCATTTGTCACAGTCTACACATTTGCAAGATTTCTCTCCACTATGGGTTCTATAATGGCTTTTAAGTCTTGACAACTGAGAAAATGATTTGTCACATTCCCCACATTTGTAAGGCGTCTCTCCAGTGTGAATCCTGTAGTGGCTTTTAAGGCCTGACAACCAATGAAAGAACTTACCACATTCTTTGCACTTGTAAGGCTTCTCTCTAGTGTGGACTCTGTAATGTTCCTTAAGTGTTGACAACAGATAAAAGGCTTTACCACAGTCTTTGCATTTGTGGGGTTTCTCCCCAGTATGAATTTTCTGATGTGTACTAAGACCCGTGCAGTGGGCAAAGGCTTTGCCACATTCCTTACATTTGTAAGGTTTCTCTCCAGTATGGATCCTGTAATGGCTTTTAAGTCTCGATAATCGAGAAAAACACTTACCACATTCCTCACATTTATAAGGTTTCTCTCCAGTGTGGATTCTGTAATGGCTTTTAAGTCTAGATAACCGAGAAAAGCCCTTATCACATTCATTACATTTGTAAGGTTTCTCTCCAGTGTGGATTCTGCAATGGGTTTTAAGGTGAGACAACCACTTAAAGGACTTACCGCATTCTTTACATTTCCATGGTTTCTCTCCAGTATGAAGTCTCTGATGTGTACTGAGGTTTGAGCAGCTCCTGAACCATTTCCCCCAGTTGTGTGCTTTCTCTCCACTATGAATTCTTTGTTGCACAAGACTGTGTGCAGAGCCCAAAAGTTTATCACTTTCTGTATGCTCGTGCTCTATTCTCAGAGTGTGGATACTCTGAGTTAGACTAATATTGGAACATAAGCTTAAACATTTGTCATACTCTTTATATTTGAAAAGGTCTTCTCCACTTTTATGCCTGTTTAGGTTTGATGATTCAGTAGAGGCATCCCTGTGGTTACCACATGTGTAGTTGATGCAGTTTTCTGCAGCATCACTTGTGTTATAAGGGGTACACTGGGAGGATTCAGGAATCATTTTGCCAGGCTGATTATATTTGGAGGACTTCTCTTGGATATTCACATGCTGATGGACAATGTAGTTAGAGTCTTGATCCAAGACCTTCTCGAATTTACCACACAGGCAATGGTTCTCTGGGAAATGAGCACAATTAGGGATAATGGGGATTGACTCATGAGTTAACAGATTCAATAGCTGATGTCACCTTAAGTTCTGTAAGACAAGTAATCATTATGTAGAACAGGGCTCTTAGTGGAGGGTTTTTTACTTTCACTGTCTTATATGAGTGTTCAGAGGCTCCATTTGGATCTCCATCACACTGTGGGGGCTGATAACAGAACTCTCACTTCTCTTTAAACTGCATCACTTGCAGAAGGTGGGACAAACAGATGATGAAAAAATAAACAACTTTGGGAAAGGAGCTCTCTGAAGGATTATGTTTAAAATATTTTTCTCTTTTTAAATCTCTCCCACCCCACCCCCAAGAAACAGCTGAAGAATAGTTTAATGCAATACTAAAATGAAAATATTCAACTTACTAAGTGTATTGCAATGCATATTTCTGCTGTACATATTCAACTTTCTTTTAAATATTTCATTAAAAACTCAGTAATGGACCTGGAGAGAAGGGTCAGCAATTAAAAGCATTTGTCGTTTTTTTTCAGATGACTTAGGAAAATTACATGAATTTTTTAACCAGAATTTCCCTAATTTCCTATAGCTTCTAGACAGCTCCAGATAATTTATACACCTATAAACCAAGTAAATACAAAAGCAGGAATTCTGCTAAAAACTGTTCTTACCCACAGAGACCAGGTTGCTATAATTCTCCAACATCACATCAATGTACAAAGCCCTCTGAGCAGAGTCCAGGCATTCCCACTCATCCTGGGAGAAGTCCAAAGCCACATCCCCAAAAGTTAGCAGACCCTATAATGGAAATTTAAGAGTTTTATCATGTGCTACTGAGCAGAATGCTTTCCTAGATATAAGATGTATAAGGACCTAGGGATATTTCTGTGATGTAGATGAGGCAGGAAAATTCTTCCTCTTTTTTTTTTTTTAAAGATTTATTTATTTATTATGTATACAGTGTTATGCCTGCATATATACCTGCATGCCAGCAGAAGGCACTAGATCTCATTACAGATGGTTGTGAGCCACAATGTAGTTGCTGGGAATTGAAGAGCAGCCAATGCTCTTAACCTCTGTGCCATCTTTCCAGTCCCTGGAAAATTATTCTTTAAGATGTTTTTTAGAGCGGATATAGACATAGTTTAGCAGTCAAAAATACTGTGCTCTTCCAGATGTCCTGGGGTTGGTTCCCAGGACCAAGATGGCATCGCATAATCACCTGTAGCTCCAGTTTCACATGATCTATTTATTACCTTCTTCTGGCCTCTAAGGGCACCAGGCATGCAAGTAGTACACAGACATACATGTAGGCCAAAACACCCATACATATAAAAATAAAATTTAATTGTATAGTCTAACTCTATGTGCTGTACAGCAGTTTCCTGAGAGTTTGAAACATTCTGCCCTGTAGAAAAACTCATTAAAACAGGAAGTAAATAACTCACAAATGTCACTCAAATGACCACATTTCTTAGGTCCCTCCCTCCCCAAGAGGATATGAACAATAAAGACTGCTGAAAGCCATTCTCTGACTTTGTAAGCCAAGCTGCAAAGGTGAGCACAGGCCCAGGCCCCCACAAGAAGCAGAGACCAGCCTAGCAGTCCCAGCTGAGCTGCCTAGAAAAGGCTCAGAGACCAAATGAGCCAGGAAAGGACACCCTCCAACCTGTTACTCTGCCGGCCAGCAATGCAATGTGCTCCAGGTTTCCAGGATTTGTGAGATGTCAGCCATGCTGAGGGATGGGCTTTGGTGATGCAACTGTCTGAATCATTTCTACTCTTGTAAGTAACCTCAATAAAATTCATTGTTTCACCAAGTTGGTGGTATCCATGTATCATGGGCTCCTTTTCTGGTGTGTAGACGTGTATGTGTGCATGTCCATCTCCCCAGTCTGTCACACAACACTGAAAGCAGGATGACATAATAATCTCAAAAATGATATAACTTTCAGGGAATATAAGATAAAAATGTAAGATTTAGAAGTAGAAATCTACCATTAATGAAATAGGGGTTTCTGTCACATGGGATCACAGTGTCACATCTCAGATGGAAAGGTTGTGATGAGCAAAATTGTGTCTCTAAATGCTACAACTGTTGATCGTGCTATAATATCGACACTAAATCAATCTTGTCTGCAGCTGGGCCTCACCTGACTGTATTTTAACACCCTTAGCTGGGATGCTATGGTTCTGGTTCAGTGCTGCACCCTTTGTATAACAAAGAGGAAGAACAAGGGAGCAGAAATCATGGGTGAATTAGAAGTTAGAGTTTTGTTTTTGTACACAGTGAAGAGTAACAACAGTCAATACTGCCAATATTCCAAATGCTAACACATGAAGTCGTATAGTCTATGAGAATATTTTTGCCTGAATATATTGGCAATCATGAAGTAAACAGAAAAAAATCAGCATTAGCCACAGTTGATAACAGATATAAATTTTTTTTCTAAATGTATGCACAATGCAATACACACAAATAATAATTTCAGAAGTTTAAAGGTTTTTCTGTGAAGTGGAAGGAATGAATTAAATCAAGTGAAAATATATTAACTCTTCATTGCTTTTCAATTACATTATTGCTCATAAAAGAGGTTCAAAAGAAACTTCAAATTTTTTGTTTATGTAATGTATTTGAGCTGTACTGTAAACTATACAGTCAAGTACTACTTATGTTCTTCCTTCATTTTTCAGAAAATACAAGATGCAATGTTATTATATATTGGTTCTGCCATGAATATAAAATAGAAATTTAAACCTGGGGGCAAGAGAGATGGCTTATTGGTTAAGAACACTTGCTATTCTTGCAGAGGAAACTGGTTCAGTTCCCAGCACACACATGGCTGCTTGCTTGCTACAGCCTGACTCTGGTTTCTAGTGATCTGGAGATCTCTTCTTGCCTCTGTGGGGTCGAGGCACATATATGTGCATGCAAACACTCATGTACATAAAACAAAATAAAGGGCTGCAGAGATGGCTCAGAGGTTAAGAGCACTGACTGTTCTTCCAGAGGTCCTGAGTTCAATTCCCAGCATGCACATGGTGGCTCACAACCATCTGTAATGAGATCTGGTGCCCTCTTCTATCTACATAATAAATAAATAAATCTTTAAAAAAAGAAATAAAAACTTAAATAAGTAAAACATTTTCCAAGAAAAAAAAAATGTAAAACTGGGCTGGACGGTGGTGGTAGCACATACCTTTAATCCCAGCACTCTAGAGGCACAGGCAGGTAGATTCTATAAGTTCAAGGCCAGCTTGGTCTACAGAGTGAATTCCAGGACAGCCAGGGCTACACAGTGAAAACATATCCGGAACCCCCCTCCAAAAAAAAAAAAAAAAAAAAAAGTAAATGTGTCCATTACAGCCTTTTTTCATAATCTCCACCTATGAAAAACAGTAGCTTGGCTAAAGAGAAAAAGAAGGTGATGGGAGAGCTTTCCTCCTCCAAAGGGAAAGATCAGAGCAAAGTAATTACGAGTAATCTTCATTTCTGCATGGAATGTGATGGCTTATGTACATTACTCAACATTCTCAAGAAAATTCTTACTGATATATTCCACATGATGTTACATAAAGACTCAAAATCAGGAGGGGCTACACAATGGGTCACTGTCTGAAAAAACAAAAGATAAAAAGACTCATTTCTCTTGTTTGGGAAGTTATTGCTGAGTGCTGGAATCAAGAGAATGATGTGAGCAATAACGAACTTTCCTGAGACAAATAGATGTCAGGTGTTAACAAACACAGCCACATCATCACTATGATATCACATGCCAGAGAGAGACAATAGGCGACAATGCACATCTCCTTACAGAAACATCAATTTCATGGCATGATCAAGGCACACACGCCTGCCGTCTTCATCACTCAATAGAGGGCATTAGGACCCAATGTGGATCCAAACAGCACATCATCTTTGAATTCTTTTCCAAAAAATTATTAGAGATTCTAGTGAGGAAACCTGATATATCCCTCAAATGGAACCTACAAGGCACACGAGGCCTTAATAACTAATATATAAGAACACAAACCCACCCTTTGTAGCAACTGAACAACAACACATTTGTTTGAATATCTGCCACAGTGGAAGCACGGGTCTTGTTTTCACTGTGAATATTTGCCCTCACACAAAGAGTCTGGAGAGGACTGAATGGAGAAAAGGCTGTGGTACACAGTAGACATGTATTTAAAGAGTTCATCTTGACTATCGGAAGAAAAGGGAATTTATAGGAGACAAACACTTCAGATGACACTATCAGAAGCAGAGAATGAAATGCTTGCAATATGTCTTAGGGTTTCTATTGCTGTGAGGAGAAACCATAAGCAAGGCAACACTTATAAAGGAAAACATTTCATTGGGGCTGGCTTACAGTTTCGGAGGTTTAGTCCATTTTTGTAATGGCAGCAAACACAGTGACATGCAGGCACACATGGTGATGGAGAGAAGGAGCTGAGAGTTCTACATCTTGATCCACAGGCAGCAGAATCGAAAGTGACAGTAGGCCTAGCTGAGACCTCGAAGCCCACTGCCATAGTGACACACTTCCTCCAACAAGGTCACACCTACTCCAACGATGCCATACCTTCTAACAGTGACAATCCCTACACGCCAAGCACTCGAAGACATGAGTCACTCAAACACATGAGTCTATGGGGGCCATTCTTATTCAAAATACCATACAAGATTTTAATATGTAACAATTCTCAAAAAAAAAAAGTGAACATGACACTGACCTGGGATGTATTTACAGGAGAAGTGGCCATTTCTTCTTGTTGCTCTGCTCCGAGTTTCTGTTTCAGTAACAATGATTGGGCCCCTTCTTGCCCTTTCATATCAGGTGTCAAAAATGCAAAACAAAAATTAATATTAAACTCTGTTAAGAAGCAATGTCTAACTACATAAAAAGACCCAAATACCAGAATAATACCAGATGTCTGGTCAACAATCCTTGAAGTGAGGAGAGAATGGAAAAATATATTTAAATACCTGAAAGAAAATAACTGTCAGCCATGTTATTGCAGCCAGAAAAACTATCTCTTAAAATTGGCAGGGACGTGTGTTTGAAGGTAGTAGTCATGAGTTAACACATGCCATTTCACTCAAGCATCACTACAGATAATAATTAGAGGCAAAATATACAGAGATCAGTAGAAAAAAATATTCACAAGAACACTGGAAATAAGACATTTCATTTGAGGAATAGATGAATACAAGAGAGCTAGGGAGTAGTTGACTATGTCTATCCAACACACTGAACCAGAAAACTACCAATTCTAACAAAGAAGAAACAGAAATACTATCTACAATCCAACCAGTCACATCAAAAATATCACAGAGAATAGAAATCATATGATAAAAATGTCATTAGAACATGGAAATGTCTCTGACAAAGTTCAACAAAAACTCGTAATAAAACTTCTAATCAAACTAGGGATGGGCAGTATTGAAACACACCTTTAATCCCAACACTCTGGAGGCAGAAACAGGAAGATCTCTGAGAGTTGGAGGCCAGCATCATCTACAGAGTGAGTTCTACATCAACCAAAGTACACAGAGAAATCCTGTCTTGGAATACAAAAAAAAAAAAAAAAAAAAAAAAACTAGGAATAAATGAAACCCAGCTCAACGAGGTACATATGTCAATCCTAGGGTGAGAGGTCTAAATTTCCCCCATTTTACAACCAGATCTAGGTTTCAATTTTTTTTAAGAGCAAACAAATTTCAGCTTCTTAAACAACAGGCTATTAATCAAACACCCCTGACAGAAAGAATGAGAGAGACAGAGAGAGAGAGAGAAAGAGAGACAGAGAGAGAGAGAGAGAGAGAGAGAGAGAGACAGAGAGAGAGAGAGAGAGAGAGACAGAGAGAGAGAGAGAGAGAGAGAGAGAGAGAGAGAGAGAGAGAGAGAGAGAGACAGAGAACACACGTACAAGGCTTGAATGAACCTTGCAGTACTACGGGACAGTGACCCAAAAAAGGATGGTTCTTGCAACCCTCTGAAACAAGCCCAGACTTGACCAAATATGTCAAAGATAAAAAAAACCTAAAACCTCAGCCTATCAAAAATGTGCTAATATAACTGTTGCCTGCTTAACAAATTATATTTGAGATGACCTAAATGGTCCTAAAATTCCCCTAGCTGTGCTTAAAAGGAGCCTGCAGGCTCCCCTCAGGATCATTGCCATTTTGTACAGGTGTTTGACCATGCATGCTGGTAATAAACACTCTTTGTTCTTGCATACTATTTGAGTCTGGGGTCTTCCTTCAGTGATTCTCAGACCCTTACAAGGCCAACATTATAGCAGAAAGAAAAAAATTTGAACAGCATTACTTCAAAAACTGTAACAAGAAGATGCAATGTGCTCTGCACTTTCACGTAATAAAGAATTATAAGAGCAAGCTGAGAAATTTGAAAAAAACAATAAAGAATGAAAAAACAGAAGACAGATAGGAAAGGATGATATGATCACATACACAAAACTTACTACAGATACCATGGGAAACTCTTAGACCCAATAAATGCTTCAAGTAATACTGAAGAATACACAATTAAAATAGAAACGTCACTCCTTTTGCTATGTGCCAATAATGGGATGTTGAGAAACAAAGAGGAAAAGTAACCCATTCATAGTAGCTTTAAAAAGACTTAGGAGGTATCTCAGAGTTGTTTTGATTTGCATTTCTCTGATGATTAAGGATTTGAGCATTTCTTTAAATGTCTTTCAGCCATTTGTGATTTGTGTTTTGTGAATTCTCGGTTTAGCTCTTTAGCCCAGTTTTCAATTGGATTGTTCAGTATTTTGATGTCTAATTTCTTGAGTTTTTTATATACTGTGGAGATCAATCCTCTGTCAGATGTGGGGTTGGTGAAGATCTTTTCCCATTCTGTAGGCTGTATTTTTGGCTTACTGACCGTGTCTTTTGCCCTGCAAAAGCTTCTCAGTTTCAAGAGGTCCCATTTATTAATTGTTGTGCTCAGTGTTTGCGCTGCTGGTGTTATATTTAGGAAGTGATCTCTGGTGCCAGTGCGTTCAAGAGTACTTCCTATTTTCTCTTCTAATAAGTTTAGTGTAACTGGATTTATGTTGAGGTCTTCGATCCACTTGGACTTGAGTTTTGTGCATGGGGACAGATATGGATCTATTTGTAATATTTTACATATTGACATCCAGTTATGCCAGCACCATTTGTTGAAGAGTCTTTCTTTTTTCCATTGTATAGTTTTGGCTTCTTTGTCAAAAATCAGGTGTTCATATGTGTGTGGATTAATGTCAGGGTCTTCAATTCAATTCCATTGGTCTGTATGTTGGTTTTTATACCAGTACCAGGCTGTTTTTATTACTATAGCTCTATAGTAGAGCTTGAGGTCAGGGATCATGATGCCTCCAGAGGTTGCTTTATCATACAGGATTCTTTTAGCTATCCTGGGTCTTTTGTTTTCCCATATGAAGTTGAGTATTTTTCTTTCCAAGTCTGTGAAGAATTGTTGTTGGGATTTTGATGGGGATTGCATTGAATCTGTAGATTGCTTTTGGTAAAATTGGCATTTTTGCTATTTTAATCCTACCTATCCATGAGCAAGGGATATCCTTGCATTTTCTGATATCGTCTTCAATTTCTTTCTTTAGAGATTTAAAGTTCTTATCAAAAAGATCCTTCACTTGTTTAGTTAGTGTTATCCCAAGGTATTTTATATTATTTGTGGCTATTGTAAAGGCTGATCTTTCTCAGCCCCCTTTTCATTTGTATATAGGAGGGCTACTGATTTTTTTGAGTAGATCTTGTATCCTGCCACTTTACTGAAGGAGTTTACCAGCTGTAGGAGTTCCCTGGAAGAATTTTTGGGGTCACTTATGTATACTATCATATCATCTGCAAACAGTGAATGTTTGACTTCTTCCTTTCCAATTTGTATCCCTTTGATCTCTTTTTGTTGTCTTATTGCTCTAGATAGAACTTCTAGTACTATATTGAATAAATATGGGGCGAGTGGACAGCCTTGTCTTGTTCCTGATTTTAGTGGTATCGGTTTGAGTTTCTCTCCGTTTAATTTGATGGTGGCTGTTGGCTTGCTGTAAATTGCCTTTATTATGTTTAGGAATGTTCCTTGTATTCCTGATCTCTCTAAGACCTTTATCATGAAGGGGTGTTGGATTTTGTCAAAGGCTTTTTCAGCATCTAGTGAGATGATCATGTGGTTTTTTTCTTTCAGTTTGTTTATATGGTGTATTACATTGGCAGATTTTCATATGTTGAATCATCCTTGCATCCCTGGGATGAAACCTACTTGGTCATGATGGATAATTTTTTTCATGTATTCTTGGATTCGGTTTGCCAGTATTTTGTTGAGTATTTTTTCATCAATGTTCACAAGGGAGATTGGTCTGTAATTCTCTTTCTTTGTTGCATCTTTGTTTGGTTTGGGTATCAGGGTAATTGTAGCTTCATAAAAAGAGTTTGGTAGTGTTCCTTCTGTTTCTATTGTGAAACAATTTGAAGAGTATTGGTATTAGTTCTTCTTTGAAAGTCTGGTAGAATTCTACACTGAAACCATCTGGTTATATACCCAAGGAATGCTCAACCATACTACAAAGATAGATGCTCAACTATGTTCATAGCAGCATTATTTGTAATAGCCAGAACCTGGAAACAACCTAGATACCTGTCAACTGAAGAATGAATTAAGAAAATGTGGGAATTGGGGATTTAGCACAGTGGTAGAGCGCTTGCTTAGCAAGCGTAAGGCCCTGGGTTCGATCCTCAGCTACACATTAAAAAAAAAAAAAAGAAAATGTGGTACATATACACAATGGAGTACTACTCAGCAGAGAAAAACAATTACAGCATGAAATTTGCAGGCAAATGGATGGAACTAGAAAAAAATCATTCTGAGTGAGGTAACCCAAACCCAGAAGGACAAACAAACATGGTATGTACTCATTCATAAGTGGATTCTAGATATAAAGCAAAGAACAATCAGACTGCAACCCACAGAACCATGGAGGCTATATATATGGCATGGGGGACCCTAGGATGACTGTAGCTTATGATAAGATTTGGTTTTACTCAATTACTGAGCAATCCTCAATGAAACATTATACTATTAAGATAAGAATTTATACTGTATCAAGCTGATAATAGAAAAATAAATAAATTAATTAATTAAAAAAATAAAAAATGGTGGCGTACACCTTTAATCCCAGCACTCTAGAGGCAGAGCCAGGCAGATCTTTGTGAGTTTGAGACCAGCCTGGTCTACAGAGCGAGATCCAGGAAAGGCGCAAAGCTACACAGAGAAACCCTGTCTCGAAAAAACAAAAAACCAAAACCAAAACAAAAAAAACCACTAAAAAATAAATAAAAGAAAAATTTGAACTATTAAACAAACAAACAAACAAATATATTTTGCTAAAGCCAAAAGGGGGAAACTAGGTGCTCATCATTCCTCTCCACATTCTATTCTTTCCCTTGTTTTATATATTTAAATTTTTTTATTGGTGGATTCTGCTGGAGTATACACTGCAGATAAGCACTGGAGGGCTTCTGTTGCAAATCACCCTCTGGAGCGATGGAAGGATCTTTCTACTGACATTTGGAGGGGACCCGATCTGGTGTTGGTGTGGGCCTGGGGTTCTGTCTATGTCTTTCCTCAGGACAATGAGATTCCTCATTGGATTTCTGAGCGCTGTGTGTGCCCTGTGGCTCCAGCTGAAGCCCAACATGGCAGAAACCTATTGGGCCTTCATGAAAAACTCTCCCCTTCCAACACCATTGGGGACTGAGAGCCCAATATGGACAGCTTTGGCAAGCATTAACATAAGCCTAGGAACTGCAGCCATGCAATTGGATTCTCCAGAAGGTAATGTATGGTAACTGCTTTTTCAAGTATGTTTGAGAACATGTCACCCAGACACCTTATAGATTAAGGATAACCCTGAAGGTCACTGACCTCCATTTATTAACAGTAGCATGCCAGCTAAGCATTTTCCTTTTTACAATCCTATTCAAGCTGGAGTAGTACCTACTTCTTAGGAGTGGCTATGTGCAACATTTTCTGGCCTCCTGATATTCATTTAGCCCCCTTTGAAGATACCTTAAAATTTGTGAGCCTGAATGTTGCCATTATGAGACCATTAGTTCTGCTCCTTCTGAGCTGCCTGTTTTTCCTTTATGGCAGAGCTGCCAGCTTAAGTCTGTTGTGCTGGAATCAAGAAAAATGGACCTCGGCGGTTAGTGTTCCTGCAACTACTGTCTCTGGGATTGCCTGAAATGTAGTAATTGGTTACTACAGCTAGCACAGTGGAGACTCTGGCAGCAAAAGTAGCTACCACAGTTAGTTAATCTTTCATTTTATTGGGCATGACAAATTTAAATCAATAGTTATATACATTTCGATTGGCTTAGAAAGTTATAACTTTACAAACTCAAGTTCCATTTGCTCTCGGGATACCATCTTACAAGAACTCCAATTTGCAGTGAGGCTCGTTAAGGGAGGGAATGGCTCAGTTGCCTTTAGCCTACTGCCTATGGGTGGGTTAAGCCTTCTATTGGTCTTTTCTGTGTCGAACACACAAATTGCAAGCCCAGCGCCACTTAGAGATCTTTGGCAACAGTTAACTCTGCAGCTCTTACAAAATTGAGCCTGTATGATAATGAGTATTCAGACACGGGTAATGTCTGGGGGGCACTCACCAACCTAAGACAGAACGCCTGTGTGGCCTGGACAGGTGTCTCCATGGTGGGTAAGGTGACCTACTGATGTCCCATGCAACCTAAGTCAGAAGCTCATTTTTTAGTAAAAGGGGGTACCTGTTGGGCCCTGGCCCCCATTTTGGGTAACTGTTGCATTGCTTTTTAACCTTGACCTTGATATCCTCCCTATACTAACTCCCTGCAAGATTCCACACTCCTGAATGCTTAAGAGAAGTTCCTTGTCTGTGTATCCTGCATATTGGGCATTAACAGCTTAAATGCAAGACTATAAAACACCAGAACCTCCCGGTTCTCCTATTGTGCTGTAAGCCTACATTTAAGACCTCCTCCCTCCTTCAATAAATGGCATTTGGCATTAAAAAAAAATAGACTTAAGAATAGCCAGGTGGTGGTGTCTACCGCCTTTAATTCCAGTACTTTGGAGGCAGAGGCAGGCAGATCTCTGAGTTTGAGACCAGCCTGGTCTACAAAGCAAGTTCCAGGGCCACACAGAGAAACACTGTCTTAAAAAACCAAACCAAACGAACTGTTAGGGACCAAGATTTCAGGAGCCAAACACGAACCATGGAAAGTACTAGCTAAGCCAGAGAACAAGTCATAAGCCCACCACCCTTCCCCAGAGCAGTAACACCTGTTTACTAACCGGAGGCTCCCAAAGATAAGAACATTCCACAGTCAGGTAGCCTAGCAACAGAACAAATGGCCCCTGACCAGTGACCTTAGCAGACATCTTGCAGTTGCACGACCTGCATGTCTGCCCGTTCTGCACCCCTTCCACGTTCCTTCCCCTTCCCTCCTCCCTGCCCCTTCCCCTCTTATACTATATAAGCCATTCGGAGAGAAATAAAGATTGGCGGCTTGATCAGAATTTTGTCTTGCTGTCTGTTTCTTGTGTCCCCTGTCATTCGCTCCCACAGGTGGGTCGCCCCCGTTGAAACCCCGCTGGCCAGGGCAACCAACCAACCAAACAAAGCCCCATGAAAATTTAGGGAACTGAAGAAGAAAATGAACTTCTATGCACATTCATTGTAAAGAATGACATGGTATATAAATAGTTATCTTACTAACAACAGCAGCCTACAGAATCAATGCAATCCCCATATGCAAAATACTGACATTCTTTACAAAAGTAGAAAACACTTTCTAAAAGTTATATGCAAACAGGAAAGTCACAAATATCCAGATCAATCATGGGAATAATCCTGGGGGTATCACAGGACCTGACTTCAAATTATAATTCCAAGCCAAGTGACATAGACAGCACTATGGTGATATTTGTTTTATTTGTGCTGAAATGTGGTGATACTCTATTTGTATGTTAATAAATAAAGTTTGCCTGGAGATCAGAGGTCATAGCCAGCCATAAACAGAAGTCAGGCAGTAACACATGCCCTTAACCCGCTCACAACATGCTATTAATCCCAGTACAAACCATAGAGACCTGGAGGTCTGTATAGACAGGCAGTGCTGAGGAAGTGAGGTAGCTGGGCTAAGAATCAATGAGAAGGCAGAACAGCAAGGCAATGAAGGTACAGGTTAGACAGGAAGAAGCTGGTTTGGTCCTCTTGGGAAGCTATGGCTACATGGTGAGCTAAGATTAGTTGGTGGCTATCACTCTGATCTCCACAGCTTTCACCCCTGCATTTGGCTCTGTGTTTCTCATTTAATAAGACTGTGGAAATTCGTCTATACAGCACCGTTCTGCACGCAAACAAACATGTAAGAATTGAACAGAACAGAGAACTCACAGTAAAGACAGCTAATTTATGTCAAAGAAGTACCCATGAAAAGAGAGAGCCCCCTGAACACACTGTGCTGGCAAAGGTACAAACTATGTGCAGAGGAATGACATTAGACATACGTCTCTCACCCTACATAGAAATCGATTCAAACTAGATCAAAGACCTTGAAATGTTGCAAGTCCTAGAGGAAAACATGACTTAATGCTTAATAATTCAGAGCTAAGCAAACAGTAAGAGAGATTCCAGAAGCACAGAAATTAACCAGTAGGGGGAAAACCAAAACAAAACCGATAACAGGATTTTGTGGAGTAAAAAGCTGCAAGTACAGAAAAAGAAAGCATCAAAAGGGTGCATAGTAACCACAAGAGTGGGATCGGAGGCTTCGCATAGCAGTTCTCAAAGTGTGGGTCACAATCCTCTCGAGAATTGAACAGTGTTTCATAGGGGTTGCCTAAGACCATTAGAAAAACAGGTGTTTGTGATTCATAACAGCAGCAAAATATTAGTTATGAAGTAGCTATGAAATAATTTGATGGTTGGTGGTCATCACAACATGAGGAACTGTATTAAAGAGTTGCAGCATCAGGAAGGTTGAGAACCATGGCCTTAGTGGGTTCTATATGGGAGCAATATATAGAATATTACATAAATAGAAACACCTGGAGCCTAAGCCACCTAATATAAAAACGGTTTAACAACAACAACAACAACAAAAAAAAAATTAAAGAGAGATCACTCAGTAGTTAAAGAGCACTGGCTGGTCTTCCAGTGCATTTCCCAGCACCCACCATACAGCTCATCGGCATCAGTTACTCCAATTCCAGGGAATCCAACAATCTCTTCTGGCCTGTGTGGGCACCAGGCACACGAAAGGTACAGACATGCATGCAGGCAAAATACTCATACATATAAAATAAGCTGTTGTGTGATATATTTGATTGTGTTCTGACAAATAAAGCTTGCCTGGAGATCAGAGGGCGGAGCTAGCCACTAATACCATGGAAGCTGGGTAGTGTTGGCACACACCTTTAATCCCGGGACTTGGGAGATGGAGACAGGAATATGGGGTGGGTGGAAACAGATTCTGGCCCTTCTGGTCTGAGGACCCAGAGGTTGGAAATCACTGGCGGCTGCTCCTCTATTTCTCTGGTCTTTCATATTGTTACCCCGATATCTGACTCCTAGTTATTACTGATAAGATTAATTTAGACCCAAGCATCGATAAACTATTAACTTCTTTTAAAAAATGAAAACAAAAATCAAAGAGGGGATGAAGAGATGGTTCTGTGGCTAAGAGCGCATCTCTTTCAGAGGATCTGGGTTCAGCTCCCAAGACTCACATGGTGGCATATTACCAGGATAACTGCAGTTCCAGGGGATCTGATGCTTCTTTTGACTACACATGTATAGTGCACACACACGTGTATAGAATAAAGTAAATAAATGTTTATTTAATCCCATCACTTAAGAGGCAGAGGCAGGAGGATCTCTGTGAGGTTGATGCCAGCTTGGTCTACAAAGCAAGTTCCAGGGCCACACAGAGAAACCTTGTCTCAAAAAACCAAAAAAAATAAAAATAAATTAAAGGAACAGTCATCAAAAGGAAAATCACAAAAAGCCAATGTACTCATTTTTAATTTTTTAAACAATTATTTATAAGCTGGGCAGGGTGGCCTCTTCTATGGTCCTAGAGGCAGAGGCAGGCAGAACTATGTTAGAGGCCACCCTGGTCTACAAAGTGAGTTCCAGGACAGCCAAAGCTGTTGAACAGAGAAACCCTGTCTCAGACAACAACAGAATTATTTATTTCTATTTTATGTGTATGAATGTTTGCCCTGCATGTGTGAATATGTATTATGTGAGTGTTGGTACCCTTGGAGAACAGAGTACATTTGATACACTGGAACTGGAAACATAGACAGTTATGAGCTACCACGTAGGTTTTGGGAAACAAATCCAGGTCCTTTAGAAGAGTAACACGTGTTTTTTTGTTATTTGTTTGTTTGTACCTTTTGTTGAAATTGATTTTTTCCCTCCCATAATATATCCTGATTTCGTTTTCTCCTCCATCTACTCCTCCAGTTTCTCCCCACTTCCCTCCCTTCTGGATCTATCCCCTTTCTGTCTCTGATCAGAAAACAAACAGGCTTCTGATATATATATATATATCAATATCATACTGAGATAAAACAAAAACTAACACACCAGAATTGGATAAAACAAATTGAAGGAAAGGAAGCCAAGAGAAGGCATAAGAGGCAGAGAGAGACCTGTTAGTTCACACACTCAGTGATCTCATAAAACCACTAAACTGGAAGCCATTTTATATATATATATACATACATACAAAGGACCTGTAGGGTAAAAAGAGAGAAATAAAAATAAAAAAATAAAAAGTAAAAAGGAAAATCCCTGACACAACCTTGTGAGAAAAGGAGGACACTCCAAAGATGCCAATGAGTTCATTTTCTGTTGGCCATCTACTGCTGGGCATATATAGAAGACTGTTCTTAGCTGTTAACTTAACCATCTCTTCTGCCACCCATTTTGTTTTTTTTAAGTGTTTATGACCCTTAGCCATGATGTAATTACAAACTCAAAACCAACTGATACTTCTTCTCACCCTATTCAGAATGATTAAGGTAGAGGAGTTATGGGGTACGCATTTACTCCCATTACTCCAGGTTAAAAGGCAGGTGGATTTCTATGACTCAATGCCAGCCTGGTCTACACAGTGAGTTCCAGGCCAGCCAGAACTACACAGTGAGACTATCAAAAATAAATAAATAAATAAAGGAAGGAAGGAAGGAAGGAAGAAAAAGAAATGGCAACAAAACCTTGCTGTTAGATATCGTTCTATATGCTGTGAATATGTGTTTCTCTGATTGATAACTAAAACACTAATTGGCCCATAGCCAGACAGGAATTATAGGTGGGGTAAGTCGTCGAGGAGAAATCTAGGAAGAGGAAGGCTGAGTCAGGAGTTGCCAGCCAGACACAGAGGAAGCAAGATGTGAAGGCAGAACTGAGAAAAGGTACCAAGTCACACGGCTAAACATAGATAAGAATTATGGGTTAATTTAAGTGTAAGAGGTAGTCAGTAGTTAGCCTGAGCTAATGGCCGAACAGTTATAATTAATATAAGCCTCTGTGTGCTTACTTGGGGGATGCAAGTAGGAGAGATTTGTCCTGACCTCCAGCTGGCCAGGTCACAGGAAAACTTCCAACTACATTTGGTGTACTAATGCTGCACTATCGAATCTCCGTAAGGCCAAAAAGAGTTTAAAAAGGGCTTCTAAACACACAAAAACGGAGCCCAAAACAGCTTTCTACTTCATGTCTCATGCAGATATAGAGATGACAAGGTGTAGAGACTCTGTAGCCTACAGACTTAAGCTACAGTATGGCAGGTTCACGGTGTATGGGCTTGAGTGCAGCATGGTGGATTCCACCACTGTACACAGTGGCATGCAGCATGGTGGATTCCACCACTGTACACAGTGGCATCTGCAAGCTGTGCAACATGGTGCATGGTAGATACAGCTTTTGCTTAAAAAAAAAAAAAAAAAAGGAAAGAAAGAAAAGGTTTTCAGGCTACACACTGCTGGATGGAAGCATAGATCCACTGCTTCAGAGAGTCAGCAGTGAGCATGGTTGCCCCAGAGCTGGCGGTAAACATAGTTCCACCATGTTGGGCAGGTGAGGTGGGCGCAGCCAGCATGCCATTTCAGTCCTAGTCATGTTGCAGTTTAAAGCAATAGATTCACAATAAGACAGATTCAGATGGGATAAGCCCTAAACAGTTTACAGGCTTGGAAGAGAGTGGAAAATGAATATAGACAGTTATATAAAGAAGTAGATAGTCTTTAAAGAGAAAGTAAAAGTAATATAAAAAATAAGCCATGTAAAGATGGAAATCACACAGAGAGTCTGGATTATATTATCTTTGGGATTGTTAACTTCAAAGAGATTTGATTGTAAAAGCTGCTGAGTTAAATACACACACACACACACACACACACACACACACACACACTAAAGGTATCTTGACTTCAAAACTTATGTCTAAGGATACGTTGCTTTGGAAGAGGTTCTGCTTTTGTTTCCACAGAAGATGAGAACCTGTGGATTGCTTCCAGGCTCATATAGTTTGGTCAAGGAAGACCCCCAGAGAGGTCTCCAGATGTTCCAACATCTAGATGAGCTCCAAGGCAACTGGAGTGTTCTGCCTACATGCATGCTTGCAGGTCAGAAGAGGGCACCAGATCTCATTATGGATGGTTGTGAGCCACCATGTGGTTGCTGGAAATTGAACTCAGGACCTCTGGAAGAACAGCCAGTGCTCTTAACTGCTGAGCTTCTCTCCAGCCCCCTAGATATGAAACTTTAGACTCACAAATATAGGATAGAATATTTTCTTTAATTTTGCCAAACACAAATAGACTAGATATTGGAACTGTAATTCTTGCTTGATAACTGTTTTGTTATAAGTAACTTTACTATGTTAAAGTTAAAATCTTCCTTTTTGATTAGACAGAAAAGAGGAGGTGCTGTGGGATGTCGTTCTGTATGCTGTGAATATGTGTTTCTTTGATTGATTGATAACTAAAACACTGATTGGCCTATAGCCAGACAGGAAGTATAGGCAAGGCAAGCAGACAAGGAGAATTCTGGGAAGAGGAAGGCTGTGTGCTTACTAGGGGACACGAGTGGGAGAGAGTTGTCCTGACTGCCGCCTGGCCAGGACACAGGAAAACTTCCAACTACAAAACCTAGTTGAGGAAATGGAAAAGTGGAATCCCTACTTACCCTTGGACTTTCCATTATCGGATAAGCTAGACCACAGCCTGTAACCTGCTCTAATAAAATCCCTTTCTCTATCTCTATCTCTATATCCGTATCTATATAGATTCATTCTATCAGTTCTATTCCTCTAGAAATACTCAATTACATGGGATGTGGCCCCTCTACAGGTGGTTCCATGTGGTCAGTGGAAGTCAGAGCAGCAACATGGAATTTGATAGCAGTGAAGAGATGAAGGTGAAATGCAGCAACATGAAAAGCCCCAGTGAGGAGCACCACGTGCAGCCAACTCTCCTCACAGAGCACCATACACGACCTTTAGGACCTTGAAGACTAAATGCAAACCACAGCACTGGAGTGTGGCAGTGAGAACGTCACTTGAGGTGTTTGGTTTCAGCGCATTTTACATACGAATAGCAGGGAAGTGTATGCTGGGTGTGACTTAGGACACAATTAACACACAGTCCTTAATCCAACTTATTTTACTATTCCAGATGCCAAGTCCCATTTGATAGCCATAAACTACTCAAGAGCGGGAACATGTCCTTTCCACATCATATCTACTTATCAGTGAGGAGGGTTTGAGATCATCTGCCTATAGTTACAAGAAAACAGTGTCAGGGTGAATGCCAGCTCATGAAATACAGTGACACAGAAGTAGGGTGACAAAGACACACTGAGGAATTTTGGCAACAATAGGCACTGGTTGTCAAAGACATTTGTCCATAATTATGTGCCTGAGGGCTTATAAGCAAAAGAACAAGTCAATCTGAAATAGGATGCAGAAAGGTATTAGAAAGGCTGTGTATAAACTAATGTAATAGAGACTCAACGAACAATACCAGGAGTCAATGCATCACACTTGTTTTTGTGATGAAATAAAAGGACTGACAAAGAATTCCTTATCTAATCTGAAACTAAGAGTAAATCCCTAAGTAATAGAATTAGAGCTGAAAGGGGGCAAAGCAATAGATATCCATGATGTCTGTGTTATTGTCTACAGTACTGTAGAAAGTCATCCCAAATAAACTGGAAATGAAGAAGAAAAAGATGAGTGCCTAGAAACAACCTTGTCTGTTATAAAACTAGAAAAGATCTGACACAAATACTGGGATTTAAGCACTAATGATTTCTTCTAAAATATTCCAGGACTAGCCAGGTGGTGGTGCTTTATATCCCAGCATGCAAGAGGCAGCGGCAGATGGATCTCTGCAGATTTGAGGCCAGTCTGGTCAACAAGAGTGAGTTCCAGAACAGACAGGGCTCCATAGTGAAACCCTGTCTTGAAAAAGAAAAGAAAAAATTCCAGGACCGGACATATTCAGCAATAAGTTCTCCACAGGAACAACATATCATACAAGGACAAGCGAATACCCGCAAAGCAGAAGCACTGACCAGTTATCTGCATAGAAATAGACACTGAGACTCTCTCTGAACTATACAGAAATGGAGTTCAGGTTGGTTTCATGCCAGGGATGCAACTGTTTCAGAAACACATACAAAACAATCAATGTAAAATAGCAAATAGCTACACTCAATGAAAGAAAAAATATATGATCATGTCAATAGAGCTATAAAAGGCCTGTGACAAAATAATCACATTTGCTCAGTATAAAAGCTCCAAAGACACATACCTCAATGCCATAAACACTAGAAGCCACAAATCTATATTTAACATTACACTCAAAGAGGAAAACTGCAATCATCCTACTCATAAACAGAGACAAAGGTGTCCACTCCTTCCACACCAACTCATCAACAGTGTATCAACTGTTATCCAGACCATGAAGGAGAGAAAAAAACTTACAGGGGTCCATATAGGAAAGTCAAGGGGCTGGAGAGACGGCTGAGCAGTTAAGAGCACTGACTAGCCGGGCGGTGGTGGCGCACACCTGTAATCCCAGCACTCGAGAGGCAGAAGCAGGTGGATCTCTGTGAGTTCAAGGCCAGCCTGGTCTGCAGAGCTAGTCCAGGACAGGTTCCAAAGCTACAGAGAAACCCTGTCTCGAAAGACAAAACAAACAAACAAACAAAAAACAAAAAAAGCACTAACTGCTCTTCCAGAGGGCCAAGGTTCAATTCCCAGTATCCACATGGCAGCTCTCAACTGTCTGTGACTCCAGTTCCAGGGGATCTGACACCCTCACACAGACATACATGCAGGCAACAATTAAATATCAAAATTAATCATTATAAAAATCTGCAAAAAAAATATAGGTGAATAAAATATACCAATGCCTATTTGGAGGCAGAATTTTAATCTTCTATACAGCCATCCAATGAGAGACGCTTGTGTAGATTACAGAGAGTGAACCACCAACCAGAGAGTTTACATAGGACTGACCTAGGCCCTCTAAACAATGTTATAGCTGTGTAGCAGGGCCATCTCTGGTTCTGTTGCCTGCTGTAAAGACCCATTCCTCCTACTGGGTTGCTTTATCTAGCCTTAATAGGAGAGGAAGTATCTAGTCTCACTGCAACTTGATATACCTATAACATGGCTGGCTGATATATATGGGAGGCCCACCCTTTTCTGCAGAGAAAGGAGGAGAAATGGACTGGGGGAGAGCGGAAGAGAGAAGGCTGTGGGGAAGGACTGGGAGAAGAGGAGGGAAGGAGGGGAAACTGACTGTGTCTGGGATAGAAAAAAATTAGTTAAAAAAATAGTAAAAAGAAAAGAAAAGCTTTGTACTGTTATTACTGCTATTTACATAGTTAAAACTAAAGAGAAAATTAAAAAACAAAACAAAACAACACCTTTTTGTAGACACGTTTCTCAATGGTCTTATTAAATAAAAAACACGGTGCTGTGGATATCGCTCTGTGTAAATAAAGTTCTGATTGGCCAGTGGCCAGGCAGGAAGTATAGGCAGGACAAGAGAGAAGAGAATTCTGGGAAGTAGAAGGCTGGGAGGAGACACTGTCAGCCGCCGCCAGGAGAAGCAACGTGTAAAGACACTGGTAAGCCACAAGCCACGTGGCAAGGAATAGATTAACAGAAATGGGTTAATTTAAGATAGAAGAAGCAGATAACAAGAAGCCTGCCACGGCCATACAGTTTCTAAACAATGTAAGTTTCTGTGTGCTTTCTTGGTTGGGTCTGAGCGACTGTGGGCCTGGCGGGTAAGAGAGATTTGTCCTGACTGGGCCAGGCAGGAAAACTCTAACTACAACACGGAACCAAATATAGGGGTGAAAGCCTTAGAGAGATCAGGGAAATAGGGAAAGCAACCAGCCAACCTTACCTCACCAACTCTGCAGCTTCCAAATGCAAGTTACTTCCTGTCTACTATGTGTATATGACTTTCTGTTCTGCCATCTGATTTGCTCTCTGTCTAGCTACATCACTTCCTCTTCCTGAACAGCTCTGTCGTTTTCTGTCTGTCTGTACGGATCTGCAGACCTCCGTGGTTAACTAGTTTTGGAATTTAAGGTGTGTGCTGTCACACCTGGCTCTGTTTCCAGTGTGGCCTTGAACACAGATCCTGCCTGCCAAGAGATAGGATTAAAGGCGTGTGCAATGCATGACTTGTTTGTTTATTTATAATGGCTGTTCCCATTCCTCTGATCTCCAGGCAAGCTTTATTTATTGAAGCACAAATAGAATATCACCACATTTCAGCACAAATAAAATATCACCACACCTTCACCTTTTTTTTTTCATTTTTTGAGACAGGATTTCTCTGTGTAACAATCCTGGCTATCTTGGAACCCTCTTTGTAGACTAGGCTGGCCTTGAACTCACAGAGATCCACCTGCTTCTGTCTCTTGAGTGATGGGATCAAGGGCATGGGCCACTACACCTGGCTTAAAAATTTATTTTTCTAATGGGCAATAAGCAAAAACCAACCAACCAAAAAACCTAAACAAGCAAAATAAAGACCTCTAAAGTGAACTCTTTAATTTGTTGAAGGAACTGAATAAAATACTGGAAGATGGAAAGAATTTCTATGCATATCAAATGGGACATAGTACTGTGAAAATGACAATACCAATGAAAGAGATTGGTATGATTAATTCAAACTTCATGACAATGAAACTCCCCATGATATACTTCACACATGCAGACAGTACAGAGAATCCTACAAATTTCCAGGGAAGCACAGAGATCCTGAGAGCAGAGAGCAGCCCACAGGACAGAGCTTTTGCTGTCCTAGCTTTGATTCTAGATGAGACTGGAGAGCCAAATGACCAAGAGCACCATGGGCATGGAAGAAGAATAGACAAATACAGCAGCAGATAAAGAACCAGACTAACAACAACGACCATGCCAATGTCAACAAAATACCACACACGTGTTACACAATAGGCAGCCTCGTCAACCAATGGTGTTGGGAAAAGTATCTATCCAACACAGAAAATATGAACCTGGGTCCCATTCTCTGCCACTGTACAATGAATCACAGACCTTCACGGATGATCTGGAACAGTGAAACCTGCAGAGTAACTGAAAGTGGAAATACGCCATATGTGGACGTTGGGAATTTGTCCCTGAACAGAACTACACATCACCAGGACACAAAAGCACTATCTGACAAACAGGACTGTACTCAGTACGGATGCATATCACAAAAAGTTTCCAAATACAAGAATCAATCAACACGGCATAGGGTAGAAATAGACAGTGATGTGGCGAAGCTTCAACATCCACTATCCAGTAATGCCTAGCAGGTATCCAGAAAATCAATCACACAGCAGTAGGAGATTCCCAGGCAGAGTTCTTTAACTTGAAGAAATACTCTCCAGTGTGCTCATTAACTAGAAATACCAAAATTAAAAAATAAGTAAGTGTCAATATTTTAAAAACACTCTTCTCTAAGAACCTGGAACACAGACACCAACGGCAGGTAGAAAACAAAATACATGAAAGAACAAGTGAATAATGACTCATTGGTAGCATGTGCTCTTTCAAACATGGAAAGACAATGTAAAGAAGGTCTGTGCACTATAAAGATTCTAGCCGGGCGGTGATGGCGCACGCCTTTAATCCCAGCACTCCGGAGGCAGAGCCAGGAGGATCTCTGTGAGTTCGAGGCCAGCCTGGTCTCCAAAGCGAGTTCCAGGAAAGGTGCAAAGCTACACAGAGAAACCCTGTCTCGAAAAACAAAAACAACAACAACAAAAAGATTCTAAGAAACAGAGAAAATGATCCTAAAATGCACAAACTTGTGAGAAAGCAAAGACTTTAAAAATTCTGAGAGAAGGATCAAACCTAGAGGTGATTTCAAAATATATAAAAATTATAGTGATGCAAACTGTTGAGTACCATCATAAAGACTGACAGCAGGGGACAGCAATGGGAAGACAATGTAGATGGAGGTTAATACACTAGAGAGATACTAAGCAATTCTTGTCAAATCCCTCCTGACATTATATTAGAAACAGGAGTAATTAACCCTTCAAAATACAGAACTGAAGAAAATGCAAAAAAGCTTCAAAACTTTGAAGCAGGAAAAACCTAAAGGCATTGAGTGTCCTAATCAAGCACTACATTACAATTATAGAAATAAAAACCATTTAATATTGACATGGAGACACAATCAGCAATGTGACTCACATGCAAAGTCAAATAAAATTATAGTTATTCCTAGTACTAATCTTACATAGAGAAGCTTCTAAAATCTACAATAGGAATATACTGAGCTCTTCATCAGTAGAAGTCTACAGAATCATGTCTGGTGACACAGACTCTATTGTCACTTGAACCCCTAGGCAATCCCTCCACCATACCTGGATCTTTTGCTACTGTTTCCTCTCTTTCCACCTTCCAGGGCTCTCTGTTCTCCTCCACGGGTGAGCAGGTCTGGCAGAGCAGAGTGAGACCTGCATGTGAGAAAGACATTCTTCAGTAAGCACCAGGATTTCGAACACAGTACTATGCTCGTCAGAAATAGAGAAAGTGACTTAGAGGGTTCTACAAATGATTCCCCATACAGGGTTAGCATACTGAAAATATTTAGGGAGCATTTTGAGTTTCCATAACTTGAACCCCACTTCTAACTATAGCTCAATCAAAACTCAAGGGCAGAAATGGAGCTGTATTATTGGTATGACATTATACTCTAGCGAGTGTCTGATTTTATCATAGAAGAAGCCTTACATCTCTCAAAAGGACAAACATGTAAAACAGATGAAACTTCAAGAAACTGTCTTTTCCTCTGAGGATTTCACTTTACTCTGTGAGGTGTGAGACTCAAACACACAGCTCACACACATGCAGAGTAGTTTTCTCAGGAACCCTGAGGAGGAGCAAGGGAGACTGCAAGAAAATTATTCTCATCCTCAGAATCCAGACTGCTGCAGTTCTGCAGTATTCAAATATCAGTACAACCCTATGAGCAGGTCTAGGCATTTCCCCTTCTTCCTGATAGAAGTCCACAGTTCTATCACTGCATGTAAACAACCCTCAAATAAAAGGTAACAGGTTGGCCATTTGGCAATGCGCAGAGTGCTTTTCTTGCACCAGAAAAGAAAGATGCTTTCTCAATTTGTCCTAATATATATTGTTTTCTAACTGTGA
The DNA here is from genome assembly GCF_903995425.1 of Onychomys torridus. Lineage (NCBI taxonomy): Eukaryota > Metazoa > Chordata > Mammalia > Rodentia > Cricetidae > Onychomys > Onychomys torridus. Next base: position 2,474,538 of record NW_023414046.1, on the reverse strand, counting down.
AAACAATGTGGCCTGATATCCTCACACTCAGCATGCCTATCATAACATTGCTGGACGCTGAGGTGTGCTGTAAAACGTCTACATAAGAACACACATTTGTTATATTTATGTTGGAGTGTATGTATTTCAAGTGGAAAATTAGTGAGTAAAAAGTTTAGTTAATGAACGGTAAGGTTTATGGCCATAACCGTGTAGCTTGGTTTTTATATATATATATATCTATATCCGTACATACATACATACAAACATACATACATACAAACACACACACACACACACACACACACACACACACACACACACGCACGCACGCACGCACCTGAATCAAAATCTGCAGTTATTCCTTACGGGGCTGATAGTTAAGCTCTCTGGGACCATGTCTCCAAGTCAAATGCCACTCTCTTGAAAAGGGAAGAGGTTGGTCAGGGGGGTTAGGAAGTATTTGAATAAATACCAACTGTTTTGGTTTTTTGCGCAACAGCAAAAAGAACCACGTTTGCAAACATCAAAACATACATTCAATTAGTCTATGTGATAGATTCTATGAGAATATTTTGGAAATCGCAGATAAATGATAAAATCAGCTTTTGCCCCATTTCATACGATCTCAAAACTTATCTTCAAGGTTAATACCCCTGCAACAGAATTGTGAAAGCGGTGTCCCTATGAGCATCAGAAAAGCTGATCACATCCATGGTACAGTTCCTACCTGCTTCCCGCAGCTCCTCTGACCTGGGAGGTTCCAGGGCCGCCGGGCTGCGGTTCCCGCCACTGCGCTGTGACTGTGACTTTCCCAGGCCGCCCGCGCGGAGACTGCGGCTCCGGGGAGTTTTCGTGTCCCGCGAGATTCCGGCGGGTGTCCGTCACCACTAGCTGCACACAACGCTACCCACGAAGTCCCTTTGAGAATGGAGGGTTTTCCGGCCCCTCCCGCCCATCATAGACAGTTTCCGGTTACGTGGGTCCTCTGGCCCGGCCCACCCGTTCACGCTCTCGGTCAAATTGAGTTTCCCAGGCTTTCCCAGCCTGCTTTCTTTTCCCCGTCACTCCTGTGATCTAGATCAATGTCCCTCCTCCTTGGAGACTCGTCCCTCCCACTGGGTCTCAGGCCGCCTTCCACACAGCTCCAGCTGTCAGGCTGCCCTGGACCCGCTCTGCACAGCCTCCCCACATGCTCGCTGCCAGCCTGGACCAGAACTGGATCTGGGAGGACGCTGCATCCCCAGTCAATCTGAACCCTTCAGATAAAAGACAGGCAGCCTAGCTTCTACTTGACAGCCAACCTCCCGGGCTACAATTTACACCAAACGATAAAACGCTAAATTCAGATGCCAGCGTCCCATGGGTAACATGACAAGTCAAAACAAAATACTGCAATTGTGACATGAGGAGAGACATTTGAGGAACTTGGATTTTAAAAAGAATTAGATGTCTTAAGAAGTCAGTGGTCATCAGCCCATTGCTAAGGAACCAAGGACAGAATTCATCCTGCACTGTATTACTCACCACTAGATGGTGGTCTTGTCATTTTACTAACTCAGAAACAAGTTTGTCTTGTGACTCAGAAGACTTTGGGTGATTTGAAATAAAACAGAGAAATTATTTGGAGAAAAAAAAATGCAATGGTGAATGCAGAGACTCTTGCTGTCCCAGATGCAGAAAATGAGTAAGATATGTGGTTCCAGCTGTGAAAGCATCAATTATACCATCCTGTCTGTGGCTCTGGGAACACTGAAGAAGAGGAGGAGGAAAGAGAATAAGAATGGAAAAAAGAGGAAGAGCTAAGACATACCATTGTCTAGACTCCACACAGCTGTTGTAATCAGTAATTAACAGCAACTGTGCTGACCTGCCTGGACCTCACACTAGACCACAAGCAGTCTAGGAAAGGGAAAGGCTCACAGGCCACCTTTACTTCTCAAATGTTGGCAATATTGGATTGTAGAAGAATCACTGTCTTTAGCTGTAGTCCTCTGCTGAGCTCCAACACACAGCTCCAAACCCACAGTCTCACATGTATGTGGCTCTGGCTAATCTCAGTGTGTCCCAAGCAAAATGAATGGAGATGAACACAACAGAGATTTGCTGAAATTATGGACCAGGATAGTAGAGGTAGGATAACAAATGCCTTTAAGGTCCAGCCTTAAAGACTTTCTCTCAGAGTGCAAAGGAGGCTCCACAACCAGAGAAGGGATCTGAGGGATGGGGAGTGAATCTGCTCACACCATGTACTTTCTATCCACATCTCTTTATTGTTCTGCCTCTGATATCTTTTCTGTTCTTTGTTCCACCCCCAGTCTCCATAGTTACCAGTTTTTTTATTATTAAGAAATTTTCTATTCATTTTACATACCAACCACAGATCCTCCTCTACTCCCTTCTCCCACCGACCCTAGCCTTTCCCCTCATCTCATGCCTCCCCCATTCCCACCTCCTATAAGGCAAGGCCTCCCATGGGGAGTCAGCAGAGTAGGATACATTCAGTTGAGGCAGGTCCAAACCCCTTCCCCTGCACCAAGGCTGTGTAAGATGTTCCACCATATACATTGGGCTCCAGAAAGTCCCTCATGTACCAGGGACAGATCCTGATCCCACTGCTAGGGGGCCCCTTAAGCAGGTCAGGCAAAACGACTGTCTCGCCTATGCAAGAGGGCCTAGTCCAGTCCCGTGGGTACTGTTATCCTACCTCCACAGCTATGGGTCCACAGTTCATGAGTTCCCACTAGTTTTGTTTGGTTGTCTCTGTCTGTATGTTTCCCCATTATGATCTTGATGCCCCTTGCTCATAGAATCCCTCTTCTTTCTCTTCAACTGGATTCCTGCAGCATTGGGATGTTCAGGTCTTACTGATGTAGAACCACTAGGTTCTGGTGGTGCCATATTGCTCTTTGTGTTGTTGAATGCATTTTTGCACTTGTGTCTACCCATCTGTTCCTCTAAAAGTTGCAAATGGTGCCTGAATCTGAGGGAGCCTCTTTTGGTCCAGTGGGAGCTCTTGGTCCAATTGGAGATGGTGGAGTCTGTGTCTCAGGGAGCAGCTGTGATCTCTGAGGATGAGTGGGTTTGGGAGGTGGGGTGGGGCTTGTAGGTAACAGGGTCTGGTGGGGATGGTGGTAGTCCAGCCTACCTGCAGGACACCTGCCTGCTGGCCTGCAACTGGGACTGCAGTGGGTGGGGGTATGGGAGCACAAGTTGTACCCCTCGACCTAAAGTCCAGAGGCTGGGGTGATCAGCAAGGAAAATAAAGACTCACATCTTGGTCCAATTGGCGCTGTCCTAATTGGTAAACCAATGGGGATCCTTTCTCTTTATAGAGGTGTTTCGTCTGCATGTATGCCTATGTACCATGTGTGTTTCTTGCGCCCCCAGCGGCCAGAAGAGTATACTGGATGCCCTGGAGTTTAGATTACACATTGAATGCCCATGTGAGGGTGCTGAGAATTCAAAGTGAGTCTTCTGAAAGAGCAGACAGTGCTCTTAACTACTGAGTTATCTCTAAAGCTAAGTGGACCAATGAGTTTTATTGGGGTGATTTACAAGAGTGTAGGTGAGATGTGACTTGCAGAAGCAAGGACTCAATGACAGCAGCAGCATCCTGTAAGGATGATGGCTAATGATGATGGAAACCCGAGGATCTCTGCACAGTTTGCAGGTATCTAAAGGTAGATTGGATGTGTCTTTCAAATCACTCACTACCTCCTCCAGGCAGCTTGACTTGTCTTGTCTGGTCCAGGCAGCTTGACTGTGTCTGCTTCACGGCTGGTCTGAGCATTTTCTCTGCAGGTCATTTGTCTGACATTGTCAGCCATCCTTACCAATTATATATGCTGGAGGCAGGAGGGCACTAGTGAATCTTGCCAGTTTCTGCAACTTCCTGAAACTAATTAAGTTGTCTACTTCTAAGCTTTGGAACCTTCTCTGCAAGATGAAATATTTCACCTCTGACTAGAGCATCCCAATCCTTTACCTTTCTTTTAATATCCTGACTTTTGAGGGGCTTGCTCCAAGATGAAAGGGTTAAATATCAGAGATAGCTGATACACAGAAACCACTCCTTTTTGTTTTGTGTTCAAGTAAGACTATATGTAGAAGCCAGGAAGCAGGAAGAGAGGGTGGATAGTAGAGTATAGGTTATATGAAATTAGAGAATGGGTATTCTGGGGGCAGAATGATTCAAGTATGTAATGGAGTGGTGCTGTAGGCTGCAGGAATATATCATAAGAACTCAGCTGGTTATGGCAAATCACTACCTGGAGGAATCAGGGAATTCCTCCAGAGGAAGCCAAATCCCAAGAAGCTTTTGGTGTTATTTGGCTTGTTATAGACCAGATGTCTTCTGTTATGAAAATCATGTGTGCCTTCGTAGTTTTCCCCATTGACTTTTCCCTAAGAAGGGCTAAGAGTGTGGCTGATCACTCTCTGGACATACACATTCCAGGAATTTGGAGAACAGCCTCAGCAAAGGGTTTCTCTGGAATCAGATATCTCCCTTAGCCACTTTCAAGGACTACAGGAGACACCACCCAGGTGGGTGCCCAACTTTCAAGCACTAACAATAACAGCCCACATGCAAGTCTCCTGACTTAAATTCCACAAGAGGCACCGCCTAGGTCAGGTGGACATTAAGTAATAGCTTTACACAATTTAGCTCGGACCCTCCCTTCTTAATACCGGGACTTCCAGGGCATGGGACAGAGAAAAGAGAATGGAAGAACTAGATGGGGAAGAACTTGAGAGGAACAAACTGAGATGGGGAAGAACTAGACTGAAGGACTAGAAGAGAGTACTAGAGGAATGAGATGGAAGATGAGGAAGAGCCAGATGGGGAAGTACGAGCTGGGTAAGAACAAGATGAAAAGGACCTAGATGAGGCAGAATCAAGATGAGAGAATTAAGATAGAACTTAGAGGGAGCAGTAGATAAGTATAGAGAGAAATCAGGCAAGAAAGGAGCTAGGCACGAGAACAGAACTGAAGCTGTGTAGATAGGATGTTATGGCAGAGGAATTAAAGTGGACAATGGAGCTCCGCGTTCTGAGATTCTGTTTCCTGAAAATAGTCCTCGCCATTAGTAGTTCTCTCTCCTGAGCCCCTGGGATGTATAATATTAAGGCTGGTTCCCTCTAATATTATACAAGAGAGTGGTGTTGCTCAAATCTTAAATGGTCTAATAATAAAAAAACCCGGAGCCAGATATTGGGGTAAACGCTGAAAGATCAGAGAGACAAAGGAACAAGCCACTGCCACTTCTAACTTCACCAACTCCACTCAGTGTCTCTGAGTCCTCAGCCAAAGGCCTCCAGCTGAAAAGAGACTTAGTTCCTGTCTCCTCACACCTTATATACCTTTCTCTGCCCAGCCATATTACTTCCTTCCTAGTGCTGGGATTAAAGGCACGTGTTACCCAAGTACTGGGGTTGAAGAGGTGTGACTCCCTGCCTGGCTCTGTTTCTTTCCTAGACTGAATCAATCTCATGTATTCCTGACCCGGCCTGCAGGCCAGGTTATTAGGTCGGACCCGAGGAGGCCCCACCTGAAAGACCAATGGGGGCGAGAGAGGAAGGAGACCAGGCGCATAAAGAAAGACAGAGTTAGTCTGAGTCGCGTCAAGGTCTCGTTTACTGCAAAGTGAGGCAAGCTTATATACTGGTGGATATGAGGGGAAGGGAGGGAGATGAAAAATTGTTAGAAAAGGATTCAGGAAGAGGTCTCTTTGGTCCAGTGCTTGAGCAACTGATCAATCAATTAGAAAAGGGTTAGGGAGAGGTCTCTTTGGTCCAATGCTTGAACAACCGATCAATCAATTAGAAAAGGGTAGGGAGAGGTCTCTTTGGTCAAGTGCTTGAACAACTGATCACTCAAACATACTCCAGGAAGTTTAATCTAAAAGTACACTTTGGTTTTTCCGAGAATGATTATTTTGCAAGTCAATGGGTGCAGTTATGCCAGATCATCCAAGCAAGAAAAGTCAAGGCGCAGCCATCCAATTTTTGGTTCCCAACATATTCCAGGGTGGCTTTGAACTCACAGAGATCCAGACAGATCTCTGCCTCCTTAGTGCTAGGATTCAAGGTGTGTGCCACTACTGCCTGGCATCAGTGTTTAATCTAGTGGCTTGTTTTGTTCTCTGATCTTCAGGCAAATTTTATTAGGGTACACAAGGTATCACCACAGAGTGGTGGTAAGAGAGGGCCTGCTGAAAGGTCAACTCAAGAGAGATGTGCATGAAGAAACTACATGGGAAACTATCATTTGGAAACCCAAGTAAATAATATAATAATAGAGGACAGTAGAACACATGTGGTGTAAAAGAATGAGCATTGGATAATGTGTACTAAATGTTTAACTAGCATAGAGCAGGAAGAAAGGAAGAAGAATTGGAGGGTCAACCCAAAGTAAGGATGTATGAAGCTTATGAAATCCCATTGTCTTACAAGTTAATAGGAAATACAATTTTTTAGAACTCTGAACACAGGTGTCCTATGTGGGTAAATAATGCTGCTCCCAGACACCATGGGTATTAAACAGAACTCATTGTACCAGGTGTAGCAGGGTCCTTGCTGTTGTTCCCTTTGGGGGTGGGGGCAAGCAGGCGCAGAGTCAAACCACACAGACTCCTGGAGAATGCCCAAACAACAAGCTCAGTTTATTCAGGAAGAGGTAAGCCTTATATACCATCCACCCCACCCTGGGGGGAGGTCTGATGAATATGCATCTGCTGGTGTGACGTGGCTGCCTCTCATTGGTCCAGGTCATCTCCAGATCATGTCTCAGCTGCTGTTGCAAAGACCATCAGGCAGACCCAGGCTGGCTCTCAGAAAGTATCTTTTTTACTTGTTAGGGATGAGTCATCCCACAACCAGGAACTGGTTATCTGCCTAGGCCTTCTTGGTCAGGGAGGTCCCAGAGGCATCCCAAACAAAACAGGTCATTGCCAGTGCTCTTACTTGGCCACCATAAATACAGGGTATAGCTGAAGACACCAAATACTTTGGTTGTATGTTAGAGAGAGAGCAATCTAGAACTTATCAGGGGCTGTCCCCACTGGCCAGGTTTCACAGGCCTGCAAAGAAAAGATGTCAATGGTCTTATCTACCCCTGGACCCTGCATCTTACATTACCAACCGACAAGCCAGGATGTGTGCACTGGTGCAACACTGGCACTACTGTTTATGGACATAACCAACCTCTCTCCTGATTGGATTTGAGCTCTGCTCCATAGAGGGGAATTCATGCTTAGCACTGTAACAGGGTCAAAAAACATGGCTTGGGAATTAAAAATCCAAAGGCAGAACCTATAGATGTTTTGTTAATGATCTTTTTATCTGTCATCTAAATATTCACGTTTATAATGATCAGTTTATACTACCGTCAGCCTTGGTGGAAGAAGCCTCCTCTTGTAGTTGGTAATGGGTAATACAGTACTGACAATAGCAACCACGTAAGATTGGGTAATTGCCATTTCATCATGGCTGATGGAGAGTCCCCAGAGTCTCTTTTCCTTCTTAAAGGTCTACTGGCAGTTCATGGGAGCTGTACCATTTTTATTTATAGAGTTTGGAGAAAACACTTCCACATCCTTTTCTCAGTACTTCAAAATGAATTCACACATGCCTTCAGAGATTTTTTTTCTTTTCTTTCCTTCCTTCCTTCCTTCCTTCCTTCCTTCCTTCCTTCCTTCCTTCCTTCCTTCTTTCCCTTTTTCTTTCTTTCTTTCTTTCTTTCTTTCTTTCTTTCTTTCTTTCTTTCTTTCGTTCTTTCTCTCTCTCTCTCTCTCTCTCTCTCTCTCTCTCTCTCTCTGTCTCTCTCTGTCTCTCTCTGTCTCTCTCTGTCTCTCATTTTCCCAGGGTTTTGGTTGGTTTTAGAAGATTTTTGGGAATTCTTTGTGTAGCCCTGGCTATTCTGGAGTTTGGTCTGTATATAAAGCTGGCCTTAAACTCACAGAGTTCCACCTGCCTCTACCTCCAGAGTGCATGGATTGAAAGTATGCACCACCATACCTGGCAGTATTGTGAATTTTCGAATGTTGAACAAGATAACTGTTTTATTACAACATTTCATTTCCTAGAGGTTGAAGCATTGGCTTATTGGTTAGTAGCCCTGGCCTCCCTTCTAGTGTGAAGGCAATATAGACCCCATCTTAGGGAAAGGGCCACCATCTTAGACCACTGGCTGTGCTCAGTTCCAGGAAGGACCTCAGGAATGTACCATGACAACTGCAACCGATACAGAACAGTATGTTCCTGCAGACATTCTGTCTGTGGTTTATGGCCCTTAAAGCTATCTAGACAATCCTGCTGAGCAATCTAGATAATTCTGTTCAGCAGGTTGTGGTTCCCCGCCAAAAGTCTAACCCAATGGTTTCAAATGTGGTTTCATACTCAAAGGCTAGACCAACAGTTTCAAAAAAATCACCTTGCCCCATATTCTTTCTACCCAATCCCAAGTTGCCAATTCCCAGCTTGCAGTTTTTCCCTATTAAAAACGCTCTACACCTTGCTGTGGATATCACTCTGTATAAATAAAGTGCTGATTGGCCAGTAGCCAGGCAGGAAGGATAGGGTAGGCGGGACAAGGAAGAGGAGGAGGCTGGGAATAGGAAGGCTGGAGGAGACACTGCCAGCCGCCGCCATGAGAAGCAACATGTAAAGACACTGGTAAGCCACAAGCTATGTGGCAAAGTATAGACTAACAGAAATGGATTAATTTAAGATAGAAGAAGTAGATAACAAGAAGCCTGCCACGGCCATACAGTTTGTAAGCAATATAAGTTTCTGTGTGTTTACTTGGTTGGGTCTGAGTGACTGTGGGACTGGCTGGTGAGAGAGATTTGTCCTGACTGTGGGCCAGGCAGGAAAACTCTAACTACAAATGGCACCCAATGTGTTGGCAAGAATTTCCACCTAAAACCTGAGAAAAAAAGATTCTAAAACAGAGCTAAAAACATCTTCTTCGTTGTCTCTCTCAAGTTAGCAGCAGCCTGCCGGTTTGAGCTACTATGGCAGGTTCCTGGCGTGTGCCTCTGACCTGCAGTGTGGCGGGGATGAGGAGTCTACAAACGGCACTTTACTCTGCTGCGTGGTGGATTTAGCCTTTGCTAGTTAAAAAAAAAAAAAAGTTTCTGGGCTATGTGCTGCTTTGATAGAACTGCTTCTGATAGTTGATGGTACACATGGCTCCAGACCCAGAGCTGGCAGTAAACTGTACCACCGCCATGTTGGAAAGCTGAGGTGGGTGGAGCCAGCAGCCACAGAGGCGTTTCAGTCTTACAAAGATGGATATTACACAGAGAATCTGGTTTATGTTGTCGTTGGGATTTTTAACTGCAGAAAAAGATTTGATTGTAAAAGCTGTTGTTAAACAAATATGTAAATTTTAAAGGTACCTTGACTTCAAAATTTGGATATAAGGATATGTTGCTTTGGAAAAGAGTCTCTGCTTTTGTTTCCACAGAAAGCCAGAGGCTGAGGATTTGTTCCAGATTAAGATACATCAGGTTTGATCAGCCAAGACCACCTAAAAGGTCTCTGATGACACCATGGCCCAGATGATCCAACATCCAGAATGGTTTCAAGGCAACTGGCTCAGAGGTTTACCCTCACAGACTACTCCATAATCCTAAAATTTTCTTTGTGTTCCCATAAGATACAGCGCCCCCCTCCAGCAGGAAGTAGTAAGAAAAACTACACCCAATTGCCCAAAATTATCAGGCTGGCTTTGGAGATGGAATTGGCTCACTCCTTCTCTAAACCCAGGCATATTGTTAAAAGAAAAGGTTGAGATTCTTGTGTCCCAAATCAGAAGAGCTCTCTGGTGTGGGACAGAGAAAAACCAATATTTTTATATAAAGCAGGTTGATTATAAATGTGATCTCTTTCTAAAGAAGAAAGGGGGAGATATAGATATAATAGGATGAAAGGGTAGATTAAGGAACTTACTTTTAAAGAGCAACAACTTGTTTTAAATGTTTTACATTGGTATAGATTTTAGTCTATTGATACAAACTTAAAGTTAATTTTGTTATACTGTGTGTATATTTCTACTCGTGTTTAAGGTATTATGTTTGTATAGCTCATTTAAAATTATAATGAATAATTAAAAATAGATTAATAATTAGTCATCTATGATAATCATACTCATAGCCATGTTAGTTAAATCTTCTAGGTATACATAGAGATATTTCAGATAGATAGGTAATCTTCAAATACTTCAAAGACCTACAGAATATGGCATTTAAAATATTTTTAAAATTTAGACTTTCTGGACAATGAGACATGTCTGCTCCTGGCAACACCAATTTACTTCAGAGAGGAGGTCGGGCATTAAAGACACTTCATATCTTATCTTCACCTTGGCAAAAATAGCCATTTGGGCAAGAAACTGTTCTTGCCTGGACTGCTTGATTGACTGGACATGCAGGACCCATAGAAAGGTGACCACGGAACTTTGCTTGACAAAATGGTCCTTCAGGTTCCTGCTTCACAGAGGAAACTGCCAGACATTCTACATGACACTGAGAAAAGTGACCGAGAGACTCTAGCCCTGTAGGCTGAAGACAAATGCCCCAACTTTACAAAGGAACATTAGGTGACTGTCCAGGCTGCCAGCTGTCTCTGTCTACCCTGCAAGACTCCCGAAAGTTGCTTGCATCCTTCTCCCGGTTCTCAGGTAATAGTATATCCTTCTGAGGTCTTTGATGTGGTTGAAGACTAGATAGTTATAATTTTCTCAGTTATGGTAAAAGATAAGTTAGATATAAAACCTTAAACTCACAAATATAAGATAGATAGGATATCTTCTTTAATATTGTAATTCTTGCTTGATAATTGTTTTGTTATCTGTAATTTTACTATGTGAAAGTTAACCTCCCTTTTTTAACAAAAAAAGAAAAGGGGAAGTGCTGTGGATATCACTCTGTATAAATAAAGTGCTGATTGGCCAGTAGCCAGGCAGGAAGGATAGGGTAGGTAGGACAAGGAAGAGGAGGAGGCTGGAAACGGGAAGGCTGGAGGAGACACTGCCAGCCGCCGCCATGAGAAGCAACATGTAAAGACACTGGTAAGCCACAAGCCATTTGGCAAAGTATAGACTAACAGAAATGGATTAATTTAAGATAGAAGAAGTAGAAAACAAGAAGCCTGCCATGGCCATACAGTTTGTAAGCAATATAAGTTTCTGTGTGTTTACTTGGTTGGGTCTGAGCGACTGTGGGACTGGCGGGTAAGAGAGATTTGTCCTGACTGGGCCAGGCAGGAAAACTCTAACTACAACACCTGGGCTCACCACTGCTGCCACATTTCCTTCCATCTGCCATGTGGTGGCCCAGGTTGAATCTGACAATAAAGGGACCCTTAAGTGTTTGCATCAGAAACCGGCTCCTTGGTGGTCTCTGGGGGTTTCATAAAATGGGCATAACACTAGAGGACCAGGGTTCATTTCCTAACACACATGTGTGTGCACAATTGTCTGTAGCTACAGCATCAGGGGATGTGATGCCGTCTTCTGACATCCACAAACAACAGGCATACATGTACTGCACAGTAACATAAGCAGGCCAAGCAAGCATACACATTAAAAAAATAATAAACAGAAAAAAAAGTTTCTTCACACAATTACATTTGTAAAATTTTATTTTAACATAAACTTTGTGTTATTTTCTAAGATTTAAATCTTCCTTAAAGGCTTTCACAAGTTTCTTATCTTTATGTTTCTTTCTTTCTATGTTATTTATTTTTGGTTTTTAGAGACATGGTTTCTCAGTGTAGCCCTGGCTACCTGGAACTTGCTTGCTCTGTATACTAGGCTGGCCTTAAACTCAGAACTCAAGAGATCTTCCTGCCTCTGCTTCCTGAGTGCTGGGATTAAAGTTGTGCACCACCACTCCTGGCTATTTATGTTTCTAGTATGTATACTGTTGTGATTTGTAACATAGAATACTGGATAAATGCTATGTCACATAATTTAAAACAGTACTTTTCTCTTCAGCATGAATTTTCTGATGGTTTCTAAGAGTTGAGCACTTAGTAAAAGATTTGTCACATTCCTTACATCTGTAAAATCTCTCTCCAGTATGAACTTCCTGATGTTTTCTAAGATTTGAATCCCGAGTAAAGAATTTGTCACATTCCTTACATTTGTAAGGTTTCTCCCCAGTATGAATTTTCTGATGTCTTCTAAGGGTTGAGTCCTGAGTAAAGGATTTGTCACATTTCATACATTTGTAAGGTTTCTCCCCACTATGAATTTTCTGATGTCTTCTAAGGGTTGAGTCCTGGGTAAAGGATTTGTCACATACTTCACATTTGTAAAGCTTCTCACCAGTATGGATTCTGTAATGTCTTCTAAAGTGTGAAAACTGATGAAAGACCTTACCACATTCTTGGCACCTACAATGTTCCTCAGCAGTATGGGTTTTCTGATGTCTCCTGAAACTGGAACAGTGGGCAAAAGATTTGTCACAGTCATTACATTTGTAAGGTTTCTCTCCAGTATGCAATTTCTGATGGCTATGAAATGCTGACAACTGAGGAAATGACTTTCCACAATCTTTGCATTTGTAAGGTTTCTCTCCAGTATGAAGTCTCTGATGTGTTTTTAGACTTGAGCACTGGTTAAAGGATCTGTCACAGACCTCACATTTGTAAGGCTTCTCACCAGTATGGATCCTGTAATGCCTTTTAAGATGTGATAATTCAATATAGGATTTACCACATTCTTTACATTTATATAATTTCTCTAAAGAATGAATTTTCTGATGCCTTCTAAATGATGAATAGTGGGTAAAGAATTTGTCACAGTCACTGCACTTGTAAGGCTTCTCTCCAGCATGGAGTCTTTGATGTCTTTTAAGATATGTGCACTGGGTAAAGGATTTGTCAGAAATGTTGCACTTGTGGAGCTTCTCTCCAGTATGAATTCTTTGGGGTACACTGAGACTTAAGGCAGTACTGAAGCATCTTCCACATTTCCCCCACCGGTGTGGTGACTTTCCAATTGTTTGTTGCAGCAGACTGTATACAAAGGTGAAATAGTCATCATAATCTCCCTGTCTGTGCTCCTTTTTTGCAGTGTGCAGTCTCTGATCTTGAGTAATGTTGGAACACAAATTTAAAGATTTCTCACAGTCTTTGGATTTGCAAGGCTGTTCTCTAGTGTGCATGCTTTCGTGTCTATCTGGGATTGATGAGTCAATGGAGGCATCCCTGTGATTACTGCACCTGTAGTTATTAGAGTTTTCTGTAGTTTCACTTGTTGTATAAAGTGCACATGTGGAGGGGTCGTGAAGCATTTTCCCAAGCTCAGTACACTGACAAGACTCCTTTGTAGTCTCCACGTGTTGATGGACAGGATCGTAATAGTTGTCTGAAAATGAGCACAAGTCATATAAATAGAGCTTGTCCCAAAGTAAACATGTGATAAGTGACTATCTCGCTAAGTTCTCTCTTAGGTCAACCAGCAACTACTTAGAATACAGCTCCCACAATTTTCACTCAGTATAATTGTATGGATTCTCAGAAAAACAGAATGAAATGCTACAAGGAAGATGAAATAATTAATTATGGAGTCAGTAATTAGCTTTTATCCAGCAAGAAAGAGTAGAGAAGACCCAATTCCTTTTAAGATTAAAGGCTTACTTTGAAGAATCAAAGGGTTTATTTTTTTCAGATACCATAGAAAAGTTCTTTTCTACTAAAAAACTTTCCCTAGTCTCCTGTTGTTTCCAGGACAGCTTATCAGAGCTTTTACAGTCTATAAAGTCAGAACAAACAAAAGATGGGTTAGGAATTCTACAAGCAAAATGTTCTCACCCACAGAGACCAGGTTGCTGTAATTCTCCAACATGACATCGATGTACAAAGCCCTCTGAGCAGAGTCCAGGCATTCCCACTCCTCCTGGGAGAAGTTCACAGCTACATCCCGGAATGTCAACAGACTCTGCAATTAAAAAAACAGTTTAACTGGGTATGATGGTGCATGCTTTTAATTCCAACATTCAAGAAGCAGAGGCAGGCAGATCTTTGTGAGTTCGAGGCCAGCCTGGTCTACAAATTAGACTGCAGGACAACTAGGGCTATTACACAGAGAAACCCTGCCCCCAGAAGAAAACAAACAAACAAACAAAAAAGTACAGATGACCAAGTGTGCTTTTCTAGATATAAGGAGACTTAAGGAAATCAGAGATGCAAATGAGTGAAAACAATTATTCAAAAAGATGATCTTTAACATAGTCCCATTCTATAGTGCATTTTCTAATTCTGTGAAAACAGGATGAAACAATAGTCTTACAAGCAGTATACAAGAAATAAGAATATATTTAAGGTCTGAACATGGTTATCTATCTGTTATGGATTCTGTGTTTATGTCATGTAGGATCAGAGCAGACATGTCTCAGGAGGAAAACTCATGATGACGAAATGTGTTTTAAACACTGTACCTGTAGATCATGCTAAAACACTGTAACCAAGGAAAATATAATTATCCAGTCTTTAATTCCATCAAAGACCCCACAAGGATATAATATTACCTAGGTAAACAGAAAGTACATTGTAAGCAATTTCTAATAGTTAGAAATGAGAGAGACATCTGGCTGCCTCAACACTCACCCAAAGCCCCTCTTTAGTCTACAGACTTAGAGTCTCTGGCAGACATTTTTGTGAAGCAGGAAATTTGAAGGATTGACTTGCTTATTGGCAAAGTTTATCAGTCACTTTCCTCTGTGCCCTGCAGAATGTTTGGTAGTATTTTCTTTGAAGCAGGAACCCAGAAGGACCATCAGACCTTGTTTTGGCAAAGTTTAGAGGCCATTTTTCCATGAGTGCTGCATGTCCAGTTTATATAACATATTGTCAAGCAGTTCAGGCAAGAGCAATTTCTTGTCTAAATGGCCAGTTTTGCCTAGAAGAAGATAAACTCCATATGGAGTGTCTTTGATACCTATCTTTCTGTTTGAAGTAAATTGGTGCTGCCAGGAGCAAACATGTCTCATTGTCCATAAAAGTTTAAGTTTAAAAAAACATTCTGTAGGTCTTTGAAGTGTTTGAAAATTATCTACCTAATTGAAATACATCTATGTATATTTAGAAAACTTAAACATGACTATGTTTGATCATCATAGATGATTAATTATTAATCTGTATTTCTTAATTATATATTATAAATTAAATTGAGTTGCATAAACATAATACCTTAAACAAGAGTAGAAATATGTATACAGTATAGCAAAATTAACTTTAAATTTGTATCAATAAGCCAAATCCATACTAATGTAAAATATGTAAGATTAACAGTTGTTTTTTGGATTAAAGTAGATTCAATAATCTACCCTTTTATCCTATTGTTTATATATCATACATTTCTATATCATATCCCCCTTCCTTCTTCTCAAAGGAGATTGATTATGACCAATAACAATTTGTAACCAACCCTCTAAACAAAGACATTCATCCATAATCCATTTTTGGGGAATGTGGGCATAGTTTTCTAGGCTATTTCCTGCTAATTGGGGGCACTGATAATCTTTGGGAGACCCTGAGAAAATTTAGATTATGGTCAAGTCATGACTAGAGTAGTCTGTGAGGCAGGATCACCTCAGCCAGCAGCCTTGAACCTGTTTTGAGTGCAGAACTCAGAGAAAACTGCAACAGAGGCATTCTGAGCTGCTGCGAGACATTTTGAGATGGTAGATCATCTAGGCCATTTGTTTTCATTGGTGTCTAGTCCTCTCATCCTGAAAATACCTAAACTTTTAAAGGTAACATACATATCTGCATTAATGTAAGTACAGACTGTGCATTGTACATTAGTCAGCCAAAGATAATTTCTTGTTATGTGTTTGAGCGAATAAAATATACATCATATGTCCTGTAGTAACTTTAGGTTCATTTTTCCATGTCTGTAGTCAGGATGTCAAGGGGTCTTCACTGATCAAATCTGATTTTTTTTTTAACATAGAATGAATCCAGAACCTCTTATTTCCTGTGGAAATAAAAGCATAAATTCTCCCTCAAAGTGGCATATCTTTTAACTTAAATTTTGGAGTCAAGATATTCTTAAAATATGTAGATTGGTTTAATCCAGCAGCTGTTATAATAAAATATCTCATAGCAGTCAAAAATTTTAAAGACAACATATAATAATACACATAATCCAGACTTCTGTGTATCTTCCATCCTAATGTGGCCCATTTTTTTTTATATTACTTTATTCCCTTTTCTGAGAAATTAATTTTATTATTTTAAAACTATGTATACTATGTATTTCTTTTTTATGACTATCTATACCTTTCCTTTACTCTCCCAAACCTATGTATATTTTTAAACATACTGAACCCATTTAGAGTTTCTTCCTTCGGAATGTGTTCTTATTGCATATCTGTAATCCTTGCCTGACTAGGAGAGATTTTAAACTGTTAAGCTGTGTGGCTAAGAAGAAGGTGGCAGTACTGGCTGCTGGCTCTGCCCCCTTGGCTTTTCAACATGGCCAGGCACCAACAAGTCACACTTACCTCTCCAATTCTGGGAAGCATCAGGGTCATGTGTTCAAGCCTTATGTTGGGTGCCATTTGTAGACAGAGGTTTTTCCTGTGTCCCTCCCAGTCCCCTAGCCACTCAGTCCCAAGTAAGTATATAGAGGGTTATATTAACTACAGACTGTATGGCCTATGGCTCAGGCTTCTTGCTAGCTAGCTCTTATAACTTAACTCAACCCATTCCTATTCATCTATGTGTTGCCACATGGCCGTGGCATTACTGGTCTTCTGGCATCTTGTTGCTCCTTGGGTGCTGTGCTTGAGTCTCCCGACTCTGCCCTTCTCCTCACTGTATCTCTGCTTGGGAAAGAATCTGCACCAGGGGTACTTTGGGTAGGGGCTGATATCTAGAATTTACTGACAATTACAGAAATTAAACACCAAAGATATAAAACTGCGATTCAACCAATGGATAAGTGATCCGAATAGAGACTTTGTGAAGAGAGAAATACAAATGGCCAATAAATGTTGCAAAGAGTGTTCAGGATCCCTAAAATTCCCTTATGGAAAACCAAACTAAACCTACTTTAAAATACTGCCTCACCCAAGGCAGAGAGTGGCTGTCATCAACCAATCTAACAATATGTGTTAGAGAGGATGTGGACAGAAAAGAACCATCATTAACTGTTGGTGTGAGTGGGAGAGTGTAAATTAATACAGTCATTGTGGGAACCAGTTTGGAGGTTATTAAAAAAAATGAATATAGAACTATTGTAAGACTTAGCAATGTTGCTCCTAGGAACATAACCAGAGAACTCCACACCCCACTGTAGAAATGTTTACACCCCATGTTTACTGCTGCAGTATTCACCATAGCAAAGTATTGGAATAAACCTAATTGTCTATCAACAGATAAATGGATAATAAAAATGGTATACCCATAAAATGGAATACTATTCAGCTGAGGAGAAACATGTAAAAAAATTGCAGGAAAATGGATGGATTCAAAGTATGTAATATTAAGTGCAGTCATACAATATCAGAGAGAAGAAACCACATTTTCCCCTCATATGAAGAACCTAGCCATATATATATATATATGAAACAACATACATGTGGGCACAGCAGAATATAGAGAAAAGAGAAGAGAGGTTAATAATTATCAGGGGTTGAGGTAGGACTGAATGCAGGTAATGAACACCATTTATGAAAAAGGATATGGAGAGAATTGCTTTCCTTTTTCTAATTCTGTCACAGGCGTTTTGGTTTTTGTTGGTGGATGAGTACATTTGATTGTGACCATATAAAATAAAATGTGAAGCTCCAGAGCTATTGTTCCCAATGACTACTGTAATGTCATAAAAGTTCATCGAGTTCCCAGGTGTGGTGACACACATATTTAATCCCAGGACTCAGGAGGCAGAGGCAGGTGGATCTCTGTGAGTTCAAGGCCAGCCTGGTCTATAAGGTGAGTTTCAGGAAGGCCAGAGATACACAGAGAAACCCTGTCTTGAAAACAAAACAAACAACCACAAAGTTCATTGAGTTGTGCAATTGGGTAATTTCAGTAAGTGAATTTGTTGTTGTTTCTTTGCAACTTTTTTTTTTATACTTAAAAGAAGGATTTTATTGTGGAAAGAAACAAAACAAACAAACAACTTGGTTAAAAACCATAAGTCAAAGCTGGATGCAGTTGGGGCTGGAGAGATGGCTCAGCAGTTAGGAACAATGCAACTTTTTTTTTTCTTTCTTTTCTTTTTCTTCCCCCCCCCCCCCCCCCCGAGACAAGGTTTCTCTGTGTAGCTTTGCACCTTTCCTGGAACTCACTTGGTAGACCAGGTTGACCTCGAACTCACAGAAATCCACCTGGCTCTGCCTCCCGGCAACTTTTTTTTTTTTTTTAATAATAAAGTTAAAAAGAATGATCAGAAACAGACAATAGAGTCTTTCAATGTCTCAAAAATAACATTTCTAGAACAATAGTGGACATGACCACTGACCTGGGACATGTTCACTGGAGAATGAGCCATTGCTTTGCGTTTCTCTTCTTTGAGTTTCTCTTCCAGGAATAATGAATGATGGCTTGCTGCCCTTTCACATAAGGAGTCAAAAAGAAAAAGTCAAAAATTAATACTGAAAGCTGTGAAAGAACAATGAAAAGACCCAAACAACAGATTACAACCATGTGTCCAGTCCATGATCCCCAATCCAGGAAATCGTGGACTGACTCAGGAAGCTTGGAGAGAAAACTGTTAAACATATTGTTGCCTCCAGAAAAATAGTCTCTTTAAATTGATGGAGACATAAGTGCATTTCAAGACAGTCCCGAATTAACACAACTGATTCCACTAAAGCAGCACTGCAGATAATAATGAGAAACAGAAGACACACAGGAGGGTCAGAGGAATCATCCTTGAGAACATGGGAAATAACACTTTTTTTTTCTTTGTTTGTTTCTCTTGTTTTTTGGAGACAGGGTTTCTCTGTGAAACAGTCCTGGCTGTCCTGGAACTCACTCTGTAGACCAGGCTGGCCTCGAACTCACAGAGATTCGCCTGCCTCTGCCTCCCAAATGCTGGGATCAAAGGCATGTGCTACCACTGTCAGGCTAGGAAATAATAAATTTCATGTCAAGAATAGATAAATACAGGAGAACTGGAAAGTAATTATCCACAGGCCAGACAGCAAATCAGAAATTCTCAAAGGACGAAAAATACTACCATTAATACAACCAGCAACATCAAAAACAAAAAAGTAGGGAATGAAAACCTATCAACAAAATATTTAGCCACCAGTGGCACATGCCTTTAATCCCAGCATTTGGGGGGCAGAGCAAGTCAGATCTCTGAGTTCAAGGCCAGCATGGTCTACAGAGCTATTTCTAGGACAGCCAGGACTACACAGAGAAACCCTGTCTAGAAAACTAAAAACAAACAAACAAAAATATCTAGCCACTCTGGAAATCCATAGAAAGAATCCTCAATTAACTAAAGAAATCCTCATCTTAAATAAGTCTAGCACATGACCCAGCTGTTCCATTCCTTGGTATACCCTCAAAAGACTCCATATCCACAGATATTTGCTCATGTTCATTGCTGCTCTACTCACAATAGCTACAAAAGGGAAACAACCTAAATGTCCTTCTGCTGACAAATGGATAATGAAAATGTGGCTGATATACACTATGGAATGTGATTCAGCTGTTAAAAAAAAATTGAAATCATGAGCTTTGCAGTTAAATGGGTAGACTTAGGAAGGATCATATTGAGTGAGGTAATCCATACCCAGAAAGACAGACATTGCATGGTCTCTCTCATAGGAAGTTGCAAGCTCCAAATCTTCAGATGGGAGTACACAACCCGGAGTGACTGCACTAGCCAGAACTCAAGGCTTCAGAAGCCTCCTTGCAAGTTGATGGTCACAGCTGTCCAAGAGACTTCCAAAACATTGTAGCCTATTGCTCTTGCTCATGGTTGCCTCCCAGAGGCAGATGTTGAGTCCCTAGTGTTGAAGAAGCCATGCACTTCAGACACAGATCCCAGAGGACTAGACATGGTTATGACCTTAAAGCCTCATCCCTGGGGACTAGTTTTCATGGTACTAGAAGGCAACATTCAAGTTTCCAAAGCAGGGAGCCAGCCAACAGTCCTACCCAGTTATGACTCCCATGAGCCACAACAATGATCCGCACTGCACTATAGCCCTAAGGGTGCCAGAGTGGCACACAGACCTTGGTGGTAACCAACAGCTTCTTATTGCTTTAAGACCCTCTCAACAAGAGGGAAAACAGCCCTGGTATTGCAAACCCAGGTGGTTCCCCTAGGGCTAGTGAAGGCATGGATCTTGGAGGAGAACCTACAATCACTATTTTACCAAATCAGCATAATCCCTAAGTGCACTCTGAGTATTTCCCTTATTCATACAGATAAATGTAGTTCTCACACCTCATCAAGAAAAGTTCTTTTAGAAACACATAAAGATTATTACAGAAAACCACAATTAGTGAAAATGCAGAGTTGTGATGCTCTGTCTCAACTGACATATAAAAAACAGAACTCCTTCACCTCAGGCTCAGGGAAAACTGAGAAAGAGGGGCAAGAGTAGTGGAAGAGCCAGAGGAACAGGATTTGCTGTGACATTGTGTTTCCTAGAAATGTCAGAGAAGCTACACGCATGAAATCGTACAAACATGGCGCCTAGACATGAGCTGACAAGGACAACACCAAGAGACATGGTAACAAGGAAGGGAGAAAGTCCATTAGCCTCAACTCTAGTCAAACACTAAGGGATTCTGAGAGCTGGAAAAACAGTCTTCCCCAGAGAGGAGTGCAGCATGTGTTCATTCAATACCAAATGTTCACCCCTGAAAACATACAGACTGAGTATGTTGTATTTTTATGTTTATAGATACACACAAATATACAACAGCAGGTAAAGAAGAAATAAATGCCTCAGTAAAGTCAAGATTTTGCATCATGTGCATAAAAATGAACAATAGAATATAACATTTTCTATTATTGCTGTGCACATAATAAACTTAATATAAGAACAGAGAGATGGTTCAAGAGTTATAAGCACCTGTTGTTCTTTTACAAACCCAAACTCCAACTTTAGGATGCACATGTAATCTACGCACATGTGTGGAGTAGCCACACCAGTTCCTGTACGCATGCATGGCCCAACCTTTATAAAGCCGGCACCATCTTGCATGATCTTCTTCTTGTCTCCTCACTCACGTGTGTGTTTCACACAGGCCTGTCACATTCTCTATCCTCGTTAATAAAAACTCTTCTGTGGTCTTGTCATGTTCGGGATGTTTTCTCGCAGGATAAGAGTGCCAAAATAACTAACAATTATAGTACAATGAATGAAAACAGAATCTATCAAAGAAAACTTACAAAGGGAGCAAATAATACAATCAATAAAGAAGCAAATGGATTGAACAGACTGGACCAATATGTACATAATAAAAAGCTCTATAGTGTAGATCATAATATCATATAAACTTAATGTACAGAGATTCCAACTCTGCCTAGTCAGTGTCCACACTCAAGTTCCTAAACAATAACAAATGATTTCTTTCAGTAATTTCTTAAATTGAAATTGATAATGTTCCATAAGCAAGAGATGTAAACCCACTACAGCATTAAAAAAAGAAGAAAAACAGCTGAGAATAAAGCATATATTTTCTACCAAAAATTTATTTCATATCTATACATACAAGATACTGAGAAAGAAGGAGTGTTTTAAAACAATGCCATGACTATGGACAGCAGTAAAGAAGACTGCTGATCATAACTATAATAGTGAGAGAAAAATCAAGAGGGAAGTATCAAAATACAGAATAAATTATTAGCAAATGATGAAATGGCCCATTAGATAGAATGTTCTTTTGTCAACAGGAGGTGCATGTCACAAAACCTGGATGAAGACATCCACAGCAGACGGAAAACAGGAGACTACATAAAACATGTGAAAACAGGCACACTGGCTCAAGTTCTCTTCAAACACAAGACAACCTAGGAGGAGGTCTGTGGTGATATATGTGTACCGTAACAAACTTGCCTGGGATTCAGAGGACAGAGCCAGCCACTAGATTAGAAACAGAGCAAGGCAGTGGTGGCTCACACCTTTAATCTTAGCACTTGAGATCTTTGGGAAGCACACATGTCTTTAATTCCAGGAAGTAATACAGCAGGGCAGAGAAAGGTATATGTGGCTTGAGGAAACGGGAACTCTCTTGAGGCTGAGGAATTCATAGAGGTAACAAGTAGTGGGTAGCTGCTCTGCTTCCCTGATCTTTCAGCTTTCACCCTGATATCTGGCTATGGATTTTTTTTTTAATTAAAACACCATCTAAGATTCAAACAACAGAGGTCGGTTTTCTTAAAACTGTAAGCAATTCCCTTACAATTCTATTTGCATATTATACAGAAAGTAGTTCTGAAAGTACAAAGCAACAGCAACGAGCCGGAAAATACTAAGAGGATCCAACTTTGAGGTGATCTAACCATCTGTTACTACTACAGCAATGGAAACCACTTGGAATTCCACCAGCAATGGAATGACCACAGAAAACAGAAGATATCCATGGGAAGATAGTACAGACGGAGTTTAACAGTCTATAAATATACTTCCTGATTTCTCATAAATCTATGTTGGCATTATTTTCAGAAATGGAAACATTAACACTAAAATGTACAGAATGTGCTAGAATATCAAAATACAAAAATTCTTAAAAGAATAAATAAACCTAGAGGTATTAATTTTCATCATTTTATAATATATTAAAACCATAGAAATGAAAGCAAATTAATATTGGTTTGAAGACATGAACAATGATGTGCATGGAGAAAAGACAGCATCACACATGCTTAGTCAAATACAATTTTATTTGCTTGCTAGTATCAATTCTTATGTAGAACCTGCTGTCACAACTACAATACAATAATCGTGACATTTTTCTCAGTGGAAGTCTCTAGAAATATTTCTAGTGGCAAAAGCTATTTCATGTCTCACTCCCACATTCATTTGAACCCCTTGCAATCAATCTTCACCAATCCCTCCAAATACCTAGATCCTTAGCTACTGTCTCCTCTCTTTCCATCTTCCAGGCCTCTTTGTTCCGCTACACAGGTGAGCAGGTCTGGGTGATCAGTGAGCCCTGCACAAGACAAAGAAATCATTCAGAGAGCACCTGGGTTCCTAACACACTACTGTGCTCAGTAGATGAAGAGAGGAATCTACAAGTAATTCCCCAATGATCATGCAGGGTCAGAATACTGAAAATATTTAGAAAGCATTTTCAGTTAGAGTAACTTGAATGCCACTTCTAATCACAGCTCAGTCAAATCTCAGGGGCAGAAGTGGAACTAAATGATTGGGATGAGAATATCATACACTAGTGAGGTTCTAAATTTATCAGGGCCAGATATGATGGAAGCCCTACACCTCTGAAAAGGACTCACAAGAAGAGAACATTTCATGACAACTTTCTTTGTTCCTCTGAGGATTTCGCTTTATTCTGTGAGGCATGAGACTCCTTCACACACAGCTCTTACACATACAGACTAGTTTTCCTAGGAACCCTGAGGAGGAACAAGGGAGACTGCAAACTATTCTCACCCACAGAAACCAAAATATTGCAATTCTGCAACAGTCACTCTGTGTACAAAGCCCTCTGAGCAGGGAGGGTCCAGGCAATGGCCCTCCTCCTGGGAGAAGTCCACAGTCACTCAACTGTTTGTCAACAGACCACAATAAAGAACAGTTAGAAGGGTTGTGCTGGTGCACACTTTTAAATCCTAGCACTTGGCAGAAACAGGTGGGTGGAACTCTGTGAGTTCCAGTCCAGCTGGTCTACATGGATGAGTTTGAGCCAGACAGAGCAACATGTGAGTTCAGGTTTCAAACACAGCAAACACAGGAACCAAAAATAACAGTTTGGTCATGTGTCCATGGACAGAAGTCTTTTCCTGAACTGAGGAGACAAAAGACTATTGTAGACATTTTTTGGATGTAGATGAGTTATCATAAGTATTCAAAAGATGCTCTCTAGTAACATCCTATACTATAAATGCTTTTTTATTTTTGTCTTATTTTGTTTTGTTTTGAGATAGGGTTTCTCTGTGTAGTCCTGGCTGTCCTTAAATTCGAGTTGTAGACCAGGCTGGCATCAAACTCAAGAAATCCATTTTCCTCTACCTCCCTAGTTCTGAGATTAAAGATGTGTCTGCCACCACCTGGCTAATATGCCTTTTCTAATTGTGAAAATACTGTGACCTGATACTCTTATTTAAACAGTATACTGTGCTTTTCCAGACTCCAACATACAAAATCAAAACCTCAGCAGAAGAAGACACATTACATGTTTCTTTGTCTTGTCTTTATCTGTTTTGTTTTCTTTTTTGAGACATGGTCTCATCATGTAGCTATGGGTCCTGGAACTCACTAGGTAGACTAGGCTGGCCTAGAATTCACTAAAATCCACCTGCCTATGCCTCCTGAGTGCAGGGATTCCAGGCCTGTGCCATCAGGCCTGGCAAAGACACTTTTCAAAATGCTGTATTTACATCACAGTATGAAGATATCTTAGACAGAAAATTAATGGTGAGTAAAGTTTACGTTTTTTGCTGTGTTTTTTATTATTAAATATGTTTATTTATTAAAATTTTTTCTAATTTACATACCAACTTCTCCCGCCTCCTCACCTCCCTCCCAATCTGCCCCCATCCACTCCTCAGAGTGGGTAAGGCCTCCCATGGTAGTCAACGAAGTCTGGCATACCAAGCTGAAGGAGAGCCTAGCCCCTCCCCATTGTATCAAGGCTGAGCAAGGTATCCCACCACAGGGAATGGGCTACAAAAAGCCAGTTCATGCATCTGGGATAAGTCCTGGCCCTGCTGCCAGGGACCCCAGTAACAGATCAAGCCACACAACTGTTACCTACATTCAGCGGGTCTAGTTTGGTCCCATGCAGGTTCTTGAGCTGTCAGTCCAGAATCAGTGAGCTCCAACTAGCACTGCTCAGCTGTCTCTGTGGGTTTCCCCATCAAGATCTTGACCCCCTCTTCCTTTTTTTTTTTTTTTTTTTAATGTCGAACGTCATTTATTGAAGGAGGGAGGAGGTCTTAAATACAATGGGGGAACCCAGGTTGGCAGAAGTTCGCTTCTGATTTTTTTTGAGCTGAGGATCGAACCCCGGGCCTTGCGGCGCTCTACCATTGAGCTAAATCCGCACCACCCGGAAAGTTTACTTTTAAATGTTAATGTTTACAACCATACAAGGGGAACTGGCAACACACACGCACACCATACACACACACACACACACACACACACACACACACACACATCTGATTCACTTCAATGTGCAGGCATTTCTGTAGGGTAAGAGGTGACCACTGGAAAATCCTGTCTGTCCCTGGCCTGCCCAGAAACTCAAGAGTCTTGGAAATCCCCACCCCCTGAGTCCCTGTTAATGGCCAATGTTTCTGACTTCATCATCAAACAATACTTCCGGCCCCAATGTACTTTTCCACTATGTCACAGCACACACAACAAAGACACTGTAAAAGCCGTCCCTCCACTCAGCCCTGACGTCTCTCATTCCTCACAGTGGCAACCACTGTTCCGTGACTCTGATAAATCTGTGTGAATGTTCCTGCCTGGAGTGACTTTGTGTTAGTTATTCCTTGCCTCCAGACTGCAAAGATGCCCTTGCTCTGGAAAACAACAACAACAACAACAACAAACCAAACTTTATTTCCTTCATGACTAATACCTAAGACTTCTCCAGGGATGCCAAGTCCTCAGGTACCCACCTATAACACGGGAGTTAGCGTAGATGAATGTAGATTTCAAGAGCTTTTTTCTTTCCACCAAAGCAAAGAGAATCATGTTTGCAAATATCGACAGATAAATTGAAATATTCTACTAGGGTGTCCTTATAACGATATTATGGCAGCTGGGCGGTGGTGGGGAGGCACAATTGGATGAATCTCTGAGTTCTAGGCCAGCCTGGTCTACAGAGTGAGTTCCAGGACAGCCAGGACACAGAGAAAACCTGTCTCGAATCCATCCACTTCTAAAAAAAGTAAAAAAGAAAAGAAATATTATGGTAACCAGAAGATCAATAAAGAAAAAAAAATCAGGATTTTTCCAGTTCGTATTATCTAAATTTTAACGACAAGGGTAAAATATCCACTGCAGAACTTCAGAGCCGGCTTCCTTAGGAACAGCAGAGAAACTGCTCGCACCCGGTCCTTCCCTCCCGCGTCCCAGCCCCGCAGCTCCTCTGACCTGGGAGGTTCCAGGGCCGCCGGGCTGCGGTTCCCGCCACTGCGCTGTGACTGTGACTTTCCCAGGCCGCCCGCGCGGAGACTGCGGCTCCGGGAGGTTTCAGGTCCCCGCGACACCCCGCCGTGTCCTCCGCACCCAGGTCTGCACCACGCGGTTCCCCACCGGACAGGCCCGGAGCAATGACAGGGATGGGCACTTGGCACTTCGGGCTTCGGCTCCTCAGCCCAATTTACCAAGCCTCAGTAGCGGCCCTTCCCAGCTTCTGTTCTGTTAGTCCTCTCTACGCCCCTCCACTACCTCATCAAGGGCCTATAATAACCTCCTCCAACCGCTATTTCCGGGTGATGTCCCCGCCTCGATGAGACCCGTCCCTCCCACTGGGTCTCAGGCTGCCTTCCACACAGCTCCAGCTGTCAGCTGCCCTGGACCCGCTCTGCACAGCCTCCCCACATGCTTGCTGCCAGCCTGGACCAGAACTGCATCTAGGAGGACGCTGCACCCCGGTATCTGACCCCCAAGTGAGTATGAACCCTTCATATAAAAGACAGGCAGCCTAACCTCGATTTAGCTACCAGCCTCCCTGGCTTCAATTTATAGAAAATATAACACGCTAAATTTAGATGTCAGTGTCCCATCGCTAACACAAACATGACAAACAAAACCAAATACTGCAATAGAGCCTTTCAGGAACTTGGATTTTCAAAAGAATTAGGTGTCTCAAGAAGTCAGTGATCAGTCCATTGCTAACAGCCCAGGGCTAATTAATTCCCGCGCTGTACTGCTCTCCTTACTAGATAGTAGCCTTGCCATTTTATTAACTCAGAAACAAGTTTGTCTTCTGTAATTCACGCTAAAGGTGCTTTGAAAAAAACTGAAAATTTCTTTGGTGGAAAACTGTAATGCTGGTTGCACAGACTGTTAGCTGTTCTTGTTGAAGAAATAAGTAAGGTTTGTGGTCCCAGTCCTAAAAACGTCAGTTATACCTTCCCATCTATGGCTCTGGGAATGTTGAGCATGAAGAGGTGGAAAAGAGGGCTAGAGAGATGGCTCAACTGAGTTCAATTCCCAGCAACCACATGGTGGCTCACAACCATCTGTAATGATGCCCTCTTCTGGTCTGCAGGTGTACATGCAGGCAGAACACTATACATAATCAATCAATCAATCAATCTTTTTTTTTTTTTTTTAAAGTGGAAAAGAAATAAGAAGGAAAAGAGGAGGAAGAGCTAAGACAGGCCATTCTCTAGACTCCACACAGCTGTTGTAATCAGTAACTGTCGAGGACAATTTTAAAAGCCTTGCCATATTGCCTGCCTGAGTTAAGTTTCTGTTGTCCAGTATTGAGCCACTAACCAGAAACTTTTGACATGCCTGGACAAGTCCTGAGTTATTAGAAAATAACTTAACATTTCCTTATCTTTCTGCTCCAGTGACCATTAGTAACAATGTTTTGTGGTTAGGTTCTTGTTTGGGTTGCTTGGCAACTCAACAGTCCCCTGATCTTTTCCCAAAGAAAATTTCCTGGTCTGCTAACTATGAAACCCACTTGAGAAAAATAAAAATTTGCAGCTTGATCAGAATACTGTCTTGCTGTCACTTCTTTGTGTCTCTTGTCCCTTTTATTCGCCATTCCCCCTTCTAGGGTCTCTGCTGAAGATCCTGCTGGCCGGGACAGGTAACCAGCAGCAGCTGTACTGACCTGCATGGACCTCACACTAGACCACAAGCAGTCTAGGAAAGGGAAAGGCTCACAGGGCCACCTTTACCTCTCAAATGTTGACTATGGATGGATTGTAGAAGAATCACTGTCTTTAGCTGTAGTCCTCTGCTGAGCTCCAACACACAGCTCCAAAGCCACAGTCTCACATGTGGCTCTGGTCAGTCTCTGTGGGGCCCAAAGCAAACTGAATGGAGATGAACACAACAGGGGGAATTGTGGACAAGGGTAGTAGAGAGGTAGGAGGTGAGAATGGGCAGTATTTGAGGCACACACACACACACACACACACACACACACACACACAGAGCTAATAATATTTTTTTCAATGACCAGGTTAGTCTGTAATTTCTCTTTGGTTGTATAAGTGACTGGTTTAATATCAAGTAATACTAAGATCAGGAAGTCTTCCTTTATGTGTCAAGAAGTATTTTAAGTAGCTTTGCTGTTTTTTGTAGTTCTGATGGAATCCTGTCAATCTGGTCATGGGGTTGTCTTAAGGGGGCATTTTATTCCTGCTTCAGTCTCATGGCTACTTGTACTTCGGTTTACATTATTTATATCATGTTGTTGAAATTTGGTATATTGTATGCACCTGGAACCTCATCTATTTCCATTAGAGTTTCCAACTCAGTGGAACAGAAGTCTTAATGTTAGTAGATATAAGATTCACTTTTTAACTCATTTCAAGCAGGCTGTGCAGTTAACTTGGTAATTGTTATCACATGGGTAACAAAAAGTTATGGTGTTCAGAACAAAGTTATGAAATGGATAACAACATGTTATGTATAGTTGGGTAAGGTCATGCAAGCCTTTGAACCCCAGGACACAGGAGGCAGGGGCAAGGGGAACTCTGAGTTCAATGGCAGCCTGGTCTGCATAGTGAGTCTAGGACAGCTGGCAATACACAGAGAGACCCTGTCTTAAAATAATGTGCCACCAGAAGCACCACATAAACTTCCAGAGGAGGGAGCCAAACTACAGTCCTAACAGCTAGGGTGCCTATGAACCACATCAAAGACCATCCTAGCACAGTTGTCCTACGGTGCAGCAGTGGCAGGCACACCTTCGTGGTCAGAAACAGCTTTCTAGTTGGACTTAAAAACCCTTTTAACAGAAGGAAAACCATGCCTGGTGCTGGACATCTAGCTACCTACTGGTGCTGGGAAGTGGTGAATCCTGGAGGAGAACCTACAACCACCACTTTACTAAACCAGCATAATCCCTAACAAGAATCTAAACATTTTTCCTTGTGCCCACAAATAAGCATAGTCTTCACCCCTCACCAGGAAACTTCTCTTTGCAACAGACAAGGCCACTACAAAAAACTCACAAGTAATCAAATGCAGAGTTGTGGAGGCCACTCATTGGATTACATCTACAAAACACTCCTATACCTACAGCTAAAGGAATATTTTTGAAGAGGGGGCATAAAGATTCTAAGAGCCAGAGATCAAGGAGTTTGCTGTGGAGTTGTGTTTCCTAGCAAGGCCAGAATCTATACCCATAAAATCTTTCCAACATGACCGCCCCAACAGGAACTGATCAAGGACGACAACACTGGACGTGCCAAAGTGGATGAGGGAAAGCCCACAGGCCTTCAATGTGCAATAACAATTAATGAAAAAAGAAGCCATGAATTTGAAAGAGATCAGAGAGGGGTATATGGGAGGATTTGTGGGAGGAAATAGAAAGGTGAAATAATATTATATAATAATCTCAAAGCTAAAGCAGTAAAAACAGAAGCAAAAATAAAACAAAGGAACAAACAACAACCCCAGACTAAAGAAAAAGGTTTTACACCTGTGAGAAAATACAGAGTAGGGCTCCTTTATGCTCCCATGTCACCTTAGTTCGAATGGCCAAATCAGGAATAGAAATGATAACTAACTTTGGCATAAATGTGGGGAAAGGAGGTCATACACTGGTCTGGGATTGACAAGTAGAAGGTGAACTTTTTAAATCAGTCTAGATGATCTCAAAAAAGAAAAAAGAAAGAAAATGAAAGTAAGAAAACTACTGTGTGACCCCAATTACAGAACAGATGTGTGGCCCTCTTCCTGTGGAAACAATGACGAACATCTACTTATCACAGATAAGGAACCAATGACAAACCAACATTGGGAAACCAACGGAGTCCAACGTGATGAACAAATGAGGCTCCTTTATCTTTATAGAGGTGTTCTGTCTGCATGCATGTCTGTGCACCTTGTGTATGTGTTTCTGGTGCCCCCAGAGGCCACAAGAGTATGCTGGATGCCATGGATTTGAGGTTACAGTCTGTGTAAGGGTGCTGGGATTCAAAGTGAATCTTCTGAAAGAGCAGACAGTGCTCTTAACCACTGAGTCATCCCTAAGCACAGTGAACCCGTGAGTTGTTTTTTTGTTTTTGTTTTTGTTTTTTTCCGGTACCTTGCAGGAGTGTGGGTGAGGGAATACTTACAGAAACATTAAGGACTTATGACAGCTGCATTATGACACTCTGCGGGTGATGGCTAATAATGCTAGAAACCTGGGGATCACTGCACAGCTTGCAGGCAGCTCAAGGGAGGTTGGAAGTGTCTTCCAAGCCCCTCACTACCTCCTCCAGGCAGCTTGTCTTCTTGTCTTGTCTGGTCAGGCAGCTGGACTGTGTCTGCTCCATGGTTGTTCTGAGCATCTTTTGTGCAGCTCTGCTTCTCTGACAGTGTCAGCAGTCCTTAAAGCTTATATATATGCTTGAGGTAGGAGGGCACTAATGAATCTTGCCAAGTTCTGCAACTCCCAGAGCTATTAAGTTGTCTATTTCTAAGCTTCATGGTTTTCTCTGCAGAATGAAGTATTTTACCTCTCGCTAGAGCATCCCATTCCCTTACCTTTCTTTTAATATCCCGACTTTTGAGGGCCTTCCTCCAAGATGAAAGGGTTGAATCTCAGAGGAAGCTTTCTGTTTTGTGTTCAAGTAGTATACTACATGAGGAATCCAAGAAGCAGGAAGAGAGGGTGGTAGGTAGAATGTTGGTGATATGAAATGAGAGTGGGTATTCAGGGGTCAGAATGGTTCAAGTGTGTAGTGGAGTGGTGGTAAGAGAGGGCCTGCTGAAAGGTCCACTCAAGTGAGATGTCCATGAAGAAACCACATGGGAACCCATTTGCAACCCGGGTAAATAAGTGGATATTATTGTATCATAATAGAGGATATTAGAACACTTGCGGTATAAAATAATGAGCGTAGGACAATGTGTACTAAATGTTTAACTAGGCATAGAGGAGGAAGAAAGAAGGATGAGTTAGAGGGTCAACCAAGAGGAAGGACATCTGAAGCTTATAAAATCCCACTGTCTTACGAGTTAATAGGAAATACATTAAAAAAAATAACGAACTTTGAACACAGGTGTCCTATGTGGGTAAATAATGCTGCTCCCAGACACCATGGGTATTAAACAGAACTCCTTGTACCAGGTACTGGTTATCTGCCTAGGCCGTCCTGGTCAGGGAGGCCCCAGAGGCATCCCAAACAAAACAGGTCATTGCCAGTGCTCTTACTTGGCCACCATAAATACAGGGTATAGCTGAAGACTTTGGTTGTATGATAGAGAGAGAGCAATCTAGAACTTACCAGGGGCTGTCCCTGCTGGCCAGGTTTCACAGGCCTGCAAAGAAAAGATGTCAATGGTCTTATCTACCCCTGGACCCTGCATCCTACATTACCAACCGACAAGCCAGGATGTGTGCACTGGTGCAACACTGGCACTACTGTTTATGGACATACCCAACCTCTCTCCTGATTGGATTTGAGCTCTGCTCCATAGAGGGGAATTCATGCCTAGCACTGTAACAGGGTCAAAAAACATGGCTTGGGAATTAAAAATCTAAAGGCAGGACCTATGGATGTTTTGTTAATGATCTTGTTATCTGCCATCTAAATATTCACGTTTGTAATGATCAGTTTATACTACCGTCAGCCTTGGTGGAAGAAGCCTCCTCTTGTAGTTGGTAATGGGTAATACAGTACTGACAATAGCAACGTAAGATTGGGTAATTGCCATTTCATCATGGCTGATGGAGAGTCCCCAGAGTCTCCTTTCCTTCTTAAAGGTCTACTGGCAGTTCATGGGAGCTGTACCATTTTTATTTATAGAGTTTGGAGAAAACACTTCCACATATTTTTCTCAGTACTTCAAAAAATGAATTCACACATGCCTTCAGGGATTTCTTTTTTCTTTTCTTTTCCTTCCTTCCTTCTTCTCCTCCTTCCCTCCCTCTCCCCCCACCCCACTGTCTCTCCCCCAAGGTTTTGGTTGGTTTTAGAAGATTTTTGGGAATTGTTTGTGTAGCTCTGGCTGTTCTGGAGTTTGGTCTGTAGATAAAGCTGGCCTTAAACACAGAGGGTTCCACCTGCCTCTACCTCCAGAGTGCATGAATTGAAGGCATGCATCACCCATACCTGGCAGTATTATGAATTCTTGGATGTTGTACAAGATAAATATTTTTATTACAGCATTTCCCAGGGGTTGAAGCATAGGCTTACTGGTTAGTAGCATTGTCCTCTCTTCTAGAGGACCAGGGTTCATTTCCTAACACAC
Source organism: Onychomys torridus (assembly GCF_903995425.1). Classification (NCBI taxonomy): domain Eukaryota; kingdom Metazoa; phylum Chordata; class Mammalia; order Rodentia; family Cricetidae; genus Onychomys; species Onychomys torridus. The sequence goes on along the minus strand of NW_023414046.1, from coordinate 2,441,988 downwards.
ACACACACACACACACACACACACACACACACACACGTACGTGCACAATTGTCTGTAGCTACAGCAACAGGGGATATGATGCCCTCTTCTGATATCTAAAAGCAACAGGCATACATGTAATGTACAGTAGAAATCCAAGCAGGAAAAGCAACCATAAACATAAAAAGAAAAAAAGAAAAAATGAAATGAAAGAAAAAAAGATTTTTCACACTTTTCATTTGCAAAATTTTATTTCAACATAAACTTTGTGATACTTTCTAAGATTTAAATATTCCTTAAAGAGGTTCACAAGTTTCTTATCTTTATGTCTCTTTCTATGTTATTTATTTATTTATTTTTGGTTTTTAGAGACAGGGTTTCTTGGTATAGCTCTGGCTACTTGAAACTTGCTTGCTCTGTAGACTAGGCTGGCCTTAAACTCAGAACTCAAGAGATCTTCCTGCCTCTGCTTCCTGTGTGGTGGGATTAAAGTTGTGCACCACCACTCCTGGCTATTTATGTTTCTAGTATGTATACTGTTGTGATTTGTAACATAGAATACTGGATAAATGCTATGTCACATAATTTAAAACAGTACTTTTCTCTTCAGCATGAATTTTCTGATGGTTTCTAAGAGTTGAGCACTTAGTAAAAGATTTGTCACATTTCTTACATCTGTAAGGTCTCTCTCCAGTATGAACTTCCTGATGTTTTCTAAGATTTGAATCCCGAGTAAAGTATTTGTCACATTCCTTACATTTGTAAGGTTTCTCCCCAGTATGAATTTTCTGATGTCTTCTAAGGGTTGAGTACTGGGTAAAGGATTTGTCACATTCTATACATTTGTAAGGTTTCTCCCCACTATGAATTTTCTGATGTCTTCTAAGGGTTGAGTCCTGGGTAAAGGATTTGTCACATACCTCACATTTGTAAGGTTTTTCACCAGTATGGATTCTGTAATGTCTTCTAAAGTGTGAAAGCTGATGAAAGACCTTACCACATTCTTGGCAACTACAATGTTCCTCAGCAGTATGCATTTTCTGATGTCTCCTGAAATTGCAATAGTGGGCAAAGGATTTGTCACAGTCCTTACATTTGTAAGGTTTCTCTCCAGTATGCAATTTCAGATGGCTATGAAATGCTGACAACTGAGGAAATGACTTTCCACAATCTTTGCATTTGTAAGGTTTCTCGCCAGTATGAAGTCTTTGATGTGTTTTCAGACTTGAACGCTGGGTAAAGGATCTGTCACAGACCTCACATTTGTAAGGCTTCTCACCAGTGTGGATTCTCTGATGTGTTTTAAGATGTGATAATTCATGGAATGACTTACTACATTTTTTACACTCATACACTATATCTAGAGAATGAGTTTTCTGATGCCTTCTAAACGATGAATAGTGAGAAAAGGATCTGCCACACTCGCTGCATGTGTACCGTTTCTCTCCAGTATGGAGTCTTTGACATGTTTTGAGATTTGCACACTGGTCAAAGGATTTGTTGCAAATGTTGCCATTGTGGGGCTTCTCTCCAGTAGAAATTCTCTGGGGTACACTGAGGCTTAAGGCAGTACTGAAGCATTTCCGGAATTTCCCACACTGGTGTAGTGTCTCTCCAATGAAGATTGTTTTTTGCAGCAGACTATATACAGAGGTGAAATAATCATCATATTCTCCCTGCCTGTGCTCTTTCTTTGCAGTGTACAGTCTCTGATCTTGAGTAATGTTGGAACTCAAATTTAAAGATTTCTCACAGTCTTTGGATTTGCAAGGCTCTTCTCCAGTGTGCATGCTTTCATGTCTGTCTGGGATTGATAAGTCAATGGAGGCATCCCTGTGATTACTGCACCTGTAGTTATTAGCATTTTCTGTAGTTTCACTTGTTGTATAAAGTGCACATATGGAGGGGTTGTGAAGCACTTTCCCAAGCTCACTGCACTGACAAGACTCCTTTGTAGTCTCCACGTGTTGATGGACAGGATCGCATATGCAATAGTTGTCTGAAAATGAGTATAAGTCATATGAATAGGGCTTGTCCCAGAGTAAACATGTGATAAGTGACTGTCTCGCTAAGTTCTCTCTAGTAGAATACAGCTCTCAGCAGTCCACAATTTTCATTACCGATACTTGTATGGATTCTCGGAGAAACAGAATGAAATCCCCCAAGGTTGATCAAACAATTAGTTGTGGATCAGTAATTAGCTTTTATGCAGTAAGAAAGGGTACAGTTCAGAAGACCCAATTCCTTTTACGATTGAAGACTTACTTAAAAGAATCAAAGAGGTTTTGTTTTGTTTTTTGTTTTTTTCAGATACTATAAAGTTTTTTTCTACTACCAAGCTTTCCCTAGTCTCCTGTTGTTTCCAGGACAGCTTATCAGAGCTTTTACAGTCTATAAAGTCAGAACAAACAAAAGATGGGTTAGGAATTCTACAAGCAAAATGTTCTCACCCACAGAGACCAGGTTGCTGTAATTCTCCAACATCACATCAATGTACAAAGCCCTCTGAGCAGAGTCCAGGCATTCCCACTCCTCCTGGGAGAAGTTCACAGTCACATCCCGGAATGTCAACAGACCCTGCAATTAAAAACAAAACAAAACAAAAACAGTTTAACTGGGTGTGGTGGTGCACGCTTTTAATCCTAGCATTCAAGAAGCAGAGGCTGGCAGATCTCTGTGAGTTCGAGGCCAGCCTGGTCTACAAAGTGGATTGCAGGATAGCTAGGGCTATTACACAGAGAAACCCTGTCCCCCAAAGAAAACAAACAAACATAAGATGATCTTTAACATAGTCACATTCTATAATGCATTTTCTAACTCTGCAAAAACAGGATGAAACAGCTGGGCGGTGGTGGTGCACACCTTTATCCCAGTACTCAGGAGGCAGAGCCAGGGGGATTCCTGTGAGTTTGAGGCCAGCCTGGGCTACCAAGTGAGTTCCAGGAAAGGCGAAAAGCTACACAGAGAAGCTCTGTCTCAAAAAACCAAAAAAAAAAAAAAAAAAACAAAAAAAAACCAAAAAACAAAAACAAAAAAAACCCCAAAAAACAAAACAACAAAAAAACAAACCCCCAAAACAGGATGAAACAATAGTCTTACAAGCAGTATACAAGAAATAAGAAGAAATATATTTAAGGTCTGGACATGGTTATCTATCTATTATGGATTCTGTGTTTATGACACATAGGATCACAGTAGACATGTCTCAGGAGGAAAATTCATGATGACGAAATGTGTTTTCAATGTTGTACCTGTATATCATGCTAAAACACTGACACATGGGTGTCATGGCTCAGGAGATATTCTGAGCTACCCTGTCTGAATTTGTAGTCCTCAATGTGTTCCTTTTTAGTACTTATGCTGTATTGTCTAACAGATTTTAGGTTAGTAGTGTTTATGATTCTTCTTTTATTTGTTTGGAAGTACACAGTGGTGACATATTCTGTCTAAGCCACAAGTCAGGGATAGAAATGCAAACCTTTGGGTCAGAGCCCATTCCCCAGATCTCCACTTTTAAACACTGCAGCTTCAGGGTAGGGGAGTAGAGCCATGACTCTCACAGGAACTGACCAGAGGAAGGCAATCATGAGGAATGTTCTTTCTGCATCAAATGTGATGGTTTATGCACATCAATCAGTCAATGCCAAGACACTCATGATACATTCAACATAATGCTACATAAAGTTTCCCAGTCAGAAAGGGCTGTACAGTAGGATCCTGTTTGGGTAGAGAGATGGGTGGTGGTGGTGGTGGTGGACCATGCACTGCTATCTCCAGCTTGGGAAGTTAACGACTGAGCATCCTAACCAAGTGAGTGATGTAAGCAACAATTCTTCTGAGACAAACAGATATCAGGTGTCAACAAACACATGGACACATCATAACTGTTGTGATATTAAACACCAAAGAGAAAATACAAGTAGACTCCAATCTGATATTATGCTCAAGAACACCAATTTCATGGCATGATCAAGACATATGGGCCAGCCATGTTTCACACTTTCTAGTTTGCTTAACCAAGTATTATGTAGTCTTAACCAAGATTTTTTGCCTCCTTTGCTAATTATTAAGTGGGCATGGTTTTCTGTTTTTCTTTCTTGATTTTCTATCCAGTTCTGTTATCCTCCTGTCTCTCTAAATTGCACACTTTTCTAAGATGTTGCAGCAACCAGTCCTTGCGATTCAATACACATTTTTATAAGCATGATTCAGGGCATCGCACAGATTCCATAAATGGAGCTTACACAGCACATGAGGCCTCATTCAACAAGATTTAAGGATATAGTCCATTCTCTGAAGCAATTGGGCTTCAATTTTATTTTTGCACGCAGACAGAATTTGGATATCCTGGAACTAGCTCTGTAGAAGAGGCTAGCCTTGAATTCATAGAGATTTGCCTGCTTCTGCCTACAAAGTGGTGGGATTAAAGGTGTGAAGCATGACCATTAGGCCCCAACATTTGTTGTTGTTGTTGTTCATGTGTCACAGAGGAAATATTTTCCAAATTACAGGTCATAAGTGAATATGGAATGTGTACCCTCAAAAAAAGCAAAATGGGGGGGGGGTGCTGATACTTAGAAATTACTGAGAGTTACACAAATTAAATACCAAGGAAATAAAACTGCTATTCAAGAAATGGGTAAATGATCTGAATAGAGACTTTGTGAAGAGAGAAATACAAATAGCCAATAAATGTTGCAAAGAGTGTTCAGGATCCCTAAAATGCCATCATGGAAAAACAAACCAAACCTACTTTGAAATACTGCTTCACCCCAGGCAGAGAGTGGCTGTCATCAACCAATCTAACAATATGTGTTAGAGAGGATGTGGACAGAAAAGAACCATCATTAACTGTTGGTGTGAGTGGGAGAGTGTAAATTAATACAGTCATTGTGGGAACCAGTTTGGAGGTTATTGAAAAAAATGAATATAGAACTATTGTAAGACTCAGCAATGTCGCTCCTAGGAACATAACCAGAGAACTCCACACCCCACTGTAGAAATATTTACATCCCATGTTTACTGCTGCAGTATTCACCATAGCAAAGTATTGGAATAAACCTAATTGTCTATTATCAGATGAATGGATAATAAGAAGTGGTATACATATACAATAGAATATTATTCAGCTGAATAGAAATGTGTAATAAAATTTTGCAGGAAAATAGATGATTCAAAATATATAGTATTAAGTGCAGTCATACAGTATCAGAGAAAAGAAATCACATTTTCCCTCATCTGAATAACTTTGCCATTAATATATATAGGAAACAACATACATGTGGGCATAGCAGAATCTGGAAAAAAGAGAAGAAGGAAGGTTAACAATAACCAGGGTTGATGTAGGACCGCATGCAGATAATGAACACCAGTTATGAAAAAGGATATAAAGGGAATTGCTTTTCTTCTAATGCTGTCATAGGCTTTTTGGTTTTGTTGGATGACTACATCAAAATATATTCAATTGTGAAAACATAAAATCAATTGTGAGATGCCAGAGTTGAGTTCAAGGCTAGCCTAGTCTACAAGGTAAGTTCTAGGAGAGCCAGAGATACACTGAGAAACTTCAAAACAAAACAAACACCACAAAGTTCATTGAGTTGTACAATCTTTCCATCTGGTTAATTTCAGTATATGAATTTTTGTTGTTTCTTTGCAATGTTTTTTATAATGAAGTTAAAAAAATTATCAGAAACAGACAATAGAGTCTTTCAATGTCTCAAAAATAACATTTCTAGAACAATAGTGGACATGACCACTGACCTGGGACATGTTCACTGGAGAATGAGCCATTGCTTTGCGTTTCTCTTCTTTGAGTTTCTCTTCCGGGAATAATGAATGATGGCCTGCTGCCCTTTCACATAAGGAGTCAAAAAGAAAAAGTCAAAAATTAATACTGAAGCCGGGTGGTGGTGGCGCACGCCTTTAATCCCAGCACTCGGGAGGCAGAGCCAGGTGGATCTTTGTGAGTTTGAGGCCAGCCTGGGCTACCAAGTGAGTTCCAGAAAAGGCACAAAGCTACACAGAGAAACCCTGTCTCGAAAAACCAAAACAAACAAACAAACAAACAAAAAAACCCACCCCCCCAAAAAAAAACCCCTGAAAGCTGTGAAAGAACAATGAGAACACCCAAACAACAGATTACAACCATGTGTCCAGTCCATGATCCCCAATCCAGGAAAACTCAGGAAGCTTGGAGAGAAAACCGTTAAACATATTGTTGCCTCCAGAAAAATAGTCTCTTTAAACTGATGGAGACATAAGTGCATTTCAAGACAGTCCCGAACTAACACAACTGATTCCACTAAAGCAGCACTGCAGATAATAAATGAGAAACAGAAGACACACAGGAGGGTCAGAGGAATCATCCCTGAGAACATGGGAAATAACACTTTTTTTTTCTTTGTTTGTTTCTCTTGTTTTTTGGAGACAGGGTTTCTCTGTGAAACAGTCCTGGCTGTCCTGGAACTCACTCTGTAGACCAGGCTGGCCTCGAACTCACAGAGATTCGCCTGCCTCTGCCTCCCAAATGCTGGGATCAGAGGCGTGTGCCACCACTGCCAGGCTGGGAAAAATTAATTTCATGTCAAGAATAGATAAATACAGGAGAACTGGAAAGTAATTATCCACAGGCCAGACAGCAAATCAGAAATTCTCAAAGGACGAAAAATACTACCATTAATACAACCAGCAACATCAAAAACAAAAAAGTAGGGAATGAAAACCTATCAACAAAATACTTAGCCACCAGTGGCACATGCCTTTAATCCCAGCATTTGGGGGGCAGAGCAAGGCAGATAGAGCTCTGAGTTCAAGGCCAGCATCATCTACAGAGCCATTTCCAGGACAGCCAGGACTACACAGAGAAACCCTGTCTAGAAAACCAAAACCAACCAAACAAAAATATCTAGCCACTCTGGAAATCCATAGAGAGAATCCTCAATTAACTAAACAAATCCTCATTTTAAATAAGTCTAGCACATGACCCAGCTGTTCCATTGCTTGGTATACCCTCAAGAGACTCCACATCCAACTCCACAGATATTTGCTTATGTTCATTGCTGCTCTACTCACAATAGCTACAAAAGGGAAACAACCTAAATGTCCTTTTGCTGACAAATGGATAATAAAAATGTGGCTGATATACACTATGGAATGTGATTCAGCTCTTAAAAAAAAATTGAAATTGCTGGGCGGTGGTGGCTCACACCTTTAGTCCCAGCACTCGGGAGGCAGAGCCAGGCAGATCTATGTGAATTAGGGGCCAGCCTCATCTACAGAGCAAGATCCAGGACAGGCACCAAAACTACACAGAAAAAACCTGTCTTAAAAAAACAAAACAAAACAAAACAAAAAAGGGAAATTAAAATCATTACCTTTGCAGCTAAATGGGTAGACTTAGAAAGAATCATATTGAGTGAGGTAATCCATACCCAGAAAGACAGACATTGCATGGTCTCTCTCATAGGAAGTTGCAAGCTCCAAATCTTTAGATGGGAGTTCACAACCCGGAGTGACTGCACTAGCCAGAACTCAAGACTTCAGAAGCCTCCTTGCAAGTTGATGGTCACAGCTGTCCAAGAGACTTCCAAAACATTGTAGCCTATTGCTCTTGCTCATGGTTGCCTCCCAGAGGCAGATGTTGAGTCCCTAGTGTTGAAGAAGCCATGCACTTCAGACACAGATCCCAGAGGACTAGACATGGTTATGACCTTAAAGCCTCATCCCTGGGGACTAGTTTTCATGGTACTAGAAGGCAACATTCAAGTTTCCAAAGCAGGGAGCCAGCCAACAGTCCTACCCAGTTATGACTCCCATGAGCCACAACAATGATCCGCACTGCACGATAGCCCTAAAGGTGCCAGAGTGGCATACAGACCTTGGTGGTAACCAACAGCTTCTTATTGCATTAAGACCCTCTCAACAAGAGGGAAAACAGGCCATTGCAAACCCAGGTGGTTCCCCTAGGGCTAGTAAAGGCATGGATCTTGGAGGAGAACCTACAATCACTATTTTACCAAATCAGCATAATCCCTAACTGCACTCTGAGTATTTCCCTTATTCATACAGATAAATGTAGTTCTCACACCTCATCAAGAAAAGTTCTTTTAGCAATACATGGAGATTATGTAAAGTTGTGATGCTCTGTCTCAACTGACATATAAGCACCACAACTCCTTCACCTTATGCTCAGAGGTCACTGAGAAAGAGGGGCAAGAGTAGTGGAAGAGCCAGAGGAACAGGATGTTTGCTGTGACATTGTGTTTCCTAGAAATGTCAGAGAAGCTACATGCATGAAATCGTACAAACATGGCGCCTAGACATGAGCTGACAAGGACAACACCAAGAGACATGGTAACAAGGAAGGGAGAAAGTCCATTAGCCTCAACTCTAGTCAAACACTAAGGGATTCTGAGAGCTGGAAAAACAGTCTTCCCCAGAGTAGAGTGCAGCATGTGTTCATTCAATACCAAATGCTCATCCCTGAAAACATACAGACTGAGTATGTTGTATTTTTATGTTTATAGATACACACAAATTATACAACAGCAGGTAAAGAAGAAATAAATGCCTCAGTAAAGTCAAGATTTTGCATCATGTGCATAAAAATGAACAATAGAATATAACATTTTCTATTATTGCTGTGCACATAATAAACTTAATATAAGAACAGAGAGATGGTTCAAGAGTTATAAGCACCTGTTGTTCTTTTACAAACCCAAACTCCAACTTTAGGATGCACATGATATATAGCCATTCAGGAAACAAACACACACACATACATAAAATATATAAATCTATCTTTAGAAAACTGTATACTAAATAAAAATAAAAGAGAGAGCTGGGCAGTGGTGGCGCACTCCTTTAATCCCAGGACTCGGGAGGCAGAGGCAGGCGGATCTCTGTGAGTTCGAGGCCAGCCTGGGCTATCAAATAAGTTTCAGGAAAGGCGCAAAGTTACACAGAGAAGCCCTGTCTCAAAAAACCAAAATAATAATAATAATAATAATAATAATAATAATAATAATAATAATGTACCAAATAAAATTTCCTTAAATGAATTAACCAAAGAGATGAAAGATCTCTACAATGCAAACTGATTCACTGAAAAACAGAAGAAAATGATAACTAGAACATGGAAAAATGATTTATACAGACGGAAGAGGACATAATATTGTGAAATGTTCAGTATTTCTGAAAGTGGTTTATATAGTCAGTTCAAAATGCATGATATTTGAACTTTCCACAACATACTTCATAGAAATAGTAAAGAGAAACTAGAAATTGTAATGATGCATAAATTCCTTGGGTACAGAGCAGCCCTAGGGAAATGTTACAATGTTGGAACTATCCCAGTGTGATTCCAGATGACACTACAGGGCCATGCAACCAGCAGCATCATGGGAGTGGAGAAGACAGACAAATAGCCCAATGTACTACAGCAGCAGATCTAGAACCTGCCCAATAGCAATGACTCTGTGAATGTCACCAAAATACCACAAACACGTGTTGCAGAACTTTGGGAAAAGTATCATCTACATATAAAAACATGAACCTGTGTTCAAGCTCTTCTACCATACAGTGAATCACAGACCTTCATCTATGATCTGAAACAGTGAAGCCTGCAGAGCAACACAAAGGGGCAACCCTTGTTAGGAGAGCAGGAACTATAAATAGTACTGTGTAAAATTAAAATCGCCCAGGGAAATGGTAATAATTAAATATATGAAGAGAGAACCTACACAGCAGACACATTTATTAGCTACCTATTATAGTACAATGGATGAAAACAGAATTTATCAAAGAAAACTTACAAAGGGAGCAAATAATAATAAAATCAATAAAGAAGCAAATGGGTTGAACAGACTGGACCAATATGTACATAATAAAAAGCTCTACAGTGTAGATCATAAGATCATATAAACTTAATGTACAGAGATTCCAACTCTGCCTAGTCATTGTCCACACTCAAGTTCCTAAACAATAACAGATGCATTTCTTTCAGTAATTTCTTGAAATTGAAACTGATGTTACATAAGCAGATGTAAATACACTACAGCATTAAAAAAAGCTGAAATTAAGGCATATATATATAAAATTCATTTCATAGCTAAACACAAAAGATACTGAGAAAGAAGGATTTTTAAAAAAAAAAAAAACAGTGCCATGACTATGGACAGCAGTAAAGAAGACTGATAATCATAATTACAACAATGACAGAAAAATCAAGAGAAAAGTATCAAAATACACAATAAAAAGTATTAGCAAACAATAAAATGGCCAACTAATAGAAAGTTCTTTGATCGGCAAGGATGCATGTCACAAAACCTGGAATGCATATATCCACAGCAGATACACAACAGGAGAAACAAATCATGTGAAAACTGTCACTTTGCCTCAATTTCTTTTCAAAGAGAAGACAACCTAGAAGGAGGATGGTCTTCTCTAAGACTCCAAGAAATTCCCATTACAATCCATTTTCTTATTTTACAGAAAGTAGTCCTGAAAGAACCAATGAACAGCAAAGAGACAGAAAATACTAAGAGGTTCAAATGTAGAGGTGATCTCCAAGTGTTTTAGAATTACAGCAATGGAAGCCAGGCGGCGGTGATGGTGGCGACTTCAACCTTGGCACTTGGGAGGCAGAGGCCAGCCTGGTCTACAGAGTGAGTTACAGGACAGGCTCCAAAGCTACAGAGAAACCCTGTCTCGAAAAACCAAAAAACCAAACCAAACAAGAACAACAACAAAAAAACCCAATTACAGCAATGGAAACCACTTGGAAATGTCACGACAGCAGACAACAGGAAATATCCATGGGAAGACAATACAGATGGAGTTCAACAGTCTGTAAATGTACTTCCTGATTCTTATCAAAACTGTTGGCACTATTTTCAGGAAGGGAGACATTAACACTAGAAGGCAGATAATGTGTTAGACAACCAAAACTCAGAAATTCTGAAAATAAATATTCCTAGAGGTACTGATTTTCCTCATTTTATAATATATTAAAATCATAGAAATGAAAGCAAATTAATATTGGTTTGAAAACATGATCAGTGATGTGCATGGAGAAAAGACAGCATCACTCACATGCTTAGTCAAATACAATTTTCTTTGCCTCCTAGTATCAATTCTTCTGTAGAACCTGTCGTCATACACTCAGTATAGTAATCATGACAATTTTCTAAATGGAAGTCTCTAGAAATATTTCTAAGCTATTTCATGTCCCACTCCCACATTCATTTGAACCCATTGCAATCAATTTTCACCAATCCCTCCAAACACCTAGATCCTTAGCTACTCTTTCTCCATCTTCCAGACCTCTTTGTTCTGCTACACAGGTGAGCAGGTCTGGGTGATCAGTGAGATTCTTCAGAAAGCACCTGAATTTCTAACACAGTACTGTGCTCAGTAGATGAAGAGAGGAATGTACAAGTGATTCTCCAATTGTCTTGCAGGGTCAGAATACTGAAAATATTTAGAAAGCATTTTCAGTTACAGTAACCTGAATGCTACTTTAAAAAAAAAAAGATGTATTTATTTATCATGTACACAGAAGAGGGCACCAGATCTCATTATAGATGGTTGTGAGTCACCATGTGGTTGCTGGGAATTGAACTCAGGACCTCTGGAAGAGCAGTCAGAGCTCTTAACCTCTGAGCCATCTTCCAGCACCCTGAATGCTACTTCTAATCAGTGTTCATTCAAATCTCAGGGGCAGAAATGGAACTGAATGATTGGGATGAGAATATCATACACTAGTGAGGTTCTGAATTTATCAGGGCCAGATATGATGGAAGCCTTACACCTCTGAAAAGGACCCACAAGAAGAGAACATTTCATGAAATTTTTCTTTGTTCCCCTGAGGATTTCACTTTATTCTGTGAGATGTCACACAGGTCAACACAATAGTTTTCCCAGGAACCTGAGCAAGAGCAAGGGAGACTACAAAAAAACTATTCTCATCCTTAGAAATCAGAGTGCTGCAATTCTGCAACATTCAGTCTCTGTACAAAGGCCCTAGGGAAGGGTCAGGTATTCCCACTCCTCCTGGGAGAAGTCCACAGTCACACAACTGTTTGTCAACAGACCACAATAAAGAACAGTTAGAAAGGTTGTGCTGGTGCACACTTTTAAATCTTAGCACTTGGCAGAAACAGGTGGGTGGAACTCTGTGAGTTCCAGTCCAGCTGGTCTACATGGATGAGTTTGGGCCAGACAGAGCAACACTGTGAGTTCAGGTCTCAAACACAGCAAACACAAGAACCAAAAATAACAGTTTGGTCATGTGTCCATGGACAGGAGTCTTTTCCTGAACTGAGGAGACAAAAGACTATTGTAGACATTTTTCTGATGTAGATAAGTGTCAAATGACACTTTCTAATAACATCTTATTCTATAATTTTTTTTCCTTTTTGCTTTAGTCTTTTTATTTTGTTTTGAGACAGGGTTTCTCTGTGCATGTATCTCAGACAAAAAAATAATTGTAGTAAAAAGTTTAATTTTAAATGTTCATGTTTTCAACCATACAAGGGGAACTGGATATATATCTGATTCAATTCAATCTGCAGGCATTCCTGTAGGGTAACAGTCGGCCAGTGGAAAATCCTGTCTGTCCCTGGCCTGCCCAGAAACTCAAGAGTCTTGGAAATCCCCACCCCCTGAGTCCCTGTTAATGGCCAATGTTTCTGACTTCATCATCAAACAATACTTCCGGCCCCAATGTACTTTTCCACTATGTCACAGCACACACAACAAAGACACTGTAAAAGCCGTCCCTCCACTCAGCCCTGATGTCTCTCATTCCTCACAGTGGCAACCACTGTTCCGTGACTCTGATAAATCTGTGTGAATGTTGCTGCCTGGAGTGACTTTGTGTTAGTTATTCCTTGCTTCCTGACTGCAAAGATGCCCTTGCTCTGGAAAACAACAACAACAAACCAAACTTTATTTCCTTCATGACTAATACCTAAGACTTCTCAAGGGATGCCAAGTCCTCAGGTACCCACCTATAACACGGGAGTTAGCGTAGATGAATGTAGATTTCAAGAGCTTTTTCCTTTCCATCAAAGCAAAGAGAATCATGTTTGCAAATATCGACAGATAAATTGAAATATTCTACTAGGGTGTCCCTATAACGATATTATGGCAGCTGGGCGGTGGTGGGGAGGCACAATTGGATGAATCTCTGAGTTCTAGGCCAGCCTGGTCTACAGAGTGAGTTCCAAGACAGCCAGGACACAGAGAAAACCTGTCTCGAATCCATCCACTTCTAAAAAAAGTAAAAAAGAAAAGAAATATTATGGTAACCAGAAGATCAATTAAAAAAAAAAAATCAGGATTCTTCCAGTTCATGTTATGTAAAATTTAACGACAAGGGTAAAATATCCACTGCAGAACTTCGGAGCCGGCTTCCTTAAGAACAGCAGAGAAACTGCTCGCACCCCGTCCTTCCCTCCCGCGTCCCAGCCCCGCAGCTCCTCTGACCTGGGAGGTTCCAGGGCCGCCGGGCTGCGGTTCCCGCCACTGCGCTGTGACTGTGACTTTCCCAGGCCGCCCGCGCGGAGACTGCGGCTCCGGGAGGTTTCAGGTCCCCGCGACACCCCGCCGTGTCCTCCGCACCCAGGTCTGCACCCCGTGGTTCTCCACCGGGCAGAACCCGGAGCAATGACAGGGAATGCACACTAGCCACTTCAGGCTTCAGCTCTTCAACCTTCCTGGTCTCATTCTAGGTAGCCCAGCTTCCGTTTACGTCACTCTTCTCTCCCCTCCCTTCATCTACACTGACAAAAACTCCAACAGACTCCCATCCGCTGTTTCCCGGTGAGTGTCCCCGCCCATCGGGGACCGTCCCTCCCACTGGGTCTCAGGCTGCCTTCTACACAGCTCCAGCTGTCAGGCTGCCCTGGACCCGCTCTGCACAGCCTCCCCACATGCTTGCTGCCAGCCTGGACCAGAACTGGATCTAGGAGGACGATGCACCCCGGTATCTGACCCTTACAGTGATTCTGATACTTGTATGTAAATAACAAGCAACCTAACCTCGATTTAACTACCTGCTCCCCCCACCCCCCTCCCTCGGCTACATTTTTTTTTTTTTTTAAACCGGAGCTGAGGATCAAACGCTTGCTAGGCAAGCGCTCTATCACTGAGCTAAATCTCCAACCCCTACATATGCACTTTAATGAGCCTAGTTTTGGAAAACTGACAGACCGCTGGTGGAGGCCTTTGACCAGCCTTTCAGGCTTTTGGGGGCCCTGACAATGACGCCCCAATGCCAGCTCAAAGCAGTTCCAGAAGAGAATATATTGTCCCATGTTCCCTGTCCAGATAAGGCTGAAATGCTGGGTCAAAAGGAAACTCCCAGGCATAGAGGCAAGATGGCCAACTGTAATGCTCATGGACATACTAGGAAAGTAGGTTCAGAATTGTCAATTGATAAATTAATTAACTAAAATGGTTCGGCAATAAGATAAGACACTTGACCTTCTTAGTGCAGAACCAAAGAGGTATTATATTATATAGGATCATAATCTGGCTGTACTCAAAGATCAGAGCTCCAGGGCCTTAAGAATGACAATAGAGGGTTGGGGATTTAGCTCAGTGGTAGAGCGCTTGCCTAGCAAGCACATGGCCCTGGGTTTGATCCTCAGCTCAAAATAATAATAATAATAATTTACAGAGACGATAATAGGGTAAATCAGATGCCAGCGTCCCATCGCTAACGCAACATGACAACCAAAACCAAATACTGTAATCGTGACTTGTGAGAGACACATCAGGAACTTGGGTTTTGAAAAGAATTAGGTGTTCAAGGAGTCAGTGGTTAGTCCATTGCTAACAGCCCAGTGCTGAAGTCAGTGGTCAGTCCATCGCTAACAGCCCAGTGAAGTCAGTGGTCAGTCCATCGCTATCAGCCCAGTGCTGAGTTCATCCCGCGCTGTACCGCTCTCACCACTAGATGGTGGTCTTGTCATCTTACTAACTCAGAAACAAGTTCTCATGCTAAAGGTGCTCTTTAAATAAAATACAGTTTGTTGGTTTTTTGTTTTTTGTTTTTTATTGCAATGGTGAATGCAGAGACACCTGCTGTCCCAGTGCAGGAAATAAGGAAGCTTCCTGTTATGTCAGTCCTCTAACTTCTCCTCGGGCCTCGCTATCCTTCACCTACCCTCACCTGAGGTCCAACACCCTCCCTCCACCACCCCTGTCCCTCCCACTAAAGTCAGTGGCTCTGGGAACATGGAGGGGGAAGAGGGACGAGGAAGAGGAGAAAGAGCTAAGACAAGCCAGTCTCTAGACTCCACACAGCTGTTGTAATCAGTAACCAACAGCAACTGTGCTGACCTGCATGGACCTCACACTAGACCACAATCAGTCTAGGAAAGGGAAAGGCTCACAGGGCCACCTTTACCTCTCAAATGTTGACTATGGATGGATTGTAGAAGAATCACTGCCTTTAGCTGTAGTCCTCTGCTGAGCTCCAACACACAGCTCCGAACCCACAGTCTCACATGTGGCTCTGGGTAATCTCAGTGGGTCCCAGGCAAAATGAACAGAGAGGAACATAGTGAAGATTTGTTGGGATTGTGGACCAGGATAGTAGAGAAGTAGGAGGTGAGAGTGGACAGTATTTGAGGTGCATGCTCAGACACACCCAGAGTGTGTGTATATACATATAGATGTGTGTGAATGTGAAATATCTAATAATAGACTTTGTTGGTTGTTTTTTTTGTTTTTTTTTGTTTTTTGTTTGTTTGTTTGTTTGTTTGTTTTTTGTACAGAGTTTCTGTGTGTAACCCTGGTCATCCTGGAACTCGGTTTTTTAGAGTAGATCGGGCTTGCCTTGAAGTCCCAGAGATCAGCCAGCTTCTTCTTCAGGAGTGTGGGATTAGAGGCATGTGCCACCGTCTGGGGCTCAGAGGTTTTTAAAATGAATAAACCACTCTGTAGCTTCTTTTTGTATCATTATCTGGTGATTTGTTTACTTATTTGTTTGTTTATTGTTTTTTCAAGACAGGGTTTCTCTGTTTAATAGCCACGACTTGTCTGTACTCACTTTGTAGACCAGGCTGGCCTTAAACTCACTGAGATCCACCTACCTTGGCCTCTGAAATGCTGGGTTTAAAGGTGTGTGCTACCATGTTCAGCTCATTACCTGATAAAAATAACAGGTAATACTAAGAAACACAAAGTCTTCCTTTTTGTGTCAATTAGTATTTTAAGTATCTTTGCTTTTATTGTATTTTAGTTTTTCTCTGGAGTTCTGATAGAATCCTGTCAGTCTGGTCATAGGGTTCTTTGAAGAGTAACATTTTATACCTGCTTTAGTCACATTGCTACTGATGTTCTGTAAACAGATCTATTTTATGTTGTTTTAAATTTGGTATGTTATATCTATCTATTTCACTTAGAGTTTCCAATTTAGTGTAACAGAAGTCTTTAATGTCAGTTAAGGTAGTGGGTAGCTGTTCCAGCTTTGATCTGGAAGTTCCAACCCCCATTGAGGCTTTGGTAATGGTCCCGCCCACAAGGCGGGGCTGAGGGAGGAAGCTGAAGACCCAGGATCCAAAGGAGAGGCTTCTCTTGGTTCCGGGACCCTGGTCGCTGGAGGTAGACCGAGCAGAGTTCTCCAGAGAACACAGCTGGACTGCGCCATACCTTTGCCAGACCCTACAACCTATCCCTTCATTTGTAAGTTACCCCACAAAATAAACCTCCCTTTTAACTACTTGGAGTTGCCTTAATATTTTGACCAATAAGTTAACAAGAGAGGGTTGGGGATTTAGCTCAGTGGTAGAGTGCTTGCCTAGCAAGAGTAAGGCCCTGGATTCAATCCTCAGCTCCACACACACACACACACACACACACACACACACACACACACACAAAAAAAAAAAAAAAAAAAGTTAACAAGAGATCCAGTTGATCACTCATTTCTACCATGTAGACTTGGATAATTGTCAAGACATAAAGGTAGTGGCACACACCTTTAATCCCAGCACCTAGGAGGCAAAGGCAGGCAGATCTCTGTGAGTGTAAGGTCAGCCTAGCCTACAGATTGAGTTCCAGGTCAGCAAAGGGTACATAGAAAATAACAGAAAAATATAATAACAAAAGTTATGTATAGTTGGGCAAGATCGTGCAAGCCTTTTAATCCAGCATTCAGGAGGGACGGGCAAGGGGAACTCTGAGTTCAAGGCCAGCCATCTCCACACAGTGAGTCTCTGATAGCTGGCGGTACACAGAGACATTAACTCAAAACAACGTAAATTGCTCCCTGAGGAACAGCTTTCATGGTACCAGAAGGACCACGTGAGCTTCCAAAGGAGGGGGCAACAAACAGTCCTAATCAGCTATGATGTCTACACACCACATCAACTGTCATCCTGGAACAGCAGCCCTAAGAATGCAATAGTGGCAAGCATACCTTGGTGGTAACCAACATCTCTTTCATTGGACTTAAGATTCTCTTAACAAAAGAGAAACTGAATGGTACTGGAAATCTAGCTACCTATAGGTTTTGGTGAAGACATACATTTTGGAGGACAAGAAACAAGCACCACTTTACTAAACCATCATAATCCCTAGAAAATAACTGAACATTTTTCTTGTATCTACAGGTAAGCTTAGTCTTCATCCCTCACCAAGGAAGCTTCTCTTTTCAGCAGCAACTACTACAAATATCCACAACTAACCAAAATGCCGAGTTGTAGATCCCAGGCCCACTGGATACATCTGTAAAACACTCATTCACCTAAGGCTCAAGTATCATTTTTGAAGAGCGGGTATAATGATTAAAAGAGGCAGAGGACCAGGGACTTTGTTGTGAGATTGTGTCTCCTAGTGTATTAGTCAGGGTTCTCTAGTGTAACAGAACTTACAGAATGAATATATATATATATATATATATATATATATATATATATATATATAATGGAGATTTATTGGAATGACTTACAGGCTGCTGTCCAGCTAATCCAACAATGACTGGCTGTGATAGAAAGTCCAGAAATCCAGCAGTTGCTTAGTCCACAAAGCTGGATGTGTTGGCTGGTCTTCAGTATATGCTGGAATCCCAAAGAAGTGGGCTGCAATGCAGTGAAGGAATGGATGTGGTAGCAAGAAAATGAACCAACAAACTGGCAGTGAGCAAAATGATTCCTATTTCCATGCCCTAATATAGTCTTCCAGCAGAAGGTGTGGGCCAGATCAAAGGTGTATCTTCCTTCCAGCCTCTCTATCCTGATCAAGGGTGTGTGCCCCTCAGCCTCAAGATGTGGATTAATGGCACTTGTCTTCCTATCTCAAAGTTCCAGACCAGAAGGGGATTCTGTCCCTTCAAAACAAGCAAAAATAATCTCACTGGTGTGCCCTCCACTTCTGCATTGTAGTTCATTCCAGACGTAGTCAAGTTGACAACAAAGAATAACCATTACACCTAGCAATGCCAGAAACTTTGTCTATAAGATCTCACCAACATGACTTCCTAAAGGTGAGCTGGACAAAGATAAGAACAATAGACATGCCAAAGTGGATGGGAAAAAGCTCACAATGCCTCAACTGTACACAGAGGACTACAGGCAACTGGGGGGACGGTGGGAGCAGGAGAAGAGCACACCAACTGGTTATTCAATACCAAATAGTCAGCATTGAAAGCATGCATACAGGTAACATATGTGTTGAGTTGATTATTTACAAATATGTATGTATACACATAGATATATATGTATGCAATAGCATTTA
Source organism: Onychomys torridus (assembly GCF_903995425.1). Taxonomy (NCBI): domain Eukaryota; kingdom Metazoa; phylum Chordata; class Mammalia; order Rodentia; family Cricetidae; genus Onychomys; species Onychomys torridus. The sequence continues at coordinate 2,423,259 of NW_023414046.1, read as the reverse complement.
ATGAAAAAGATGTCATGAATTTGAAAGTTAGCAGCGAGGGTATTTGGGAGGATCTGTCTGGAGGAAAGTGAATGGAGAAATGTTCTAATAATATAACAAATTCAAATTAAAAATGTGAAAAAGAAAAACAAAGAAAACAAATGAACATACAACAGCAAACCTAAACCAAAACCAAAAGAAACAAAAAATGTTATATATTTATCAGGGATATGCAGACTAGGACTCCTTTAAGATTGCATGATGCTCTAGATAAAATGTCAATCATCAGGAATAGAAATGATAACTAATGTTGACATAAATGTGGGGAAAGGTCATACACTGCTGTGGGAGAGAGAATTAGGGGATGAACATTTGAAATTAGTCCTGAAGCCCCCCACTGATAAATGAAGAAATGAAAGAAAGAAAACTATATTGTGACTCAGAGCACTGGTGTGTGACAATATTCCTGTGGAAACAATGACAACATCTACTTATCGCAGATAAGGAACAATGACAAACCAAAGCTGGGAACCAACGAAGTCTAACTTGGTGAACCGAACCAAAGAGGTTTATGTCTATTTGTTTTTTGTCTTTTAGGCAAGTTTTGTCTGCATGTATGCCAGTGTGCCATGCATGTTCCTAGTGCTAGCCAACCCAGAAGAGGGCATTGGATGCCCTGGAGTTGAGGTTACACATTGAGTCCCCATGTGAGGGTGCTGGGAATTCAAAGTGAGTCTTCTGAAAGAGCAGACAGTGTTCTGTGTTGATATTTTATTTGTCCTCTTAATAAATAAAGATTATCTGAGGATCAGAGGAAAGTCAGACACTATAGTAAACACAGAGGTCAGGCAGTGGTAGCACACATCTTTACTCCTAGCATTCGGGAGAAAGAGTCATCTGGATCTCTGTAAGTTCAAGGCACACAAGTAACAGAGCCAGGTATGGTGGCACATGCCTTAAATTTCAACACTAGTTAACCATAAAGGTCTGGATGTCTGTACAGACAGACAAGAAATGACAGAGCTGGGCAGGAAGAGCAAGTGATATAGCTGGGCAGAGAGAGGAAATGAGATGGTAGAACAGAAAGCCATATAGGCATGGGTATACAGAAAGTAGGTCTCTTTGGAGACTGAGGTGTTGGTGAGGTGAGGTTGGCTGTGGCTTTTCCTATTCCTCTGATCTCTCAGCTTTTCACCCCAATATCTGGCTCCAGGTTTTGTTTTTTAATTAATAAGACCATTTAGCAATTTGTCTTACAGTGTCATCTCTAAAGTCAAGTTGACCAGTGAGTTTTATTGGGGTGACTTACAAAAGTGTGGGTGATGGGTTAATTATAGAAGCACAAAGGACTCAATGACAGCTGTGTCACCCTGTGAGGGTGATGGCTAATGAAGCTGGAAACGTGGGGGATCACCACATAGTTGCAGGCACCTCAAGGTAGGCTGGAAGTGTCTTTCAAGCCACTCACTATTCCCTCCAGGCTGCTTGTCTGGTCTGGTCCAGGCAGCTGGACTGTGTCTGCTTCATGGCTGGTATGAGCATCTTCTGTGCAGTTCAGCTTGTCTGACAGTGTCAGCAGTCCTTACTGATGATATGTGCTTGAGGCAGGACCTCCCTAGTGAATCTTGCTAGTTTCTGCAACTTCCTCCATGTATTATCTATTTCTAAGCTTTGGAAGATTCCCTGTTGTACTGAATGTATCACCTCCCATAGAAAATCCTGTTCTTTTACCTCTCTTTTAATATCCAGTGTTTTAAGGAGTTTTCTCCAAGATGGAGGTGTTTAATCTCAGAAAAAAACTGATACACAGTAACCACTCCTGAGCATGAACTCTAAGGACTGCCATCTTATCAGTGAGCATTTGCCCATCATGTTCATTGCTGCTTTACTGACAGTATGTAGATATGCAATCATCCCAAATGTCCATCAACTGATCATGGGTAAATGAAAATGTGCTAGACATCTACAAATGCATATTAGTTAGCTGTAAATAAAAATCAGAGTGTGAAATCTAGATTTAAATGTAGGCAACAAGACAATATGATGAGCTGCCATTCACGTGTTCCAGTAAGACTACATGTAGAAACCAGGAAGCTATAAGTGAATCATTAGTAGGGAGATGCAAGGAGAGAAAATGCACAGTAGAATATAGGCGATATGGAATTAGAGAGTGGGTATTATGGGGGCAGAATGGTGCAAGTATTTAGTGGAGTGGTGGCAAAAGTGGGGCCTGCTGAAAGGTCAACTCAAGCGAGATGTCCATGAAAACACTTCATGGGAACTTATCATTTCGCAACTCAAGTAAGTAATACAGTAACAGAGGATGGTCGAACATATGTGTTATAAATGTGAATGTGAGCTAATGTGTTTAACTGGGCATGGGGCAGGAAGAAAGGAGGAAGAATGGGTGGGTTAACCAAAAGGATGTATGAAGAAGCCTCATGAAATCCCACTGTCTTATAGGTTAATAGTAAGCATGATTTTAAAACTTTGAATAGATGTGTCCCACATGGGTAAATAATGCTGCTCCTAGACACCAGGGCTATTAAATGGAACTCTCTGTACCAGGAACTGGTTATCCACCTAGGACTTACTTGGTCAGGAAGTCCCCAGATGCACCCCAAACAAAATAGGTCATTGCCAGTGCTCTTGGTTAGACACCTTAAGTCCATGGTGTTGCTGAAGACACCAAACACTTTGGTTGCAAGATAGAGAGCAGTCTTGAACTTACCAGGGAACTCGTCTTCCTGGTAACCTTTCATAGGCTGCTGGCAGAGAAATGATGTCAATGGTCTTACTTACCCCTGGATCCTACATCTTACAATAGCAACCTACTGGGCAAGATTTGTGCAGTACTGGCATGACTGCTTATGGGCATAACCAACTTCTCTCTTGATTGGTTTTGAGTTCTGCTGCATAGAGAGGAATCCATGCCATGGTCACAAACCAAGGCTTGGGAAGTATAGGTCCAATGGTAGAACTTATTGATGTTTTGTTCAAGATCATGTTGTTCAAGAGTCATCTAAAGCCAGGCGGTGGTGGCGCACGCCTTTAATCCCAGCACTCGGGAGGCAGAGGCAGGTGGATCTCTGTGAGTTTGAGGCTAGCCTGGTCTACAAAGCGAGTTCCAGGAAAGGCGCAAAGCTACACAGAGAAAGCCTGTCTCGGAAAAGCAAAAAAAAAAAGAAGAAGAAGAAAAAGAAAAAAGAGTCATCTAAATATTCACGTTTATAATTATCAATTTGTACTACTCTCAACCTTGGTGAAAGAAGACTCCTCTTCAAGTAGGTAGACTCATGACTGTTCAGAAAGTACTAAGAACAGGCAACTGTGTGAAACTGGGGCAATTACCATTTCTTTATGGCTCAGGGTGGGTCCTATGAGTCTCTTTTATCTTCATGAGGGTCTACTAGCAGTTAATGGGAGCGATATAATTTTTTAACAGTGTGGAATAAATACACATATTTCTTCAGTAGTCCAAAATGAATTTCTGCATTCCTCAGGGATTTTTTTAATTTTATTTTTTTAAGATTTGGTTTTTTTCTAAATGAGGTTTCTCTGTATAGCTCTGGCTGTCTTAGAGTTTGCACTGTGGACCAGGCTGAACTCACAGAGACCCACCTGACCAAGCCTCTTGAGTGCTGGGATTAAAGGCAGGCACCACCAAGCCCAAAGCCCTTGTGGATTCTCTTTGTGACATGCCTGTGTTGTCATGTGTACAGTTCATCTCTACAGTTTCTCACTTTCTTGAAGTGAGAAAGACGAGACTCTATTAGAGCATTTTCTTGTGTTTTGTTTCATATTGAATTTGCCTTTATATTGGTAATTTCAGCATTAGGTCAAGGATTTGTCAATTTCAATGCATTTGGTTCATGTGATTTCCAATGAACAGCAAGACATGGAGATTATATATGGTATACCTTTAAATGCTTTCTCTGAAGCATACATTTTGTGATGAACAGTACAATCAGAGGTCTTCGTCACACTGTTTTATGTCACTACATTTTGTCCTTATTTATTTGTTTGTTTATTTATTTATTTTAGAGACATGGTCTATGCACTCCTGGAAGTCCTGGAACTTACTATGTGGGCCAGGATGACCCCAGACTAACTAAATGCTAGGATTAAAGGGATGCACTACTTAGCCTGGCATTATTATGAATCCTTGAATGCTGAACAAGATAAACTGTTTTTAGGTTGTTTTGTTTATTAGTTTTCAGGATGTGATTTCACTATGTAATAGCCTTGGCTGTCGTGTAACTAGCTATGTAGACTAGGATGGCTCAAACTCACATGTATCCACCTGCCTCTGCCTCCCCAGTGCTGGGATTAAAGGCATGTGCCACCACCACCTGGCTAAGAGAAATGATTTTATTACACCTTTCCCAGTGGCTGGATACATGGGACTGCTCTTCTGGAGGACTGGAGTTCAATTCACAACACACACACACATTGGGAACAGGCATACATTTAGTGCACAGAAATACCTGCAAACATAGCACCTATACACATTTAAAAAAAAAAAATTCACATAGCTACTATTGCAGATTTTTATTTAATATAAATTCTGTGATATTTTCTAAGATTTAAAACTTCATTAAGGGCTTTCACAAGTTTCTTTATGCTTCCATTATGTATACTGTTGGGATTTATAAGCAGAGAATAAAAAAAAAAAGCTATGTCATATTATTTACAACGGTATTTTTCTGTCCAGTATGAATTCTCTGATGTCTTCTAAGATTTGAAAGGTGGATATAGGACATGTCACAGTCTTTGCATTTGTGAAGTTTCTCTCCAGTATGAATTTTCTGATGTGCTCTGAGATAGGAGCATCTTGTAAAAGATTTGTCACATTCCTTACAACTGTAAGGTCTCTCTCCGGTGTGAACTCTCTGATGTGTTCTAAGATTTGACTTGTGGGTAAAGGATTTGTCACACTGCAGACATTTGTAAGGTCTCTCTCCAGTATGAAGTTTCTGGTGTCTTCTAAGATTTGAAACCTGATTAAAGGACTTGTCACAATCTTTGCATTTGTAAGGTTTCTCTCCAGTATGAATCTTCTGATGTATTTTAAGACTAGAAATGCGGAGAAAGGCCATGTCACAGTCTTTGCATTTGTAGAGTTTCTCTCCAGTATGAATTTTCTGATGTGCTCTAAGATATGTGCATGTAGTAAAAGATTTGCCACATTCTGTACAACTGTAAGGTCTCTCTCCAGTATGAATTCTCTGATGTATTCTAAGATGTGAGTTATGAGTAAAGGATTTGTCACATTCCATACATTTGTAAAGTTTCTCTCCAGTATGAATTTTCTGATGTGCTCTAAGTGTTGAGCGTGTAGTTAAAGATTTGCCACATTCCTTACATATGTAAGGTCTCTCTCCAGTATGGACTCTATGATGTGTTCTAAGATTTGATTGCTGGATGAAGGATTTGTCACATACTCCACATTTATAAGGTTTCTCTCCAGTATGAATTTTCTGATGTTCTCTAAGAGTTGAGCACTCAGGAAAAGATTTCTCACATTCTTTACATTTGTAAGGTCTCTCTCCAGTATGAACACTCTGATGTCTTCTAAGATGTGAGCACTTGGTAAAGGATTTGTCACATTCCACACATTTGTAAGGTTTCTCCCCAGTATGAATTTTTTGATGTGTTTTAAGAGTTGAGTTCACAGTAAAGGATTTGTCACATACCTCACATTTGTAAGGCTTTTCACCAGTATGGATTCTATAATGCCTTTTAAGATGTGATAATTCAAGGAAGGACTTACCACAGTCTTTGCATTTGTAAAATGTCTCTAGAGAATGAGTTTTCTGATGCCATCTAAGTGATGAGTAGTGCGTAAAGGATCTGTCACACTCATTGCATTTGTAAGGCTTCTCTCCAGTATGGAGTCTGTAATGTCTTCTAAAGTGTGAAAGCTGATGAAAGACCTTGCCACATTCTTGGCAACTACAATGTTCCTCAGCAGTATGGATTTTCTGATGTGTCCTGAAACTGGAATGGTGGGCAAAGGATTTGTTACATGCCTTACATTTGTAAGGCTTCTCTCCAGTATGTATTTTCTGATGGCTTTTAAGAGCTGAGGACTGTCGAAATGACTTTCCACATTCTTTGCATTTGTAAGGTTTCTCCCCAGTATGAAGTCTTTGATGTATTCTAAGATTTGCACACTGGTTATAGGATTTGCCACAAAGGCTGCACTTGTAGGGTTTCTTTCCACTATGAATTCTCTGATGTACAATGAGGCGTGAGGTGGTACTGAAACATTTCCTGCATTTACCACACTGGTATGGTTTTTCTCCAATGTAAACTGCTTGTTGCAAAAGACTGTATGCAGAGCCAAAATAGGTGTCATATGCTTCCTGCCTGTGTTCCTTCTTTGCAGTGTACGGTCTCTGATCTTGAGTCATGCTGGAACACAAATTTAAATATTTCTCATAGTCTTCAGATTTGCAAGGTTCTTCTCCAGTGTGCATGCTTTCATGTCCATCTGGGTTTGATGAGTCAGTAGAGGCATCCCTGTGATTACTGCATGTGTAGTTACTAGAGTGTTCTGTAGTTTCTCTTGTTCCATAAAGTGCACATGTGGAGGATTGATGAACGATTTTGCCAAGCTCATAACACCGACAAGACTCCTTTTCAGTCTTCATATGTGGATGCATAGGGTCACATTTGCAATAGTTCTCTGAAAATGAGGACAGTTCAGATTAATAAGACTTGTTCCAATAAAAAATTTATGATAAATGACTGTCTAAGTTCTTTCTTAAGATAAGTCAACCAGCAACTACCTAGACATTTTTCTTTCACTGTTATTCTCAAGTCCCAGAGGGTGTCTGTGTGCTTTCCACTAGGAAAAAAAAATAAAGATGTAAGATGAATATATGTATGCAAGGAAGGCAGTTTACAAAATAATCATACTTCACGGACTCATGTTGGACTTAACATTTGTAAAATTGTTCCAGTCTGATGTCAGCATAGTCAAATAAATTTGCATTTTACACTAGTATTGTCATCATAACTCAAGTGCAGGAAGACACAATGCCTCCTTCTAACAGTTACAACAGACAGGACACATCCTGGGGCAGGACACTACACTACGTTAAATGATCAAGAATCCTTTCAAGTGGAACCGAATATCACAAGAACATTCTCCTCTCTTCCTTTCTCTCTCACTTGAAGGTGTCACAGTTGTCCTGCTTATTCACTAGCTCACTCTGGTTGTGGCTGCTCTCACCTCTCCACATTCCAGGGCAATCTCATCTGCACCGGACAGATGACCAGGCCAACCTCGCACACAATAATCCACGTGTTCTCTGAGGTAGCCCATGACCCATGCTAGAATTTTTAGAAAGAATACAGACATCTAACACAGTACTGGGCTCAGTACATGAAGAGAACACAAAGTAGAGGGATGATTTCCCAATTGCTATTTCCTGTCGAATCTTCAGCATATATAGGAAGAATTTTCAGGTTGTACATTTTGAGTATTTTTCACAATTAAAATCATGTCAGGTACAACTATGGGCATGGAGCTCTAATATATGGGTGTAAATATTACAGGATACTAAGTTTAAGAATGCATTGTGGAACCAAAATGAAGGGTGCATGACACCTCTAACAAAGAAAGTGTTAACAAAAAATTAAATTCCATGAAAAAGTTCTTCTACTAACAAACTTTCCCGAGTCTGCTGCTGTTTCTAAGACAGCTTAACAGAGAGTTTACAATCTATAATGCCAGTACATACAAAGGATTAGTTAGGAATTTTAGAAGTAAAATGTTCTCACCCACAGAGACCAGGTTGCTGTAATTCTCCAACATCACATCAATGTACAAAGCCCTCTGAGCAGAGTCCAGGCATTCCCATTCCTCCTGGGGGAAGTCCACAGTCACATCCCGGAATGTCAACAGACCCTGAAACAAAAAAGTTTGATTATGTGGTACAGGACAGAGTGCCTTCCTAGAGGGATGTAGATGAGTGAAGATAATTACTAAAAGAAAAAGAAAGAAAGAAAAAAGATTTATAGTATAGTCATATTGTATAATGGATTTTTCAACTCTGTGAAAACAGGATGACACAATGGTCTTACAAGCATATACACAAAACAACAGACATTTAAGGTCTGGTCATGGTTATCTATCTATTATGGATGCAGTGCTTATGTTACAGAGGATCACAGCAGACAAATCTCAGAAGGAAAACTCATGATGAGGAAATGTGCTTTAAATGCTGTACCTGTAGATCATGCTAAAACACTGATACAAATCAATCCTGTGTGTACTTGGGCCTTACATGACTCTATTCTGACAGGCTCAGCTGGGATGTTTAAACTCTAGGTACAATGCTATTCCATAAAGAAAAAGGAGTAGATATGAAAGGTGGAATTCATGACTGGCTTTATAGCAAAGAATTTTGGCTATAACAATAACAATGAGTATAACAGCATTTCATATTGTCAGGTAATGGACACCAGTTATGAAAAAGGATATAAAGCTAAGTGCTTTTCTAGTTCTAATTCTGTCACAGTTTTTTTCTTTTTTGTAGCAGATAAGTTCATAAAAATATATTTAATAGCTAAAATATAAATATAAAATCCCATGTGAGGCTCCAGAGCTTCTGTTCCCAATGACTACTCTTACTGTATAAAAGTACATTGAGGCTGGGTGGTGGCGCACGCCTTTAATCCCAGCACTCGGGAGGCAGAGGCAGGTGGATCTCTGTGAGTTCAAGGCCAGCCTGGTCTTCAAAGGGAATTCCGGGAAAGGCACAAAGTTACACAGACAAACCCTGTCTCAAAACACCAAAAAAAAAAAAAAAAAAAGTACATTGAGCTGGGCGGTGGTGGTGCACACCTTTAATCCCAGCAGTTGGAAGGCAGGGGGATCTCTGTGAGTTCGAGGCCATCTGGGCTACAGAGTGAGTTCCAGGACAGGCTCCAAAGTTACACAGAGAAACCCTGTCTCGAAAAACCAAAAAAAAAAAAAAAAAAAAAAAAGTACATTGAGAGGGCTAGAGAGATGCTCATCCAGAGGACCCAGGTTCAATTCCCAGCACCCACATGGTAACTCACAACTGTAACTCCCATTTCAAGAGATAACACCTGTACACCAATGCACATAAGGTTAAATAAATTATTTTTTAAAAAGTACTTTGAGCTGTATAGTATTTAGGTCTGGTTAATTTTAGTGTGTGATTTTGTTTTTGTTATTTAAACACTTTTCATAGTAAAATTTAAAAAATTATGAGAAGCAGAAAATTAAAGGCTTGCAATGTCTGAATATATAACATTTCTACAAAAAGAGTGGACATGACCACTGACCTGGGACATGCTTACTGGAGAATCAGCCATTTCTTTCTGTTTCTCTTCTTTAAGTTTTTCTTTGAGGAACAATGAATAGATGACTTGCTGCCCTTTCATATGAAGGGTCAAAAAGAAAAAGCAAAAGTTAATACTGAAAGCTTACAGAACAATGTCAAACCACATGAAAAGACCCAAGCAACAGAATACACTAGGTGTCTGGTCAATGATCCCAAAGCCAAAAGAGTATGAAACAACATTTGAAGCTTGGAGAAAAAAAAATCACTATCGGCTGAGCAGTGGTGGCGCACACCTTTAATCCCAGCACTCGGGAGGCAGAGCCAGGTGATCTCTGTGAGTTCAAGGCCAGCCTGGTCTACAGAGCGAGATCCAGGAAAGGCGAAAGCTACACAGAGAAACCCTGTCTCCAAACACCAAAAAAAAAAATCACTATCAACCACATTGTTACATCTATAATTAGAACTGATGAAGACGTAAGTGTACTTCAAGATATTTATGAAGCAAGACAATTCATTTCAACAAAGCAGGACAGCAGACAATATATCAAAGGCAAATACAGGAAAATCAGAGGAAGTACCCAATAAATTTCATGTAAGGAATAGATAAATACAGGAAAACTGGGAAGTAATCATCCACAGACAAGACAAGCAAAGCAATAATTCTCACAGAGAAGGAAGAGGAATATTCCCAATAATCCAATCAGCAGTAACATCAAAAGCAAAAACATAGGGAATAAGAACTCCATCAGAAAATATCTAGCCACTCTCAAAATCAATATAGAAAATCCTCAACTAAATAAATAACTCCTCAAGTTAATATAGCACATGGCCCACTGCTCCATCCTTGGCACATGTTGAATGAATTCAACATCCTGCTTCACAGACACTTGCTCAGCCACAGTCACCGCTGCTCTGCTCACAACAGCTACAAAAGGGAAACAACCTATATGCCCAAAACTGACAGCTGGATAATGGGGTTCATATACACTATGCAATATTATTCACCTGTAAAGAACATTGAAATCATGAGTTTTGCAGCTAAGTGGATGGACCTAGGAAAGATTATATGAGTGAGGTAACACAGACACAGAAAGACACACAATGCATTCATTATCTCTCTCATAGGAAGTTCCTGGGTCCAAATCTTCAGATGTGAGTCCACGACCTGGAGTAACTGCAGCAACCAGAAAAGTAAAAAGAGAGTATTGTAGAGTGTGGGTGGGTAAGAGAGACAGGAGTAATAGGGAGCAAGAGATCTGAAGGGAGAAATGGAAATACAGGGAGGGATTTAATTATGGAGAAGGGACAGATATAAACACAGAAGGAGGGAAAGGATTTCTACACAGTCAAAAGGAATCCAACTATTCCTTAAATATTATCCATCTAGGAAAAATGCCTACAATACATATAAGTCTGACTGTGCACATATATTTAGAGTGTAAATGAAAATTTCCCATCTGGCCTGATGATGCTCCCCACAAGAGCCACGGATTTTTTAACAAAATGACCAAGACCAGGTGTCAGAACCCCACTTTGAAGTTGATGGTCACAGCTGTCCAAGAGACTCTCAAACATCTTAGGCTATTGCTGTTGTCCGTGGTTGCCTCCCAGAGGTAAACGGTTTATATCATCAGTTCAAACCTCATGACATTTAAACTCCCCACAATAACCTTCACAGAAACAGTAAAGAGAAACCTAGAATTTATATTGACATAAATTCCCTGGGTACAGAGCAGCCCCAAGAAAATGTTACAATGCTCAAGCTACCCCAGTGTGATTCCAGATCAGAGCAATGCAATAGAGCAACAGATCCAGAACCTGCCCAATAGCAGTGACCACTTGAACGTTACCAAAATACCACAAATGTGTTGCAGGCTAGAAACCTCTTCAAATAGTGGCACTGGGAAAAGTATCTATCCCAATATAAAAACATGAACGTGGGTTCAAATCTCTCCTACCATATAATGAATCATCAGCCTTCGTGTATGATCTAAAACAGTGAATCCTGCAGAGTAACACAAAGGGAAACACTTGAAACCAGAGCAGAACCAGACAAATAGTACTAGGTAAAATGAGAAACACCCAGGTAAATGGTTATAATTAAAAGTATGAAGAGACAGTCTATACAGCAGATACACTTAATAGCTATCTATTTATACTACAATGCATAATACAGAACCTATCAAAAATACAAAGGAAGCAAATGATAATATAATCAACAAATAAGCAAATGGATTGAACAGACTGTGTACAACAGCAGTTTTAAGGCCAATATGTACATATTTAAAAGCTCTATTGTGGTGATATTTTACTTGTGACCTAACAAATAAAGCTTGCCTGAAGATCAGAGTGCAGAGCTAGCCACTAGTTAGCCATGGAGGCCAGGCAGTGGCGGCACAAACCTTTAATCCCAGCACTTGGGATCTCATGCCTTTGCTCCCAGTGCTGGGGAGGCACACACGCCTTTAATCCCAGCACTAGCGAGGTGAGACAGGAAGCTGTATGGCTGGGCAGAGAAAGGAATATAAGGTGGGAGGAGAAAGGAGCTCCTACTCCCTTTTAGGCTCAGGATTGAGCAGAGGTAAGAAGTCTTTCTAGTGGCTGGCTTCTCTGCTTCTCTCTCTGATCTTTCAGCTTTCACCCTGATATCTGACTCTGTTTTTATTAGGACCAATTAGGATTCTTGCTACACTCTACAGTGTAGATCATAAGATAATATCAATTTAATATAAAGAGATTCTAACTCTCCCTAGTCAGTATTCACACTCAAGTCCCTAAACAATAACTAGTGCATTTTCCAATAATTTCTTGAAATGTAAATAGATAGTATTCCATAACCAAAAGATATAAACAAACCATAGAATTCAAGAAAACTGACAGCTGATATTAAAATATATTTTTTGATGAAAAAAATTACTGCACATCTAAAAATACAAAATACTGAGAAAGAAGGAATTTTTTTAAAAAATACTATGACTATGGAGTGCAGTAAAGAGGACTGATGATCATAATTAGAATAGTGACAGAAAAATCAAAACAAAAATATCAAAGTACAAAATAAAGAGTATCCTATAGCAAAGGATAAAATGATCTATTAGAAAATTCCTTGATCAACATGGGTGCGTGTCACATAACTCAGAACACAGACATCCACAGCAGGCAGGAAACAGAAGAATATACAAAACATGTGGAAAGTGGCACACTGCCTCATGTTCTTGTCAAACACAAGAAGACAACCTCGAAGGAAGATGGTCTTCTCTAAGACTCTGAGGAATTCTTACCACAATCTTATTGCATGTTTTACAAAAAGTAACCCTGAAAGTACCAAGGAACAGCAAAGAGCCAGAAAATCCAAAGAGGTTCAAACCTAGAGGTGATCTCACAGTGTGTTACAATTACAGCAATGGAAACCACTTGGAATTGTCATGACCACAGACAATAGGAGATATCCATGGGAAGACAGTACAGATGAGTTTAACAGTCTGTAAATATACTTTCTAATTTCTCCTAAAACTATGTTAGTATTATTTTCAGAAATGGAGACATTAACACAAAAAGGTACAGAATGTGCTAGAATTTCAAAAGCTACAAGATTATGAAAACAATAAATAAACCTAGAGGTATTAATTTTGATTATTTTATAATACACTAAAATCATAAAAGTGAAAATCAATGAATATTGTTATGAAGACATAGTCAGTGATGTGAATAAGGACAGCATCACTCACAAACATACTCAAATACAATCTTACTTGCCTTCTAGTATCAATGCTTCTGTAGAACCTGTTCTCATACCTACAACAGGATATCTTTCTAAGATCTTTCTCAGTAGTAATCTCCAGAATTATCTCTAGTGAAACAGAATGTGGCAAAACTGATTTCATGTCCCACTTCCACATTCTCTTGATCCCCTTTCCACGCCTTCACCAATGTCTCCACCATACCTGGACCCTCAGCTACTGTCTCCTCTCTCCTCCCAGGTCACTTTGTTCTGATGCACAGGTGAGCAGGTCTGGATGGTCAGTGAGCCCTGGCATGAGAAAGGGATTGTTCAGGAAGCATCTGGATTTCTAACATAGTACTGTGCTCAGTAAAGAGGAAAAAAAAAATACAGGATTATACAAGTGATTCCCCAATTGTCATGTAGGGTCAGAATACGGAAAATATTTAGAAAGCATTTTCAGTTAGTGTAACTTGAATGTTACTTCCAGTCACAGCTCAGTCAAATCTCGGGGACAGAAATGGAAATGAATGATTGGTCTGAGAATATCATACACTCGTGGCATTCTGAATTTATAACAGATCCAATATGATAGAGCAAGGGAGACTGCAAGCAAACTGTTCTCAGCCACAGACACCAGACTGCTCTAATTCTGTAACATCACTCTCTGTACAAAGCCCTCTGAGCAGGGTCCAGGCATTGGCCCTCCTCCTGGGACAAGTCCACAGTCACACCCCGGAATGTCAACACACCACAAAATAAAACACAACAGTTGGGACAGTTGTGTCAGTGCATACCTTTAATCTCAGCACTGGGGAGACAGAGGTGGGTGGAATGGGCTAAGTTCCAGTCCAGACTGGACTACAAGGTGAGTCTTAATCCAGAGAGAGCAACACAATGAATTCAGGACTCAAACACAGCAAACACAAGAACCAAAAAATAACAGTTTGGCCATGTGTCCATGGCCAGGGTGCTTTTCTTTAACCAAGGAGAGAAAAGATTCCTCTAGAAATTTTTTTCTGATGTAGATAAGTTATTGTAATTGTTCAAAAGTTGCTTTCTAACATTTTCCTATACTATAATACCTTTCTATTTCTTTTTACTTTTTTTTTTCCTCCCGGAGACAGAATTTCACTGTGTAGATCCAGCTGTCCTTAAACTCACTCTGTAGGCCAGGCTGTCAAGGAACTCCTGGATCCACCTGCCTCTGTGTTGCAAATGCTGGGATTAAAGGAGTGTGCCACCACCACCATGTAGCTTTAACGTCTTTGCTAACTGTGAAAATACTGTGACCTAATGGTAAGAAAGTATACTGAGCTTTTCCAGGCTCTAAGTTGCACATTAACAACTCAACACAAAAATACATACACATTGCTCTCCCCTCCCCTCCCCTCCCCTCCCCTCCCCTCCCCTCCCCTCCCTTCCCCTCCCTTCCCCTCCCTTCCCCTCCCTTCCCCTCCCTTCCCCTCCCGTCGCCTCTCCTCTTTTCTTTTCTTTCTTCTTTTGAGACAGAGTCTCACCATGAAGCTCTGGCTCTCCTGGAACTTATTAGTTAGCCCAGGCTGACCTCCAACACACTGAGATCCACCTGTCTCTGCCTCCCCTGTTGTGGGATTAAAGGTGTGTGCCACCAAGCCTGCCAGACACTTTTCAAAATGCTCTATTTACACCACAAAGTGTATATGTGTCAGATAAAAATTTAATGGCAGACAAAAAGTTTACTTTTAAATGTTAATGTTTACAACCATATCTATGGAACTCGCAAAAATTTAATTTCGGATTCAATTTAATTTGCAGGCGTTCATTTCATGACAAATACATAAAAGCTCTCTGAGAAATCCCTAATTCTATGTGCCATTCTCCTGAACAGTGATGTGGTTTAACACGATACTTGGCGTGGATGAATGTAAATGTGGAGAGCTTTGTCTTTCCCACCATAAAAAAAAAGAGAACCGTGTTTACAAATATCAACACATAAATTCGGATATTCTAGTAGGTTGTTTTTCTGAGAATATTTTGGCAATCAGAAGATCAATGAAAAAACCATCAGGATTGTCCCAGTTAACATTATCTGAAATTTATCGCTAAGGGAAGACACCCACAGCAGAGTTTCGGAGCCGGCTTCCTTAGGAACAGCAGAGAAACTGCTCGCACCCCGTCCTTCCCTCCCGCGTCCCAGCCCCGCAGCTCCTCTGACCTGGGAGGTTCCAGGGCCGCCGGGCTGCGGTTCCCGCCACTGCGCTGTGACTGTGACTTTCCCAGGCCGCCCGCGCGGAGACTGCGGCTCCGGGAGATTTCGTGTCCCCGCGACACCCCGCCGTGTCCTCCGCACCCAGGTCTGCACCACGCGGTTCCCCACCGGGCAGGCCCGGAGCAATGACAGGGAACCGGCAACTGCCACTTCTGGCTTTGGCTCTTATATCCACTTCCTAGTCCTCTCTCACTAGGTTTCACAGCTTCCGTTTTCGTCACTCCTTTAAATCCTCCCATTTCCACCCACTTAAGATCCAACACCCTCTCAATTGCTCTTTCCGGGTGAGTGGCCCCGCCCCATCGGGGACCGTCCCTCCCACTGGGTCTCAGGCTGCCTTCCACACAGCTCCAGCTGTCAGGCTGCCCTGGACCGGCTCTGCACAGCCTCCCCACATGCTTGCTGCCAGCCTGGACCAGAACTGGATCTGGGAGGACGCTGCACCCCGGTATCTGACCCCCACAGTGAGTTCTGAACCCTTCGAATAAAAGACAGGCAGCCTAACCTCGACTTGACTACCAGCCTCCCTGGTTACATACTTACACCAAATGATAACAGGGTAAATTCAGATGCCAGCTTCCCATCGCTGACACAAACATGACACCTCAAAACCGAATACTGCAGTTGTGACTTGGGGAGAGACATTTCAGGAACTTGGGTTTTGAAAAGACAAAGTGTTCTTCAGAAGTCATTGGGCACTCTATTGCTAACAGCCCACGGCAGAATTCGTTTTTGCGCTGTACTTCTTTCGCTACTAGATGGTGGTCTAGTCATTTTACTAACTCAGAAACAAGTTAGTCTTCTGTGACTCATGCTGAAGGTGGCTTTTAGATAAAATATAAAAAAAAAATTTTTTAATGCAATGGTGAATGCAGAGACTCTTGCTGTCCCACATGCAGAAAATAAGGGAGGTATGTAGTCGCAGGTCGGAAAAAGCTCAGTTACCTCCCATCTGTGGCTCTGGGAACACGAAGGAAGAGGAGGATGAAAGGGAATAAGAAGGGAAAGAGGAGGAAGGACTAAGAAATGCCATTCTCTAGACTCCATACAGCTGTTGTAATCAGTAACCAACAACAGCTGTGCTGACCTGCATGGACCTCACACTAGACCACAATCAGTCTAGGAAAGGGAAAGGCTCACAGGGCCACCTTTACCTCTCAAATGTTGACTATGGATGGATTGTAGAAGAATCACTGCCTTTAGCTGTAGTGCTCTGCTGAACCCACCAGGCTCCAACACACAGCTCCAAACCCGCAGTCTCACATGTGGTCAATCTCAGTGGGTCCCAACCAAAAGGAACAGAGAAGAACATAGTAGAGAAATTTGTTGGAATTGTGGACCATGACAGTGGAGAGGTAGGAGAGAGAGTGGGCAGTGTGTGTGTGTGTGTGTGTGTGTGTGTGTGTGTGTGTGTGTGTGTGTCTGTGTGCATGTGAATTAGCTAATAATAGATTTTTTTTTGTTTTTTGTTTTGCAATAGAGTTTCTCTGTGTAACCAAGGCAGTCTTGGACCTAGCTTTTAAAGAGTATACCAGGCTGACCTTGAAGTTCCAGGGGTCAGCCAGCCTCTTCGTCAGGAGTGGTGGAATTAAAGGCATTTGCCATCCTTCCGAGCTCAAAAAATTTCTGAATGCATGTATCAATCTGTAGTTTCTTTGTTGTTGTTGTTTTATTATCTAGTGGTTTTTATTTATTTATTTTATTTTTATTTATTTATTTATTTATTTATTTATCTAGCTTTTTTTTTTCCTTCCCAAGACAGGGTTTCTCTGTGTAACAGACTTGTCTGGAACTCACTTTGAAGACCAGGCTGGCCTCCAACTCACTGAGATCCACCTACCTCTTCCTCTAGGATGTGGTGTATGTTACCATGCTTAGCTCATTGTCTGGTATAACCTCAGGTAATACTAAGAGTCAGGAAGTCTTCCTTTTTTGTGTTAAGAAGCATTTTAAGTATCAGCTTTGCTGTTAGTTTTTTTCTGGAGTTCTGACAGAATCCTCCAGTCTGGTCTTGGGGTTGTTCTAAGGATGGCATTTTACACCTGCTTTAGTTTGATTGCTACTTGTATCTTTGTTTACCTTATTTATTTCATATTGTTTAAATTTAGTATGTTATATTCATCTATTTCAATAAACATTCCAATGTAGTGCAACAGATGTCTTTAATGTCAGTTAACAAGAGATCCAGTTGATCACTCATTTCTATCATGCAGGCTGCGCAGTTACCTCGGGTAATTCTCAAGACATGATAACAGGCTAGGTGGCAGCATCACACTCCTTTAATCAGGAGGCAGAGGCAGTTAGATCTCTGTGAGTTCAAGGCCAGCCTGGTCTACAGAGTGAGATCCAGGTCAGCAAAGGCTATACAGCAAAATTCTGTCTCCAAAAAACAAACAAATAAAAAAGACTGATAAGGAAAAGTTAAGTGTAGTTGCGCAATGTCAGGCAAGCCTTTCAGCGCGGCATTCAAGAGGCATGGGCAAGGGGAACTCTGAGTTCAAGGCCAGCAAGGTCTACATAGTGAGTCTCAGGCAGCAGGAAATACACAGACTATCTCAAAATAAATTAAATTGCCCCCTGAGGAATCGCTTTAATGATACCAGGAGCACTATGCAAGCTTCCCATTGAGGGAGCCAGCCAACAGTACTAGTCAGCTATGATGCCTATGAGCCACATCAACTATCATCCTGGCACAATAGCCCTAAGAATGCAGTAGTGGCAAGCATCCCTTGGTGGTAACCAACATTTGTTTCATTATACTTAAGACCCATGTAACAAAGGAAAAATCATGAGTAGTACTGAAAATCTAGCTACCTACTGGTGCTGGTGAAGACTTGAATCTTGGAGGACAAACAACAACCACTTTAATAAACCATCATAATCTCTCCTGATACCCACAGGTAAGCTGTTTTTATTACTATATCTTTATAGTAGAGCTTAAGTATTGTTCTTTCTGTGAAGAATTGTGTTGGGATTTTGATGGGAATTGCATTGAATCTGTAGATTGCTTTTGGTAAGATCACCATTTTTACTATGTTAATCCTACCTATCTATGAGCATTGGAGATCTGCCGTGGATGTTCTGTATGTCAAATATGTTGCTATGATTGGTTAATAAATAAAACACTCATTGGCCAGTAGCCAGCCAGGAAGTATAGGCAGGACAAGCAGAGAAGAGAATTCTGGGAAGTGGAAGGCTGAAGCAGAGAGACACTGCAAGCCGCCGCCATGACAAAGGAGATGTAAGGTGCCGGTAAGCCACAAACCATGTGGCAAAGTATAGATTAGTAGAAATGGGTTAATTTAAGATAGATGGGTCCAAGTGGGTGCGGGACTGGTGGGTGAGAGAGATTTGCCCTGACCATGGGCCAGGCAGGAAAACAGAGATTCTTCCTTTTTTTGATATCTTCTTCAATTTCCTTCTTTAGAGATTTAAAGTTCTTATCAAACAGGTCCTTCACTTGTTTAGTTAGTGTTATCCCAAGGTATTTTATATTATTTGTGGCTATTGTAAAGGGTGATATTTCTCTGATTTCTTTCTCAGCCCATTTACCATTTGTTTACTGATTTTTTTTTTTTTAGTTAATCTTGTATCCTGCCACCTTACTGAAGGAGTTTATCAGCTGTATGAGTTCCCTGGTAGAATTTTTGGGGTCACTTATGTATACTATCATATCTGCAAATAGTGGAAGTTTGACTTCTTCCTTTCTAATTTGTATCCCCTTGATCTCCTTTTGTTGTCTTAATGCTCTAGCTAGAACTACAAGTACTATGTTGAATAAGTATGGGGAGAGTGGACAGCCTTGTCTTGTTCTCGATTTTAGTGGAATCACTATGAGTTTCTCTCCATTTAATTTGATGTTGGCTGTCAGCTTGTTGTAAATTGCCTTTATTATGTTTAGGAATGTTTCTTGTATTCCTGATCTCTCTAGAACCTTTATCATGAAGGGGTATTGGATTTTGTCAAAGGCTTTCTCAGCATCTAATGAGATGATCATGTGTTTTTTTTTTCTTTCAGTTTGTTTATATGGTGTATTACATTGACAGATTTTTGTATGTTGAACCATCCTTGCATCCCTGGGATGAAGCCTGCTTGGTCATGGTGGGTAATTTTTTTGATGTGTTCCTGGATTCAGTTAGCCAGTATTTTATTGAGTATTTTTGCATCAATTTTATGAGGGAGATTGGTCTGTAATTCTCTTTCTTTGTTGCATCTTTGTGTGGTTTGGGTATCAGGGTAACAGTAGCCTCATAAAAAGAATTTGATAATGTTCCTTCTGTTTATATTGTGTGGAACAATTGAAAGAGCATTGGTATTAGCTCTTCTTTGAAAATCTGGTAGAATTCTGCACTGAAACCATCTGGTCCTGGGCTTTTTTTTTTTTTTTTTGGTTGAGAGACTTTTAATGACCATTTCTATTTCTTTAGGGGTTATTGGTCTATTTAAATAGTTTATCTGATATTGATTTAATTTTGGTATGGGGTATCGATCCAGAAAATCGTCCATTTCTTGCAGATTTTCCAATTTTGTAGAGTACAGGTTTTTGAAGTATGACCTGATGATTCTCTGGATTTCCTCATTGTCTGTTATTATGTCTCCCTTTACAGTTCTGATTTTGTTAATTTGGATGCTCTGCCTCTGCTTTTTGGTTAATTTGGATAAGGGATTGTCTATCTTGTTGATTTTACCAAAGAACCAACTCTTTGTTTTATTGATTCTTTGTATTGTTCTATTTTTATTGATTTCAGCCCTCAATTTGATTAATTCTTGGCATCTGTTTCTCCTGGATGAGTTTGCTGCTTCTTGTTCTAGAGCTTTCAGTTGTGCTGTTAATTCACTAGTGTGAGATTCTCCAACTTCTTTTTTTTTTTTCCAGAGCCAAGGACCGAACCCTGAGCTAAATCCCCAAACCCTCTCCAACTTCTTTATGTGGGCATTTAGAGCTATGAATTTTCATCTTAGTGCTGCTTTTAGTGTCCCATAGGTTTGAGTATGTTGAACATGTATTTTCATTGAATTCTAGGAAATCTTTAATTTCTTTCTTATTTCTTCCTTGACTCATTGGTGATTCAATTGGGTATTATTCAGTTTTCATGAGATTGTAGGCTTTCTGTAATTTTTGTTGTTGTTGAAATCTAACTTTAAACCATGGTGGTCTGACAGAATACATGAGGTTATCCCAATTTTTTGGTATCTGTTGAGATTTGCTTTCTGACTGAGTATGTGGTCAATTTTAGAGAAGGTTCCATGGGGTACTGAGAAGAAGGTATATTCTTTTGTGTTAGGGTGGAATATTCTGTAGATATCTATTAAGTCCATTTGAATCATAATATCTGTTAGTTCTCTTATTTCTGTGTTAAATTTCTGTCTGGCAGACCTGTCCATTGGTGAGAGTGGGGTGTTGAAGTCTCCCACTACTAGTGTATGGGGTATGATGTGCAATTTAAGCTTTAGTAATTTTTCATTTACAAATGTAGGTGCCCTTATATTTGGGTCAGAATATTCAGAATTGCGACTTCATCTTGTTGGATTTTCCATGTGATAAATATGTAATGCCCTTCCTGATCTCTTTTGACTGATTTTAGTTTAAAGTCTATTTTATTAGATATTAGGATAGCTACACCAGCTTGCTTCTTATCCATTTGATTGGAAAGTCTTTCCTCAGCCTTTTATTTTGAGGTAGTGTCTGTCTTTGAAGTTGAGGTGTATTTCTTGTATGCAGCAAATGGATGGATCTTGTTTTTGTATCCATTCTGTTAGCCTGTGTCTTTTTATAGGTGAATTGAGACCATTGATATTAATGGATATTAATGAGCAGTTATTGTTAATTCCTGTTATTTTTTGGTGGTAGTGTTCTATATTTCCCTTCTTTGGTATTTGTTGGTGTGGGCTATCTATTGCCTGTGTTTTCATGGGTGTATCTAACTTCCTTAGGTTGGATTTTTCCTTCAAGTGTTTTCTGTAGGGCTGGATTTGTGGAGAGATATTATTCAAATCTGGTTTTATCATGGAATATTTTGCTTACTCTGTCTATTTTAATTGAGAGTTTTGCTGGGTATAATAGTCTGGGTTGGCATCCATGATCTCTTAGTGTCTACATAACATCTATCCAGGATCTTGTGACTTTTAGAATCACCATTGAAAAGTCAGGTGTTATTCTGATGGGTCTGCCTTTATATATTACTTGGCCTTTTTCCTTTGCAGCTCTTAATATTTTTTCTTTATTCTGTATGCATAGTGGTTTGATTATTATGTAGCAATGGACTTTTTTTTTTTTTTTTTTTTTTTTTGGTCCAGTGTGTATTTGGTATTCTGTAACCTCCTTGTATCTTTATATTCCTTTTTTAGGTTGGGAAAGTTTTCTTCTATGATTGTGTTGAATATATTTTCTGTGCCTTTGAGTTGGTATCTTCTCCTTCTTCTATCCCTATTATTCTTAGGTTTGGTCTTTTCATGGTGCGCCAAATTCCTTGGACACTTTGGGTCATGACTTTGTTGGCTTTAGTGTTTTGTTTGACTGATGAATCTATTTTCTCTACTGTATCTTCAGGGCCAGCAATCTGCTCTTCCATCTTTTGCATTCTGCTAGTTATACTTTCATCTGTAGTTCCTGCTCATTTGCTCAGATTTTCCACTTTCAGCATTACCTTAGTTTGTGTCTTTTTTATTGTCTCAATTTCAGTTTTCAAATCTTGAACTGTTTCCCTCACTTGTTTAATTGCTTTCTCTAAGGGATTTACTGATTTCTTCCTATTTTTTGTTTGACTTTTCCTCATTTCCTCTTTTAAGATCTCTAATATGTTCTTACAGTCATTTTTATGGTTGATATCTTCTATTTCTTCTGTGTTGGGATGTTCAGGTCTTGCTGATATAGGTTCTGATGGAGCCATATTGGATTTTATGTTGTTTACTGTATTTTTGCACTGTCATCTACCCATCTCTTTCTCCACTTGGTGCAAGTGGTGTCTGTGTCTGAGGGAGCCTCTCATGGTCTGATTGATACTCTTGGTCCAGTGGGAGCTCTTGGCCTAGTCGATTCTGATGGACTCTTTGTCTCAAGGAGAAGTTCTTAGTCCAATTGGCGCTAGTAGGCAGCTCTGTCTCAGGGATTAGCTGCAGTCTTAGCATGTGGTAGATGGTGGTAGTCAGACCTGTCTGCAGGAGGTCTGCCTGCCAACTGGCCTGAAACTGGGACTGCAATGGGTGGTGATGTAGGGGCGCTGGGTTTTGCCCTTGGGCCCAAAGCCTAGGTGCTGGGGTGTTCGAGTGTGGGGATAAAAACTCACCTCTTTGTCCAGCCAGGTGCTGGCAGGCTCTGTCTCAGGGAACAGTTCTCGGTTTGTTTTTTTAGTTAGAGTTGTTTTTTGTGCATGTATGTCTGTGTTCCATGTGTTTTCCTGGTGCTCAATGTGACCAGAGGAGAGCACTGAATGCCCAGGAATTGAGGTTACACATTGAGTGTCCATGTCAGGGTGCTTGTAATTCAAAGTGAGTCTTCTGAAAGAGCACATAGTACTCTCAACCACTGAGTCATCTCTAAAGTCAAGTTGACCAGTGAGTTTTATTGGGCTGATGTACAAGAGTGTGGGTGAAGAGTTACTCATAGAAGCACAAAGGGCTCAATGACAGCTGCATCAACCTATGAGAGTGATGGCTAATGAAGCTGAAAATATAGGAATCCCTGCACAGCTTATAGGCAGCCCAAGAGCAAATGAAAATGTCTTTTAAGTCACTTACTACCTCCTTCAGGCAGCTTGTCTTGACTTGTCTGGTCTAGTCAGCTTGGCTGTGTTTGCTTCATGGCTGGTCTGAGCATCTTCTGTGCAGCTCAGTTTGTCTGACAGTGTCAGCAGTCATTATTGATTATATATACTTCAGGCAGCAGAGTACTAGCAAATATTGTCAATTTCTGTGACTTCCCGAAGCTATTAATTTGTGTATTTCTGAGCTTTGTGAGCTTCTCTGCAGGATGAAATATTTCACAAGAGTGACAATCAACTCTTGTATCAGGACCCTTTTAGGGACACATATAAGACATCTGAAATATTAGATATTTACATTATGGTTCATAATGGTAGCAAAATTAGTTACAAGGTAGGAATTGAAATAATTTTAGAATATAACAGAACACATATTGTTGTTGGTTCTGAGAGTCTGAAACTACATAAGCAGGTACAAGAGTCCACATAAAGCAATTTTTGAATTGAGCAGCAGAAACTGACCAGTCAGGGACAACAGTACAGATCCTGGAGCTGACTGTGTCCCTGAACATTCATTCATCAAGTATTTAATCATAAAACCACAACATCTGTGCCAAATTACAATTAAATTTACATCCATCAGGATGTAGAATTTAGTGGCATTTCCTATATGTTCCATCACTGTCAGCTGTGATGATATTTTGCTTGTGCTGTAACAAAGAAAGCTTGCTTGAAGATCAGAGGGTGGAGCTAACCAAAGAGGTCTGGAGGTCTGGAGAGAAAGGAGATAAGAAGTGATATGGCTGGTCAGAGGCAGGAATATAAGGCAGGTGGAGACAGGAGCTCAGCCCCCGTTTTCAGTCTGAGAAGTCATGGAAGTAAGAGGTGACTTTGGCTAGCTCCATTGCTTCCCTGATCGGTCAGCATTTACCCATATATCTGACTCCAGGTTTTTATTATTAAGAACAATTACAACTCATGCTACAACTGGCATCCAGCTTTTGGGGCATGAATTCATGGAAAAGCTGCTTGCCTGTGGCTTTTTAGCCACTGGTACAGGTCGGAGCTGCACTTGACCAGAGTAACAACCTCCCTGCTAGGTTTTCCTTCCTTTCCCAAGCTCCCTGAATGAATTTGGGAATTTTCTGTTGCAGCCTCTCTGCAGCAAACTCCACAGGTATTTGGGTGCCAAACACTGTGGAGTTAGCTCCTCATAACCAGCCAGCTCTGCTTTTAGGCACCTTCCTCCTTGCTGTTCTTCCCAAAGATGATCCATTGTGTGCATTTTTCAGACAGTGTGTTCCCTCTCCCAGTGTGTTGGGGTCTTTCTCTGGACCCCTCCTCATGCTGCTGCCAAACTATGTAGCTGCCTTGAAATCCTGCTCAGGCTTCTAATGTTCTACAAAGAGGTAGTCAGCCTCACATCTTCACCATCATTGTCTTAACATTTGGTAAAAACAATTGGGAATTCTTAAAGGACGGAATTAGTTAAAAGAGAGAGTTTTTCCCACATTAAAAAATGGGAAACACTATTATAATGGAGGGAGTTAGATCTCTGAATCATATGCTGGACAGTTTGAAATGGAACAATTAAATAAGATGATGATTAACTTAGATGGGATTTATGTAATGTGTATTGTAAACATTATTGGTTTTATCATTTTTGTTTTATCACTAAAAAGTTGATTAATATGAATGCTAAGATAAAAGTTTTCGAACAACTTCTTAAAGCAGACCATAGAGATATTCAGATCCAGACAGACAAATTTAAAAGAGAATCAATCTCAGCATTGGATTATAATGTTAGAGAGGGACAGCCTAAGGTTTTCAAACAACCAACTTTAATTTATAAAGTAACCTTATAGGAATTGCCAAATGATAGATATCCCCAAGGCTGTGTAAGAGTTGAATGAACTCCTGTGTTAGATTTGAGGAGATTCAAGGAAATGATAGTCTCATATGGCATGCATTCACCTTTTGTGAAGCAGGTGTTGAACTCCTGGCCAACTTGTAATAGAATTATCCCTCAAGACTGGAGAGATTAGGTTACAGCAGCCTTGGAGCCTGTTCCTCAATTACAGTGGAGAACCTGGTGGAATATGAGACTAAGACCATTGAACAATGAAGTAGGTGTAGAGGTATGGAAATCTCCCAAGAACATATTGGAGAAGGAGGTTATGGTAATGTACAAAGCCAATCTTTATATGATGATCACACTCTGGCTTTATGCCACACAGTGGCCTTGAATGCTTTGGACCGAACTGAAGAAGTAAAGGAGAGAAAACAGAATCATTTACTAATTTCTTACACTGATTTCTTACAAAGATTGACTTCAGCAATAAATTCAGAAGCTAGACAAATAATAATTGAATCTCTGGCTTTTGAAAATGCTAATGCACAATGCAAAAGGGTAATTAGACTGTTAAAGGCAAAATCATCACCCTTAGCAGAATTGATCCAAGATACAGTCAATATTGAATCTCATAACCATGATGATGTTTGGATAGGAGAGATTATTTCCAGAGGTTTGAAGAAAAATAAAAATGTCAGGTGTTTCAAGTGCAGTAAATGAGTCATATAAAAAGAGATTGGAAATAGGGCATTCCTAGAAACAATGTTTTTTTTTGTAAGAATAATCCTAACACAATGCCCCTATCCTCTGGAGTATTCAGAAGGTGTGGCAAAGCCTGACATTGGACTAATGAATGCAGTTCAACAAGAAACAGTCAAGGTAATCATTTGCCATCAGGAAATACCTTGAGGGCCTTGTTGCAGCTCCTCTTGTCAAATTCTGTTTATCCCTTTTCTGTCATCATGGAGAAAACTCCTTCCCAGAGCAATTAAAGAACCTAATGCCTACTGTAAAAAACCATACCACTCTGGATGATAGAACAGCTACTGAAGAGAGAACAAAAAGTTCAGGAGAAACCGAAAAGCAAATATTTTGGCAAACTTCTATAAACAAAGACAAAAATTTAAAATACAAATAAATGACGTTGTTATTGAAGGTCTTGTAGACATGGGTGTAGATGTGACAATAATTGCAGTAGACTCTTGGCATCCAAACTGGCCTCCTCAGGAGGTAAATGTTCAGCTTTCAGGTATTGGAACATTATCTCAGGTAAAACTGAGTGTGAGATGGGTCAAATGTACAGGGACAGAAGGACAGAGAGGAAAATGAAAGCCATTTGTGGCTAACATAGCAATGAATTTATGAGGATGTGATTTGTCACACTGATGGAGTACTCAAATTAACATTCCTCCAATTTTAGCAACAACACATAAATTAACATATGTTTGTGGGAAAAATATTAGAAGGTATTATAAAGAATAGTCAATGACCATTCAGATCGTACAGAAACAGAGTAAAACACCTGCTGTTCTTTCAAAGGCAACAACAGCCCTACCTTTAAAATGGTTGACACAGAAACTTGTATGGCTTGAGCAATGGCCTTTAACATCAGAGAAACTGAAGGCCTTAGAACATCTGGTACAGAAGCAGTTAAATGCTCAGCATATTCAAGAATCAACCAGCCCTTGGAATTCTCCTGTATTATTATTATTTTCCTCCTTTTTTATTTATTATATTTGTGTTTTAATTTTACACATCAGCCCTGGGTTACCCTGTCCTCTCCCTTCCCGCCCCCCACCTTTCCCCCAGCCCCTCCCCTCCATTCCCATCTCATCCAGGGCCAAGACTCCCCTAGGGATTCAACCTGGTGGATTCAGTACAGGCAGGTCCAGTCCCCTCCTTCCAGGGTGAGCAAAGTGTCCCTGTGTAAGCCCAAAGTTCCAAATAGCCAGCTCATGCACTAAGGATAGGTCTGGGTCCCACTGCCTGGGTGCCTCCCAAATAGTTGAAGCTATTTAATTGTCTCACTTATCCAGAGGGCCTGATCCAGTTGGGGGCTCCACAGCTTTTGGTTCATAATTCAAGTATTTCCATTAGTTTGGCTGTTTGTCACTGTGCTATTCCAATCTTGGTCTCAACAATTCACACTCTTACCGTTCCTCCTCTTTCTCGACAATTGGAGTCCTGGAGCTCCACCTGGGGCCTGGCCGAGGATCTCTGCACCCACTTCCATCAGTTATTGGATGAGAATTCCAGCATGACTGCTAGGGTGTTTGGCCATCTGATCACCAGACTAGGTCAGATCAGGCTTACTCTCGACCACTGCCAGTAGTCTACAGTGGATGTATCATTGTGGATTTCTGGGGACCTCTCTAGCACTTTGCTTCTTCCTGTTCTCATGTGGTCTTCATTTATCATGGTCTATTATTCCTTGTTCTCCCTTTCTGTTCTTGATCCAGCTGGGATCTCCTGCTCCCCTGAGCTCTCTTTTCCTCGAACCTTGCCCTTCATTACTCCCACTCTCGTCCAGGTTGTTTATGTAGATCTCATATATTTCTCTGTCATTGTGCGATCCCTATGTCTTTCCTAGGGTCCCATTTTCTAGGTAGCCTCCCTGGAGCTGTGTAGCAGTCTAGTCATCTTTGTTTTACATCTAGTATCCTACTATGAGTGAGTACATACCATGTTTGTCCTTCTGAGTCTGGGTTACCTCACTCAGGATGATTTTTTCTAGATCCATCCATTTGCCTGCAAACCTCATGATGTCATTGTTTTTCTCTGCTGAGTAGTACTCCATTGTGTATATGTACCATATTTTCTTTATCCATTCTTCAGCTGAAGGTTGTTTCCAGGTTCTGGCTATTACAAACAGATCTGATATGAACATAGCTGAGCAAATGCCCTTGTGGTATGATTGAGCATTCCTTGGGTATATGCCCAAGAGTGGTATAGCTGGGTCTTGTGGGAGATGGATTCCCAATTTTCTAAGGAAGCGCCATATTGATTTCCAAAGTGGCTTTTCAAGCATGCATTCCCACCAGC
Source organism: Onychomys torridus (assembly GCF_903995425.1). Taxonomy (NCBI): domain Eukaryota; kingdom Metazoa; phylum Chordata; class Mammalia; order Rodentia; family Cricetidae; genus Onychomys; species Onychomys torridus. Next base: position 2,395,391 of record NW_023414046.1, on the reverse strand, counting down.
AGTGGAGGAGAGTTCCCCTTGCTCCACATCCTCTCCAGCATAAGCTGTCTTCTGTGTTTTTTTTAAATATATATTTTAAAGATTTATTTATTTATTATGTATACAGCATGTATGACTGCAGGCCAGAAGGCACCAGATCTCATTACAGATGGTTGAGCCACCATGTGGATGCTGGGAATTGAACTCAGGACCTCTGGAAGAGCAATCAGTGCTCTTAACCTCTGAGCCATCTCTCTAGCCCTCCTGTATTATTAAAAAGAAAGAAAATGGAGAATGGTAACAGATCTAAGAGCTGTTAATAAGGTGATTCAGCCAATGGGCTTTCCAGAGTCTGGAATTCCTTTGCCTTCTCTATTACCTAAAAGATGGCCTCTTATATTTATTGATTTAAAAGATTGTTTCTTCATTATACCTTTACAATAAAAACACTGAGGAAAAATTTTCCTTCACGGGGCCTATTTACAATAATTCTCAGCCTGTTAATTGATATCAATGGAAGTTTTTCCCATGGGGAATGTTAAATAGCCCCACCCTATGCCAGTATTTTGTATGACAGTGATTGGAAATGAGAAATAAGCAATTTCCTCAATCTATTATTTACCTAATTATATGGATGACATTTTACTAGCTGCTTCAAATGTAGGTACCTTAGAAAGAATGTTTGAAGAAAAATTTGCCTTGTTGGAGATTAAAAATTGCTCCTGAAAAATACAAAGAGAAGATTCTATTAATTACTTGGGATATAAAATAGGTCTACAAAAAATTAGACCCCAAAAGGTACAAATTAGGAGAGATCAATTGTGGACTCTTAATGACTTTCAAAGATTGCTGGGAGACATTGCCCTTCTATGGCCCACTACTGGAGTAAAAAAATCAAGAACAGATTAATTTGTTTCAAACCTTCAAAGGTTACAAGGACTTAATTAGTCTAAGTGAATTATCAGCCACTGCTGAGAGAGAATTCTTTGGTGGGGAAAAAAATTACAGAATGTACATGTGGATCATTTGGATTCAGAGCTTGATTGCATTCTGGTTATTTTACCCTCAATTCATTCTCCTACAGGAATATTAACACATAAATAGAGTAAAATATTAAAAACTTTTGTGGAAAGATCTGAGTTGATTCTAAAAGGAAAATTGAGACTTTATCAATTAGGAATAGACCCAGCAGACATTGTAGTACCTTTTACTAATGATGAAATTAACAAATTATGGGCAGAAAGTGAACAGTGGCAAAGAGCTTGCAGTAATTTTCTTTTTTTGCGGGGCGGGGGGAGAGATTAACAATATCCCAAAAGCAAGAGAATTGAATTTATAAAGAAAACTTACTGGATCCTTTTTCATATTTTATGTGGAACACCAATATTTGGAGCATCTATATTTTATACTGATGCAAACAAATCAAGAAAAGCAGGTTATAAAACAGGAAATTTAAGTAAAGTGGCTCAAATTCCTCATGATACTGTCCAAAAGTCAGAATTATATGGTATTCTGATGGTACTAATATATTTTACAGAAAGTCTTAACATAGTTACTGACTCTCAGTATGCAGAAAGTTATTTTACACATTGAAACTGCTGAATTTATTCCTGATGAGTCAGAATTAACTTTGTGATTTATTCAGTTACAAGAAATATTCAGAAATAGAAATTATCATTTATATATAAGATACATCTGGTCCCTTATCGGACTGCCCGGCCCTCTAGCAGAAGGTAATAATGAAATTGATAATTATTGATAGGAAATGTGCTGGATGCCTCAGTTTCATAAAAAGTCATGTCAATAGCAAGGGTTTGAAAAATTATTTTTCTATTACTTGGCAAGAAGCCAAGGAAATTATAAGGAAATGTCCTACTTGTTCTTTATACAACCAAAACACCACTACCTGCAGGAAGTAACCAAATGGGTACTCAAAGAAATGAAATCTGGCATACGGATGTGTTTCATTTTGCAGAATTTGGAATATTAAAATATGTACACCATACCATAGATCTATATTCAGAATTTCAATGGGCAATTGCTTTGAGTTCTGAAAAGTCTGATTCTGTAATCACACATGTGTTAGAAGTTACGGTCATCATGGGTATACTTGTATAAATTAAGACTGATGATGCTCCAGCATGTCTCTAGTAAAATGAAGTATTTTTTTTGCTTAGTACAATATAAAGCATATTACAAGTATACCACACAATCCTACAGAGCAAGCAGTTATAGAAAGATCAAATTGAACTATAAAGGATATGCTAAATTAACAGAAAGGGGTAATAAAGACCCTTAGAAATAGATCACATAATGCTTTATTAACTTTGAATTTTCTAAATGCTAATGAGGATGGAAAAACAGCTGTAGAGAGACACTGTATAATAGAAAAAAAATACTACAAAATTAAATCAGCCTGTATACTTTAAAGATGTGCTGACCTCAGAATGGAAACAAGGACATGTGTTATGTTGGGGACACGGTTTTGCTTTTGTTTCTACAGGAGAAGATAAGCTGTGGATACCATCAAAATTTATAAAGGTTCGATTTGAACAAGAGAGACCTCTTAATTAGAAGATATGATAGTTCATCAAACAGTGTGGCCATTCAATCTAAACTAACCCATAAATCAAACAAATGATTTTCATTTGATCAGACATAACTTGCCAAGAAGGAACCTCTCCAAAATTAGGGTTTGGGAAGGCTTTTGTTTTTGTCTTCCAGGAGAATGAAGGTAACCAGTGAAGGAATCTGAAGACTGGACAAATAAGACATCTGAAGAAAAGAATGAATCATCCACAGAAAATGTCCCAGGAAAAAAGAGTAAATTGTCCTATTGGCATATCACATCTCCAACCGGATAAAATTTAATAAACCTTTTCAAATGTTTGTATCTACTATTCTCTAGAGACATAAAATACAAATGGTCTTTTTCTAGTTCCAGTTCAATTAAAATTTAAAGTTGGATTTGAAGTAGTTGTGTGGCTTTCTCCTTCTCTAAACCCAAGCATGCTTGTTAAAGTAAAATCCAAAATCTCTGTCTCATGTCAGAAGAGCCACCTGATATGGGAGAGAAGAAAAACTAAAATAAGGGACTATTCTATTGCTACTAATCTCATAATCCTTTGATTTTATTTTGACTCTTTAAAACTTTTTTAAGGTACGCATATTATCTCAAAATTTGTAAGATCCAGCTGGGCGGTGGTGGCGCACGCCTGTAATCCCAGCACTCGGGAGGCAGAGGCAGGTGAATCTCTGTGAGTTCGAGGCCAGCCTGGGCTACAGAGCTAGTCCAGGACAGGCTCCAAAGCTACAGAGAAACCCTGTCTTGAAAAACATATATATATATATATATATATATATATATATATATATATATATATACATATACATATATATATGTATATATATATATAAAATCGATAATGGTCATATACAGTACTAATTCTAGAAATAGATTTCCTCTAGATTCCTATACATGATTTCATGTTCAAGTCTCTATCAAGTAACTAGGAAATAAATTTTCGTACTCCAGATGTATGTAGCAAATTATTGTTCTTTATCCTCTTTGAGATCTGCTGCATGTGACATATAAAATGTTTAAGTTTTCTGCAATGAACCATGACCATGCCTAACAGTGACCTCTGAAGTCTCCAAAAGGAGGATGGGGCCTCACAATGACGACTCCATCTGCATTAGGATAATATGCTGTGGGATGTCTTTCTGTATGCTGTGAATATGTGTTCTTCCTATTAATTAATAAATAAAGCTTCATTGGCCTATGGCAAGGCAGGATGGCGCTAGGTGGGAAATCCAAGATGGATAGAAGAAAGGTGGAGTCATGGCAGATGCTGTGAGCTGCCACCTGGAGAAGCAAGATGTGAGAGAACAGGTAATGCCATGAAGCCATGTGGCAAAACAGAGATTAATAGGAATGGGTTGAGTTGTGAGAGCTATCAAGAAGCCTGAGCCATAGGTCATACAGCTAGTAATTAATATTAAGCCTCTGAGTGATTATTTCATAACTGGCTGTGGAACTGTGAGTGGGAAGAGATTCATCTGGAGAAACTTTCAGCTACAATATTGCCAGTAAGGACTACAACTGCTCAAGACAGCTAAAATGATTCAGCCTCAGAGACTACTCTAGCTAGGACTTGAGATAAACCCTACACTTTGCCGCCATTATGCAGAGACCGGACAATAAATGATACAGCTATCTCTCCCAGGACTTGACAACTAACCCACATTTTTCTTTTCAGAATCCCCAAGATGCCATCCCCTCCAGACAGCAGCAAGTGATTTAAGAACACTACACACATTCTCAAGAGGTAGGATGAGTGGTTTTTGTCATTCCATGGGTTATGGATATTTGTCATTGTTTAGGCTGGTTGGTTACAAGTTATAAGTTATTATTGGTAATGGTTAAAAAAAAAGCTGAACAAAGGAGGCAGATTCAGAGTTCTTGCTTTAAAAAAAGGAAAAAGAAAAAATGGAGATATAGAAATGATAGAATAAAGTGTAGATTATTGTGTCTACTTTGAAAAGAAAAAGGGGAGCTATAAATAGGATAAAAGGGTAGATTACTGAATCTACTTTTATTTTTTTGTGCTAAGGATTGAACCCAGGGCCTTGCGCTTGTTAGGCAAGCATTCTAACACTAAGCTAAATCCTGAATCTACTTTAAAAAAGCAATTACTTGTTTTAAATATTTTACATTGATATGGATCTTTGTATATTGACACAAATTTGAGATTATTTTTGTTAGAACATACTATACATACATTTCTATTCTTGTTTAAGGTGTTGTACTTATTCAACTAATTTAACAATGTAATGCAAATTTCTAGTCCTTGAAAGCTATTATTTCTTTTTCTTTCTTTCTTTTTTTTTTTTTTTTTTTTGGTTTTTCAAGACAGGGTTTCTCTGTGTAGCTTTGTGCCCTTTTCCTGGATCTCGCTCTGTAGCTCAGGCTGGCCTCAAACTCACAGAGTGCTGGGATTAAAGGTGTGTGCCACCACTGCCGGGCGAAAGCTATTATTTCTAACTAATTAGGATATAAAGAAATGCAAATTAGTAATTAGTCAGTACACTCAAACTTGTAATTAGGTATGTTTTCAAGGTCAAACAAAGATATATTTCAGATAGATAGGTTATCTTCAAACACTTCAGAGACCTACAGGATATGGCATTTAAGATATCTTAATAACATAGTTTTTTTTTTATGATAATGAGACCTGACAGCACTAATCTAATTCAGAGAAGATGATGGGTATCAAAGAAACTCCATATGGAGTTTACTTTCTTTGTGGCAAAAGTTAGCCATTGGGCAAGAAACTGCCCTTGCCTCGACTGCTGACAGTATGCTGTCCAAATTGGACAAGCAGGACACAAAAGAAAGTGACTGCTGAATTTTGCCAAGACAAAGTAGGACAGCCCTTCAGAATACCCTGCTTCACAGAAAAGTCTGTCAGATATGCTAGGCCTGTAGGCCAAAGATGGATGCCCCAACATTACAGAAGAACCTTGGGTGACTGTCCAGACAGCGAGGTGTTTCGGTCATTTCTCACATTTTTTGGAAGTGGCTTGCTTGTACTTCCTGCTTTCTTGGGTAATATTTCCTTCTCAGGTCTCTGATGGATTTGAAGACTTTGTAGTTATAGTTATAGTTTTCCTTCTTAACAAATTCAGAAAGGAAACTCACTAAAGAAGTGTAAAGTGTATAGGGTTGAGAGACAATAAAGATAGTTTGGGTAATTCAAGTTAGAATAGAAAATGAATTAGTTATAACACTTTGGACTTATCAAGATAGGATAGATAATGGAGTATTTTCTCTGAATTTGACAAATGTTAAATGACTAGATATTCTTGATGTATTTATTGCCTGTATATATTGTACATAGTTATTGTACTTATTGTATATAGTTTTTCTTATATTAGTTATAACCTTTTTAAAAATTTTAGACAAAAAGGAGGGAAATGGGATATTTTGCTTGTGCTCTAACAAATAAAGCTTGCTTGAAGATCATTAGTTAACCATAGAGGTCTGGAAGTCTGTATAGACAGGAGACAAGAAGTGATATGGTTGGGTGGAGAGAGGAATATAAGACAGGCAGAGACAGGAGCTTGGCCCCTTTTTTGGTTTGAGAAGTCATGGAGGTAACAGGTGACTTGGCTAGCTCCTTCACTTCTCTGATCTTTCAGCATTTACCCATATATCTGACTCCGGGTTTTTATTAAGACCAATTAGAATCCAAGCTACATCCAATGTATATAGAATGTAAGCTTTCAGTCTAACTAATTAGATTGATTTGTTCTTTGTGTGTTGTTAGGAACAGCCTCAATATTTTAGAGAATCAGAGATGTGTAAGAGACAATTTCTATGGCTTAAGGAGGAGGGTGGTCAGCTTTTGGAAAGCCCCAGCTCCCCTTGTGTTTGGGAATGTGAACTTTATTTCACCCTACAGGTAAAATGGACCCTGAAGTAAAAATGACAGTACTTAGGACAAGGTACTTTTGCCTGTTCCCAACTAAATAAAATAATAGGGAATTGGATAATGTATGCTAAGTGCTTAACTTGGGATGGGGCATAAAAGAGGAAGTGTGGAAGGGTATGGTTATTTTAATAGGAATGGTTCATATAGACTCATGTGTTTTAATACTTAACCACAGGGAGTAGCACTATTAGGAGGTATGTTTAAGTTACAGTTAAGCATATACATATGAATGTAGTAACACTGTATTATAAATGAATGGGGCATTGGATAATGTGTGCTAAATGTTTAACTGGGGATGAGTCAGGAAGGAGGAAGAGTGGGAAGGTTAACCAAAAGGAAGAAGCCTCATGAAATTCTACTATCTTACAGGTTAATAATAAATATAAGCTTAAAACTTTGAACAGATGTTTTCCAAATGGATGAATAATGCTGCTCCCAGACCCCAGTGCTAGTAAACTCTTTGTACCAGGTACTGGTCATCTGTCTAGGAATTCCTAGTCAGGAAATTCCCATAGGCATCATAAACAAAAACGGTTATCACCAGTGCTCTTGCTTGGCCACCATAAGTACATAGTGTTGCTGAAGACACCAAAGATTTTGGTTGCAAGGTAGAGAAGTAGAGAGAGAGAGAGAGAGAGAGAGAGAGAGAGAGAGAGAGAGAGAGAGAGAGAGAGAGAGAGCAATCTTGAACTTAGCAGGAATTAATCCCAACTGGGTACTTTTTCATAGAACTGTAAGGTCATGTGAGGGCTGCTGGCAAAGCAAATATGTTAATAGTCTTACCATCTTACAATACCAACCTACTGAGCAAAAATATGTACACTGGTGCAACACTGTCACAACTGCTCATTGGCATAACTAATCTCTCTCTATTGGATTTGAGTCCTGCTTCAGAGAGGAATTCATGCCAGTCACAAACCAAGATTTCCATGGACAGAACCTACTGATGTTTTATTAATGGTGATGTTGTTAGTCTGCCATTTAAATATTAATGTTTAGAATGACAAATTTTTAGTATTCTCATGCTTGGGGAAAGAAGTCGTCAGTCGCAGTAGGTAGTGGGTAATAGGAGACTCATAACTGTTCAGAAAGTGCTAAGAACAAGCAACTGTGTACAACTGGGATGTTGAGTGCCACATGTTGCTGGGTTCTAATGGCTCCCTCAGGGGAGGTGGTGAGAAGGCATGGTGTTAACACATACACCAGGAGTCAGGTGAAAGACAAAGAGCAGACTCATTTATTCAGGAAATATAAGGAAAACCTTATATACTCTCCTCCCAGCACCCAGGCTATGTCCTGATCTGGTGACATTGTGTGGCTGTCCCTCATTGGCTGGGCACAATCAGAACCTCTGACAGCACCTGTGGCTAGGCCCTCAGGCAGATTCTGCACAATAGGGAACTCTGGACAGCACCTGTTGCTAGGCCCAGAGGCAGACTCTAGGTTGGTTTATAAGGAAGTACATTACGTACATACCTTGGCAACTGGTTTGAGCCAATTTCCTCAACCCTGTGGGCCTGTTCTACTACATATTATCATGTCATCATGGCTGAGAGAGGGTCTCACAAGTCTCCTTTACCTCCATGAGGGTCTCTTGGCAGTTAACGAAAGCCATTTCATATTATTATTTTGTGTGGAGTAAATCCCCATTTTTCTTCAGTAGTTCAAAATGAATTTCTGCATGTCCTCAGAGAATTTTTTTGTTGCTGTTGTTTTGGTTTTTTGAGATGGGGTTTCTCTGTGTAGTTCTGGTTGTCTTGGAATTTGCAATGTAGACCAGGCTGAACTCACAGAGATCCACCTGTTTCTGTCTCCAGAGAGCTGGGATTAAAGGCATGTACCACCAAGCACAGAGTCCTTAGAGATTTCTAAGCTGTTTGTGATATGCCCCTGTAGTCACAGTCACAGCCTACCTCTTTACAGTTTCTCACTTTCTTGCTAATTGTAAGGTTTGAGTCTAGTATAAAGATTACTGAAAGTGAACAAAAGATGAGACTCTATTAGAACATTTTCTTTCAGGTTGAATTTGCTTTTATATTGGCAATTTCAGCACTGGGTAAAGGATTTGTCAAATTCAATTCATTTGGTGGCTATAACATCCAATGAACAGAAGACATGGGGATTATGTATGGTATACCTCTATATCTTTTCTCAGAATTATGAATTTTCTGATGTACAGTATAATTAGAGGTCTGTCACATTTTTCATGTTACTACATTTTGTCCTTATTATGATTTAATTTTTTCAAGATGGGTCTATGTACTCCTGACAGTTCTGGAACTCACTATGAAGACCAGGATAGTCTTGGATTTATAGAGATCTTCTTGCTTCTGCATCCTGAGTGCTGGGATTAAAGGCATACACCACATTGCCTGTCTTTATTATGAATTCTTAAATGTTGAACAATATTGTTTGTTTGGTTTTTGAGAAAATATTTCATTATGTAACAGCCTTAGCTGTCCTGGAACTAGCTGTGTACACTAGGCTGGCCCCAAACTCATACCTATCCACTTGCCTCTGCCTCCTGAATGCCAGGATTAGAGGTGTGTGCTACCATTTTCCAGCTATGATAAATAATTATGGCATTTCGCAGTGGCTGGAGTCAAAATTTAGCAATTAAGAGCACTGGCTGCTCTTCCAGAGGACTGGGGGTCCATTTGTAACACACACATAGGTGCTCATAATTGCATGTAACTTCACTCTTGGGGAGTCTTATGCCTTCTACTGGCATTCAGATGTACCTGGCAAACATGTAGTGTACGGAAAGAGCTGAAAGGCAACTCTTTACACATTGGGCAAAGCACACACCCATACACATTTACTATTGCAGAATTTTTAAAAATATGAACTGTGATACTTAGATTTAAAACTTGGTAATAGTCTTTCACACGCTTCTTATCTTTATGTTTCTATTATTACAGTTTGTCTTTCTTGTTGGACTTTCTTTGGACTGACAGCTCCAAAATAATGACACAAAGACTTGTTATTAATTATGAAAGATTGGCCTTTAGCTTAGGCTTGTTCCTAACTTGCTCTTAAAAATTGTTTCTACTAACCTACATTTTGTCAAGTGGTTCTTTACTTCTCCATTCTGTACAACTGACTATTCTCATGTCTTGCTGGCATCTCCTGCCACACCAGATATATCCCAAGTTGCTCTCTCTCCTCATAAGTTCTTCCTATTCTCTCTTGCCTAGTTATTGGTCATTCAGCTTTTTATTAAACCGATCAGAAGGTTCTTTTGAAAACACACATCTTCACAGTACATACAAGGTTATCCTGTAGCATATTATGTATGCTACTGGGATTTATAAGCAGAGAATAGTGAAAAATTACAACTGTAAGGGCTCTCTACAGTATGAGCTCTCTGATGTGTTCTAAGATTTTACAAATGGGTAAAGGACTTGTCACATTCCAGATAGTTGTAAGGTTTCTCTCCAGTATGACGTTTCTGATGTCGTCTAAAATTTGAAATCCATTTAAAGGATATGTCACATTCCAGACATTTGTAAGGTTTCTCTCCAGTATGAATTTTCTGATGTATTCTAAGAAGAGATATCCGGAGAAAGGCCATGTCACAATCTTTGCATTTGAAGGGTTTCTCTCCTGTATGAATTTTCTGATGTCTTTTAAGACTTGAAATCCGGAGAAAGGACATATCACAGTCTTCACATTTGTGAAGTTTCTCTCCAGTATGAATTTTCTGATGTGCTCTGAGGTAGGAGCACCTAATAAAAGATTTGTCACATTCCTTACAACTGTAAGGTCTCTCTCCAGTATGAACTCTCTGATGTGTCAGAAGATACGAGTTATGGGTGAAGGATTTGTCACATTCCATACATTTGTAAGGTCTGTCTCCAGTATGGATTTTCTGATGTGCTCTAAGATTTGAACGTTGGCTGAAGGATTTGTCACATTCTCCACATTTGTAAGGTTTCTCTCCAGTATGAATTCTCTGATGTCTAGTGAGGCTTGAGGCAGCACTGAAGTACTTCCCACATTTCCCACACTGGTGTGGTTTCTCTCCAATGGAGAATTTTTGTTGCAAAAGACTGTATGCAGAGTCAAAAAAGGCATCATATTCTCCCTGCCTGTGTTGTGTCTTTGCAGTGTACAGTCTCTGATCTTGAGTAATGCTGGAACACAAATTTAATGATTTCTCACAATCTTTAGATTTGGAAGGCTCTTTTCCAGTGTGCATGCTTTCATGTCGATCTGTGTTTGATGAGTCAACACAGACATCCCTGGGATTACTGCATGTGTAGTTATTAGTGTTTTCTATAGTTTCACTTGATCTATAAAGTGCACACGTGCAGGGGTCATGAAACACTTTGCTATACTCATTATACTGACAAGACTCCTTTTCAGTCTTCACATGTTGATAGACAGGATCACATATATAATAGTTCCCTGAAAATGAGTATAATTCAGATTAAAAGGGCTTATTCCAAGATTAAACCTTTGATAAATAACTGTCTTCCTAAATTCTCTCTTAAGTGAACCAGGATGTACTCACACGTTTTTCTTTCACTATAATTGAATGTATTCTCTCAAAAACAGCCTGCCAGCATTCAAGGTCTATGTTATAATAGGTATCTCATCCTTATCAAAAATGTCTAATGGCACAAGATGGATCAGGAAATTGAGGAATTAACAATTAGCTTTGGGATAGAGCTCATTGACTGATTATATTTAGAGTACCTGCCTCTATTTTTAAATATTTCTTCTCAGAAATTGATGAAGAGGAGTTTATTTCAATCCCAGGTTAACAGTATTTACACTTACTAAGTGATAGGTAATGAGGAGTACTGGTCAGAAGACACAGTTCCTTTAAAGATTAAAGTCTTACTTAAAAGCATCAGAGGGTTTTTTCTCTCTAGAAAAACACATTAGATCTTCAAAAGTAATGGATGTAAAGGAAGTTTCTGCCAGTCACAAGAGGCTCAGATCATCTGAGGCAGAGCTGTCATGGGCAGCTATTGCTTATTTCTATCCTCCACTGTCTGAGCTCCACACACTGCTGTGTTTCTTAACTTTCCTCATAGGGTTATTTTCAAGTCCATTTGGTACACTGATTCCTGAGATTATTTTCCAGAAGGCTATCTGTGTATTCTCCACTGGGACAAAAATGAAAAATGTAATATGAAGACAAGTATGCAAAGAAGGTAATTGTCCCAGTCACTCTCTAGACCACCCTGGTTGTGGCTACTCTCTCCTCTCTATATTCCAGGGCAATCTCATTTGCTCTGGACAGGTGACCAGGACTACCTTGCATATAACAATCCACGTGTTCTGTGAGGTAGCCCATGACTCATATTAGAAGTTTTAGAAAGAATACAGACGTCTAACCCAGTACTGTTATCAGTATATGAAGAGAACATGAAATAGAGGAATCTAGGAATGATTTCCAATTTATATTTCCTGTCATAGCTTTAGCATATTTAAGAATAATTTTCAGTTCCCCTATCTTGAGTTTTTTCTCAGAAAACCATGTGAGGTACAATGATGAATTTGTAGCTTTAAGTTATGTATGGAAATATTATATGCTACTGGGTTTCTGGATGCATTTTGGAACCAAAATGAGTTCATAATACCTCTAACATGGAAAATGGAAAGAAAGGTCAAATTCCATGAAAAAGTTCTTTTCTACTTCCAAACTTTCCCTAGTCTTACTTTGTTTCCAAGACAGCTTAACAGAGTTTACAACCTACGATGTAGGTACATACAAAGGATGAGTTAGGTGTTCTACAAGCAAAGTGTTCTCACCCACAGAGAGCAGGTTGCCGTAATTCTCCAACATCACATCAATGTACAAAGCCCTCTGAGCAGAGTCTAGGCATTCCCACTCCTCCTGGGAGAAGTTCACAGTCACATCCTTGAATGTCAGCAGACCCAGCAGATCCTGAAATGAAAAGGTACAGTTGAATCATATGATCCTGGGAAGCATGCTTTCCTTGACATAAGGAGACTTGAGGAAATTAGGGATATAGATGAGCAAAGACAATTAGTCAATGTGATGATTGCTGATATAGTCACACTCTATACTGAATGTTCTAAGTTCCTGAAATCAGGATGACACAATAGTTTCACAAGCAGATTCATTAAAAAAAAGAGACACATATTTAAGGCCTGGACATGACTATCTATTTCTTATGGATGTTGTGTTTATGTCCCACAGCATCACAGTGTACATGTCTCAAGAGGAAAACAGTCATGAGGAAATGTGCTTTAATTGCTCTATCACACTAAAATACTGATAGTGAATCAATTCTGTACATTCCTTGATTCTATGCCTACATGATTGTATTCTAACATGCTCAGTTCCTATGTTTAAACTCCATTCCATCAGTGCCATTCCATTACAGAGAACAGGTAGATATGGAAGACAGAATTCATGGTTGGCTTTATAGGCAAAGAATTTTTTTTACCCCCACAGTAACAAGGAGTACAACAGCACTGCATAATGTCAATTTTAACATTAAAATATAAGATCAAGTAGTCTATAGAATTACTTTTATAGGAATATCTGAGCCACAATCAATCAGATAGAAAAATCCACATCAGCCATATTTGATATAATCTAAAATTTCTTTTAAAAAAATAGGCATAGGTCAACTTAGACAAGTAACATTTTCAGAAGATTTGAAGAATATTTTACTCTCAAAGAGTTATAAAAGTTGAGGGAAGTTCAAAAGCACATCAAATAATGTTTAAGTTGCAGCTAAGCATGTACAAGTAAGTGTAGTGACTTCAGGTGAATTCAGAAGAGTCAGATGTCCTGAGAGTCATGAATATATTAAAGTGTGTGAGAATCACTGTCACCTTCCAGTGCTTTGCAAATATATAGTTCAGAAGACTGGCTCAGGGGAACACTTGAGCTACTGTGTCTGGATTTGCAGTCCTCAAGGTGTTCCTTTTTAGTACTTATGCTGTATTGTCTAACAGATTTTTAGGTTAGCAGTGCTTATGATTCTTCTTTTATTTCTCTGGAAGTGCACACTGGTGACACACTCTGTCTGAGCCATGAGTCAGGGATGGAAATGCAAACCTTTGGGTCAGAGCCCATTCCCCAGATCTCCACTTTAAAACCCTGTAGCTTCAGGGTTGGGGAGAGGCATGACTCTCACAGGAACTGACTAGAGCAAGGCAATCATGAGGAATGTTCTTTCTGCATCGAATGGGATGGTTTATGCACATCAATCAGTCAGTGTCCTCAAGACATTATTCCTGATACATTCCATATAATGCTACATAATGAGTCCCATCCAGAAAGAAGGGCTGCACAATGGGATCCTGTCTGGGGGAGTAAAAAAAAGGAAATAAAAAATACTGATCTTTCTAGTTTGAGAAGTTACCACTGAGCATCCTAAATGAGTGATGTAAGCAGCAATTCTCCTGAGACAAACAGATAGCAGGTGTCAACAAACACATGGACACATCATCACTACTGTGATATTAAACACCAAGGAGAAATACAAGTAGGCTACAGTCTGACTCTACATTCAAGAATATCAGTTTCATGGCAACATCAATCCATGTTCTGCATTGTCTAGTGTGCATAAATTTTTAATAGTAGGAACCAAGTATTCCATAGCATCAAAAATCAAGATATGTCTCTTTTAATTCCACACATTGCTAAGATGGTGTGACAACTATCCCATGTTTCAATGCGCTTTTTCTAACTATGATTCAAGGAAATACGACAGGCCCACAAATAGAGCCTACATGCCACAGGAATCCTCATCCACTAATATATAAAGTTATAGTCCATCTTCTACAGCAATTGGGCTTCGATATATGTTTTGTTTACATGTTAGAATGGAAAATTTTTCAAAATTAAGGCCATAAGTCCATGTAAGATATTTACCTTTAAATAATTGGGGAAGAGTAGAATTAAGAAAAGTGGCCGGGTGGTGGTGGTGCACGCCTTTAATCCCAGCACTCGGGAGGCAGAGGCAAGCGGATCTCTGTGAGTTCGAGGCCAGCCTGGTCTCCAAAGTGAGTTCCAGGAAAGGCGCAAAGCTACACAGAGAAACCCTGTCTCAAAAAATTAAAAAAAGAGAAAAAAAAAAAAAAAGAAAAAAGAAAAAAAAGAAAAAGAAAAGTGCTCCAGGAGATGTGGAATTATTGAATTACTATATATAGCAGTAGTCATAAAAAATGGTATAGGCAGACAATTAGACAGGAATATAACAGAATATGAGACAGGATCCAGAAAGAATACTGTAGAGCTATGCCCATTTACTATTAATAAAGTAGGCAAATTGATAGATTAGAGTACGATGGCCTTTTCACCAAATGGTGCTGGCAAAACTGGATCCAGCAAGAATTAGATTCTTATCTTTTATTTGTACAAAAATCCATTAAAATGGATCAAAAGCCTTATTTAAAGCCAGACACACAGAAACCTAGAAAACAGGGAATACCCATGAAAATATTGGGATGGGCAAGGATTTACTGATTAGAAAGAAAACCACCAGCACAAGAACTGACCCTAGCAGCAACAGAAACTGTCAGCAGAGCACACAGACACCCCACAGAATGGGGGAGGATCTGTACCAGCGATACTCTGGATAGGGCTCATATAAAGAATTTACAAACAATTACAGATATTAAATACCAGAGGAATAAAACTACCAACCAACAAATGGGCAAATGAACTAAATAGGCACTTTCAAAGACAAATAAACAGCCACAAAATAGTGCAAAAGACTTCAGGATTTTTAAAATGCCATCATGGAAACACAGACTAAAACTACTTTGAAATACTGCTTCACCCCAGAGAAAAGAATCCCCATTAACTGTTGGTGTGTGTGTGGAGTGTAAATTAATACAGCCATTGTGGGAATCAGTCTGGAGATTATTGAAAAAAACTGAAGACAGAACTAACATAAGACTCAGCTCTCTCACTCCTGGGCATATACCTAGGGTACTCCACGCCCCAACATAGAGATATTTACATCTTATGTTCACTGAACTGTATTCACCACAGCAAAGTATTGGAATCAACTTAATTGTCTATCAACAGGTCAGTGGATAATGAAAATGATACACATATAAAATGGAATAGTAT
Organism: Onychomys torridus; assembly: GCF_903995425.1. Classification (NCBI taxonomy): domain Eukaryota; kingdom Metazoa; phylum Chordata; class Mammalia; order Rodentia; family Cricetidae; genus Onychomys; species Onychomys torridus. The sequence continues at coordinate 2,379,845 of NW_023414046.1, read as the reverse complement.
TCAGCTGAATAGAAATATGTAATAAAATATAGAGCACCCAGGGGTCTGGGGGTTAGCTACATCTGGCATGGGATATCTGAGGGAAAAAAATCTATGTACACTATGCTCTTGTGTCTGTTAACTTTATTCCTTTAAGACTAAATTCTATCAATATAACTATAGCTCCATCAGGCATTCAGGGCAGGAATAACTCTAGACATACCAAGCTCTATATCCCTCTACTATATTTCTCTGGGACAAAATCCTGTTTTCATAGCTTCAGGTCAGTCCAGTTCCCCAGCTCATAGTCCTGCTAATGACTAACTGCTTCCAGCTTCATCTTCCAGTATCCTCTTTCTCCATTTCTGCTACTCTGGGAACCTATTCTCTCTTACCATGCTGTCTGCCTGTTTCTACAGAAAATGCCTGCTCTTTATTTCCCTGGGCACGTGGTTCTCTGCCTCCTCTGGAATGTTATTCTATCTCTCACCTTGATATGTAAAAACCTCTTTTGTTCTCGGTCAGTTGCTCTAGAGAACCACTAGGCCTCGGGTCAGGGGGGTAGGGGGGATAGTCTGAGCTTCATTTGCACAGGAAGCAAACTTATGTGTCTCCAGCCAGCTTGTCTCCTAGGCTCAGCAGGGGAGTTAGTGACTTAGGAGATCAGCAGGTCTGGGCAGCTGAATTGTTTGCCAACTGGACTGGGCAAGCAAGAATTTCATAGTAGAAGACAGCTGAAATATTAAAGGCTGGATATCACCAAATATTCATATTAAATGGCTTGCCTCTTGACTGACCTTTGGCATGTCAAGGTATAGCTTTAATACACAGCTGAATCTCTATAATATATTCTTGCGGCCTGCAAGAATAAAAATTTGCAAGAAAATGGATGGACTCAAATATGTAATATTAAGTGAGGTTATACAGTGTCAGAAGGAAGAAATCATATTTTCTCCCAAATGCAGAATCTAGCCAACAATATGTGTATATGGAAATAATGTACATGTGGGCACAGCAGAACACAAAGAAAAGAGAACAAGAAACATTAAATATCAGGGTTGAGGTAGAACTGAATGCAGGTAATGGGCACAAGTTATAAAAAAGTCATAAAAAAAGGGTACAAATGTACATTGAGTTGCATAATCTTTTGATGGATCTGGTTAATTTTTGTCTGTAATTATTTTGTCTGCTCGTTTGTTCACAATATTTTTCATAACAAAGTTAAAACAACCAACCAGAAGCAAAAAATTAAAGGCTTCCAATGTCTGAAACTATAACATTTCTACAAAATAAGGAAGACATAACTACTGACCTGGGACATGTTTACTGGAGAATCAGCCATTTCTCTTCTTTGAGTTTTTCTTTCAGGAACAATGAACAAATGGTTTGTTGCCCTTTCATATAAGGAGTCAAAAAGAAACAGCAAAAATTAATACTGAAAGCTGTTAAAGAAAAATGTCAAAACACTTGTAAAGACCAAGAAATATAATATAACCAGGTGTCTAGTTAATGATCCTAAAGCCAGGAGAGCATGGAACAATATTTGAAGCTTGGGGAGAAAATCACTGTCAACCATATTGTTGCATCTAGAAAAATTCTATCTTAAAATTGATGGAGATGTAAGTACAGTTCAAGATATTTATAAAGTAAAACAATTCATTTCAACAAAGCAGGACAGCAGACAATGTATCAAAGGCAAAATACATACAGGAGGAATCATCCATGAGAACATGGGCAAACATAAACTTCATGTGAAAAACATAAACACAGGAGAAATGGGAAGTAATCATCCATGTTCAAGACAGAAAACCACTAATTCTCACAGAGGAGAGGAATACTATGAATAACTCAACCAACAACATCAAAAACAAAAGCATGGGGAATAAAAACGATAGCAACAAAATACCTAGCCACACCAGAAATATAAAAAATCCTCAAGTGAAATAAACACAGCATAAGACCCAGCTGTTCTACTCCTTGGTATCTGCTCTGGCACAGGCATGGCACAAGGGACAGCTTGAGTCCTGGGGCAGAGGACACTGCTTGACAAAGTTCCAGCAAAACTTTGCCAAGAGATTGGTTCACCAGCATGCTGGCTTCTGCTTTCCCTTCAGGAGCATTCCTTTGCAAAATGAGGCAGGAGGAGGAGGGCAGATTCTGCTCATGCAGCCCCTGTGGAAATATACGTATGCTCCCAAGAGAAAACTTTGAAGACAGGGGTCACAGCATGAAAGGTGAGCTAGAGTAAGAAGAGTCTTCCTTGTACCTCAAGGACTGTGGTACCAGTAGGGAAAATTCTGAGAAATGTCTTAACTTAGCTCTGGATACAAGATGTCACAAGCATATCCGTTACCCTGTACTGCAGCCTATATTGAAGAAATAATAGTGTGGGTTGCCAGGTGGTGATAATGCAGGTCTTTAATCCCAGCTCTTGGGAGGCAGAGGCAGGTGGATCTCTGTGAGTTCCAGGACACGCTCCGAAGTTACACAGAAAAACCTGTCTCAAAAAAACATAAAAACCAACCAACCAACCAAACAAACAAACAAAAAAAAGAGTGAGTTGATGAAAAAGGAATGAGATGCCAGGGTCTTCCTTTCTGAAAGCGTATGAAAAGAACAGGCCTCTACTATAGAACTGAGGAAAAGAAAAATATTATAATCAGTTAGTTAAATGCTTATTATGAGATATTTCATAACCCCTGCATTTTAGAAAATATAAAATGATTCTATATGTAACCTGGTTAAGGTAAAAATAATTTCAGACTGTCTAATATAATATAACTGCATAAGTAGCCAGCCTAGTTACAGGCTGTAAAATCAGAAGGTCCTACACTTTGCAGACCCTGAGAAATTTGTAATTTGCTGATTTTACAAATGCTGTCTGAAGATATTGTTTCAAATAAGACTGTCTGTTTTGTACTTTGCTTTTTCAGTCTGAACATTTAATGGGGAAACACCTAAGAGATTCAATGCTCTAATGCTTGTCAAATGACTTATGTAGTATATATGCTATATAAATAAAGAGTTTTTCTGATTAAGAGAAAGAGTTGCTGAACCCTCAGATGTGCATTCATCCTTTTCTCCCCCCCACCCACTCGACTCTTCTTTGGGAACTGAACCCCACTGAAGCTTTGGGAATGCTCAAAGAACTTGACATCCAATTCCAGAGATACTTGCTCAGCTATGTTCATTACTGTTCTACTCACAATAGCTACAAAAGGGAAACAACCTAAATGTCCTTCAACTGACAACTGGATAGTGAAAATGTGGTACATATACAATATGCAATAGTATTTATCTGTAAAGAAAACTGTAATCATGAGCTTTGCAAGTACATGGATGGACCTAGAAAATACATTGAATGAGGGAACTCAGACCCAAACACAGACATTGCACGTTGTTTCTCATAGGAAGTTCCTAGTTCCAAATCTTCAGATGTGAGTACACAACCTGCAGTAACTGTGTAACCAGAAAAGTAAAAAGAGACCACAGTGGGGTATAGTAGAGACTGGAGTAAGGGGAAACAAGTGATCTGAAGGGGAAAAAGAAAAACGGGGTGGGGGGGGGGGGGGTAGATTTAATTATGGAGAAGGGACAGACATAAACAAGGGTGAAATAACAGTAAAGATGTTAAAGAGACATAAGGAATTATACTACCATTGATGTATCCTAGATATCCCACAACACATGTAAGTCTGCGTAAGCACACACATTGACAGTATAAATGAAGAGTTCCCATCTGGACTGATGATGCTCCTTACGAGAGCCATAGATTTTCTAACAGAATTGCTGAAACCAGCCACGAGAAGCCTACTTAGAAGTTGTTGGTCACAAATGTCGAAGAGACTCTCAATACAATTTAGGCTATTGCTGTTGCCCATGGTTGCCTCCTAGATGTCAGGCACTACTGTTGAAGGTGAGCCACTACTGCTGAAGAGGCCATGCACTTCAGACACAAAACCCAGAGGACTCCAGATGGTTATGACCTAAAGCCTCCTCTCTGGGGGGTAGTTTTCATGGTTCCAGAAGGCATACAACCTTCCAAAGGAAGGAGCCAGCCAACAGTCCTACCCAGCTATGACTCCCATGAACCACAACAATAATCTGCACTGCACGATAGCCCTAAGGGTGCAAGAGTGGCACACAACCTTGGTGGTAACCAACAGCTTCTAATTGGATTAAGACCCTCTCGACAAGAGGAAAGTCATGGCTGGTACTGGAAACCTGGCTAGTTTCCCTAGAGCTAGTAAGGGCATGGATCTTGGAGGAGAACCTACAATCACTTTTTTACTAAATCAGCATAATCCCTAACTGCATTCTAAATATTTTCCTTATTCACATGGATAACTGAGTTCTCACCCCTCATGGAAAGTTCTTTTTGGAACACATGGAGATTAAAACAGAAAATCACAATCAGTCAAAATGCAAGTTGTGATGTTCATGCCCCAGTGATACATAAGCAACACATCTTCTTCACCTCAGGCTCAGGGAACACTGAGAAAGAGGGGTGGGAACATTGGAAGAGACAGAAGAAATAAAAAATTATATTTTCTATAACTGCTCTTCACATAATTAAACTTAGTAGGGGGCTAGAGAGAAGGCTCAGTGCTTCAGAGCACCTGTTGTTCTCTTTGAACAAAAACCCAAATAGTCAATAAAATTAGGGAGGGAGGGAGGGAGGGAGGGAGGGGGAGAGGGAGAGAGAGAAAGAGAGAGAGAGAACAAAATTAAAAATCCTTGAGCTAACTAGGACAAAGAAAGATGTTTCACAGAGATGGGAGGGAACCTAATATTGTGAAATTTGCCGTATTTCTTGAAGTGGTTTATGTGATCAGTTCAAACTCCAGGACATTTAACCTTCCCACAACATACTTCATAGAAATAGTAAAGAGAAACCTAGAATTCATATTGACACAAATTCCCTGGGTACAGAGCAACCCCAGGTAAATGTTACAATGCTGGAGCTACCTCAGTGTGATTCCAGATGACACTGCGGAGCCACACGACCACAGCATCCTAGAAACGGGAGAAGACAAAGAAACAGCCCAATGTACTACAGCAGCAGAACCTGCCCAATAGCAATGGCCATGTGAATGTCACCAAAATACCACAAACACATGTTGCAGACAAGGGCATTCACAGCAGAACTTCAGAGCCGGCTTCCTTAGGAACAGCAGAGAAACTGCTCGCACCCGGTCCTTCCCTCCCGCGTCCCAGCCCCGCAGCTCCTCTGACCTGGGAGGTTCCAGGGCCGCCGGGCTGCGGTTCCCGCCACTGCGCTGTGACTGTGACTTTCCCAGGCCGCCCGCGCGGAGACTGCGGCTCCGGGAGGTTTCAGGTCCCGAGGACCCGCCGGGTCTTCCTCATGCAGTCCGGGAACACGCCATTCCCCAAGTCCAACACAGAATGGTGGTATTTCCTGTCCCTTCAACCTGGTTCCTTGGAGCCTCTCCTCCTGGCCCTGCCCATACACCCCGCTTCCGGTTACGTATTCCCTCTAAACCCGCCTCCCGCGGGCTCCCCACCCCTTGTTTCCCAGTTCTACCGCGCTGTTTCTTTTTCCCTGAACTCAGCTAATGGCGCAGGAGTTCCCGGTCCTTCCGGACCCGCCCCATCGGGGACCGTCCCTCCCACTGGGTCTCAGGCTGCCTTCCACACAGCTCCAGCTGTCAGGCTGCCCTGGACCCGCTCTGCACAGCCTCCCCACATGCTTGCTGCCAGCCTGGACCAGAACTGCATCTAGGAGGACGCTGCACCCCGGTATCTGAGCCCCACAGTGAGTTCTGAACCCTTTGGATAAAAGACAGGCAGCCTAACCTCGACTTGACTACCAGCCTCCCTGGTTACATACTTACACCAAATGATAACAGGGTAAATTCAGATGCCAGCTTCCCATCGCTGACACAAACATGACAACTCCAAACTGAATACTGCAGTTGTGACTTGAGGAGAGACATTTCAGGAACTTGACTTTTGAAAAGGAATAGGTTGACTCAAGAAGTCAGTGGTTGGCCGGGCAGTGGTGGCGCACACCTTTAATCCCAGCACTAGGGAGGCAGAGGCAGACAGACTTCTGTGAGTTCGAGGCCAGCCTGGGCTACAGAGTAAGTTCCAGGAAAGGCTCCCAAGCTACACAGAGAAACCCTGTCTCAACCAAAAAACAAAACAATAACAAAAACAAACAAACAAAAACTCAAAGAAGAAGTCAATAATCATCCCACTGCGAACAGCCTAGGGCTGAGTTTATCACGCACTATACTGCTGCTCTCACTACTAGATGGTCTCGTCATTTTACTACCTCAGAAACAAGTTAGTCTGTGACTCATGCTAAAGGTGATTTGAGATAAAACATAGAAAAATTATTTAGAGAAAAAAAATGCAATGGTGAATGCACAGACTCTTGCTGTCCCAGATGCAGAAAATGACTAAGGTACATGGTCCCAGCCCTAAAAAACATCAGTTACACCAAACTGTCTATGACTCTGGGAACATTGAGGAACAGGAAGAGGAAAGGGAATAAGAAGGGAAAGAGGAGGAAGGGCTAAGACATGTCACACAGGTACTGTAATCAGTAACCAACAGCAACTGTACTTACCTACATTGACCTCACACTAGACCACAATCAGTATAGAAAAGAGAAAGGCTTGCAGGGAACAGCCTTTACTTCTGAAATGTTGGCTGGGGAGGGATTGTAGAAGAATCACTGCCTTTAGCTGTAGTCCTCTGCTGAGCCTACCAGACTCCAACACATAGCTCCAAACCCACATTCTCACAGATGGCTTTGGATAATCTCAGTGATTCTCAAGCAAAATGAATAGAGATGAACACAATCCAGAGGTTAGTTGGAACTGTGGACTAGGACAGTAGAGAGGTAGGAGGTGAGAGTGGGCAGTGTTTGAAGTACACACACACACACACACACACACACACACACACACACACACGTTTCTCTCTCTCTCTCTCTCTCTCTCTCTCTCTCTCTCTCTCTCTCTCTGTGTGTGTGTGTGTGTGTGTGTGTGTGTGTGTGTGTGTGTGTTTGGTTTTTCAAGACAGGGTTTCTCTGTGTAGCTTTGCACCTTTCCTGGATCTCGCTCTGTAGACCAGGCTGGCCTCTGTCAAGGACCAAGATGTCAGGAACCAAACATGAACCCTGGGAAAGTACTAGCTAGGCCAGAGAACAAATTATAAAGACCACTGCCATTCCCCAGAGCAGTAACACCTATTTACTAACCAGAGGCTCCCAAAGATAAGAACATTCCACAGTCAGGTGCCATGACAACCAAATGTAAAGAACATTCCATGGTCAGGTAGCCTAGCAACAGAACAAATGGCCCCTGACCAGTGACCTTAGCCGACATCTTGCAGTTGCATGGTCTGCCCGTCTCCCACGTTCTACACCCCTTCTACATCCCTTCCCTCCTTCCTGCCCCCTCCCCTCCTATTTTCCTTGCAGAGGAAAATAAAATTTGCAGCTTGATCAGAATCCTGTCTTGCTATCGTCTCTTTGTGTCCCCTGTTCCTTTCATTCATTCCCACAGGTGGGTCACTACCGTTGAAACCCCACTGGCTGGGGCAGGCCTCGAACTCACAAAGATCCACATGGCTCTGCCTCCCGAGTGTTGGGATTAAAGGTGTGCACCACCACCGACCGGGGTGTGTGTGTGTGTGTGTGTGTGTGTGTGTGTGTGTGTCTGTGTGTGTGTGTGTGTGTGTGTGTGTGTGTGTGTGTGTTTGTAATAGATAGTAATAGATTTTTTTTTGAGACAAGGTTTCTCTCTTAAACCCTGGGTAACCTGGAACTAGCTTTGTAGACCAAACTGTCCTGGAAATCTCAGAGATCTGTTTACCTTTGCCTCAGGTGTGCTGGGATTAAAGGTGTACCTCACCCTGCACTGCTGAGAAAAAATTTTAAACGACTTTATCAATCTAATTTCTTTTTGGTTGTAATCTGTGGGTTTTTCTTTGTTTGTTTTGGCTTGTTTTTTGAAGCAGGTTTCTCTGTGTAACCCTGGCTGTCCTAGAGCTCCCTTAGCAGACCGGGCTGGCTGTCCTAGAGCTCCCTTAGCAGACCAGGCTGGCTGTCCTAGAACCCCCTTAGCAGACCGGGCTGGCTGTCCTAGAGCTCCCTTAGCAGACCGGGCTGGCTGTCCTAGAGCTCCCTTAGCAGACCGGGCTGGCTGTCCTAGAGCTCCCTTAGCAGACCGGGCTGGCTGTCCTAGAGCTCCCTTAGCAGACCGGGCTGGCCTCGAACTCATTGAGATCCACCTATCTCTGCCTCTAGAATGTGGTGTGTGCCACCATGCGTGGCTCATGATCTGGTATAATATCAGGTCATTCAAAGAGTCAAGAAGTCTTTCTTTTTCATGTCAAGAAGTATTTTAAGTAGCTTTGCAGTTAGTTCTTCTTTGGAGCTCTGATGGAACCCTGTCTGTCTGGTCCTGATTGGTCTTAAGGACATTTTATGACTGCTTCAGTCTCATTGCTAGTAGTTCTGTTTACATTATTTATTTCATGTTGTTGAAATCTGGTATGTTTTATGCACATGGAAACTCATCTATTTCAATTAGAGTTGCCAATTTAGTGTAATTGAAGTCTTTAATGTGAATGAAGAAGAGATCCAGGTGATCACTCATTTCTGTCAAGTAAGCTGTGCAGTTACCTTGGGCAACTGTCAGGCCGGTAGTAGTGGCACAGCCCCTTAATCCCAGCACTACTGAGGCAGCGGCAGGAGGATCTCTGTGAATTAATGGCCAGCCTGGTCTACAGAATGGGTTCCAGTTCAGCTAAGGCTACCCAGCAAAACCCTGTCTCAAAAAAAACAAAACAAAACAAAAAGACATAATAGCAAAAAGTAATGTGTAGTCCTGTAAGGTCATGCAAGCCCTTTAACCCTACACTCAGGAGGCATGGGCAAGGGGAACTCTGAGTTCAAGGCCAGCAAACTCTACATAGTGAGTCTCAGACAGCTGGAAATACAGAGATCTTGTCTCAAAATAAATTAAATTGCTCCCTGAGGAATTGCTTTCATGATACCAGAAGCACCATCCAAGCTTCTAAAAGAGGGAGCCAACCAACAGTCCTAGCCAGCTATGATGCCTATGAGCCACATCAACTATCATCCTGGCACAATAGCCCTAAGGATGTGGCAGTGGCAAGCATACCTTGGTGATAACCAAGATTCCTTTCACTGGACTTAAGACCCTCTTAACAAAACAGAAACCATGACTGGTACTTGAAATCTAGCTACCTACTGGTGCTGGTGAAGTCATGAATCCTGGAGGACAAGAAAGAACCACCATTTTACTAAGCTATCATAATCCCTACAAATAACTAAACATATTTCCTTGTTCCCACAGGTAAGCTTAGTTTTCACCCCCTCATCCAGGAAACATCTCTTCTCATCAGACAGACACCAGTACAAAAATCCAAACCTAATCAAAATGCAGTGTGGTTAGGGATAGCAATTGTATTGTACATTATGAAGTTTTTCCTGTAAATATGGCCTTTTGTCTTTCTAACAGTGTTATGCAAATAAATCAGCATACATTTCAAAGCCAGCAAAGCTATCACAATAAAGAGAATTATTTTTTAAAAAAATCACAAAAGCAAGGAACGTATCGAAATGATTCCTGGGATAAAGTGAGGCTACAACATCTGCAAGATGTTCTATAACATCCACCCTGTTACTTCAGGCAGCTTCTTTGAAAATGTTTCTATAATTTCTGCAAATTATAAATCATTTGAGAAGAATTAGGATGACCCAACAAATGCATCTTAACTTTTTCCAATCATATTTGCTGCCATTTCATCTTAAAGACATTATACAGTAAGAATAATTTTCCAATTTCATTTCAGTTTCATTTGTTCTCTTAATAATTCTAACTGATCTTCAATGAGGATTATAACCTGTCTCAATTCAGCTATTTCATCAACTATTTACCCACCTATCTTATTTTGCTGAGCCCAAAGTTTATAAGAATGTGTATGCCAGTCTTTAATGAATTCAGCAGTTTGAATTTATTTATTTATTTATTTATTTATTTATTTATTTATTTATTTATTTATTTTATGAAGAGTAACTATAGCTGTGGTAGCAGTAGCAGTTAATGTCGTGGTTCCCAGGACCTCAGCAATTATCAATCCCAGCATCCATTGTGTTCCCAGAATGGCCTTGAACTCAAAGATATTCAGACAGATCTCTGCCTCCCAAGTGATAGGTTTAAAAGTGTGTGTCACTATTGCCTGACCTCTATGTCTAATTTAGTGGCTGGCTATGTCCTCTGATCCCCAGGTAAGTTTATTAGTGTACACAATATATCACCACACAAATAGAAATTCCTTTTATTTCCACAATATAATGCAAAATTTTCGTACCCTCCTCTGCAATTTGAGCAGGTCCATGAGGGTCATAAGAACTAGCTAGGTAGCCAAGAAGAATCATTGACTACCACAAGAATATCCATATCTCCTCAACTTACTCCTATGTTAATTGAAGGATAAGGAATATAAGCCCAATAAGTATGATTTATCCTCATTACCTGTAGAGTTACTATGTACAACATGGCAAGAAACAAGGTTGTAGTGTTCAGAGGCTTTCCAGAAAGCTGAATATTGTGCCTCCTTCATCTGCCAATTTTTCTTTTCTTTCTTTCTTTCTTTCTTTCTTTCTTTCTTTCTTTCTTTCTTTCTTTCTTTCTTTCTTTCCCTCTCTCTTTCTCTCTCTCTCTCTCTCTCTCTCTCTCTCTCTCTCTCTCTCTCCCTCCCTCCCTCCCTCCCTCCCTCCCTTTCTTTTTTTTTGAGCTGAGGATCAAACCCAGGGCCTTGTGCTTTCCAGGCAAGCACTCTACCACTGAGCTAAATCCCCAACCATCATCAGCCAATTTATTAAGCTGTCCTAAATTAGGAGGATCAGCTGTCTGCCTCAAAATCTTTGTATTTTCTTTTTAAGCCATGCTGTCCATATCAGCAGCCAAGGCTTCCATGAGAACCCTCTTTCTCATGTCAAATTTTAATTAGTTTTAATGGTATCTACAGTTTTTCTTCTCCTGTAGAAGCAAAAGCATAGTCTTAACCCCATCATAATACCTTCCCTGATTTCCATTATGATATTCCATCCTTGTAATACACAGGCTGATTTTATATCAGTATTTTTCTATAATCCATCGCCTTTCAGCAGCTGTTGCTCCTGTTTCATTAGCATTTAAAAAATTTGAGGTTAATAAGCCATTGTTCAATCTGTCTCCGGGGGTCCTTATTTTTTCTCCCTTTTGTTTTAAATCATCTCTTTTAATGTATGATTAGATCTTTCTACACTTGCTTTTCCTGTAGGATTATGAGATATACCTGTAACATGTTTTATGTTATATTATGTAAAAATTATTTCACTTTCAGAGCTTAAAGTAGTTGCCCACTGACACACAGAATAAGTATTAATAGAATGATGTATCTATTTTAGTTTTCCAAATTCTGTTTAATGAAATACATCCATTTGCCAAATTTCATTTCTTTGTTCACCTTTAGGATTACTGCCTGCAGGTAAAGAATTTGATTATATAAGGAACAATTAGGACCGTTTTTTTTATATTTCTCTAGCTTGCCATGTCACTGAGAAACTTTTCTTTTTCTTTTTTCTTTTCTTTTTTTTTTTTCTTTTTGAGACAAGGTTTCTCTGTGTAGCTTTGCGCCTTTCCTGGAACTTGCTTTGGAGACCAGGCTGGCCTCGAACTCACAGAGATCCGCCTCCTGAGTGCTGGGATTAAAGGAGAAACTTTTCTTTAAGCCTTTACTATTAATGTAATATGTTTCATGAAGTTTTGGTGCTTCTAACACATTCCTATTATTAATTGATCTGTTTCATCATTACCTTGTGTCAGTGGTCCTAGAAATCTAGTATGAGAGTGAATATGAGTTATATACAATGGATAATTTGTTTCTAGTTACCTATTGTATCATGAACATGTTATGCAGTTTCTGTATATAAACAACTCTGCATATTGAGAATCAGTAATTATATTGAGAGTTTCAGGAAAATCTAATAATACTGTAAGAATTACATAAAATTCTAATTTTTGTTTTGTTTTCTTTTGGAGACAGAGTTCCTCTGTGTAGCTTTGCGCCTTTCCTCGAACTCACTTTGTAGACCAGGCTGGCCTTGAACTCACAGAGATCCACCTGCCTTTGCTTCTCGAGTGCTGGGATTAAAGGCATTCGCCACCACTGCCCGGCCAAAATTCTAATTTTTGAACTGAAGAATAGGGACTTTGAACTACTTTACTTTTGTTGCCTGATTTATAACCTGCCATTCCTAATTTATTTGCATCAGTGTAAACTGCTAAAGCTCCATGTACTGGTGATTTTTTTTTCAATATTCGTGGGAGAAACCATTTTGTTCTTTTTATAGCTTGAAGTCTTTTGCTTTTAGGATATTTATTGTTAATTTCTTCCAAGTAATTACTGCAAGCTCTCTGCCAGTTATTGTCAATAATCCATAATTGTGTAATTTGAGCCTTTGTATATGGGACTACAATCTCTGCTGGATCAATTCTTTTCAATAGATAAAATCTTGGGCTGGAGAGATGGCTCAGCCATTAAAGGCTAGGCTCACAACCAAAAATATAAGAGTTCAGTTCCCAGAACCCACAGCTGTCTCTCCAGCCATGAAGTAAATTCATTAAAAAAAAAAATAGATAAAATCTTATTCTGACTTTAATAATTCAGAAACTTTTTATATTGGTTCTTAATTTTTAAATCCATTTACATGCTAAAAAATCCATTCTAAAATATTATCATCTCTTTGCAAAATTATCCCAGTAGGAGAATGAGTAGAGGGTAAGATAATTAAAATTCAGTCAAATTTAGTATCTAACCTGTCCACATAGGCATCTTGTAATCTCTGTTCTACCTAGACCGATTCCTTTTCTGCTTCACTTGTTAATTTTCACGGACTGTTTAAATTTGAATCCTCTTGCAGGGTTTGAAACAAGTTACTTAACTATGGAGTTATTCCAATAGTAGGACATAACCAGTTAATATTTTGCAATAATTTTTGAAATTATTAAGAGTTTTTTAAGTTCTCTCTCCTAATTCAAACCTTTTGTGGTTGAATTTTTTTGTTGGCTCAATTTAAATCCTAAGTAATATTTACTGCTCTTAAATATTTCAATATTTTCCATTTGCCAGGTTTCTTTTTATTACTAATACATGAGACTTCCAAGAACTAATAGACTCCTCAATATGTTTAGCATTCAATTGTTCTTGCATCAGTTGCTCCAGTGCCTGTAATTTTTCTTTTGTTAAAAGCCACTGCTCTATCTATAATAGCTTATTATTAAGCCATTTTAAAGGCAGGGCAGTTGGTACACTATTAGCCGTGGCCCCCAGTCTAAATCTGTAAAGCCAATTCCTGCTTTGTCCTGCTTATGGACAACCTGTATAGTTCCTGTATCCAATATCTTTTTCCAGGAATATAACTGATTTTAATCATGATTTTACAAACTGTTTGTGAAATTAAAGAAATATTAATTTGATTTCCCCATTGTTCTAATGAATCCCTTCCCCATTGGTCAGCACTAAATGGTTCTAACTGTCCAACTTGTTCTTCTGACCCTATACATTTAATCCAATCAACTTTCTGTTCCACATGAGATAGTGTTCCAACATTAGAAACTGAGTGGAGGCTTGTTCCAAAGGTCAATTTTGATTCCAAGATTCCTCAGAAATAATAGATACATCCACCCCAGTGTCCACCAGGCCTTCAATTTCAATATCATTTACCATTAACCTTAATTTTGGCCTTTCATCCTTAATAATAGTTTGCCAAAATACTTTCTTCCCAGTACTTCCAAATCCTCCTTTCCTATTTATTAGAACTGATTTACCTTTATGATTTGAAAATAATAATAATTGAGCAATCCTATCAACTGGCTCTAGTTGTATAATTTTCTTAACATAAGCCATGATTTTAATTCCACCCAGATAATCATCTATAAATATAGCTTGTTCAAAAAACACTTGACCTGTGAAACTACTTCCCAAAATGATCCCTATTGTTCCTCTAGGAATAGTACCATACATGCCTATGGCTATTTTATAACAAGTAATTAGTGGAGACAGTGCTTACCAACTACTAAGTCAAGAGCATCACTACCTGAAACAGCATCTATTAAATCTTCAATACTGTGTTTATATGCCCCAAATTGCCTTTTTGGTGAACTATTTCCATTGTTGACAGAATATTATTGGCTTATGCTGTTTGTTCTTGGGCCCCAAGTGAACACATTATCTTGTTTACTGATGGTAAAAATTGCCTTGGACATCTCTTACTGATCAGCATTCATTATCCCAATGTCTGCCTTTTTCACATCTACTACAAATTCTTGGTGGTATATTTTGATTATTTTTGAATGTTGTATTTCCTCTAGTAGGCAAATGTCTACATTCTTTTTTCAAATGTCCAAGCCTCCCACAGTTAAAGCATCATATTTTCTGAGAGTTAAAACTTTAGCTAAGGGTTTTCCAATTGAAGTTGCATTATATGCAGCAGATCCAATATCAGTGGTAGCTTTTATCCATTGATGTAGAGAGGCACCTTGAGCTTTTATTGGTCTTATCACTTTTTGGCATTCTTTTTTTTTTTGTCTTTGTTTTTGTTTTTCAAGATAGGGTTTCTCTGTGTAGCTTTGGAGCCTGTCCTGGAACTCACTCTTTAGCGCAGGCTGGCCTCGAACTCACAGAGATCCACCTACCTCTGCCTCCAGAGTGCTGGGATTAAAGGCATGTGCCACCAGCACACCACCTGGCTAAACACTTCTCTTTTTAAGGAGAAGGGCTTTGTTTGATTTAATTCTTGTCTAAACATCATTTTAAAAATTTCGTCTTTCGTACCCTTCTTGTTTTGGGAAGTATCTTTTTAAAAAAATTTTACAACCTTCTTATATCAGGAATAAACCATTTTTATTTTCCTCTTGTTTCAGGAGTTAGCCTTTTTGTCTCAGGAGCTTTTATACTTGTTTACATATTTGAAGTTGTGCAGTAAACTCAAAGTCTTCCTTTTCTGAGTCTATCACATCTGAGAGGGGGAGGAAATTCCTCTCCATCCTTCTCACTTGCCTCACTTCCAGTTTCTTCCAAGTTAACCTCCTCATTTATTGACAGATTACCCTGTTGTACATTATTAGCTCTATATGTTTCTGTTCACTTTGTAATGGTTCTAAGGCATTTGAAATTAAATTACATAAAGACCAAGTCTTTATAAATATTTCCTCTCCTTTCTGGTGGGCCTGTCTTAAACTCCTATCACTTGTTTCCATAACAACCATTTTAATTCAGCATTTGGAGTTGATTTCAACCATAGACAATCATTTTCAGTTACTGCACAGAGCTCAACAATTTGTCTTTCTTTCTCTTTCACTCTGCTCAGTAAACATTGCATTAACTGCACATACTTCTGCTCCTGAGATGAGAAAACTCTCAGACCAGCTGCTGAATTTCCCATGACCTCTGCCAAGACCCCGGAGACACACTTACCTCCTTGTAAGCACAACTTTTTTTCACTCCAGTCCCAGTAAGTTGGACTTCTCTTTCTGGTCCATGATGTTTGTGCCAGATATTGTTTGATGTTGGGTTGTAGGTGCTGTGAAACCTCAGTAAGGCCCCCCACAGACAAAGAGAAGCTTAAACTAGAATATCTTAGTGTAGATAAAAACTTAGGCCCGTTTCAAGTTCCCAGATGGTGATATCAGCTACAGGAACTTAAAAAATGGTCAGGATATTTGGTCATCTGGTGGGGACTAATTGGCTATAAGACATCTCAACCCTGGAGATAGCTTGTAAAACTCTTGACATGGTTGCTGAACAAATGAAAAATAAAGATAACATGAAAGACTGGGAAAAAAGGAACTGATACTAACCAAGAAGAGGGAGGAGGGTTATGGAGAATGAATTATGTGGTCTGTGCCTTTAAGAGCTAGTCATGAGTGAGTGTTTTGGGACAAGTTTCCCTGCTTGTAAACTTGTAAATGGAAATAAACCTTGCTTTTGCATTCTGGACATCCTCAGTCCTCAGTGGTCTCTTTGGAAACATGATCTGGGCACAACAGGTGCCACAGCAGAGAGAGAGAAGCTCACCAAGATGTTAAGCCTTCATGTTCTGAAGGAGCAGAAAGGTAACCTTCTTGAAAAAAAACTGACCCCCCCCACCCCCCGTCTAGCTTACTCCAGTGACTTTATTCAAACACAGACAAGGTTAACAGGGGCTGGGAAAGGTTCTAACACTAAAGTCATTTTGTTTTTGCTGCCTATGAAAGGAGAAAACCCACACAAATCTCAGTCTCTTTTGATTATGGCAAGCCATACTGAAAGGTAAGAGCTCCAGGTCTTCCAGGAGTGTTTTAGGGACAAGGTCACTACAACTGGAAGCTCTCATGTAGCACCAAGTGCAGACTTCCCAGGGAAACAACATTTCTTGAAGATTTAAACATCCTCAAAATATTTTCTCAGTCTCTACTGATTAAATATAGCAGAGGCTTTCCTGAAACATTTCTCTCAAAGTCAGACACAAAGGCTTTATGATGCATTTCACTGAAAGCCAGGAATAAAAACTTTACTTATGTATCACTACAAAGATGGTCACTCCAAGATGATTTTTTTAGGCCTGTGTGGCAGCAGGGAAGTCCAGATGAACTAAACCCTGAACACTGGTACAAAGGCATATTTATTGATTTTTTTTAAACAAAGTTTTTTTGAGTAAAGAAGCTCTCATACCAAAGTTCCTGATCTAATCTATATGGGTTTTTATTTTGAAGTAAAACATCAAACCCCCACCACTTTAGTCTTTCTTGCATACCATTTCCAGTATCCAGGAATGTAAGAGCTTCAGTAATATAAGAAACATCTTGTGACAAAAGTCATGCAGAGGGTGTAAAGCTCCTTCTGAAAAACAGTTCTGTAAATCACAGAAATCTATCACTGTTTTCCAGAATGATTTATTCAAGGACAAAGTGCTTCTTAACAAAAAAACAAAACAAACTATTCATTCTAATGTTTACCTCTGCTAGATTCCTACCTTTCCCCCCTTTGTTTAAGCTAAATTATTTATGTTGATGATTATGTAGCCACACAGTGAAGAGAACATTTTCGCTTTTATGCTGTCTCATAGTCTTATGTAGATAGATCAAGAATACATTTTAAAGCTAGTAAAATTATTACAGCAAAAACAAGTATAACAGTCACTAGGATAAGAAACCTATTAAAGTGATGCATAGGTTTAAATGAAGACGGCATCTATAAAGCTTTTCATAAAATCCATCCCAAGTGTATCAGGCAACTTATTTGAAGAGATTTCCTTAATTTCTTGTTGTAAATCACAAGTTGTTTAAGAAGAACTCCACAAATGCATTTTAACCTTTCCCCAACCTTACTTGCTTCATTAAACAATAAGATATAATATTCCAATCACATTTTAATTTTTTCCTTCATAGTCTTTAACTGATCTCCCAAAAGTAGCACAGCTTGTCTAAAGTCACCTCTTGCACTATCTCATTATTTTATTCTGTTGAGCTCAAAGTTCCATGGAATGTTGATGCCCGTCAGTAATAAACTCAACAGTTTTAATTTATTTTCACAGAGCCAATCCAAGCTGTTGGAGCAGTAGCAGTCAGAGCAATAATTCCCACAAATACAGCAGTAATCAGTCCAATCATCCAATGTGATCTTAATATTCTCTCATCGCGTATCTGGACTAGACTCTTCAGAGTTAAGTCTTGCCACGGGCTTGATAGCTTCACCAGTATCCAGACTGCTGACTTTCTTCTAAGAATTTTTAATCTTTTGCAAGTGACATCCAATAACATACTAGCATTAATACATGTATGAAGAGTACAACATTCACACATAATACTATAGTTATTAGGGTGCAATTGTATAATATTTTAGGTAATAGTATACATGCTATAAGTGTTTGACTTTGATTTAATCTCAAGGACAAAGTATACTTACCATCATAAACATTTACCTTTCCTTTTCATATTTTTGATTGTTATAGATGACTAATTATTAATCTGTCATTCTTTATTATCCTTAACAGATTTCAAGTACTAGAACTTTACATTACACTTTTATTTTTTCATATTTATTTATTTTGCTATTATCAGCTTGATACAGTATAAATTCTTATCCTAATAGTGAAATGTTTCATTGAGGCTTGCCCAGTAATTGAGTAAATGTGGTGGGTATTGTGTTCCCTGAAATATTGTGTGTTCCCCGAAATAAACATATCTGGGGTCAGAGAACAGACAGCCACTAGAACAGAGCCAGAAATGGTGGCTAGAAAATGGGAAGAGTAAGCCATAACAGAAGTTGGGTGGTGGTGGTACACACCTTTAATCCCAGCACTTGGGAGGCAGAGCTAGCCAGATCTCTGAGTTCAAGGCCACTTTAGAAACAGCTAGACTTGGTGACCCACGCCTTTAATCCCAGGGAGTGGGGGCAGAAAGAAAAGGGTATATAAGGTGCAAGGACCAGGAACTAAAGGGTAAAGCATGTAGTTAGTTAAGCATTTGGCTGATTAAGCATTCAGGCTTTGGAGCAACACAGTTCAGCTGAGATTCATGTGGAGGAGGACTCAGAAGCTCCCAGCATGAGGAAACAGGATCACCTGAGGAACTAGCAAGGTGAGATAGCCGTGGCTTGTTCTGCTTCTCTGATCTTCCAGCAATCACTCCAATAACTGGCCTCGGGTTTGAGTTTTATTAATAAGACTCTTTAAGATTCCTACTACATCTGGCGCCCAACGTTCGTGGTACGAATTCATGAAAAAGCCTCTTGCCTGTGGCCTTGCAGGCCCAGCTCAGGACCGAGCTACACTCGGGCCGGCTGTGGTGGCACATGCTGGTAGGATTTACTGAAGAAGGCAGAGGCAGGAGGATCCCGAGTTGAGGCCGACCTAGTAGAAGCTTTGGCCGGGGCCTAGACATAAACAGTGTTGGTGGGACCATGAAGGCAGTGGCTGCTGTTTGAGTTGCTGGCTATTTCTCATCGTGTTGGTGACTGCAGTGATGCTGATACCTGGGACAAAGAATTTACTGCTGCTTGTTCAGAGAAGAATTGCCAGGACCAGCATGTTACAAGAAAGCATTGGCAAAGGTCAGTTTGAAAACGTTTGGCAAGACAAATGGTGGGGAGAAATTGTTGTGAAGATTTTCTCTTCTAGGGAACAATACTCATGGTTCCGAAAGACAGACAGACATGAGATTGTGATTGCTCCAAACCAGAGGA
Organism: Onychomys torridus; assembly: GCF_903995425.1. NCBI lineage: Eukaryota > Metazoa > Chordata > Mammalia > Rodentia > Cricetidae > Onychomys > Onychomys torridus. The sequence continues at coordinate 2,360,594 of NW_023414046.1, read as the reverse complement.
GAAAAAAAAAAAAAAAAAAAAGAAAAAAAAATCTACAGGGAGCCATAATCATGCCTAACAGTGACTTTGAAATCTTCAAAAGGATGATGGGACTCCACAATGATGATGCCACATGGACTATGGTAAAGCCATTAGTGCCATGGAAAGATCGACTTTGGATTACAAACTGTTTAGGACAATTTTGAGATGGCTAGCTGAGATGATCCAGCCTGACAGACTACCTGAACAAGGACTTGAAACAAGCCCTGCACTTTCTCACTATGCAGCAGCGGGACAAATGCTACAGGACTTGACAATTAACCCAAAAATTTTCTTTTCAGGATCCCCTAATGATGGAAGTAATTTTAAGAAGATGACGCCCACATCCCCAAAAAGTGGGATGGGAGGTTTTCGGTCATTTAATGAGTTTTGGATATTGTCATTGTTTATGATGATTGGTTACAAGTTGTTAATTGTTAATGGTCAGGAAAAAAGCTGAACATGAAGATTAGATTCAGAGGCTTTGTTAAAAAAATGAAAAGGAAAAAGAGAAAATAGATATGAGGTAGATCACTGAATCTACCCTGCTAAAAAAGATAAAGAAATAATAGGATAAATGGGTAGATCTACTCTAAAAAGAAAAAGGAGAAGATATAAAAATGACAAAAGGTAGACTACTGAATCTATTATGAAAAGAAAAGATAGGATAAATAATGAAAAATTTTTGTCTGAGTTTATCAAATGTTACTGGACTGGACATTATTATAGATAATGGAGTTTTTCACCTGAATCTGTCAAATGTTAATGGACTAGACATCATTAATGTAATATTGACTGTGTATATTGTATATACTTATTGGATATGATATTTCTTGTATTAGTTATAACCTTTTTTTAATTTTAGACAAAAACAGGGGAAATGTGGTGGGTATTGTGTTCCCTGAAATATTGTGTGTTCCCCGAAATAAACATATCTGGGGTCAGAGAACAGACAGCCACTAGAACAGAGCCAGAAATGGTGGCTAGAAAATGGGAAGAGTAAGCCATAACAGAAGTTGGGTGGTGGTGGTACACACCTTTAATCCCAGCACTTGGGAGGCAGAGCTAGCCAGATCTCTGAGTTCAAGGCCACTTTAGAAACAGCTAGACTTGGTGACCCACGCCTTTAATCCCAGGGAGTGGGGGCAGAAAGAAAAGGGTATATAAGGTGCAAGGACCAGGAACTAAAGGGTAAAGCATGTAGTTAGTTAAGCATTTGGCTGATTAAGCATTCAGGCTTTGGAGCAACACAGTTCAGCTGAGATTCATGTGGAGGAGGACTCAGAAGCTCCCAGCATGAGGAAACAGGATCACCTGAGGAACTAGCAAGGTGAGATAGCCGTGGCTTGTTCTGCTTCTCTGATCTTCCAGCAATCACTCCAATAACTGGCCTCGGGTTTGAGTTTTATTAATAAGACTCTTTAAGATTCCTACTACAAGTAAAACCAAAAGTTATTATAAGCACAGTCATCCTAGGGTCCCCCCTGCTATATAGCCTCCCTGGTTCTGTCTTATTGTTCTTTGCTTTATATCTAGTATCCACTTATGAGTGAGTACATACCATGTTTGTCCTTCTGGGTTTGGGTTTACCTCATTCAGGATGATATTTTATAGTTCCATCCATTTGCCTGCAAATTTCATGCTGTAATTGTTTTTGTCTGCTGAGTAGCATTCCATTGTGTATATGTACCATATTTTCTTAATCCATTCTTCAGTTGACGGGCATCTAGGTTGTTTCCAGTTTGGGCTATTACAAATAGTACTGCTATGAACATAGTTGAGCATGTATCTTTATGGTATGATTGAGTATTCCTTGGGTATATGCCCAAGAGTGATATGGCTGGGTCTTGAGGAAGACTTATTTCCAATTTTCTGAGAAACCGCCATACTGATTTCCACGGGGTTGTACAAATTTGCATTTCCACCAACAGTGGAAGAGTGTTCCCTTTGCTCTCCAACATTGACTGTCATTAGTGTTTTTGATCTTAGCCATTCTGACAGGTGTAAGGTGGTATCTCAGAGTCGTTTTGATTTGCATTTCTCTGATGATTAAGGATGTTGAGCATTTCTTTAAATGTCTTTCAGCCATTTGTGATTCTTCTTTTGAGAATTCTCTGTTTAGCTCTCTAGCCCATTTTTTAATTGGATTGTTCAGTATTTTGATGTCTAGTTTCTTGAGTTCTTTATATACTTTGGAGATCAGCCCTCTGTCTGATGTGGGGTTGGTGAAGATCTTTTCCCATTCTGTAGCTGTCTTTTTGTCTTATTGACCGTGTCTTTTGCACTACAAAAGCTTCTCAGTTTCAAGAGGTCCCATTTATTAATTGTTCTCAGTGTCTGTGCTGCTGATGTTATATTTAGGAAGTGATCTCCTGTGCCAATGCATTCATGAGTACTTCCTAATTTCTCTTCTATTAAGTTCCGTGTAACTGGATTTATGTTGAGGTCTTTGATCCACTTGGACTTGAGTTTTGTGCGTGGCGACAGATATGGATCTATTTGTAATCTTTTACATATTGACATCCAGTTATGCCAGCACCATTTGTTGAAGATGCTTCCTTTTTACCATTGTATAGTTTTGGCTTCTTTGTCAAAAATCAGGTGTTCATACGTGTGTGGATTAATGTCAGTGTCTTCAATTCAATTCCATTGGTTTGTATGTCGGTTTTTATGCCAGTGCCAAGCTGTTTTTATTATTATAGCTCTATAGTAGAGCTTGAGCTCAGGGATGGTGATGTCTCCAGAGGTTGCTTTATTATACAGGATTCTTTTAGAATCTTTCTTTAGAAATTTAAAGTTCTTATCAAACAGGTCCTCCACTTTTTTATATTCCTTTTCATATTTTAAGAAGGTATAAGGTACTTGCCAATTTCCATAAATTAGTCTGAACTAAATTGCCAAAGTGCAACATAGGACCTGACCTCCCAATTCCATGCCATTGGATAGGTTCATTAACAATAGAGGTAATGTCCACAGTTCCATTAAAACTATACTTCTGCCATCTTAATTCTGACTGAGAATATTTTTCTCGAGGGAAGCTATATGGACTCCAATCAATGATGTCTCCTTGGAAAAATCAGTAAGCACTTGAGGTTTCTTACCATTACGCTATTGCCAAAGTACCCAGTCAGATTCCTTGTTAGTAACACATGTCTCACAAGACAATAGATTTGTGGAACTAGCAGCATTAATCTCCTGTCCCCTAAAACCAGATGAATGAAGCATATAAAGTTTATTATGAAAATCCTGGGTACTATTATGATTAAGTATAGACAGCCAAATTTGAAAAGTTATATTTAGACAGTGATTTCTATTATTCATACAAATAGGACTTCCTTGTTCTCCCACAGTATAATTTGTAATTACCTGTTTTGGGATATATGATCACACTGTGAATCTTGAGTTTGCATTTGCATTAATTAAATAAAATCAATCTTGGGTCAGGAGGTGGGGTCAACAACTAGTTTACAGATAGTAAGCATAGAGTCAGAGGGTATCCAGAAAATGGATAGAGAAATGTGTAGGAAGTAGTAGGGAGGGACTTTGAGTGTAGTGGTCCTTTTTGGTTTGGAGTGGTGGAAGAGACACTCTCTGTTTCTGAAGTGCCTTCAAAGAGGGAAGGTCAGCTAGCTGCTCCTCAGCCTCTCTGAGCTAGCAGGTTTTCACCCTAGCCTCTGACTCTGAGTCTTTATTAGGAAATAGAATGATAGAGATTTTGTTATAAACTACATTTGGTGGCATTGGCAGGATGAAGATCTGGTGGGATATAGAAGGCCTGCCTGCCCATTGCTTGAGAAATGGGGTAGTGATTTTGGAATCACACTTACTGGCTGAAACAGCAGTAGAGTCAGGTGCAGCTGCTATGATGGCAGAAAAACAGTAGTTACCTTACTTTCTTCCTCAGGCTTAGCAGGTCCTCTGTGGTCATAAAGACCAGGTAGCCAAGAGGATTCATTGACCATAACAGAAATATCCAGATCTCCACAACTTACCCCTTTGTTAATTGGAGGATTGGTAATATAAGCCCAGTAGGTATGACTGGTCCCTGTTACCTGTACAGTTACCACAGACAGCATAGCAAGGAATATTGTAGCTTTCAAAGGTTCCCAAGCCAGCCAAACTATTGCTTCTCCTTCAGTCAATTTCTTAAGCTGTCCCCATGTAGGAGATCAGCTGTCTGCTTTAAAGGCTTTCGGTATTTTTCTTCCTAGAGATACGCTATCCAAACAGCAGCCAAGGCATCTGGGAGACTTCTCTTGCTCATGTCTAATTTAACTAATTTTGATAGTATCCACAACTTCTTGTCTCCTGCAGAAACATAAGCATAACCTCAACCCCATCGTAACAACTTCCCCATTCTCCATGAAGATCTCATGGCATCTTTGTTGTACAGTCTTAATTCAACAGTTTGTTTGTTTGTTTTTTAAAGACAGGGTTTCTCTGTGTTGTTTTGGCGCCTGTCCTGGATCTCGCTCTGTAGACCATGCTGGCCTCAATCTCAGAGATCCACCTGGCTCTGTCTCCCGAGTGCTGGGATTAAAGGTGTGCGCCACCACTGTCCAGCTGCAGTTTTTTCCTGTGGTCCAATGCCTTTCATCTGCTGTTGTCCTTGACTCATTAGCATTCAAAAATTTTAATGTTAGTAAAGCATTATGTAATTTATCTTTGGGAGTCTTTGCATCCTCCTTTTGTTTTATAAGCATCTCTTTTAGAGTGTAATTAGATCTTAACAACTGCTTGTCCTGTTGGATTACATGATGTGTGTGTGTGTGTGTGTGTGTGTGTGTGTGTGTGTTATGTTATAATGTGTAAAAATATTTTATTTTACTGGAAACATAAGCAGGAGCATTATCAATTTTAATTTGTATTAGCCATTGTCTCTAATAAATGTGTAATTACAGAATCAGCCTATTGACAACTTAAGGCAGATGCCCATTGAAGTCCAGAGTATGTATCAATAGTATGATAAACATATTTTAATTTTCCAAATTCTGCTAAATGAAATACATCCATTTGCCAAATTTCATTTCTTTGAGTGACTTAGGGTTACTTCCTGTAGGTAAAGGAATTTGGTTATACAAAGAATAATTAGGATAATTTTTTATAATCTCTTTAGCTATTGCCAGGTTATGGAAATTTTATTCAAGCCTTTACTATCAACATTTTTTTATGAAATTCTGAAGCTTCTAATATATTTTCTATTAATATTTGATCAATTTCTCCATTTCCTTTTGCTAATGGCCAAGGCAATCCAGTATGGGACCAAATATGGGTAATATAAAGTGGGCAATTCCTTTCTCAGATTGCCTGTTGTAATTGTACAAATAATAAAGTTAATTCTGAATTATTGGGAATAAGTTCAGCAGTTTCAATATGTAATACAACCCCTTCTGGATATTGAGAATCAGTAATTATATCAAGAGATTCATTAGAGTCAAATAAAGCCATTAGAATTCCATACAACTCCTATGTTTTAATGGAATCATATGGACTTCAAATCACTTTACTTGTGTTTCTTGCTTTATAACCAGCCAGTCCTAATTTATTTGCATCAGTATAGAATGGAAGAACCCCAGAAAAAGGTTCTCTTTTCACTGTTCTGGGAATAATCCATTCAGTTCTTTTTATGAACTTAAGTTTTTCACTTTTGGGGTATGCATTCTTGATTTCCCCTAAATAGCTACTACCAGCTCTTTGTCAGTAAGAGATTAATTTTTTATAACTTTTACCTTAGTAATCACATTATTTAATAAGTTACATTTTATAGAATCTAACCAATAATTTCCAGAAAGCAACTTAAGGAGCAGATCCATATTTTCAGTAATGAAATGATAAACAAACAAGAGCATACCCAATATTACAGTTTAAAATCATGAATTTTGTTTTTAGTCCATTTACTATGAAAATTAAACATTAATTAGACAATCTAGAGAACATCCTTCATACACTGAATAACACCTCTGGAAATTCAAACAGCATTGGCTTAGTATTTTGACTGGAACTGTTTTTTGTTTTTTTTTTTAAATACAAATTGGGCTTGTTTTAATTTTTTTCTTTCTCCCTCAAAGGGTCCATTGATAAGTTATTATTATGCAAAAACAAAAAAAACCCATTTCCCATAAAATGACCTTTACTATTGGGTCATTCTTGCTCTGAGGGAAAAGTTTTTCCTTTTTCATTTCTGTTCCTTCACATTTCTCTATTCTGAAGATACTTATTTTTTAAAACTTCCTTTCTTTTTTCTTTCTCTACTGGGAAGATTCTTTTTCTTGGATTTATCATTTGTCTCAGGAGCCATTTTATTTGTTGCTACACTTGAGAGGGAGAATTTAAATTCTCCATGTTCCTGCCCTATCCTGGAGTCTTGACTACTACTATGGACATATGTTACTTCCAGTCTTGGGGTGTCTGGACACTTCTTTCCTCATACCCTACACCATTGGTCACCAAATGCTGGGGTGTTCCCTGTAGCATGGGTCAGTTGAAGAAAGAAGGCATGAAATTTTAAGGCCTCTGTGGCAGTAGGAAGGTCCAACCTCATCTGATCAACTGAATCCTGAACAGCCACATGAAGGCATATTTATTGAAAGTTATACAAAGTATTTCCTCATACCAATATCTATAATCTAATTTATACATCTTACTAAAGGAGAGCATCACATGCCCCATGACTCTCGTCCTTTATTATGTATTGTTTGCAACACACAAGAGTACAAGAGCCTCAGGTGTGTCTAAGGCATCTTGTGACCAAAGTCATGGGATGGCTGCAATGCCCCTTCAGCAAACAATCACTGTTTTCCACAAGGATTCTTCTAGGTCAAAGTACTCCTATAAAATAGCTGTTCATTGTAATATCTACCCCTTACAGCAATTCTGCCAAATTCCTACAACAAAAGCAGGGACCACCATCCAGAGTTTTTGGGGATTTCTAAACTGTTAGTGTCATGCCTGTGATGTCACATGCACAGCTGCTCTCTTTACAGTTTCTCACCTTCTGCTATTTGTGAGCTTTGACACTAAGATAAGATTTTTGAAAGTGAACAAAAAATGAGACTTTACCAGAGGATTTTCTTGTGTTTTCTTTTATGTGTAAAGGATTTTATAAATTCAATACATTTGGTGACTGTAATTTACAATGAACAGCAAGATAATAGGGATTATATATGGTGTACCTTTTATGTTTTCTCAGAAGTATGAATTTAGTGATGTACAGCACATTTAGAAGGAAAACTGTAGTCAGAGTTTTTTCCAGTCTTGCCTGGCCCATAGTCAGGACAAATCTCTCTCACCCGCCAGTCCCACAGCTGCTCAGACCCAACCAAGTAAACACACAGAGACTTATATTGTTTACAAACTGTGTGGCCGTGGTAGGCTTTTTGTTATCTAGTTTTTACATCTTAAATTAACCCATTTCTATAAATCTATACCTTGCCACATGGCTTGTGGCTTACTAGTATTTTACATGTTTGTACTCATGGCCTTCCTGTTCCCAGAATTCTCTCTTCTACTTGTCCCGCCTACACTTTCTGCCAATCAGCATTTTATTTATACAGAACAATATCCACAGCAGAAAAATAAACATTTTTTGTTAGTAATTTTGGCATTATTATTCTTTTGAGATAGAGTCTATGTAGTTACAGTCCTGGAACTCACCACATAGCCCAGGATGGCCTCACACTCAAGAGATCTTTATTCCTTTGCCTCCTGAGTGCTGGGATTAAAGACATGCACCACCATGCCTGGTATTATTATCTGGATGCTGAACAAGATACATGTTTTTTATTACAGCTATTCCCAGGGGCTGGATAAATGGTTTGGAGGGTAAGAGCACTGGTTCCTCTTCCAGAGCACTGTGTTCAATTTTCAACACATACAATAGCTCACAACTGTCTGGAACTCTAGCTTCAGTAAATGTGATGCCCTCTTCTGGCCTCAACTGGCATCAGACAAAAATATAGTGCCCAGAAAGTCTTGTAGACAAAGCACCCACACAAATTAAAAATAATTCATAATTATTACTGTAGAATTTTATTTGAATATAAACTGGTATTTTGTAAGATTTAAAAATTCATTAAAGGCTTTCACAAATTTCTTGTCTTTGTTTCTATAATGTACACTCTTGGGGTTTGTAAGTAGAGACTACCATATAAATGCTATGTCACATGATTTACAACAGTACTTTCCTCTCCAGTGTGAACTCTCTGATGTCTTCTAAGATTTGAAAGGTGGATATAGGACATGCCACAGTCTTTGCATTTGTGAAGTTTCTCTCCAGTATGAATTTTCTGATGTGCTCTAAGATATGAGCAGCTAGTGAAAGACTTGTCACATTCCTTACATCTGTAATGTCTCTCTCCGGTGTGAACTCTCTGATGTGTTCTAAGATTTGACATGTAGGTAAAAGATTTGTCACATTCCAGACATTTGTAAGGTTTCTCTCCTATATGAAGTTTCTGATGTCTTCTAAGATCTGAAATCTGATTAAAAGATAGGTCACAGTCTTTACATTTGTAAGATTTCTCCCCAGTATGAATCTTCTGATGTATTTTAAGACTAAAAATCCGGAGAAAGGACATGTCACAGTCTTTGCATTTGTAGAGTTTCTCTCCAGTATGAATTTTCTGATGTGCTCTAAGATATGAACATGTAGTAAAAGATTTGTCGCATTCCTGACAAGTGTAAGGTCTCTCTCCAGTATGAACTCTCTGATGTATTCTAAGATGTGAGTTATGAGTAAAGAATTTGTCACATTCCATACATTTGTAAAGTTTCTCTCCAGTATGAATTTTCTGATGTTCTCTAAGAGTTGAGCTCGTAGTTAAATATTTGCCACATTCCTTACATCTGTAAGGTTTTTCTCCAGTATGGACTCTCTGATGTGTTCTAAGATTTGAACGCTGGATAAAAGACATATCACACTCTCCACATTTATAAGGTTTCTCTCCAGTATGAATTTTCTGATGTTCTCTAAGATATGTGCATGTAGTAAAAGATTTGCCACATTCTTTACAACTGTAAGGTCTCTCTCCAGTATGAACACTCTGATGTCTTCTAAGATGTGAGTCCCGGGTAAAGGATTTGTCACATTCCCTACATTTGTAAGATTTCTCTCCAGTATGAATTTTCTGATGTGTTCTAAGAGTTGAATTCACAGTAAAAGATTTGTCACATACCTCACACTTGTAAGGCTTTTCACCAGTATGGATTCTGTAATGCCTGTTAAGATGTGATATTTCTAGAAAGGACTTACCACAGTCTTTGCATTTGTAAAATGTCTCTAGAGAATGAGTTTTCTGATGCCATTTAAGAGATGAATAGTGAGGAAAGGATCTACCACACTCATTGCATTTGTAAGGTTTCTCTCCACTATGGAGTCTGTAGTGGCTTTTAAGATGTGAAAGCTGATGAAAGACCTTGCCACATTCTTGGCAACTACAATGTTCCTCATCAGTATGGATTTTCTGATGTCTCCTGAAACTGGAACAGTGGGCAAAGGACTTGTCACATTCCTTACATTTGTAAGGCTTTTCTCCTGTATGCGTTTTCTGATGGCTTTTAAGTGCTGAGGCCTGAGGAAACAACTTTCCACATTCTTTGCATTTGTAAAGTTTCTCCCCAGTATGAATTCTTTGATGTGTTTTAAGATTTGCCCACTGGTTATAGGATTTATCACAACTGTTGCACTTGTAAGGTTTCTTTCCAGTATGTATTCTCTGATGTACAGAGAGGTGTGAGGCAGTTCTGAAGCATTTCCCACATTTCCCACATTGGTGTGATGTCTCTTCAGTGTAGATTGGTTGTTGCAAAAGACTGTATGTAGAGTTGAAATAATCATCATATTCTCCCTGCCTGTGCTCCTTCTTTGCACTGAAGAGTCTTTGTTCTTGAGTAATGTTGGAACACAAATTTAAAGATTTCTCACATTCTTTAGATTTGCAAGGTTCTTCTCCAGTGTGCATGTGTTCATGTCTATGTGGATTCGATGAGTCAATAGAGGCATCCCTGTGATTACTGCATCTGCTGTTATTAGCATTTTCTGTAGTTTCACTTGTTCTATAAAGTGCATATGTGGAGGGGTCATGAAGCACTTTGCCAAGCTCATTACTCTGACAAGACTCACTTTCAGTCTTCACATACTGATGGACAGGATCACATATGTAAAAGTTCTCTGGAAAATGAATACAGTTCTAAGATTAAACATCTGATAAAAGACTGTCTCTAAGATCTCTCTTAAGATAAGTCAACCAGCAACTACTTAAATATTTTTCTTTCAGTGTAATTTTATGTATTCTCATAAAAACAGCCTCACAGCCTTCAAGGGTATGTGATGTAATGGATATCTCCTCCTTATCAAAAATGTCTAATGGCACACATCTCTTTTTAAATATTTCATCTCAGAAATTGATAGAGTTTAATCCAATCCCAGATTCACAGTGTTTGTACTTACTAAGTGATAAGCAATGAAAAATACTGTTCAGAAGACCCAATCTCTTTAAAGATTAACGTCTTACTTAAAAGCATCAAAGGGTTTATTTTATTTTATTTTTCTAAAGCAAGGTATTAGATTCTTGAAAAGTAATGAATGCAAAGACAGTATTCGTCCAGGCACCAGAGGCTCTAGATCATTTGAGGCAGGGCTGTCCTGGGCACCTATTGCTTATTTCTAACCTCCACACACTGCTGTGTTTCTTAACTTTCCTCATAGGGTTATTCTCAAGTCCACTCTGTCCACCGACTCCTAGGATTATCTCCCAGAAAGATGTCTGTGTATTTTCCACTGAGAAGAAAATGAAGAATGTAATAGGAAGACAAACATGCAAGGAAGACAATTAAAGGATAATCCTGCTTCATGGACTCACTTTAGACTTAACATTTGTAAAATTATTCCAATCTGATGTCAGCATTGTCAAATAAAATTGCATTTTGTACTAGTATTGTCACCATAACTCAGGAGCAATAGACACAATGCCTTCTAACAGTTACAACAGACAGGACGCAGCCTGGGACCAAGACACTACAGTAAGTTAATGATCAGGACTCTTTGCCCAAACATTTGCAGCTTTGCTTTCTCTTTCACTGGAAGCCATTACTGTTGTCCTGCTCATTTACGAGCCCACCCTAGTTGTGTTTTATTGTGGGTAGTCTTTCCACTTTTGGGGGGGAGGGGAGAGGGCTGCTACCCAGCTCCCAAATGAATTCACACATGGAGGCTTATTTTTAATTATGAATGATGCCTGGCTTTAGCTTGGCTTAGTTTCTTGCCAGCCTTCCTTAAATTCTATCATTTGCCTCTGGGCTTTTCCCATTCTCTAACTTCTGTATGTCTTATTCTTACTCTATGGCTTTCTGGTTGTGTAGCTGGGTGGCTGGCCCCTAGAGTCCTCCTCCTCTGGCTGCTAGCTCTTTGATCCTCTTCTTCCAGATTTTGCCTTCTATATATTCTCTCTGTCTGCCAGCCCCACCTATCTTTTCTCCTGCCTTGCTATTGGCCAGCTCTTTATTAGACCATCAGGTGTTTTACACAGGCATAGTAACACAGCTTCACAGAGTTAAACAAATGCAACATCAACAAGAGTAACACACCTTAAAATATTCTACTACAGTATTTACTCTCTCCTCTCCACATTCTAGGGCAATCTCATTTGCTTTGGTGGGGGACCAACCAGGCCAACCTTGCATACAATAATCCATGTGTTCTGTGAGGTAGCTCATGACCCATGATAAAATTTTTAGAAAGAATACAGAAGTCTAAGACAGTACTGTGCTCAGTACACGAAGAGAACACTAAGTAGAGGAATCTATGTTGTTGTTGGTGGTGGTATTTTAGCCTTTTGAGAGACCTGCCACCCAGCTCCCAAATAAATCACACATGGAGGCTTATTAATTATGAATGCCTTGCCTTAGCTTGCCTTTGTTTCTACCCAGCTTTTCTTAACTCAAATTATCCCCTCTACCTTTTACTTTGGGCTTTTCCCATTCTCTTACTTCTGTAAATCTTATTCTTACTCCGTGGCTTGCTGTGTAGCTGGGTGGCTGGCCCCTGGAGTCCTCCTCCTCTGGCTGCTAGATCTCTCTTCCCAGATTTCTCCCTCTATATACTCTCTCTGCCTGCCAGCCCTACCTATCCTTTCTCTGCCTTGCTATTGGCTAGTTCTTTATTAGACAGTAACAGGCACAGTAATGCAGCTTCACTGCAACATCAACAAAAGTAACCCACCTTCAAATATTCTACTACAAATCTAGGAATGATTTCCTATTGCTATTTCCTATCAGAATCTTCAGCATACTTTTTTCAGCATATTTTCTCAGGATATTCAGAATTTTATGTTTGCAAATCTTGAGTTTTTGTCGCAATTAAAACCATGTCAGCTCCAACTATGGACATGGAGCTTTAAGATATGAGTATAAATATTATACCATACTAAGTTTTTGAATGCATTGAGGAACCAAAATGAGGGGTGCATGACACTTGTAACATAGAAAATGGAAAGAAAAAAATTGAATAGCATGAAAAAGTTCTCCCTACCACCAAACATTTCCCTAGTTTCTCATCGTTGCTTAACCGAGAGTTTATAACCTATGAAGTCAGTTCATAGAAAGGATGAGTTACACACTCTAGAAGCAAAATGTTCTCACCCACAGAGACCAGGTTGCTGTAATTCTCCAACATCACATCAATGTACAAAGCCCTCTGAGCAGAGTCCAGGCATTCCCACTCTTCCTGGGGGAAGTCCACAGTCACATCCCGGAATGTCAACAGACCCTGAAATGAAAAAGTCTAGTTTAACCACATGATCCTAGGAAGTGTGCTTTCCTGGATATAAGGAGAGTTGAGGAAATTAGGGATGTAGATGAGTAAAAATAATTACTCAAAAAGATGACTTCTAATATAGTCACATTCTACAATGAATGTTCTAACTCTGTGAAAACATAATAGTCTCACAAGCATATCCCTGTAACAAGACACACAGCTAAGGTTATCTATCTGTTATGGATCCTGTGTTATGTTGCACAGGATCATAGTGTACAAGTCTCAGAAGGAAAATTTGTAAGGAAGAAATATGTTTTAAATGCTGGACCTGTAGACCATGCTAAAATACTGAGATGAATTAATTCTGTGTGTACTTGGGCCTTACATGACTCTATTCTAACAGGCTCAGTTGGGATGTTTAAACTCTAGATCCAATTTCATTCTATTAAAGAGAAAAGGGGCATGTATGGAAGGCAGAATTTATGATTGACTTTATAGACAAAGCATTTTGGCTTTTTCCCACAATAAGAAAGAGTGTAATAACACTGTCTACTATCAATTTTAGCATGAATATATAAGATCAAGTAGATTATGAATATTTTATAATGATATTTAGCTAGTGCAGAGAGAAAAATCTGTATCAGTCACATTTGATATAATCTAAAATTTTCTTAGGAAATAGGCATCGGGCAACTTAGACAAATGGCAGTTTCAGAAGATTTGAAGAATATTTCATTCCAAAAGAGCTGTAAAAATTGAGGGAAGTCCAAAAACATGTCAAATAATGTTTAAATTGCAGCTAGCATGTACACATAAGTGTAGTTACTGTGAAGTAACATAATTCAGAAGTGACATAGATTTCCTTTGAGTAACTGAAGATGTTAAATTCTATGGGAATTATTGTCACTTTTCAGTGCTTTGCAAACATAATATAGCTCAAAGACTGGCTCAGGAGAAAATCTGAGCTATTGCATTTGAATTTTGTAGTCCTCAATGTGTTCCTTTTTAGTACTTATGCTGTATTGTCTAACAGATTTTAGGTTAGTAGTGCTTATGATTCTTCCTTTATTCTTTCTGACCCATGAGTAAGGGATGGAAATGCAAACCTGCAGGTCAGAACCCATTCCCCAAATCTCCACTTTAAAACCCTGCAGCTTCAGCACAGGGGAGCAGAGACATGACTCTCACAGGAACTGACTAGAGGAAGGCAATCATGAGGACTGTTCTTCTGCATCAAATGTGATGGGTTGTGCACATCAATCAGTCAGTGTCCTCAAGACATTATTTCTGATGCATTCCATGTAATGCTACCTAATGAGTCCCAGACAGTAATGGATACACAGTGGGATCCTGTTTGGGACAAAAAGAAAAAGAGAAATAAAAGAAAAAATACTGATCTCAGGCCATGTGTGGTGGTACATGCCTTTAATCCCAGTGCTTGGGAGGCAGAGGCAGAGGGACTTTTATGAGTTTGAGGCCAGCCTGATCTCTAGTGCTAGTTACAGGAACAGCCAGAGCTACACAAAGAAACCCTGTCTCAAAAAACAAAATGAGGGTTGGGGATTTAGCTCAGTGGCAGAGCGCTTGCCTAGCAAGCGCAAGGCCCTGGGTTCGATCCTCAGCTCAGGAAAAAAAAAAAAAATGAAAAACCAAAAACCTGATCTGTTTGGGAAGTTACCATTGAGCACCCTAACCAAGGGAGTGATGTGAGCAGCAATTCTCCTGAGAAAAATAGATAGCAGGTGTCAACAAACACATGGACATATCATTACTGTTGTGATATTAAACACCAAAAAGAAATACAAACACTACAATCTGAATCTACACTCAAGAACATCATTTTCATGGGAGGATCAAGTCACATGTACACGCTATGTTCTACATTGTCTAGTGTGCTTACATTTTTAGTAGTAGGACTCAGATCTTATTTAGTACTAAAAACCAAGATATGTCTCTTTTAATTCCACATATTGCTAAGGTGTTGTGACAACTATTCCATGTGTTTCAATATGCATTTTTTTTCTTACTGAGACAGGGTATCTCTGTGTAGCCTTGGCTATCCTGGAACTCACATTGTAGACCGGGCTGGCCTTGAACTCACAAGAGATCCACCTGCCTCTCCCTCCTGAGTGCTGGGATTAAAGGCATGTGGCACCAACAACCAGCCTCAATACTCGATTTTTTATAACCATGATTCAAGGAAATGTGACAGATTCCACAGGAGTCTTCTTCACTCACTAATATATAAAGATATAGTTCATTCTCTATAGCAATTAGGCATCAACATATTTTTTTTGTTCATGTGTTGAAGTGGAACTACTTTCAGAATTACAGGTCATAAGTTCATGTGAGATATTTGCCCTTGGGAAAAGGTAATCAATATGGGAAGGACAGAATGGAGAAAAGTACTATAGGTGTAGATATATGGAATTATATTGTATAGCTGTAGTCATAAAGATAGCCTGGTTTGGTCATATAAATAGACTAGAGGATAACAGAATATGATAGAGAATCCAGAAAGAATAGCATAAAGCTATCAAAAAGCTTTGACAATGGAGGTAAAGAGATACATTACAGAAATATGGCCTTTTCCATGTCTGGGTCCATGGTCCTGCTGTAGCTGAGATCTGTGTTGATGTCCATGGCCTGTATTATTACAGGGGCCTATGCAAACCATGCCTGTTGAAGTCCAAAGGCTGTGATGAGCCAGCAATGCCCCTCACTGGCCCTGCTCCTCACAGGCCCTGGGATAGAGTCTCAAGGACCCTGGCCTGCCATTCATAGTGGAGCCCCAATCCCAACACACAATTTAGAAAGCTGGCCTCATACATCATCTGAGAGGGTTGGTCCCAGAGGAGGCCTTAGCTACCTCCCAGGCACACATCCAGTGCGTTGAGTTGGCATACCCTTACATCTACCCTATCTATGACCTGCTAGAATGAATGAAGGGATTGGTCCTGTGGGACCATAGTCTTAGGATCACCATGATCCATAATGTGAGACAACGTTTTGGTGATGGTACAGTATTGATGGTGTACCAGAATCTAGAGGCCTTGAATCTGACCAATTACCCAAAATACAATGATCATTTGCAAGCAAAGGCATATGGACAAAAGAGTCTACTGAGTGACACAGCACAGCTCCCAATGCCACAAGATAAATGACAAAGAGATGATGGAGAGGCAGGAAAGGTGGAAGAGCAAAGTGTTCTTTTTTTGTTTGCTTGTTTTTTCTTTATTATTATTATTACTACTACTACTATTATTATTATTGTATTTTTTTACTTTTCTATTTTTATTTATTTTTTTTCTATTTTTATTTCTTTTTAAATTTTCCTTTGGAAGATGTTACAAGTGTGAAAGGCAGACACAGAAAGACTGGGATGCATAATGTGAAATTCACAATGAATCAATAAAAACTTATTTTCAAAAAAAAATATATGGGAGTTGGGGATTTAGCTCAGTGGTAGAGCACTTGCCTAGCAAGCGCAAGGCCCTGGGTTCGGTCCCCTTAGCTCTGAAAAAAAAAAAAAAAAAGACAGAAAAAAATGGCCTTTCAACAAATGGTGCTGGCAAAACTGGATCCAGCAGGAGAATGAAATTAGATTCTTATCTTTCATTTATATTAAAATCCATTCAAAATGTATTTAAAAAAACGCTATTTAAAACACACAGAAACCTAGAAAACATAGGGACTACCCAACAGGATACTGGGATGAGCAAGAACTTATGGATTAGAAAGAACACCAATAGCACAGGAACTAATCCAAGTATCAACAGATGGGACTACATGAAAATAAAAAGTTTCTGTTTATCAAGAAAAAAATCAGCAGAGCACACAGGCACTCCAAAGAATGGGAGAGAATCTGTACCTGCGACACTTTGGATAGGGGCTCATACCTAGAATTTATAAACAATTACATAAATTAAATACCAAGGAAATAAAATTGCCAATCAACAAATGGGCAAATGAACCAAATGGACAAATTTCAAAGACATATACACAAATGGCCAATAAATATTGCAAAAAGTGTTCAGGATCTCTAAAATGCCATCATGGAAATACAAACTAAAACTACTTTGAAATACTGCCTCACCCCAGCAGAACAGCTGCCATCAACTAACCTGACGACCAAAGTTAAGGAGGATGTTTTGAGAAAGGGACCCTCATTAACTATTTGTGTATGTGGGGGAGTGTAAATTAATACATTATGGGAATCAGTTTCGAGGTTATTGAAAAAAAATTGAAGAGGGAACTAATGTATGACCCAGCAATGTCACTTCTGGGAACATAACCAGGGAACTCCACACCCCAATATAGAGATATTTACACTACATGTTCAGTGCTGCATTATTCACCATAGCGAAGTATTGGAATCAACCTAATTGCCTATCAACAGGTCAGTGGATAATGGTATACATATAAAATGGAATACTATACAGCTGAAGAGAAACATATAATAAAAATTTGCAAGAAAATGGATAGACTTAAAACATGTAATATTAAGTGCAGTAATATAGTGTCAGAAAGAAGAAACCACATTTTCCTGTATATGCAGAATCTAGCCAACAATATGTGTATATGGAAACAATGTATGTGTGGGCACAGCAGAACTTGGAGAAGAGAGAACAAGAAACGTTAATTATCAGGGACTGAATGCAGGTAATGAACACCAGGTATGAAAGAGGATATAAAGCTAAGTGCCTTTCTAGCTCTAATTCTGTCACAGATTTATTTTTGTGGTGGATAAGTTCATAAAAATATATTTGATAGAAAAATTTATAAAATCCCTTTGAGGCCGCAGAGCTTCTGTTCCCAATGACTACTCTAACTGCATTAAAGTACATTGAGTTGTATACTCTTTAGGTCTGGTTAATTTCGGTGTGTGATTTTTTTTTTTTTGTTGTTGTTGTTTGAACATTTTTCATAAAAAAAATAAAATAAAATAATCCCAGCAACCACATGGTGGCTCACAACCATCTGTAATGAGATCTGGTGCCCTCTTCTGTATACATAATAAATAAATAAATCTTTAAAAAAAGGGGGGGAGGCTGCAGAGATGGCTCAGAGGTTAAGAGCATTGGCTGCTCTTCCAGAGGTCCTGAATTCAATTCCCAGCAACCACATGGTGGCTCACAACCATCTGTAATGAGATCTGGTGCCCTCTTCTGGCCTGCAGGAATACATGCTGTATACATAATAAAAATAAATAAATCTTTAAAAAAATAAAAAATTATCAGAAGCAGAAAATTAAAGGCTTAGAATGTCTGAATATATAACATTTCTAGAAAAAGGGTGGACATGACCACTGACCTGGGACATGCTTACTTGAGAATCAGCCATTTCTTTCTGTTTCTTTTCTTTGAGTTTCTCCTTCAGAAGCAAGATGGCTTGCTGCCCTTTCATATAAGGAGTCAAAAGGAAAAAGCAAAAATTAATATTGAAAGCCATTAGAGAACAATGTCAAACCACATGAAAAGACCCAAGCAACAGAATACGATCATGTGTCCAGACAACGATCTCAAATCTGGGAGAGCATGGGATGACATTTAAAGCCTGAAGAGAAAATCACCGTAAACAATATTGTTGCATCCATAAAAATTCTTAAAATTGATGGAGACATAAGTGCATTACAAGATAGTCTCAAGATGGGATTGGGGATTTAGCTCAGTGGTAGAACACTTGCCTAGCAAGCACAAGGCCCAGGGTTCAATCCTCAGCTCCAAAAACAAGGATAGTCTCAAGTTAACACAATTATTTCACTAAATCAGCATTGCAGATAATAATTAGAGGAAAATTTATACAGGAGAATCAGAGGAATTATCCATGAGGACATAGGAAACAATAAATTTCATGTGATGATTAGATAAATACAGGAGAACTGGGAAGTAATCACCCATAGGAAAGACAGCAAACCACTAATTCTCACAGAGAAGGAAGAAAGAATACTACCAAGAGCATCATCAGAAATAAAACCATAGGGAATAAAAACCCTATCAACAAAATATCTAGCCACTCTGGAAATCAATATGGAGTATCCTCAATTAAATAAATAACTCCTCAAGTTAAATAAGTCTAGCGTATGACCCAAATGTTCCACTCCTTGGCATATTCTCAAAGGACTCAACATCTACTCCACAGATTCTTGCTCAGCCATGTTCATTGCTGCTCTACTCACAACATCTGCAAAATGGAAACAACCTAAATGTCCTTCAACTGAAAATGGATAGTGAAAATGTGGTACATATAATCTATGGAATAGTATTCAGCAATGGATGGATCTAGGGAAAAAAATCATCCTGAGTGAGGTAACCCAGACTCAGAAAGACAAACATGGTATGTATTCACTCATAGGTGGACACCAGATGTAAAACAAAGGATGACTAGACTGTTACTCAGAACTCCAGGGAGGCTACCTAGTAAAGAGGACCCTAAGAAAGACACAAGGATCACCCAACAACAGAGAAATCAATGAGATCTACATGAGCAAACTGGATGTGTGAAGGGCAAGGGTGGGGGAAAGAGAGCTTAGGGCAGTGGGAGATCCCAGCTGGATCAAGAACAAAGAGGGAGGACAAGGAAAGAGAGACCATGATAAATGAAGACCCCATGAGAATAGGAAGAAGTAAAGTGCTAGAGAGGTCCCCAGAAATCCACAAAGATACCTCCACAATAGACTACTGGCAATGGTCGAGAGAAAGCCCTAACTGACCTACTCTGGTGATAGGATGGCCAAACACCCTAACTGACATGGTAGAATTCTCATCCAATGACTGATGAAAGCGGATGCAGAGATCCAAGGCCAGGCCCCAGGTAGAGCTCTGGGAGTCCAATCGGTGAGAGAGAGGAGAGATTGTATGAGTGAGAGATGTTGAGACCATGCTTGGAAAAAGCACAGGGACAAATAGCCAAACTAGTGGAAGCACATGAACTATGAACCAATAGCTGAGGAGGAGCCCACAACTGGATCAGGCCCTCTGGATAAGTGAGACAGTTGATTAGTTTGAACTGTTTGGGAGACACCCAGGCAGTAGGACCAGGACCTGTCCCTTGGTGCATGAGCTGGCTGTTTGGAGCCTGGGGCCTATGTTCGGGCATTTTGCTCAGCCTGGGTGTAGGAAGGAGGGGACCGGACCTGCCTGGACTGAATTCAGGCTGAGCTGAATCCCCAGGGGAGTCCTTGCCCTGGAGGAGATGGGACTCGGGGAGGGTTATGGGGAGGGCAAGTGGGGGGCAGCGGCGGCAGGAGGAGGGAGGACAGTGGAATACGTGGCTGATTTGTAAAATTAAAATTACAAAATTTAAAAAAAAGAACTCAGCGCAAAAAATTTCTTTTTTCATTTCCTTTTCTTCCTTCCTTCCTTCCTTCCTTCCTTCCTTCCTTCCTTCCTTCCTTCCTTCCTTCCTTCTTTCTTTCTTTTTTTTTTTTTTTTGAGACAGGGTGTCACCACAAATCATTGTCTGTCCTGGAACTCACTATGGAGACCAGGCTGGCCTCCAACTCACTGAGTCCACCTGCCCTTGCTTCCCCACTGGCGGGATTAAAGGTGTGTGCCACCAAGCTTGTCAAAGACATTTTTCAGAAGGTTGTATTTACATCAGAATGCATACATCTCACATGAAAAAATAATATGGTGAGCCGGGTGGTGGTGGTGGTGGCGGCAGCGGCGGCGGCATCCCAGCACTCAGGAGACAGAGGCAGGTGGATCTCTGAGTTCGAGGCCAGCCTGGTCTACAAAGAGAGTTCCAGGACAGGCTCCCACGCTACAGAGAAACCCTGTCTCGAAAAAAACCAAAAACCAAAAACCAAAACCAAACCAAACCAAAACAAAATGGTGGATAAAAAGTTTACTTTTAAATTTTTACAGCTATAACCTTGCAACTTGCAAAAACTATACTTTCCGATTCAATTACATTTACAAGCGTTCTTTTCAGACTAATATATAAAAGCTCTCCCGGAGTCCAAGTATCAAATTCTATGCTACTCTGTTGAAGAGGAAAGTAGTTTAACTTGGAAGTTAGCCTGGAAAAACACAAATTTAAAGAGCTTTGCCCTTCCCACCGTCGCAAAAAGAACTATGTTTGCAAATATCAACACATAAATTCAAATATTCAACTACATTATTTGCACAATATTTTGGCAACGAAGATCAATGAAAAAAAGAATCAGGATTAGTCCAGTTCATATGACCTAAAATTTATCGACAAGGGAAAGATATTCACGGCAGAATTTCGGAGCCGGCTTCCTTAGGAACAGCAGAGAAACTGCTCGCACCCGGTCCTTCCCTCCCGCGTCCCAGCCCCGCAGCTCCTCTGACCTGGGAGGTTCCAGGGCCGCCGGGCTGCGGTTCCCGCCACTGCGCTGTGACTGTGACTTTCCCAGGCCGCCCGCGCGGAGACTGCGGCTCCGGGAGGTTTCAGGTCCCCGCGACACCCCGCCGTGTCCTCCGCACCCAGGTCTGCACCACGCGGTTCCCCACCGGGCAGGACCCGGAGCAGCGACAGGGAATGGACACTTGACACTTCTGTCTGGCTCTTCACTCCACTTCCCAGTTCTCTTTCACTGGGCTTCACAGCTTCCGTTTACGTCACCCCACGAACTCCTCCCACTTCTCCATTCTTCCTCTACACTCATCTAAAGTTCAGCACCCAGCAGCTGTTTCCGGGTGAGTCCCCGCCCTTCTAGACCCGTCCCTCCCACTGGGTCTCAGGCTGCCATCCACACAGCTCCAGCTGTCAGGCTGCCCTGGACCCGCTCTGCACAGCCTCCCCACATGCTTGCTGCCAGCCTGGACCAGAACTGCACCTAGGAGGACGCTGCACCCCGGTATCTGACCCCCACAGTGAGTCTGAACCCTTCGGATAAAAGACAGGCAGCCTAACCTCGACTTGACTACCTACCAGCTTCCCGGGCTACGTATTTACAACACGCTAAGTTCAGATGCCAGCGTCCCATCGCCAACACAGACATGACACCTCAAAACCAAATACTGCAATTTTGACTTAGAATTATATCGGGAACTTGGATTTTGAAAACAAATAGGTGTCTCAAGGCAGTGGTCAGCCTATCCCAACAGTCCAGTGCTGAATTCATCCCGCGCTGTACCGCTCTCACCACTAGATGGTGGTCTTGTCATTTTACTAACTCAGAAACAAGTTTGTGACTCATGCTAAAGGTGCTTTGAGATAAAACAGGGTTTTTGTTTTTGTTTTCTGTTTTTTTTTTTAAAGCAGGGGTGAGCACAGAAGCTCATTGTGCCAATTGCAGAAAATAAATAAGGTATGTGACTCCTAGGCTAAAAACATCAGTCACATCATCCCTTCTATGGCTCTGAGAACATTGAGGAAGAGGAGGAAGAAGGCAATAAGAAGGGAAAGAGGAGGAAGGGTAAGACATGTCATCCTCTAGACTCCACACAGCTGTTGTAATCAGTAACCAACAGCAGCTGTGCTGACCTGCATGGACCTCACACTAGACCACAAGCAGTCTAGGGAAGGGAAAGGCTCACAGAGCCATCTTTACCTCTCAAATGTTGACTATGGTTGGATTGTAGGAGAATCACTGCCTTTAGCTGTAGTCCTCTGCTGGGCTCCAACACACAGCTCTGAACCCACAGTCTCACATGTGGCTCCGGTCAGTCTCTGTGGATCCCAAGCAAACTGAATGGAGAAGAACACAACAGGGGTTTATTGGACAAGGGTAGTAGAGAGGTAGGAGGTGAGAGTGGACAGTATTTGAGGTGCACAGGCACAAACACACATGAAGTATGTGTGTATGTATGAATATATATGTGTGCGAGTATGAAATAGTTAATAATAGAAAAAAATTGTTTTTTGGGTTGGGTTTCTTTTTGTAACCCTGGCTTTCCTGGAACTGCCTTTGTAGACCAGGCTGGCCTCCAAATCTCAGAGATCTGCCTGCCTCTGCCTCACGTATGCTGGGATTAAAGGTGTGTGCCCCACCTTGCCCAATTCAGAAAAAATTTTTCAATGACCACATCAGCCAGTGAAATTTCTTTTGGAGGCTGGAGAGATGGCTCAGAGGTTAAGAGCACTGACTGCTCTTCCAGAGGTCCTGAGTTCAATTCCCAGCAACCACATGGTGGCTCACAACCATCTGTAATGAGATCTGGTGTCCTCTTCTGGCCTGCAGTCATACACGCTGTATACATAATAAATAAATAAATCTTTAAAAAATTTTTTTTGGTTGTATCAATATATGATGAGGTTTATTTTTTCATTTTTTTCAAGGGTGGGTTTCTCTGTGTAACAGCACTGGCTCTCCTGGAACTCCCTTTATACACAACGATGACCTTGAATTTACGGAGATAAATATCTTGTATCTGCCTCCGTAATGCTGGGTTAAAGGGAGTATGCCACCAAGACCCACTTATTATCTGATTTAATATCAGGTAATACTAAGAGTCAGGGGGAAATCTTCTTTTTTGTGTGTCAAGAAGTTTTTATTGTTTGTTTTATTTGATGCAGGGTTTCACTGTGTTATCCTGACTGTCCTGGAACTCTGAACACCAGGCTTGCTTTGAACTCCAGAGTACTGGGATTAAAGGCCTGTGCTACTACTACCCGGATGTCAAGAAGTATTTTAAGTAACTTTGCTGTTAGTTTTTCTCTGGAGCTCTGTTAGAATCCTGTTGATCTGGTCAAGGGGTTGTTTTAGGGTAGCATTTTATACCTGCTACAGTCACATTGCTACTCATGTTTTTTTTTACACATTTATTTCATGTCGTTGAAATTTAGTATGTTATATTCACCTGGAAATCAATCTATTTCAATTAGTGTAATAGAAATCTTTAATGTCAGTAAAGAAAAGATCCAGTTGGTCACTCATTTCGATCCTGTAGACTGTGCAATTATCTTGGGTAATTGTCAAGACATGATAACTGAATGGGTGGTAGTGGCACACACCTTTAATCTGAACACTCGGGAGGCAGAGAGTCAGATCTCTATGAGTTCCAGGATAGGCAAGTCTACAGAGTGAGTTCCAGGCCAGCAAAGGTTACCCAGCAAAACCCTGCCTCAAAAAACAAAGCAAAGCCCACACACACAAAAAACACAAAAAAAGACATAGTTACAAAAAGATATGTATAGTTGAGCAAGGTCTTGCAAGTCTTTTAGCCCATCACTCAGGCGGCATGGTCAAGGGGAACTCTGAGCTCTAGGGCAGGCAAGTCTACATCGTGAGTCTTGAAAGTAGACATTGTCAAAAAACAATGTAAATTGCTCCCTGAGGAATAGCTTTTATGATACCAGAAGCACCATGCACGCTTCCAAAGGAGGGAGCTAGATCAAATCCTAGCCAGACTGTGAACCACATCAACTGTTATCCTTGCACAATCCCTGAGAATGTAGTAGTGTCAAGCCTACCTTGGTGGTAACTGACACCTGTCTCATTGGACTTAAGACCCACTTAACAAGAGAGAAACCATGGCTAATACTGGAAATATAGCTACTGAATGGTGCTGGTGAAGACATGTATCTCAGAGGACAAGAAACAACCACCACTTTACTAAATCATCACAATCCCTAATAAATAACTAAACATTTTCTCTTATACCCATAGGTAAGTTTAGTCTTCATCCCTCATCACAGAAACTTCTCTTTTCAATAGAAACCACTACAAAAATCCACATCTATTCAAACTGCAGAGTTGTGGAGACCAGGCCCACTGGATACATCTGTAAAACACCCCTGCACCTAAGGCTCAAGTATAAAGATTAAAAGAGGCAGAGGACCAGGGAATTTGTGTGAGATTGTGTCTCCTAGTGTATTAGTCAGGGTTCTCTAGTGTAACAGAACTTATAGAATGAATATATATATATATATATATATATATATATATATATATATATATAGGAGATTATTGGAATGACTTACAGGCTGCTGTCCAGCTAATCCTACAATGGCTGGCTGTAACAGAAAGTCCAAAATTCTAGTAGTTGGTTAGTCCACAAAGCTGGATGTCTTGGCTGGTCTTCAGTATATGCTGGAATCCCAAAGAAGTAGGCTCCAATGCAATGGATGTGGTAGCAAGAAAATGAACCAACAAGCAGGCAGTAAGCAAAATGATTCCTATTTCCATGTCCTTACATAGTCTTTTAGCAGAAGGTGTGGTCCAAATTAAAGGTGTATCTTCCTTCCAGCCTCTTTATCCTGATCAAAGGTGTGTGTCCTTCAGCCTCAAGATGTGGATTAATGGCAGTTGTCTTCCTATCTCAAAGTTCCAGACTAGAAGGGGATTCTCTCACTTCAAAACAAACAAAATAGTCTCAAAGGTGTGTCCTCAATTTCTGGATTGTACTTCATTCCACATGTAGTCAAATTGACAACCAAGAATAACTATCATACCTAGCAATGCTAGAAGCTTTGTCTATAAAATCTCACCAACACAACCTCCCAAATGGGAGCTGGACAAGAGCAATGGACATGCTAAAGTGGATGGGGAAAAGCCCACAATGCCTCAGCCTCACACAGAGAACTACAGGCAACTGGGGGATGGTGGGAACAGGAGAAATAGTCTCCCCCAGAGAAGAGTACACTAACTAGTTATTCAATACCAAGTGGTCAGCCTTGAAAACATGCATACAAGTTACATTATATGGACTGAGCAGTTTAGTTATGATTATACATGTATACAAGTAGACTATATGCATACAATAAAAATTAATGAAAAAGATGCAGTGAATGTGAATGCAAGCATGGAGGGTATATGTGAAAATCTGCAGAGAGGAAAGTGAGAGGAGAAATGTTTTAATTATAAAATAAATTCAAAATTATAATCTATATAATGTAAAACAAAAATAAAACAAATGAACAATTAAAAACCCAGACTATATCAAAACAAACAAGTTATATATTTATTAGAGAAATGAAGACTAGATTTCTTTAAGCCTCCATGATATCCTAGCAACAATGACAGTCATGAGGAATAGAAATGATAACTAATGTTGACATAATGTGGGGAGAGGAGATCAAATACTGCTATGGGAGTGAGAATTAGAGAATGAACTTTTGAAATCAGTCTAGTGTTCTAAAAACAATGAATAAATGAAAGAAAGAAAACTACTCTACTACCCAGTTACAGCACTGATGTTGACACTATTCCTGTGGAAACAATAACAAACATCTTCTAATGGCAGATAAGGACCATTGAACCAATGAAAGCCAAAGTTGGGAACCAACAGTGTTTATCTTGGTGAACCAATGAGGTTCGGTTTGTTTTCTCTTTTTTAGGTGTTTTTCCTGTGTTCCTAGTGTATCTGTGTTCCTAATGTGTGGATGTCTACTTGATTCCAGCTCTGACCTTTCAAACGGTTCTTGAGTGGAGGAGAGAGGAATGAGGAAATGATATAAAGAAAGAGATGATAAGAAAGACAGAGACACAGCATAGCTTTGGGAGGGCACTGGGTCAATAACCAGTTGCCTCGAGGTTTATTCCAAAGGACATTTGGTACAATGCCAAGGGACAAGGCAAAAGACCTCCCCACTTTCAAGATCAAAGCACAATGTACAATCAAGTATAGACCCTCCCAAACACCTGGTAAACATGCCCATGGCCAAATCATCCCATTATGCAGCCCTGCTGGGTAATGCAAGCTCAGATTCTCTGACCTTGAGTAATTTGGGCCCCCACACTAGTGCTAGTAGAGGCCAGAACAGGGCACTGGGTATCCTGGAATGTGATTATAGATTGAGTATCCAGGTGAGGGTGCTGGGAATTCATAGTGAGTCTTCTGAAAGAGCAGATAGTGCTCTTAACCACTGAGTCATCACTAAAGCTAAGTGGATAAGTGAGTTTTATTGGGGTGCCCTATAAGAGTGGTGGGGAGGGGTTACTTATATAAGTACAAAGGACTCAATGACAGCTGTGTCACTCAGTGATGGTGATGGCTAATGAAACTGGAAATGTGGGATCACTGCACACCTTGCAGGCAGCTCAAGGGAGGTTGGAAGTGTCTTTCAAGGCACTCACTACCTCCTCCAGCCAGCTTGTTTTGTCCTGTCTGGTCTGGTTCAGGCAACTTGACTGGTGTCTGCTCCATGACTGGTCTGAGTATTTTCTGTACAGTTCAGCCATCTTGACAATGTCAGCAGTTCTTACTGACTATATATGATTGAGACAGGAGGGCAATAGTGAATCTTGCCAGTTCCTATGGCTTTCTAAGCTATAAGTTGTCCCTTTCTGAGTTTTTGGAGATTATCTGCATGATGGAATATTTCACCTTCCCTCAGAGCAGTGGCACTCAACCCTTGTACAGCACCCTTTGGATCAGATATCCTGCATATCAGACAGATATTTACACTGTGATTTTTTAACAGTAGAAAAGTTACAGTTACAAGGTAGAACAAGAATAATATTACAGTTGGAGGACACTACAACATGAGGTACATTATTAAAGGGTCACAACATTAGGAAGGTTGAGAACCACTGCCTTGGAGCATCCCATTCTTTCGTGTCTCTCTTAATATCCTATTTTTAAAGGAGCATCCTACAAATGAAAGCGTTTAATCTCAAAGACAATAAACACACAGTAAATACTCCTGGTCATGAACTCCAAGGACTTGGCATCTTACCAGTGAGAACTTGCCCATCATGTTCAATGCTGCTTTCTTGACAGACTCTAGGATATAGAATCAACTTAGATGTCCATTATCTGACACATGGGTAAATCAGAATGTGCTTCCTACTTCAAAACTTGTTGCTCTTTGTGTTCAAGTAAGACCACACATAGAAGCCAGTAAGGCAGAAATATACCTTTAGTGGGGAGATGCAGGAAGAGAGGATGAATAGTATAATGTAGGTGATACAAAATTAGAGAGTGGGCAGAATATTCAAATATGTGGTGCATGGATGGAGAAGAGAGGGGACTGCTATAAGGTCAACCCAAATGAGATGTCCATGAGAAGCTACATGGGAACCTATCATTGTGCAACTTGAGTAAAATATACAATAAGAAAGGATAGTAGAACGTAAGTGTTATTACAGTTTAGATCATTGAAAAATGTGTGCTAGATTTTCAGCTGGGTATGGGTTAGGAAAAAAGGAAAAGGAGTAGGTGGGTTAACCAAAAGGAAGAATGTATGAAGAAGCCTCATAAAATCCCATTGTCTTACAAGTTAATAGAAATATGATTTTAAAACTTTGAGCCGGCCAGTGGTGGCACTTGGGAGGAAGAGGCAGGTGGATCTCTGTGAGTTCCAGGCCAACCTGGTCTACAGAGCTAGTCTAGGACAGGCTCCAAAGCTACAGAGAGAAATCCTGTCTCGAAAAATCAAAAAAAAAAAAAAAAGAAAAAAAAAAAAACAAAAAACTTTGAACAGAGCTATCCCACATAGGTCAATAATGCTTCTCCCAGTCACAGGGATATTAAATAGAACTCTCTGTGCCAAGTACTGGTTACCTGACTAGGATTTTATAGTCATGGAGGTCTCAGAGCCACCTTAAACAAAACAGGTCATTGCCAGTGCTCTTGCTTGAATACCCTAAGTACACAGTGTAGCTAAAGACACAAAATATTTGGTGTGTGTGTGTGTGTGTGTGTGTGTGTGTGTGTGTGTGTGAGAGAGAGAGAGAGAGAGAGAGAGAGAGAGAGAGAGAGAGAGAGAGAGCGAGAGCTGCATGGTGTTGAATGTACCTGGAAACACTCCTTCATGGCTACATTTGGTAGGCTGCTGTCAGAGAAAAGATGACATTTGTCTTACTTAAACCTGTACGCTGTATCATACAATACCATCCTTCTAGGCAAGTTGTTTGTACTGAGCAATAGTGGCACAACTGTTTATAGGCATGACCAACGTCTCTCCTGATGTATTTGAAACCTGATCCATAGAGAGAAATTCATGCCATGGTAAAAAACTAAAGCTTAGAATTAATAATTCCAAGAAGAGAACCTATTGATGTTTTGTTAATGAGCTTTTTGTTAATCTGCCTTCTAAATATTTGTGTTTAGAATTATCTATTTTTACTGCTCTCAAACTTGGTGAAAGAAGTCTCCTCTTAAAGTTAGTATTGGGTAATTCAGAGACTATTTAGAAAGTACTAAGAATGAGCAACTGTGTAAGACTGGGGCAATTACTATTTCATCACGGCTGAAGGGGGTCCCACAAGTCTTCTTACCTCCATCCAGGTTGCAGTTAATGGAAGCTATATCATTTATTTTCAAGTGTGGAGTAAACACTTTCCATTTTTCTTCAGTACTTGGAAATGAATTCCTGCGTGCCCTCAGTATTTCTTTTTTTTATTATGTTGATTTTTTCCAGATGAGGTATCTGGTGTAGTCCTGGTTGTCATAGGATCTGGACTATGGACCAGGTCAAACCCACAGAGATCCACCTGCTTCTGCCTCCAGAGTGCTGAGATTATGCACTACTGAGCCCAAAGCCCTTGGGGATTTCTAAGTTATTTGTGAGCACACCTGTGATGTCACATGCTGCAATGGGCTGTGGGAAGCCCCTTTGGTTGACAGGTTCCAGAGAGGAGGGAATGAGTAGGTGAAGGAGGAGAGGATTGAGTCAGACCTTGGTGGTTGGAAGAATCTCTCAGCCTGACTTATTAATAGAGTGCTTCTTTGTTTATATAGAATTCAGTAAATAGGGATAGATTCACATTTTTCCAAAACTTTGATCATGTCATTTTTGTTTCTGGAAACATGTTTAACTTTCCTTTGTATCATTTGCTCATCATTGATAAACTGTGAAAAAAGTTATCTTTTACAATCATTTTTACTAACAACCCCATAACCCAACTTCCAAGAATCTAGGTTTATGACAGCCCATTCTCAGTCTGGCAGCTCTGTGGATTCAAGGCCACAAGACAGAAAAGAAATCACAAGCCAGCCCAGGCATATTGCCATGTTCTGAGCAGTGTATTATTAACTCTTAATGGTGAGAGTGCCCAAGAAAAATCCTCAGGTCAAAACTGCTGCAGTTATTATTCAATTTCTGGCATAATACAATGTTCATATTTTATACATTTATAAAATTTATTTATATGTCTAATTCTGTTATTTTTATTCCTTGGTCATAGGATACCACAGTAGCCCTGCACAAGATAACTTTTCTAAGAAAGGAAGGTCCTGAAACCTTATTCTTTTTTTTTTTTTTTTTTTTTTTTTTGGAGCTGAGGATCGAGCCCAGGGCCTTGCGCTTGCTAGGCAAGTGCTCTACCACTGAGCTAAATCTCCAAACCCCTTATTCTTTTATTAGTTTTCCACAACAGTCTTTTCCCATCAACATAAATCCCCGTATAAGGTAGAAGTAACTCTAGTTAATCTAACTTTGATGCTGGGTATGCCACACAATCACCTGAGTGCATAGTAGGAAGAGGCTTGTACTTTACTCTGATTATCTTATTGTGGAGTACGTATATGGGCAGATGTTTCAAGAATATCTCAGATCTTCAACAAGAAATCTCTGGCTTCTTTGTGTGCATCACAACCTCCAAGGCATAGGAAGAGCTTCAAATAGATGAGGATATCTCCTGAAAAGCAGGCGGGGTAGTATGCTCAGGACTTTACTGGGGAAGCTTAGAAGCAGTACTCCTGGTAGAAGTCATAAATGATTCATAAGAAATTGCCCATGAATCCAGTATCCCAAATTTGGACAAATATGAATCCTCCCCCAAACATGGAAGATGCAGTTGGCAAAGTGCCATGGTGGCCATCACGAAGCTCAGCTCTGCTGGATCTTTCTCAAGCAGCTCTGCTGGCTTTCTGACTTTCACCATTCCCATCAAACACGGCTGCACCAACATGGACAGCTTTTCTTTAGACTTTCTCGCCCTCTTTCTATTTTAAGGTTTAACTCTAGTATGAAAGTTTAGAAAGTGAACAAATAGTGAAACTTTATTAGAGCACCTTTTTTTTTTCTTTCAGGTTTCTTTTCTGTCAGCAACTTGAGCACTAGGTAAAGGATTTCTCAAATTGAATGTGTTTGACAGCTGTAATTCCTAACGGACAACAAGACATGAGGATTATTTATTGTATACATTGATGTGGTTTCTCAGAAGTATGAGTTTTTGATGTACAGCACAGTTTAGGGCTTCCTCACATTTTTATGTTACTACATTTTGTCGTCATCATCATCATCATCATAGAGAAAACATCTATGTGGTCCCGGCAGTCCTGGAACTCACTGTATAGACTAGCATGGCCTCAGACTCACAGAGATCTTCTTGCCTCCACTTCCTAAGTGCTGGAATTGAAGGTGTGCACCACCTTGCATGGCATTATTATCAATTTTTGTATGTTGAACAAGATAAGTGATCTTATTACATCTATTCCCAGGGGCTGGAGAGATGGCTTAGTGTGTAGGAGCACTGTTTGCTCTTCCAGAAGACCAGGGTTCAATTATCACCATACACAATAGCTCACAACTGTTTTTAACTACAGCTTCAGGGTATCTGATGCCCTCTTTGGGCCTCCATAGGCATCAGACAAACATAGAGTGCCCAGAAAGTCTTGTAGACAAGGCATCAATATGCATAAAAAATAATTAACATAGTTACTATTACAGAATTTTATTTGAATGTAAACTCTGTGATAGTTTATAAGATTTAAAACTTCATGGAAGACTTTCACAAGTTTCTTATCTTTACATTTCTATTATATATACTAGGAATTTGTAAGTCAAGAATATTGGTGAAATTAGTAAGGCCACTCCACGTAGTTAAAAGGGAGGTTTATTTAGTGGCATAACTTACAAATGAAGGGATAGGTAGGTTGCAGGGTCTAGGAAAGGTATGGTGCAGTCCAGTGGTGTTCTCTGGAGAACTCCGCTCAGTCTACCTACAGCGTCCAGGGTCCAGGAACCAGGAGTGACCTCTCCTTTGGATCCTGGGTCTTCAGCGTCCTCTCTCAGCCCCGCCTTGTGGGCGTGACCATTACTGAAGCCTCAATGGGGGTTGGAACTTCCAGGCCAAGGCTGGAATGGCTACCCACTACACAAGAATACCATACAAATGCTATGTTATATTATTTACAATGTTTTTTTTGTGTCTAGTATGAACTCTCTGATGTCTCCTGAAATTTGAAAGGTGAATATAGGTTATTTTACAGATTTTGCATTTTGAAGTTTCTCTCCAGTGTGAATTTTCTGATATTCTCTAAGATACATAAGAGCAACTAGTAAGAAGTTTTTACATTCCTAACATCTGTAATGCCTTTTTCCACTGTGAACTCTCTGATGTGTCTAAGATTTGACATGTAAGTAAAGGATTTGTCACATGTAAGGTTTTTCTCCAGAATGAATTTTCTTAGGTCGTCTAAGATCTAAAATCTGATTAAAGGACATAGCACAGACTTTGCATTTTTAAGGTTTCTGTCCAGTATGAATTTTCTGATGTTGTTTAAGAGATGAGCATGTAGTGAAAGATTTGTCTCATTCCGTACATTTACAAAGTTTCTCTCCAGTACCTGTCTTCTGATGTTCTCTAAGAGTTGAATGTGTAGATAAAGATTTGCCACATTTCTTACATCTGTTCAGTTTCTCTCCAGTATGGACTCTCTGATGTCTTTTACAATTTCCTCTCTGGATAAAAGACATGTCACATTCTTTACATTTGTAAGGTTTCTCTCCAGTATGAATTTTCTGATGTATTCTAAGGCCTGAGTCCCGGGCAAAAGATTTGTCACATTCCTTACATCTGTAAGGTTTCTCTCCAGTATGAATTTTCTGATGTCTTCGAAGGGTTAAGTTCAAGGTAAAGGATTTGTCACATACCTCACATTTGTAAGGCTTTTCACCAGTATGGATCTTGTAATGCCTGTTAAGATTTGATAATTTAAGAAAAGACTTACAACATTCTTTGCATTTGTGTAATTTCTCTAGAGAATGAGTTTTCCTATGCCATCTAAGTGATGAATGGTGGAAAAAGGATCTGTCACACTCATTGCATTTGTAAGGCTTCTCTCCACTATGGAGTCTGTAATGGCTTTTAAGATATGAAAGCTGATGAAAGACCTTGCCACATTCTTGACAGCTGCAATGTTCCTCATCAGTGTGGATTTTCTGATGTCTCCTGAAACTGGATCCATGGACAAACAATTTGCCACATTCCTTACATTTGTAAGGCTTCTCTCCTGTATGAATTCTCTCATGTTTCTTGAGGTATGAGGCAGTACTGAAGCTTTTCTTGCATATCCCACACTGGTGAGGTTTCTCTCTGATGTAGATTGGTTGTTGCAAAAGACTGTGCATAGAGTCAAAATAATCATCATGTTCTCCTTGCCTGTGCTCTTTCTTTGCAGGGTAGAGTTTCTGATCTTGAGTAATGTTGAAACACAAATTTGAACATTTCTCACAGCCTTTAGATTTGCAAGGTTCTTCTCCAGTGTGCATGCTTTCATGTCTACCTGGGTTTGATGAGTCAATAGAGGCATCGCTGTGATTACTGAATCTGCTATTATTAGAGTTTTCTGTAGTTTCAACCGTTTTATAAACTGCACATGTGGAGGGGTCATGAAGCACTTTGCCAAGCTCAGTACACTGACAAGACTCACTTTCAGTCTTCACATACTGATGGACAGGATCACATATGTAATTATTCCCTGCAAAATGAGTAAGATCATATTAACAGGGCTTGTTTCAAGATTAAATATTTGATAAATAACTGCCTCTCTAAGTTCTGTCTTAAGGTAAGTTAACCAGCAACTACTTAGACATTTTTCTCTCACTATAATTCAATGTATTCTCCAAAACAACCTGACAACCTCCAAGGGTCTGTGAATCACAATATATATCTCACCCTTATAGAAAATGCCTAATGGCATGAGATGGATAAGGAAATTTAGGAATCAGTCATTAGCTTTGGGATGGAATTCACTGACTGATTATATTTAGAACACATGTCTCTTTGTTGAAGTATTTCTTCTCAGAAATTGATGATGAATTTAATCCAATATCAGGTTCACAGTATTTATACTTACTAAGTGACAGGAAATGAGTACTGTTCAGAAGACCCAATTCCTTTAAGGGTTAAAGTCTTACTTAAAAGCATTACAGGGTTTATTTTTCTCTCTAGAAGAACGCATTAGATTCTTCAAAAGTAATGGAGACAAACCAAGTATTTTGCCAGTCAGTAGAGGATATAGATCTTTAAGGCCTGGCTATCATGGGAAGCTACTGCTTATGTCTATCCTCCATTGTCTGAAATCCACACACTGCTGTATTTATCTTTCCTTGTATGGCCATTCTCAAGTCTAGTCTGTGCACCAACTCCAGAGAATATTTTCCAGAAGTGTGTCTGTGTATTCTCCACTGGGAAGAAAATGAAGAATGTAATATAAAGACAGACAGCAAGGAAGGTAATTACAGACTAATCCTACTTCATAGACCCACATTAGGCTTGTACTTTGTAAAATTATTCCAATCTGATGTCAGAATAGTCAACTAAATTTGCATTTTGTACTAATCACAGGCAGGATGCATCCTGGGACCGGGACGTTACACTAAGTCAAATGACCAGCAATCTGTTCAAGTGGGATTGAATATCACAAAACACTCTGAGTCTTGCCTTCTTTCCCTGGAAACCATCACTGTTGTCTTGCTCATTACCTAGCCACCCAGCTAGTGGCTAGCCTCTCCTCTCCATATTCCAGAGCAATCTCATTTGCTCTGGACAGGTGACCAGGCCTACCTTCCATACAGTAGTCCATGTGTTCTCTGAGGTAGCCCATGACACATGCTAGAGTTTTTAGAAAGAATACTGATGTCTAGCACAGTACTGTGCTCAGTACATGAAGAGAAAAGAAAGCAGAGGAATCTAGGGATGATTTTCTATTTCATGTCAGAATCTTAAGAATATTTCAGGAGAATTTTAAGTTTGCACATCTTGAGTTTTCTCTCACAATTAAAACCATGTCAGGTACAACTATGGACATGGAGCTTTAAGATATGGGTACAAATGTTGTACTATACTATATATCTGACTGCATTGCGGAACCAAAGTGAGGGATACATGACACCTCTGACATGGAAAATGGAAAGAAAAAATCAAATACCATCCAAATGTTCTTTTCTACTACCAAACTTTCCCTAGTCTCCCGTTGTTTCTAAGACAGCTTAAAAGAGAGTTTACAGGCTGGGTGGTGGTGGTGGTGGTGGTGGTGGTGGCGGCGGCGGCGGCGGCGGCAGATGTGGCGGCAGCGGATGTGGCGGCAGCGGATGTGGCACACGCCTTTAATCCCAGCACTTGGGAGGCAGAGCCAGGTGGATCTCTGTGAGTTCAAGGCCAGCCTGGGCTACAGAATGAGTTCCAGAAAATGTGCAAAGCTACACAGAGAAACCCTGTCTTGAAAAACCAAAAGAGAGAGAGAAAGAGGGAGAGAGAGAGAGAGAGAGAGAGAGAGAGAGAGAGAGAGAGAGAGTTTATAATGTATAATGCCAGTACATACAAAATATTAGAAATTCTAAAAGCAAAATATTCTCACCTACAGAGACCAGGTTGCTGTAATTCTCCAACATCACATCAATGTACAAAGCCCTCTGAGCAGTGTCCAGGCATTCCCATTCCTCCTGGGAGAAGTCCACAGTCACATCCCTGAATGTCAATAGACCCTGAAACATAAAAAAGTTTTTGACCATGTGCTACCAGCCAGAGTGCTTTCCTGGATATAAGTAGACTTGAGGGAATTAGGAATGTAAATGATGAAGACAATTACCCAAACAGATGATTTCAATATAGTCACAGCATATGATGGATTTTCAAACTTTCTGGAAACAAGATGACACAATAGACTCACATACAATATACACAAAACAACACACATTTAAGGTCTGGACATGGGTATCTAGCTATTACGGATGCTGTGTTTATATCCCACAGGATCAAAGTGTACATGTCTCAGGAGGAAAATTTATGATGAGGAAATGTGCTTTAATTGCTGTATCTGTGCCTTATGGCAAAATACTGCCACTTAATCAATTCTGTGCATTCTTTGGCCTTACATAATTGTATTCTAATGTGCTCAGTTCATATGTGAAAATTCTAGGTCCAATGTCATTCTAAAAAGGAGCAACATGCAAGACATGGAAGATAGGATTCATGTTGAGCTCATAGGCTATTGAGAGCTGCTGGTAGCGAAAGACCATGAGAATATACAGCAGGTGACAGCAGAGTTCAGAAGGTCAACCTGTCTGAACTAAGGGTTTGGTTGGAGGAAACCATCACACAAGGCGTTATGGAATTACTGCCTTTTGAGTGAATTGGCTGTTTCTTGTTGTAAACTTCTTATGCAATAACAGTTATGATTCTTCCCATTTACCTTGTATTTCCTTGTCATATGTCCATGTAATCTCATGATTGCATCTTTGTTTATTTTTTATTTTTTTGGAGCTGGGGATCAAACCCAGGGCCTTGAGCTTGCTAGGCAAGGGCTCTACCACTGAGCTAAATACCCAACCACATGATTGCATCTTAATCTTGTGAGCATACATAATTGTGGATAGCCTACAAGATGGTTTCTTATTTAACTGTACAGTATTTATGATTAGAAACATACTAAAATATGCTTCATAACTGGGTCTATTGTTCCATGCGGACTGTAGACACTTAGAGGTCTTACTCTCCATCCTTAGCCACCGACAAGGTGAATATTGGCCAGACAATGTGTCTTCATAGAACTTTCACAGAGTGGAATTGCAGGTGCCTGCTTTGTTAGATCAAAACCCTTCAGAAGAATTACAGGAAACTAGAAATGATAGTGCATGTGTCTGGCCTTGGTATATCTTAGTCCTTCAAGAGATCAATAGCACCTGTGTTGCCCTAAACTTCCTCCACCAGCACCTCCCCACTCTGATTCAAAAACAATTAGCATTTTGTATTTATTTCTACACCATTTTTTAATGCAAGATTTTAGGCTCAGTGGACTAATTATGTATAAGTCCCAAGATTCAGGTGATTAGCAAAAAAGACTGTTAACTGACTAACCATGTCTGGATATTATTAGTCACATAAAACAGTACACATATTGTTTGCCTTTTCCTTAAATCTCTCATTGGTTTAATTTCTTCCCTTGTAAACCTTGTAGCTATCTCTTAAAGAGATAGCCAGAAATTTTTACAACCTACCACTGTTGTCAGTCACCAATTAAGCTGACCAAGTCTTTGCCAAGTGTGACTCTTATCCGAATACATGTCCCTGAGAGTTTACTTTGTAGTTTTTACTAACACATTGTTTATATATATATAATATGCTTGGGGGAACAAAGAGGGGAAGGAAGATGGAAAGAACTAGATAGATACAGGAAAACAGCAGAAGGGATGGGAGTAGCTAAGTATGAGAACAGAAAAGAAGCTGTGTAGATAGAGTTGACTTAAAAGAATAAAGTGAATGGACGAAAGACCTCAGTGTGCTTACATTCATTTAATATCCCTCAGATCAATATCCTAGCTGCTTGTAGCTTCTGTTAAGGACCCTGGTAGAAATCTCCTCAGGGAGGCACCTGTGGAGAATTCTGTACTAGGCAAAGAATTTTCCTTTTTTCCACAGTAATAATGAGTGTAATAACACTGCATAGTGTTAATTTTAACATTAACATATAAGAACAGGTAGTTTATGGGATTATTTTCTAAGCATTTTTGAGCCACTAACAAGCAGATAGGAAAGTCCACATGCCACCATGATGATAATGTACTAAAGCTCTGAAACTGTAAGCAGCCATCTCAATTAAATGTTTTACTTTTATAAGAGTTGCCATGGCCAATAGTCTTTTCACAACAATAGAAACCCTAAGTGAACTAGGCTTGCTGAATGTGGGTGACAGCTATGTGGCTCAATCTGTTTGTGGGGTCCCTGGCAGCAGGGCCAGGACTTATCCCAGGTGCATGAACTGGCTTTTTGGAGCCCATTCCCTGTGGTGGGATACCTTGCTCAGCCTTGATACAATGGAGAGGGGCTCAGCTCTCCTTCAACTTGGTATGCCAGACTTTGTTGACTACCATGGGAGGCCTTACCCACTCTGAGGAGTGGACGGGGGCAGATTGGGAGGGAGGTGAGGAGGTGGGAGAAGGGGAGGGGAGAACTGGTGTTGGTATGTAAAATGAAAAAAAATAAATAAACATATTTAATAAAAAAAGAAACCCTAAGATGACTATAATCTGAATCTACACTCAAGAACATCATTTTCATGGTAGGATCAAGTCAGATGTGTAAGCCATGCTCTATTCTGTCTTAAATTTTTAGTATTAAGAACCAAGTTTTATTTAGCATTAAAAACCAAGCTTTGTCTCTTAAGTGCACATAGTGCTAAGATGTAGTAACAACAGTCTCAGGTGTTTCAGTATGTGCTCTTTATAAGCACCAGAGAAGGACATGAGAGTTTCCACAGATAGAGCCTACACAGCACTGGAGCTCTTCCTCACCAATATATAACAATACAGTCCGTCTTCTACAGCAATTAGCCATCACATCAGCATATTGTTTATTCATGTGTTAAAATGGAAATATTTTCAAAATTACAGGTCATAAGTTCATGTGAGGCATTTTCCTCAGTGGAAAACAATCTGGGAAGAACAGAATGGAGAAAAGTGCTATAAGTGTGGATTTATGGAATTACATTGTATAGCCATAGTGATAAATATAGCCTGGTATGGTCATAAAAAGAGAGAAGGGGGTAACAGAATACTTAATATTTGACAAAGGAGATAAAAAGATACAGTACGAAAATATGGCCTTTTCAACAAGTGGTAAAACTTGATCCAGCAAGAGGATGTAATTAGACTATCTTTTATTTGTACAAAAATCCATTCAAAATAGATTAAAAAATCTTATTTCAAACAAGAAACACATAGAAACCTAGAAAACATAGGAAATATCTTTCAGAATATTAGGCTGGGCAAGGACTTACTGGTTAGAAAGAACAGGAACAGCACAGTAACTGAACAAATGGAACAAGATGAATATAAAATGTTTCTGGATAGAAACAATCAGCAGAGCACACAGACACCCAGTCATGGGAAAGAATCTGTACAGCTGACACTTTGGATAGGGGCTCTTACCTAGAATTTACCAAGAATTGCAGAAATTAAATACCAAGGAAATAAACCTGCCAATGAGCAAATGGGCAAATGAGCTGAATCAACACTTTTTAAAGTCAAACATATAAATGTCCAATAAATATTACAGAGTTCAGGATCCCTAAATATGCCATTTGAAATACTGCCTCACCCCAGGCAGATTTTGCTGTCATAAACTAACCAGGAAACAAATGTTAGGCAGAATGAGGAGAGAAAGGAAGGCTTTCACTGTTGATGGAAGGGAGAGTATAAATTAATACAGCCATTGTGGGAATCAGTTTGGAGATTATTGAAAAAATTGAAGACTGCAATAATATATGACTCAACAATGTCACCCCTGGGAACATAAACATGTAAACTCCATACCCTAATACAGAGATATCTATCTATACCCCATATGATATAGAAATATAGGATGAGAGGGTAGATTGTTGAACCTACTTTTAAAGAGCAACTTGTTTAAAATGTTTTACATTGGTATAGATTTTAGTTTATTGATACAAATTTAAAGTTAATTTTGTTATACTGTATGTATATTTCTACTCTGGTTTAAGGTATTGTGTTCATGCAGCTCATTTAAATTGTAATGGATAATTAAGAAATACAGATTGTTGCCGGGCGGTGGTGGCCTAGCCTTTAATCCCAGCACTCGGGAGGCAGAAGCAGGTGGATCTTTGTGAGTTCGAGGCCAGCCTGGGCTACCAAGCAAGAGCTAGGAAAGGCACAAAGCTACACAGAGAAACCCTGTCTCGAAATCTCCCCCCCCACACACACAAAAAAAAAAAAAGAAAAAAATTTGCCAGGCGGTGGTGGCACATGCCTGTAATCCCAGCACTCGGGAGGCAGAGGCAGAGGCAGGTGGATCTCTATGAGTTTGAGGACAGCCTGGTCTACAGAGCTAGTCCAGGACAGGCTCCAAAGCTACAGAGAAACCCTGTCTCAAAAAAAAAAAAAAAAAAAAAGAAAGAAAGAAAGAAATACAGATTGTCGGGTGGTGGTGGTGCATGTCTTTAATCCCAGCACTCGGGAGGCAAAGGCAGGTGGATCTCTGTGAGTTCGAGGCCGGCATGGGCTACCAAGTGAGTTCCAGGAAAGGCACAAAGCTATACAGAGAAACCCTGCCTCAAAAAACCAAAAAAAAAAAAAAAAAAAAAAGAAAGAAATACAGATTAATAATTAGTATTCTATGATAGTCAAACTTATAGTCATGTTTTCTAGGTATACATAGATATAATTCAATTAGGTAATTAAGCAGATAATCCATGGCCTGGTGCCAGGCCGAGCTCCAGGAGACCAA
The DNA here is from genome assembly GCF_903995425.1 of Onychomys torridus. NCBI lineage: Eukaryota > Metazoa > Chordata > Mammalia > Rodentia > Cricetidae > Onychomys > Onychomys torridus. Next base: position 2,320,497 of record NW_023414046.1, on the reverse strand, counting down.
TCGATGAGAGAGAGGAGGAATTCTATGAGCAAGGGACATTGAGACCATGATGGGAAAAACTACAGGGACAACTAGCCAAACTAGTAGAAACACATGTACTGTGGACCCATAGCTGTGGAGCCCCCATGGTACTTGACTAGGCACTCTGGGTAGGCGAGACAGTTGTTTAGCTTGAACTGTTTAGAAGGCCCCCAGGCAGTGGGATCAGAACCCGTCCCTAGTGCATGAGCCGGCTTTGTGGAGCCTAGTGTCCATGGTGAGACACTTTTTGCAGCCTTGGTGCATGGAGGAGGGGCTTGGACCTGCCTCAGCTGAATGTACCAGGCTCTGCTGACTCCCCATGGGAGACCTTGCCTTGGAGAAGGTGGGAATGGGGGGTGGGTTAGGGGGGAAGGCTGGGGGATGGGAGGAGGGAGGATAGGGGAATCTATGGTTGGTATGTAAACTGAATAGAAAATCTGCTACTACTACTATTAATAATAATAATAATAATAATAATAATAATAATAATAGTAATAATAATAATAATGGAACTGTTTAAATAAAGAAATTTATTGTTTCTACCTAGGCCCAAGATGCAGTTTTGTGTATGCATATATGCTTTATTAACTGGTGATTCATCAATTGTTTTGTGTTAAAAATAGAACTGTTTGATGGAACTGTTAATGTAAAAGTGGAATTACTTATGGAATTGGTTTTGTGTTACAAATGGAACTGTTGAAGTGGAAAAGTTTGGGTTTTCTAACTAGGCTTGAGACAGTTGAGCTAGTCCAGGACAGGCTCCAAAGCTACAAAGAGACCCTGTCTCGAAAAACCAAAAAAAAAAAATTTTTTTTTCTTGTTGTTTGAGTGGATTAATGTTATGTTTTGTTAGTAAGAAATGCGAATGGGTATACTAAGAGATTACTTTAAAGATTAAAGAGTTTTATTAAGAAACTGCTTTTGGATGTTTTGCTAAAAGTTTTCAAGGCGTTAATGGTTAGATTGAGAATATTTCTTTTCTATATGGATTTGTAGGAATTGTGTAAGTTTGGGTTTTTCTAACTAGGATCAAGATTTTGTTTAAAAATTATAAAGAAAAGGAGAAGTTATGAATGAATTAAGGTTGAATGTATGTTTGCAGAAATTATATTAACCTATTTTGTGAAGTAAAGGAAATATTTAAGTTTGATGTGTATACATCAGAAGTTTTTTCTATGTTCTGTTAGCAAGAAAATTCAAATGATTCTATTAAGAGTTAAAGTTTTAACACTAAGAAAAATTTAACTATATATATCACCATTTATGTTAATTCAAATGGTTCTGTTAAGAGTTTTCTTTGAGATGTAAGATTGAGAGAATTGTGACTATGTATAACAATATCTATGTTAACCTGTTACTGGTAATGATGAGACTAAGGGATTCTTTACATTTCTAATTGAATTAAAAGTTTTTGGTTTAGAAAGTGCTGGATGCAGCTAAAGACTGCTGTAGTCACCTTGGACCCGATCCCAAAAAAGAAATGCCATCTTTATCATCCTCTACTCCATACTGGGAGGTATAACACCTAGGGAGATCACTGTAAGCTATTAGTGAGGAATTGTTTTTTACACATTAAGACAGGGGGACCTGTGGGAGCCCATTTTCTGGTTCCTAGTGGCTTTACCCAGCAGGTCTGCATAGAGAGGATGATTGGACCATGGACCTGAGTGCAGGTGTCTGAGATGGTCTGCACTTGGCTGTGCTGGGGAGAGGTCTTTTGCTCCAACCCTTGTCATCTTTATAAATACCCTGGGGCAGAGACAGTCAGGGCCCACGAAATAGGTTCCAGGCCCCCTTGAGGCTATCCTGTATTTTCAAGCTGTTTATCTCCACACTCTAAATCCTTCTATCTAATATTTCCTGTTACTTGCACTCAAGAAAACTTTGGGGAACTGTGGGGTTAGTGGGTAGCCACCCCACAATGGTATACATATAAAATGGAATACCATTCAGCAGAAGAGAAAATTGCAATAAAAATTGCAGGAAAATTGTTGAACTTAGAATGTGCAATATTAAGTGAGATCGATCACAGTGTCAGAAAGAAACCACATTTTCCCTTATATGCAGAAACTAGCCAATAATATGTCTATATGAGAAATAACATACATAGGGCACAGCAGAATATGGAGAAAAGAGATCAAGAATGGTTAATTATCAGGGATTGAGGTAGGATGAATGTAGGTAATGAAGAAGGATATAAATCTAAGTGCTTTAGAGCTCTAATTCTAATCCAATTATTTTTTTCCTGATGGATAAGTTGATAAAAATATTCAATAACAAAAATATAAAACCCCTTTTGTAAGACTCCAGAGCTTCTGTTTCCAATAACTATTCCAACTAAATAAAAGTATGTTTATTGGTACAGTATTTGGGTCTGCTTAATTTCAGTGTATGTTTTTTTGTTGTTTGCAATAATAGTCATAATAAAATTTAAACTATTGGGGCTGGAGAGATGGCTCAGTCGTTAAGAGCACTGGCTGTTCTTCAAGAGGTTCTAAGTCAATTTCCAGCAACCACATGGTGGCTCACAACCCTCCATAATGAGACCTGGTGCCCCTTTCTGGTATGCAGGTAGAACACTATATGCATAATAAATAAAATCTTTTAAAAAATTAAACTATTATCAGCAGCAGAAAATTAAAGGCTTGCAATATCTGAACATATAACATTTCTAGAAAAGTAGGCATGACCACTGACCTGAGAAATGCTTACTGGAGAATCAGCCATTTCTTTCTGTTTCTTTTCTCTGAGTTTCTCTTTCAGGAACAAGGAATAGATGACTTGCTGACCTTTCATATAAAGGATCAAAAAGAAAAGGAAAACATTAATTCTGAAAGCTGTAGCCCAAATCCTAATTGCTGTTCTTATTAATAAAAACCCAGAGTCAGATATGGTGGGGGAGGGGAAGCTGAAAGATCATAGAAGCAGAGCAGCCAGCCATTAGTTCTTACCTCTGTGAGATTCTCCAACTGAAAGGGCACTGAACCCCTTCCCCCTTCCTCCTTATATTCCTTTCTCTGCCCAGCCACACCACATCCTATCTCAACCTCCCTAGTGCTGGAATTAAAGGTGTGTGTGCCTCCCCAGTACTGGGAGCAAAGGCATGAGATACCCAGTGCTGGGATTAAAGAGTGTGCCACCACCTCCTGGCTGTTTCTCTTTTAGACTGCATCAATCTTGTGTAGCCCAGTGTAGCCTTGAATTCACAGAAATCTGCCTGCCTCTGTCTCCCAAGAGCTGGGATTAAAGGTGTGTGTCACCACTCCCTGGCTTCTGTGGCTAACTCGTGGCTAGCTTTGTCTTCTGATCTTCAGCAAAGCTTTATTTGTAAAAGCATACACCAACTGCCACCACAGAAAGTTGTTAGAGAATGTCAAGCCACATGAAAACACCCAAGCAGCAGATATATGACCACGTGTCCAGACAATGATCCCAAATCTAGGAGAGTGTGGAATGACATTTAAAGCTTGAAGAGAAAATCACTGTAAACTGCATTGTTGCACCCAGAAAAAAACTATCTTAACGTTGATATAGACATAAGTGTATTTCAAGATCGTCTTGAGTTAACATAATTGATATCACTAAAGTAGGTTTGCAGACTATCAATGGAGGCAAATTTCATAAAGGAGTATCAGGAGAATTATCCATGAGAATATGGGAAGTAACAAATTTCATGTGGTGAATAGATAAATGTAGGAGAACTGCAAAGTAATCACCCAAGGGCAAGACAGCAAATCACTAGTTCTCACACAGAAGGAGGAAAAATACTGCCCATAATCCAACCAGCAACAACATAAAAATCATAAGCATGGTGAGTAAAAATGCCATGACCAAAAATCTACCTACTTTGGAAATTGCTATGGAGAATCCTCAAGTTAAACAAATCTAGCATGTTGATCCAGCTGTTCCACTCCTTGGCATATTCTCAAACAGCTCAACATCCTACTTCACTGGTACCTGCTCACCCATGTTCACTGCTGCTCTACTCACAAAAGTTACATAAGGGAAACAACCTAAACACCCTTGAACTGACAATTGGATAGTGAAAATTTGGTACACATACAATATGGAATCGAATTTATATGTAGAGAAAATTGAAATTATGAACTTTGCAGGTACATGGGTGGACCTAGAAAACATCATATTGAGTGAGGTACCCCAGACCCAGAAAGACAGACATTGCATGTTCTCTATCATAGGAAGTTCCTAGTTCTAAATCTTTATCGAGGACTATGGGTATCCAGCACCTCCATTGGTCTGGGAAGAATCTACAACCAGCTGATAATTAATCTTTGAAGAAAAGAAATGAATCTATGTATACAAAATTCCTTAGTCCATACACTTTATTATTCTGTGTCGGTTCTCTCTCTGCTCTCATTTTTTAGCTCCTTTCTTGTCCAATTTCTCTTTACATTTATCTGCAGTCCCCTCTAGGTTCTATCTTAATTCCTTCATCTAGTCCTGCCCCTTCTAGGTTCTCATCCACCTAGATCTTTCTCATATCAGCTCCTCTCCCATCTCCTCTCTCATCTTGTTCTTCCCCATCTGGCTCTTCCTCATCTTCCTTCTCATTCCTCTAGTACTCTCTACTAGCCCTTCAATCTAGTTCTTCCCCATCTCAGTTTGTTCCTCTCAATTTCTTACCCATCTAGTTCTTCCATTCTCTTTTCTCTTCTCCGTACCCCTGTGCCCTGGAAGTCCTGGTATATATACACTTACAAGCAGTAATCCCTTGGCAGTGCAAAGCCAGGCTTCCAGGGTCAAACGGAGGGGTGATAAGAATCACAGAGAGGCAATAACCATTAATAATCATTTGCAACCCCAAAGGGAAGTGACCAATGGGGAAATGAATTAACTAAAGGCTAAATTCGGGTAATATCTAAGAAGGATCTTATGTTCTCTACTATAGTCTTAAATGTGATTGGTAGAAAATGTTAAGACTCTATAAGTTGCTAGGTCAATGGGAGAAAATAAAACTGCCTTCTTTTTTCCTGTGGCTCCTATCTGTCTAAGCTGTCTGCCATTTTTTCTGCAGGGTGGGGGAGAGTGTGCTCAGTCACTAGGCAACCTGTGTACAGCTAGATGCCTCTGGTGATAGTTAAAGGGAGATCTGGAACTAGAGGTAAGGTTTGGAAAAGGAGGAAGTTAAGGTTAATTGGCACATCCACCAGGCCTTCTCAAACAGGTAGTCTGGACACTTAAGTCTGTCCTTAGAGAGTACAGAGGTATCTCTGATAAGGTACTTTCCTCCATCTGGGGATGGACCTGGCTGGATGTTGCCAATGATGACAAAAATTACAGGGAGGCTTGAACTGGGGTTCTGGCTGAACATAGCGCAGTGCACAAGGTTATCTAAATATTCCTCTAGTAGAGGGGAAATGGTGCCCAATAAATGATGGAAAAGCTACAATAGCACACAAGAAACTCATAGCAGGAAATGGCTGATAATCAGGAGCCAAATATCACCAAGGCTTCTTGAACCTCAGCTTGACCTCTGGAAGGCCCTTGCCTTCTTCCAGGTATTAGCTTTGTCACAATCAGCTGAAATCCTATTTTGTATATTTCTGCAGCTTGCAGCAAATCTTCAGATGTTGAGTACAAAATCTGGAGTGACATCAATAACCAGAAAAGTAAAAAGATCACTGTGGGGTGTGAGGGAGTCACAGACAGGAGAATAACAGGGAACAGTGATCTGAAAAAATGGGGAAATGGAAAACGGAAGTGTCAATTATGGAGAAGGGAGAGACATAAACACAGAAGAGTAAAATAACAGTAAGGTGAAACATGATCTGAATTAGTTTTAACAATAAAACCCCGAGTCAGATATTAGAGTGAAAGCTGAAAGATTGGAGAAACTGCGCAGAAATGAATTCTTACCTCTATGAATCCTCTGACCTAAGGGGTGGGAACCTGTCTCTGTGGAACCTCAGACTGAATGGGAGGAGATCCTGTCTCCTCTGCCTTATATTCATGTCTCCACCTCTTGATTATGCTGAGATTAAAGCTGTGTGCCACCACTGTCTGACTCTGCTTCTCTTTTGGACAGATTCAATCTCCTGTAGTCCAGGGTGGCCTGGGACTCCCTATCTTCCTGCTTTCTCCTCCCAAGTGCTGGGCTTAAAGGTGTGTGCCACCACTGCCTGAGTCTGCTTCTCTTTTAGAGGGATTCAATCTCCTGTAGTCCAGGGTGGCCTGGGACTCCCGATCTTCCTGCTTTCTCCTCCCAAGTGCTGGGCTTAAAGGTGTGTGCCACCACTGACTGGCCTCAGGGGCTGTCTCCACCCTAATCTCAGCACTAAAGAAGTGGAAACAGGAATATAAGGCAGGTAGTAGAGACAGGATCTGGGCCCACTCAGCCTGAGGATTTTTAGAGGCAGGATCTCCCCATGCCATTTGTTCTGAGATTTTTTTTTTTAATTTTTTAATTTTTAATTTTTTGGTTTTTCGAGATAGGGTTTCTCTGTGTAGCTTTGTGCCTTTCCTGGAACTCACTTGGTAGCCCAGGCTGGCCTCGAAACTCACAGAGATCCGCTTGGCTCTGCCTCCCGAGTGCTGTAATTAAAGGCATGCGCCACCACCGCCCAGCTGTTCTGAGATTTTACAGAGGTAAGAAGTCTCTGTGGTGGCTGGCTGCTCTGTGTCTCTGATCTCCAGGCAAGCTTTATTTGTCAGAATATAAACAAAATACCATACAACAGTAAGGATGCCTGAAAAATCGTAAGGAATCTTACTATTATCTACCCCAAATGCCTATACTACATATAAGTGTGTGCATGCATATTCAGTTAGAGTATAAATGAAAATATCCCATCTCAGCTGAAGATGCTCCTCACAAGGGCCATAGATTTTCTAACAAACCACCCCTACCAGCCTGCTTTGAAGTTGTTGGTCACAGCTGTCCTTGAGATTCCCAAAACATTACAGGCTACTCCTGTTGATCATGGCTGTTTCCCAGAGGTAGAAAGAGGATCCCCAATTTGAAGAAGCCATGCACTTAAGTCACAGCCAGAGGACTTGAGATGGATCAGAATTTAAAATAGTCTTACCCAGCTATGACACCTATGAACCCCAACAATGATTGGCACTACACGATAACCAAAATGGTGCTAGACTGGCACACAGACCTTGGTGGTAACCTGCACCTTGTAATTGGACTAAGATCCTCTGAACAAGAGGGAAATCATGCCTGGTACTGTTTCTGGGGGCTAATGAAGAGTGGATATTGGAGGAGAACCTAAAACCACTATGCATCACTCACATGAATAGCCATATAAAACTGATTTGCCTCCCAGTATCAATTCTTCTGTAGAAAGTCTTCTCATAGCTATAACAAGATAATCTTGAGATCTTTTTCAGTGGAAGTATGCAGAATTATTTCTAATGAAACTGAATTCATGTCCCACTGGATCCTTAGCTACTGTTTCCCCTCTCTCCATCTTTCGGGGTTCTTTGTTTGGCCCCAGAGGTGAGAAGATCTGGGTGGTCAGTGAACCTTGCACATGAGAAAGAGATTGATTAGAAAGCACCTGGATTTCTAAAACAGTATTGTGCTCATTAGATGAAGAGAGGAATCTACAAATTATTCCTTACTGCGGGACATTTAATGGCACTGTGAAACACTTATACAGTGCTAATGAAGTCATCATTGGAACAGGGGGTGGAGCAAGCAACTATTTGACATGAATTAGCTATACAGAGTAGGGAGAAGCCAGAGAGACACACAGGATCTAGTAGGGAAGGACTTGGAGTTTCACGGTCATTTTGTTTAGTACAGCTGGAGAGACCCTTCTCTTGCTGGGTCTCCAACTGAAAACAAAGGTCAGCTGGTTGCTTCTCAGCCTCTCTAATCTAGCAGGTTTTCACCACAACATGAAGTCCTGTGTCTTTATTGGAAAACAGAACAACAGAGACCTAGTTTAAAACTAAATTTGGTGGCCGCAGCAGAGCCCATGGCTGCAGAACTGGAAATCCCACCAGACCAAAGCCCTGAGCAATGGGTGTTGACTATGGGGCTGTGGGGTTAATAGATGCTTGTTAAAATAGCAGAAGATTCAGGTGCAACCACTAAGTTGACAAAAGCAATTCCCCAATTATCATGCAGAGTCAGAATACTGAAAATATTTATAAAGCATTGAGTGAAACTTGAATGCCACTTCCAATCACAGCTCAGTCAAATCTCAGGGGCAGAAATGGAACTGAATGGCTGGGATCATAAAAGCATACAGAAATGAATTAGTGGATTTATCATGGACCAAATTTGATGGAAGTCTTAAATCTCCCCAAGGGAAACACACTTGCAGAGTAATTTTCCAATAAACCCTAAGAAGGAGCAAGGGAGACCGCAAGCAAACTATTCTCACCCACAGAAACCAGACTGCTGCAACTCTGCAACATCCAGTCTCTGTACAAAGCCCTCCTCCTGGGAGAAGTCCACAGTCACACCACTGGCTGTCGACATACCACAAATGAAACGTAACAGTTTGAACTGTTGTGTTCGTGCACATCTTTAATCTTAGTAGTTGGTAGAAACAGGTGGGTGGAACTCTGTGAATTCCATTACAGCCTGGTCTACACGGTGAGTTCTGGGCCAGACAGAGCAACACTGTGAGTTCAGGTCTTAAAAAAAAGAAAATGCCAGAACCAAAAAATAACATTTTGATCATGTGTGTATGGACATAGTGCTTATTTTGGAACAAGGATGCAAAAGACTATTGTAGACATTTTCTGATGTAGATGAGTTATTACAATTATTCAAAAGATGCTTTCTAATGTTCTCTTATATAATAATACCCTTTCATTTCTTTCTCCTTCCTCCCCATGCTCTAGAAACAGGGTTTTCTGTGTAGTCCCAGCCGTCCTTAAATTTGCTCTATAGACCAAGCTGGCAAGGACCTGCCTCTGCTCCCAAATTCTGGGATTAAAGGTGTGTGCCACCACCACCTTTAATTTAAGGTTTTATAATACCTTTTCTAACTTTGAAATATGGTGATCTGATACCATAAAACAGCATTCTGTGATTTTCAAAGCTCTAAGTTGCAGCATTAAGAACTCAGCACAAAAATACACATTTTTTCTTTCCCTATTTTGAGACAAGGTCTCATCATGAAGCCCTGGGTGTTCTATAACTCACTATGTAGACCCGGCTGGCTTCCATCTCACTGAGGTCCACCTGCCTTTCCTCCTTAGTGGTGGGATTAAAGGCCTGTGTCACCAAGCTTGTCAGAGACTCTTTTCAGAATGTTGTATTTATATAACAGAGTGCACACATCTCAGATGGAAAATTAATGGTGGATAAAAAAGGATACTTTTTTTATTTTTTGTTTTTCAAGACAGGATTTTTCTGTGTAGGTTTGGAGGCTGCCTTAGATCTCGCTCTGTAGACCAGGCTGGCCTCGAACTCACAGAGATCCACCTGGCTCTGCCTCCCGAGTCCTGGGATTAAAGGCGTGCGCCACCACCGCCCGGTGGTAAAAAAGGATACTTTTAAATGTGAATGTTTACAATCTTATCTGTGGAACTCACAAAAATGATAATTTTGGATTTAATTACAGGTTTTTCTTTCAAGACTGATATATAAAAGCTCTCTGGGAATGCCAAATCCCCACTATATGCCACTCTCTTGAAGAGGGAAGGGGATTAACATGGAAGTCAGTGTGGGTGAATGTAAACTTGAAGAACTATGTCCTTTCTACCATAGCAAAGAGAACTGTTTGCAAATATCAACACACAAATTCAAATATTTGACTAGGTTATTCTGTTATTATTATTAAGAAAATTTCTATTGCCTTTACATACCAACCACAGATCCCACTCCCCTCTCTCCTCCCACCCCCCAGTCTTCCCCCAAAATCCACCCCCTCTTCCCACCTCCTCCAAGGATAGGCCATTCATGGGGAGTCAGCAGAGCCTGACACAGTTAGTTGAGGCATATCTAAGCCCTTCCCCCTGCAACAAAGTTGTGTGAGGTGTTCCACCATAGACAGTGGGCTCAAAAATCCCACTCATGTACCAGTGATGGATCCTGATCCCACTGCCAGGTGGCCCCTTAAGCGGATCAAGCTACACAACTGTCTTGCCAGATGTAGTAGGAATCTTAAAAGTTCTTATTAATGAAACCAAACCCGAGGCCAGTTATTGGGGTGATTGCTGGAAGATCAGAGAAGCAGAACAAGCCACAGTTCTCACCTCACCAGTTCCTCAGCTGGTCTTGTTTCCTCAGATTGCAAGCTTCTGAATCCTCATCCCAATGGCTCTCAGCTGAACTGTGCTTGAAAGCCTGAATGCTTAACCAGCCGAATGCTTTACTCACTACATGCTTTTTTTCTCCCCTAATTCCTGGTCCTCAGGCCTTATATACTTTTCTCTTTCTGCCCCCACTCCCTGGGATTAAAGGTTGTGTTTCTGGGATTAAAGGCGTGGATCACCATGCTTAGCTGTTTCTAAAGTGGCCTTGAACTCAGAGATCTGCTAGCTCTGCCTCCCAAGTGCTGGGATTAAAGGTGTGTACCACCACTCCCAACTTCTGCTATAGCTTACTCTTCCCATTTTCTAGCCACCAATTTTGGCTTTGTTCTAGTGGCTGTCTGTTCTCTGACCCCAGATATGTTTATTTTGGGGAAAACACAATATTTCAGGGAACATAATACCCACCACATTTCCCCTGTTTTTGTCTAAAATTTAAAAAAGCTTATAACTAATACAAGAAAGATCATATCCAATAAGTATATACAATATACACAGTCAAGATTACATTAATGATGTCTAGTCCATTAACATTTGACAGATTCAGGTGAAAAACTCCATTATCTATAATAATGTCCAGTCCAGTAACATTTGATAAACTCAGACAAAAATTTTTCATTACTTATCCTATCTTTTCTTTTCATAATAGATTCAGTAGTCTACCTTTTGCCATTTTTATATCTTCTCCTTTTTCTTTTTAGAGTAGATTCAGTGATCTACCCATTTATCCTATTATTTCTTTATCTTTTTTCTCAGGGTAGATTCAGTGATCTACCTCATATCTATTTTCTCTTTTTCCTTTTCTTTTTTTAACAAAACCTCTGAATCTTGCCTATGAAGAGGGACTAGTCCGGTCACATGGAGGCTCCACAGCTATTGGTCCATGGTTCATGAGTGCCCACTAGTTTGGTTTGGTTGTCTCTGTATGTTTCCCCATCGTGATCTTGATGCCCGTTGCTCATAGAATCCCTCTTCTCTCTCTTTGACTGGACTCCTGGAGCTTCACCTGGTGCTTGGCTCTGGATCTCTGTATCTGCTTCCATAGGTTACTGGATGAAAGCTCTATGATGACAGTTGGGGTATGCACCAATCTGATTACATGGGTAGACAAGTTCATGCACACTGTCTTCTCCTGCTAGTTAGTACTCTAAGGTGGGGTTATCATTGTGGATTCCTGGGAACTTCCCTAGCACCTGGTTTCTCCCTTTCCCCAGGATGTCTCCCTGTATCATAGTATCTCTTTCATTGCTCTCCCACTCCATCCCTGTTCCAGATCGACCATCCCATCCCCCTATGTTCTCATTCCACACCCCCTACCCTCCCTTCCACCCCGACCCCAAGTTTATTCATGGAGATCTCATGTAGTTCCCCTTCCCAGGGTGATCCATGCATCCCTCTTAGGGTTCTTTTTGTTAGTTAGCATCTCTGGAGCTGTGGTTTGTAGTCTGCTTAGTCTTTGCTTTGTATCTATATCCACTTATGAGTGAGTAAAACCCCACACAACCCCCCATCACAGCCCCAGTTTTAGCCCAGCAGGCAGGCCAGACTGCCATCATCACCCATCGGACCCTGTAACCTACAAGCCCCATCCCACCCCCAAACCTTCCCACCCTCCTAGACTGCAGCTGTTCTTTGAGACAAAGTATGCTAGTGTCAATTGGACTAAGAGGTGAGTCTTTTCTCCTAGCTGATCACCCCATCCTCTAGGCTTTGGGCCCGGGGCACAACCCCATGTCCCCATCCCACCACCCATTCATTGCAGCCCCAGTTTCAGGCCAGTAGTCAGGACTCCTGCAGGCAGGGTGGACTAGGTTATTCTTGAAGAACATTTTGGCGATGAAGATCAATCCAAAAAAGGGGGCAAGATTATTCCAAATAATATAACCTGAAATTTGTTGACAAGTGTAAAACACCCACAGCAGAAATTCAGAGCCAGTTTTCTTATAATCAGCAGAGAAACTCATCCAACTCCTAGTCCCTTACATCCTGTGTCCCAGCCCAGCATTTCCTGCCACTGTGCTGTTGTTGACTGGTGACTTTTCCGGGACTCCTCACCTGGAACCTATGGCTGTGAGTAGTCTTTTAATCCCAAGGAATATCTGGCCTTATCTTTTGCAGCCAGGTCTGCACCATGAGATTCCTCACTTTGAAGACAGGGAAGCTCAATCTGGCCCTTAATACTTATGGCTTTTGCTCCACAGTGCAACTTCCCTGTCCTCACTCACTTGATATCCCTGAATTCAATTGATTGACTTATCTAGCTTCTTCCACTCTAACGTGTTCTCCTACACTCAACTAAAGTCCAACCTCATCCCAACCTCTGTTTACAGGCGAGTGGGACCGCCCAAATGCACCGGTCCCTCCCACTGGATCTCAGGCTGCCTTCCACACAGCTCCAGCTGTCAGGCTGCCCTGGACCCGCTCTGCACAGCCTCCCCACATGCTTGCTGCCAGCCTAGACAAGAACTGGATCTAGGAGGACGCTGCACCCTGGTATCTGACCCTCACCGTGAGTTCTGAGCCCTTCATATAAAAGACAGGCAGCCTAGCTTCTACACACTTAAACAAATGGTAAAAGGCTAACTTCAAGATGCCAGCCTCCCAATGCAAACAAAACATAAGCCAAAACCAAATATTGGAGTTGTGACTAAGAGACATTTCAGGGACTTGGATTTTTAAAAGAAAAAGGTGCCTCAAGAAGTCCATGGTCAACCCATTGCTAACAGCTCTGGGCTGAGTTCATGCCAAACTGTACTGCTCCCACCACTAGATGGTGGCCTTATCATTTTACTATCAAAAAAGTGTTTCCTTTGTAACTTATGCTAAAGTTGCTTAAACGCCCCCCCCCCCAACACACTACACCTAGGTGAATACAGAGACTCTTGGTGTCCCAGATGCAGAAATTAAGTAAGGTATGTGGTCCAAGTCCTAAAAACATAAGTTACATCATCTAATCTAAGGCTCTAGGAACACTGAAGAAGAGGAGGAGAAAATGAAGTAAGAAGGGAAAGAGGAAGACATGTTCAACATTAGAGCATTCCAGTCCTTTATCTCTCTTTTAATAATGTGTGTTTTAAGGCTCATCCTACAAGATGAAGCGGTTTAATCTCAGAGCAAATTGGTACACAGTAAACACTCCTAGTCATGAACTTCAAGGACTTGCCATCTTGCCAATGAGAACTTGTTCATCACTGCTTTATTGACAGAATCTAGGATGCAGAATCAACTTAGATGTCCATCAAATGACACATGGGTAAATTCAAATGTGGGTCCTAGCTTCAAACTTCTTGCTTTTTATGTTCAAGTAAGACTACATGTAGAAGCCAGTAAGCCAGAAATAGTCCTTTAGTGTGAAGATGTAGGAAGAAAGGAAGAACAGTAGAATATAGGTGATATGAAATTAGAAAGTGGGAAGAATATTTCAAATATGTGGTGCATTTATGGAGAAAAGGGGACTGCTGTAAGGTCCACTCAAATGGGATGTCCATGCAGAAGTTCCATGGAATTATTATTTTGCAACACATGTAAAAATACAATAAGAGGATAGTAGAACACATGTGTTATAATGTATGGGTCATAGAATAATGTGTGCTAGATATTCAACTGTGGAAGGCATAAGACAAAAGGAGGAGTGAGTTAACCAAAAGGATGACTTTATGAAGAAGCCTCATAGGCCATGTGGTGGTGGTGCACTCCTTTAATCCCAGCACGCTGGAGGCAGAGACAGGTGGATCTTTGTAAGTTTGAGGCCAGACTGGGCTACAGAATGAGTTCCAGGAGAGGTGCAAAGCTACACTGAGAAACCAATTGCCTTGAATAACCAATAAAATAAAATACAATAAATGAAGAAGCCCCACAGTGGTATCAAATGCAACTCTCTCTATAAAGTACTGCTTATCTTCCTTGGTCTTACTGGCCACGGAGGCCCCAGGAGAACACCAAACAAAACAGATCATTGCCAGTGCTCTTGCTTAAATACCCTAAGTACATGGTGTTGCTAAAGACACTGAATATTTGGTATGTATGTGTAAATATTTATTTATTTATTATTTATTTATACAGGGTCTATGTAGTTATGGCAGTTCTTGAACTCACTGTACTGACCAGGATGGCCTCAGACTCTGGACTAAAAACATGCACTAACTTACATGGTATTATTATCAATTTTTGTATGTTGAACAAGATAAGTGATTTTATTACAGCTCTTCCACAGGGATGGAGAGATTGCTTAGAAGGTAAGAGCACTCTCTGCTCTTCCAGGGGACCAGGGTTTAATTCTCAACACACAGAACAGCACACAAATGTTTTAAAGTACAGCTTCAGGGTATCTGATGCCCTCTTCTGGCCTCTATAGCCATCAGATAAACGTGGAGTGCACAGAAAGTCTTATAGACAAAGCACCCGACACATAAAAAAATTCACACAGTTACTATTACAGAATTTTATTTGAATATAAACTCTGTGATAGTTTATGAGATTTAAAACATCACTGAAGACTTTCAACAAGTCTCTTATCTTTAGATTTCTAATGTATACTTTGGATTTGTAAGCAGAGAATACCATATAAATGCTGACACATGATTTCCAATAATATTTATCTGTCCATTATGAACTCTCGGATGTCTTTTAAGATTTGAAAGTTTCTTCCCAGTATGAATTTTCTCATATGCTCTAAGATATGAGCAGCTAGTGAAAGACTTGTCACATTCCTCACATCTTTATAGTCTCTCTGAAGTGTGTACTCTCTGTTGTGTTCTAAAATTTGACATGTAAGTAAAGGATTTCTCACATTCCAGGAATTAGTGGGCTTTCTCTCCAGTATTCTGATGTGAGCATGTACTAACAGACTTGTCACACTGCAACATTTGTAAAGTTTCTATCCAGTATGTATTATCTGGTGTTCTCTAAGAGTTGATCGTGTAGATAAAGATTTGCCACATTCCTTACACCTGTAAGGTCTGTCTCCAATATGAATTCTATGATGTGTTCTAAGATGTGAGTTCCAGGTAAAGAACTTGTCACATTTTTTTTTTTTTTACATTTGTAAAGTTTCTTTCCGGTGTGGCCTCTCTGATGTATTTTAAGATGTAAGCAAGTGGTAAAGGACTTGTCGTATTCCTTACGTCTGTAAAGTCTCTCTCAAGTATGAACTCTCTGATGTTTTCTAAGATGTGAGTCCCGGGTAAAGGATTTGTCACATTGCCTACATTTGTAAGGTTTCTCCCCAGTATGAAGTCTTTGATGTATTTTAAGATTTGAGCACTGTTTAAAGGATTTGTCACAAAAGTTGCACTTGTAGGGTTTCTCTCCAGTATGAGTTCTCTGATGCTTTTTAAGAGTTGACTGCACAGTAAAGGACTTGTCACATTCCATACATTTGTATGGTTTCTCTCCAGTGTGAATTCTCTGATGTGTTCTAAGTTGTGAGCAACTGATAAAGGATTTGTCACATTCCTTACATCTGTAAGGTTTCTCTCCAGTATGAACTCTCTGATGTCTTCTGAGGTCTGAGTCCCAGGTAAAGGTTTTATCACATTCCCTACATTTGTAAGGTTTCTCCCCAGTATGAAGTCTTTGATGTGTTTTAAGACTTGAGCATCGGGAAAAGGATTTGTCACAAGAGTTGCACTTGTAGGGCTTCTCTCCAGTATGAGTTCTCTGATGGTTTGTGAGAGTTGACCTCACAGTAAAGGATATTTCACATTCCTTACATTTGTAAGGCTTCTCCCCTGTATGAATTCTTTGATGTACAGTGAGGTTTGAGGCAGTACTGAAGCATTTCCTGCATTTCTCACATTGGTGTGGTGTCTCTCCAATATAGTCTGGTTGTTTAAGAAGACTGTGTGCAGAGCTGAAATAGTCATCATATTCTCCCTGCCTGTGATTTTTCTTTGCAGTGTAGAGTCTCTGATCTTGTGTAATGTTGGAACACAAATTTAAAGATTTCTCACAGTCTTTAGATTTGCAAGGTTCTTCTCCAGTGTGCATACTTTCATGTCTATCTGGGATTGATGAGTCAATACAGGCATCCCTGTGACTACTGCATGTGTAGTTATTAGAGTTTTCTGTAGTTTCACTTGTTCTATAATGTGCATGTGTGGAGGGGTCAGGAAGCATTTGGCCAAGCTCATTACACTGACATGACTCACTTTCAGTCTTTACATGTTGATGGACAGGATCACATTTGAAATAGTTCTCTGAAAATGAGTAAGGTCACATTAACAGGGCTTGATCTAAGACTAAACATTTGATAAGTGACTGTCTATGTTCTCTCTTAAGATAAGTCAACCAGCAACTACTTAGACATTTTTTTTCTTTCACTGTAATTGAATGCATTCTCACATAAACACTATGACAGGCTTCTAGGGTCTATGATTAATAATACATATTTTCTCCTTATTAAGAATATCTAATGACACAAGATGGATCATGAATTTGAGGAATCAATTATTAACTTTTAGATGAAGCTCACTGATGGATTATGTTTAGAATACATGTCTCTATGTTTAAATATTTCTTCTCAGAAATTGATGAAGAGTGTAATCCACACCCAGGTTCACAGTATTTATACTTACTAAGTGATAGGCAATCAAGTGATCTATACAAAATATCCAATTCCTTTAAAGTTTAAAGTCTTACTTAAAAGCATCACAGGATTTACTTTTCTCTCTAGAAAAACTCATTAGAGTCTTCAACGTAATGGAGGCAAACTAAGTATTTCACCAGACAGCAGAGGCTGTAGATTGTTTGAGGCAGTTGCCATTGGCAACTATTGCTTATTTCTATTCTCCACATTCCAGGATCAACATACTGCTGTGTTTAACTTTCCTTATACAGTTATTCTCAAGTCTAGTCTGTATACTAACTCCTGAGAATATTTTCCTGAAGCGCGTCTATTTATTCTCCACTAGGAAGAAAACTAAGCATGTAATATAACTTCAGACAGCAAGGAAGGCAATTAAAGACTACTCCTACTTCATGAACCTAATATTAGGCTTATAGTTTCTAAAATCAGTCTAAACTGATGTCAGCATAGTCAACTAAAACTGCATTGCCACCATAATTCTGTAATAGGCAACTAGCTACCAACATGCAGGATGCATCCTGGGACCGGGAAGTTACACTAAGTCAAATGACCAGCAATCTGTTCAAGTGGGATTGAATATCACAAAACACTCTCAGTCTTGCCTTCTCTTTCCCTGGAAACCATCACTGTTGTCCTGCTCATTACCTAGCCACCCAGCTAGTGGCTAGCCTCTCCTCTCCATATTCCAGAGCAATCTCATTTGCTCTGGACAGGTGACCAGGCCTACCTTCCATACAGTAGTCCATGTGTTCTCTGAGGTAGCCCATGACACATGCTAGAGTTTTTAGAAAGAATACTGATGTCTAACACAGTACTGTGCTCAGTATATGAAGAGAACAGAAAGTAGGAATGTAAGATGATTTTCTATTTCTATTTCATGTCAGAATCTTCAGAATATTTCAGGAGAATTTTAAGTTTGCACATCTTGAGTTTTCTCTCACAATTAAAACCATGGCAGGTACAACTATGGACATGGAGCTTTAAGATATGGGTATAAATGTTGTACAATACTATGTATCTGACTGCATTGCGGAACCAAAGTGAGGGATACATGACACCTCTGACATGGAAAATGGAAAGAAAAAAATCAAATAACCATGAAAACGTTCTTTTCTACTACCAATCTTTCCCTAGTCTCCTGCTGTTTCTAAGACAGCTTAACAGAGAGTTTACAATGTACAATGCCATTACATATAAAGGAATAGCTAGAATTCTAGGAGCAAAATGTTCTCACCCACAAAGACCAGGTTGCTGTAATTCTCCAACATCACATCAATGTACAAAGCCCTCTGAGCAGAGTCCAGGCATTCCCACTCCTCCTGGGGGAAGTCCACAGTCACATCCCTGAATGTCAACAGACCCTGAAACAAAATTTGTTTGACCACATGTGAGGTGGGTAAGGCCAAAAGCACTGGACCACACCTTAAGCGAACAAAGAGCTATGACATGGGCAGAGATCATGCTAGCTGGAGGAAAACCGACCCATAAGCTGCAAACCAAAAACATGATGACATGCAGCCCAGAGCCAACCAAGAAATGTCACAACAGGTAGGAGCAGAGCCTGCCAAAAACTCACATATATAAACCTCAGCCCTTTGTTTAATAAATGACAGATTGCTTGCAAACCTCAGAGTCTGTGCTATTGACTCTGTGTCTGCTCACCCCCTCCCCCTAGATCAGAGACCCCAGGACCCCAGGTGCAAAGCCTGTGTGTACAGGCTACCAGACAGAGTGCTTCCCTGGATATAAGTAAAGTTGAGGAAGTTAGGGATGTAGATGATGAACACAATCATTCAAATGGATGATTTTAATATAGTCACAATCTATAATGGTTTGTCTAACTGTGTGCAAACAGGATGACACAATAGGCTCACAAGCAATATACACAAAACATATTTATCCATCTGTTATGGATGCTGTGTTTGTGTCCCACAGGATCACAGTGTACATGTGTCAGAAAATTTATAATGAGGAAATGTGCTTTAATTGCTGTACCTGTAGATCATGGTAAAATACTGCCATTCACTCAATTTTGTGCATTCTTACATGATTGCATTCTAATGTTCTCAGTTCATATGTTTAAACTCTAGGTCCAATGCCATTCCATTAAAGAGCAAAGTGGCAGATATGGAAGATAGCATTCACAGTTGAGTTCATAGACAAAGAATTTAACTTTTATCTACAGTAACAATGAGTGCAATAACACTGCATACTGTCAATTTAACATTAATGTATAAAAACAGGCAGTCTTTCGACTATTTTACAAGCATTTTTGAGCTACTACCAAGCAGATAGGAAAACACTGAATATAATCTAAAATATTCCTAATAAAATAGAAATATGCCAACTTACACAAATGACAATTTAAGAAATTTGAAGATTATTTCATTTCTGAAGTGTTGTAAAAATTGAGGGAAGTCTTGTTACAGCATGTTTGTTTACATGTTATAAAGATGTATCTATATTTTGCCTCACCTGCCTAAGACACCTGATTGGTTTAATAAAGAATTGAATGTCCATGAGATTGGCAGGAGAGGAAGGAAAAGAGAGAAAGTCAGGGAGAATCTGATTCAGAGAAGACACCTGCAAGACACAGAGCAAATTGAAAGTAAAGAAAGAAGAAAAGGTAAAAAGCCACATGGGAGAACATACATTAATAGAAAACAGGTTAATTTGAGTTAAGAGCTTTAACCTAAGCTAAAGTCCAAGCTTTCATAGTTGGGGGGCTAATTGACCCACAAAAGGAAGTCTGATTACAAAGTACAAAAACACATTAAACAACATTTAAGCTGTAGCTAAGCATGTACACATCAATGTAGTAACTGGATGCATTCAGAAGTGACATAGATTTCCTGTCAGTACAAGAATATATTAAGGGCTGGAGAGATGGCTCAGAGTTTAAGAGCACTGGCTGTTCTGCCAGAGGTCCTGAGTTCAAATCCCAGCACCCACATGGTGGCTCACAACCATCTGTGATGAGATCTGATCTGGCTCCCTCTTCTGGCCTGAAGGGATACACTCAAGCAGAACACTGTATACATAATAATTAAATAAATCTGTAAAAAAATATTAAATTCTGTCAGAAATATCATCACTTTTTAAATGTAAAAGCGTTTAGAAAAACAGCCCAGGAGAAAATTGAGCACTTTTTGTGTCTGAATTTTGTTGTTTTCCATCTTAGCACTTATGCTGTATTGTCTAACAGATTTTAGATTACTCGTGTTTACGTTTCTTCCTTTATTTCTCTGGAACTGCATACTGTCTGAGCTTTGAGTTCGCGATAGAAATGCAAACCTTCGGTTGGAGCCCATTCCCCAGATCTCCACTTTAAAACACTGCAGCTTCAGGGTTGGGGAGTAGATCCATGACTCTCACAGGAACTGACTAGAGGAAAGCAATCATGAGAAATGTTCTTTCTGCATCAAATGGGATGGCTTATGCACATCAATCAGTCAATGCCCCAAAACATTTTGTTGATGATTTCCATAGAATGCTGCATGAGTCCCAGACAGAAAGAGCTGCACAGTGGGATCCTTTTGGGGGCAAAAAGAAAAAGAAATAAACAAATACTAATCTCAGGCTAGATGTGTTTATACATGCCTTTTATCTTAGCACTTGGGAGACAGAGGCATGTGAATCTCTGTGAGTTTGAGGCCAGCATGATCTACAGTGTTACTTCTAGGAGAGCCATGGTTACAAAAAGAAACATTGTGTAGAAAAACAAAACAAAAGAAAACAAAAAAACACTGAGCTCTCTAGTTTGGGAAGTTACAACTGAGTATCCTTATCAAGTGAGCAATGTGAGTAGCTATTCTCCTGAGACAAGCAGATAACAAGCATCAACAAACACATGGACACATCATCACTACCATGATATTAAACACCAAAGAGAAATACATGAAAACTACTGTGATAGTTTGAATATAATTGGCCCGCATTGGGAGTGACACTAATTGGAGGTATGGCTTTATTGGAGTAGGTATGGCCTTGTTGGAGGAAGTGTGTCACTGTGGTGGTGAGATTGGAGATCTCTTTAGTTTAAGCTTTCTCAGTGTGACACTCAGTTGACTTCCTGTTGTTTGTAGATGTAGGACTCTCAGCTACTCCTCCAGCTTGCCTGCCTGCATTCTACCATGATGATAACTGACTGAGTTTCAACTCTGAAATTGCAAGCTGCCAACTCAATTAAATGTTTTAACTTTTTAAGAGTTGCCATGGTCATAGTGTTTTTTCACAGCAATAGAAACCCTAACTAAGACAGCTATAATCTGAATCTACACTCAAGAACATCATTTTCATGGTAGGATCAAGTCACATGTGTAAGCCATGCTCTGTCTAGTGTCCTTAAATTTTTAGTATTAGGAACCAAGTTTTATCTAGCATTAAAAACCAAGCTTTGTCTCTTAAGTGCACATAGTGCTAAGATGTAGTAAGATGACCACTGACCTGGGAAATGCTTACTGGAGAATCGGCCATTTCTTCCTGTTTCTTTTCTTTGAATTTCTCTTTCAGGAACAAGGAATAGATGACTTGCTGACCTTTCATATAAGGGATCAAAAAGGAAAGGAAAAAATTAATACTGAAAGCTGTAGCACAAATTCTAGTTGGTCTTACTAATAAAAACTCAAAGTCTGATATCAGGGGGAAGTTGAAAGATCAGAGAAGCAACACAGCCAGCTGCTAGTTCTTAAATCTGTGAGATTCTCCAACTGAAAGAGTGCTGAGCTCCTGTCTCCTTCCACCTTATATTCCTTTCTCTGCCCAGCCATACCACTTCCTATCCCAAACTCCTTAGTGCTGGGTTTAAAGGTGTGTGTGCCTCCCCAGCACTGGGAGCAATGGCCTGAGATCCCAATTGCTGGGATTAAAGGTGTGTCACCACTGCCTGGCTTTGTTTCTCGTTTAGACTGGATCAATCTTGTGTAGCCCAGGGTGGCCTTGAACTCACAAAGATCTGTCATCTCTGCCTCCGAGTGCTGGGATTAAAGGTGCATGCCACCACTGCCTGGCCTCTATAGGTAACTAGGGCCTGGCTTTGCTCTCTGATCTCCAGGCAAGCTTTATTGGTAAAAGCATACACAAACCACCACCACAGAAAGCTGTTAGAGAACAATGTCAAACCACAGGAAAACACCCAAGCAACAGATTATGACCAGGTGTCCAGACAATGATCCAAAATCAAGGAGAACCTGTAATGACATTTAAAGCTTGAAGAGAAGCATGGGCAGCAGGTGGGGAATGCACTGGCAGGCTGTGCTGCCCAGGGGCAACTGCAGGGATCCCAGCTGCCACTAAATGAGCTAGGCGGGCTGTGAGCACCACAGGGCCCAGGCGAGGCGCGTTCTGGACCAAGCCCCTGCTTGCCCGGGGAGTCATGGGGTGGAGGCTTTGTAGCATGGCAAAGGTGGCAGCCAGGTCTTCTCAGACGCTGCATGGGGACTAGGTATGCCGGGGCACTAGGGTGGGCGGTGGATACCCTGGGGCCCAGACCTGGTCGGCAGGTTCTGGCTGAGCCCTCGGCAGAAAGCCATGGGGCAGAGCTGGAGGGATCCAGCAGGGGCCTGGAGGAACTCAGAGTGTGCCTGAACTTGATGGGAACTAGTGGAGAACTAATTGCCCCACCAGGATGGCAGCTGAGAAGTGGCCTACAGGTCTGTGGGCCCAGCCGGGGACAGGTAGTCCCTTCCAGTCTGCCATTGTGCACTTGAAAATCTGAGATTAACAGGGACCTTCTTTCCCCATGGTGCATGACTCCCTGGTCCTCTTCCTCTCCAATGCTGATGGCTGGGGCTCCCAAGACCTGGCCTGGGGCTAAACCTGATAGAGGTTTAGCTCCAAGAGTAGACTGGAATGTCACTGCCTATGGTTGTCAAGCTACCGAGGCTATGTTAAGGCTAACCAACAGTTTCTCTTCTGTGGCACAGTGCTGATGCAAATTTAGAGTTATTCTTGTTATTATAGTATATGTATGTATGTATGTATGTATTTCTAGTCATGTTAAAATATTGTAGCTTTACAATATATTCTAGACTACTGAGGAAAATTACAAGACTTTGGTAAGAATTTCTATGTTTAAAAAAAAGGAAAGGAGCTGGGTGGTGGTGGTGCACGCCTCTAATCCCAGCACTCAGGAGGCAGAGCCAGGCAGATCTCTGTGAGTTCAAGGCCAGCCTGGGCTACCAAGTGAGTTCCAGGAAAGGCGCAAAGCTACACAGAGAAACCCTGTCTCAGAAAAAACAAAAACAAAAACAAAAACAAACGTTAAAAAAACAAGACAAAAAACAAAGGAAAGGAAAAGCAGAATTAGTCTAAAGTAAATGTCCGAGGGGTCAAAGGAACGGACTGAGGGTACATGGAAGGTTGCAGAAAGTCAGAGGGGATGTGATGTGAACTGTTTGTTATGGTTTCTTATACCTGCAAATTCTGAATTTGAAAGTTAATTCTGGTTGGTTTTCATTTTAAAATTAGCTGATGTTCTTTACTACAAACTGTTTATGTTAAAGATGAAGATATATATATATGTGTATGTTTATGTGGACATGTATGTGACTTGGATTTAACTATATGTGTAAATGTAAGCAAGCTTTCATAGTATGTATGTGTATGTAACTTGTATCCAACTGCGTGTATGTGTGCAAGTAATTATTGTTTAGGAAAACATGCTTTAAACAGCAACCACCGGGGGCTGGAGAGATGGCTCAGCAGTTAAGAGCACTGGCTGTTCTTCCAGAGGTCCTTAGTTCAATTCCCAGCAACCACATAATGAGATCTGGTGCCCTCTTCTGGCCTGCAAGCATGCATGTAGACAGAATACTGTATACATAATAATTAAATAAATCTAAAAAAATTAAAACAACAACAACAACAAAAACCAGCAACCACCTGACTTTCCTCCATCTTGGCTGGTGACCTCATGGGCAGCCATGTGGCTGGCAGCCATTTTTTACTGAGGTTATAAAGATCTATTAAGGTTAACGAAAGCTAACTTAGAGATTTACACCTAAGTATTTATGTCTTTATCAAATGTTCAACAGCAAGCTTCTAGATAACTATATACGTTTAATAAATAAGGTATTTGATAAATATTAAAGCCACACTTCAATGCTTTTGTACACAAGAATTTACCTTGCTCTGGCAGCTAAACTTTGTAATTCAAGATTTACCCATGTAATAAGGTGATAATAGTTTTAAAGACATGAAGGGATCATAGGAAACAGCTGAGCTCTGCAAATGTGTGGCAGGCTACAGTCCCAAAAGAGTCTAGTTGCAGTGGTGGACCTTAGCAGTTTTAGAAATGTCAATGCCAGGTGATGATCACCAGAAGCACCAGTCTCAATGAAATAGGGAAGGCTGGAATCTAGAAGGCAGGCTATGTATATGCTGCCAAGGGTAGGACTAAAGAAATCATCCAAGCCTCTAAGTAAAAGAACCAAAAGAATCATGA
Source organism: Onychomys torridus (assembly GCF_903995425.1). Taxonomy (NCBI): domain Eukaryota; kingdom Metazoa; phylum Chordata; class Mammalia; order Rodentia; family Cricetidae; genus Onychomys; species Onychomys torridus. Next base: position 2,296,204 of record NW_023414046.1, on the reverse strand, counting down.
AGGAATCCCAGATATTGAACTTCGGGATTGTTTGCACTTTGGAGCTAGGTTTTACTTTATACAGATTGTGGTGATGCCATGTTTTCTCCCTCTTAAAGTAACAGAAAGTACTTTATTGCTGATATTGCAGAAAGACATTTGAGAAGAACAGTTTTTAAAATATTTAAGTTTATAAGGCTATGGGACATTTTCAGTTTATAAAATGCTTTATATTGTTAGTATTTGGACTTATAATAAAAGGCTAAAAATTAGGGTCACAGCCATAAGCTCCAAATGCTAACCAGAAACTGGGATGTTCATTTCTTGTGATGCAGCAAGACAATGACCTAGACAGTCTGACAAAGGGCTTGAAACAGCTTCTGACTCCATGAATCTTGACCCTTTGAGAATTGAAAAAATCTTTTTAAAGAGGTAGCATAGGACCACCTGTATGTCGGATGTTCGCATTGAGATTCAAAAATGGCAAAACTGTAGTTATGAAATAGCATTGAGTAAGTTAAAAACCAGTAAGCCTTAAGAATGTATGCTTTGGGGCTGGAGAGATGGCTCAGTGGTTAAGAGCTCAGGGTGCTCATCCAGAAGACCCGGGTTCAAATCTCAGCACCCACATGGCAGCTCACAACTGTCTGTAACTCAAGCTCCAGGAGGTCTGGCATCCTCACACAGATAGACATGCAGGCAAAACACCAATGCACATTAAAAATAAATAAATTATTTTTAAAGAAGAATGTATGCCTAGCCTCCTTGCCTTTGCTAAGTTTGTTAAGCTCAAGCTATTTGGATAAACTGATTCATATGAATGTTTTATATTGATATTTTGTTTTGGTTTCTTTACTGAACCTGTATTTGATATTAGAAGAGCTTCTATTTACAATCATTGTTTTTAAGACTACTTAATGTAGACTGTTAGAGAACATAAGTAAATAGTCAGTCATAAATAATCAAGTTTTTTAATTGTAGTCAGGGTAAGTACTGATGTAATATTACAGGGATAAGCTTTACTCAGTCCCTTGCATATGTTTTCAGGGTTGAGCTTGTAACCAATAACCAGAAACAAAGTTTGTCTATTCAGATATACCTAGATAGTCCTCATACCTCAGATATCTGCAGAATATGGCATTTAAAATGTTGATCTAAAAGTTTATTATATCAGACAGATTTCCAGATCCTAGCAGTGACCCAAGGTTTCCAAAAAGATTACATACTGGGCACGACAATGTCTGCCTGGATTATGGCAAGATACCCCAGTGCAATGCCTGCCTCCAGGACCCAGCCCAGACTGTGGACAAGCAGCAGGACACTGGAAATGATTGTACCCTTTTGCCTGGACAAAGTAAAGTCAGTCTTCTGTGTCCCTATTCCACAGAAAGAAACTCTGCCTTATGGGCCTGATTGGGGAAGAAGATGATGCTGTTCTGACTGGTGCCTTCAAGGCTATGGAGACCTGAGTATGGACTGGTCCTTGCCTTTTATAGAATTAGAAGCTCTTTGATCTGCACTCAGATATAATTTACCCTTCTCAGTTCTCTGATAGTACTGATGGCTAGGATAGCTCTAACATTGTCAGCTTGGCAGCATCAGACAACCAGATCTATAGTCAGCTTGTTAGCTATTTTTTTTTTTTTTTTGGTGGAGCTGAGGATCGAACCCAGGGCCTTGCGCTGGCTAGGCAAGTGCTCTACCACTGAGCTAAATCCCCAATGCTTGTTAGCTAATTTTTAAGATAATGTTCTACGATATAAAAATTTAAATAATTTATAAAGGATTAAATATGGGTCTAAGAAAGATCTGAGGATATAAAAGCATATAAGTGCTGGGCCGGTGGTGACACATGCCTTTAATCCCAGCACTTGGGAGGCAGAGGCAGGCTGATCTCTGTGAGTCCAAGGCCAGCCTGGGCTACAGAGTGAGTTCCAGGACAGTCTCCAAAGCTACACAGAGAAACCCTGTCTCGAAAAACCAAAAAAAGAAAAAAATATATATAAGCTTTGAGGATCTCAAAAAATAAGATAAAAAAAGTTTCAGATTTCTCTCATGTTCTATGATATTAACAGTTTAGAGCTTAACATTTAATAGAGTTTGGATAAGCTGGTAGAGCAATGACTACTTACTGTTCAGACACAAGCTCAACACTTTAGATTTATTTTAGATGTTATCTAAATATATCTAATATAAACCTACAAGTACTTCTCATCAGACCAAAAAGATCTCTGTCCAATTTATACCTAGCTCTCTGAACAGAAGGAAAATGCACGTTTAAAATCAAAATCTGTAGTTCTTGTTGGACTTCATCCTTCTGAGTCCACTTCTGCTATTTTACAGATACCCCATCACCTGCTTTGTCTATGATGTTTTCCAGTACAGACTGGTAATACTAGTGTATCTAAAACTTTTATGTCATTTTGTAAGATTTGGATTTACTTCACAGAGGTTGGAAGGACCCGAGATAAGTGCAGTTATTCCCAAGTTTGGTATTTTTTCTGTCTCCTAGTCTTGGGACTCCTGCTCTTGGGCCCTGACAATGACGCCCCAATGCCAGCTCAAAGCAGTTCCAGAAGAGAATATATTGTCCCATGTTCCCTGTCCAGATAAGGCTGAAATGCTGGGTCAAAAGGAAACTCCCAGGCATAGAGGCAAGATGGCCAACTATAATGCTCATAGACATACTAGGAAAGTAGGTTCAGAATTGTCAATTGATAAATCAACTAACTAAAATGGTTCAGCAATAAGATAAGACACTTGACCTTCTTTGTGCAGAACCAAAGAGTTATTATATAGGATCATAATCTGGTTGTACTCAAAGATCAGAGCTCCAGGGCCTTAAGAATGACAATAGAGGGTTGGGGATTTAGCTCAGTGGTAGAGCGATTGCCTAGCAAGCACAAGGCCCTGGGTTCAGTCCTCAGCTATAAAAAAAAAAAAAAAAAAAAAAAAAGACAAGAATGACAATAGATACAGATGTCACTGCCCTAGAAAAATCTGTTAGCTAATGGTTCTTAGGTCCCGATATCCTTGAACCTCTGGACAGGTAGGACTCATGATTGAGTCCTGTCATTAGTACTTGTGAATCGAGGAATGTGAAGGCCTAGACTTGATTTTACAGGTCCCGTCTTATGGAAAGGGCTACCATCTCAGACCATTTACTGTACTCAGTTCCAGGAAGAATCTCAAGAATGTGCCATGGCAACTTGAACAGATACAGGGAAGTAAAGTTTAACAAGATCCAGATGCTCCTGCAGACACTCTGACTGCAATTTATGGCCCTTGAAGACATCTAAATTATCCTGCTGAACAATCCAGATAATTTTGCTCAGTGGTTTGTGGTTCCCCTCCAAAAGTCTAAACCAATGGTTTCAAATGTGGTTTTGTGCCCAAAGTCTAGTCCAACAGTTTCAAAATCACCTTGCCCAATATTCCTTCTACCCAATCCCAAGCATGTAATTCCTGGCTTGTGGTTTTTCCCTATAAAAACCCTGGGCTCATGGCCGCCACCACATTTCCCTCCTTCTTCCCTGCAGTGGCCCAGGTTGAACCTGAATAAAAGGACCCTTATATGCTTGCATTGGAAACCAGTTCTCTGGAGGTTTCACGAAACGGGTACAAAAAAATAACAGTAAGTGAAACATGATCTGAATTAGTCTTAATAAGACCCAGAGTCAGATATTTGATTGAAAGCTGAAAGATCAGAAAAGCCAAGCAGAAACCAATCTTACCTCTTTGAATCCTCTGACTGAATGGGAATGGGACCTGTCTTTACAAAACCTCGGATTGAACAGGCAGAGATCCTGTCTCCACCTGCCTTATATTCATGTCTCCACCTCTTGATTATGCTGGGATTAAAGCTGTATGCTACCACTGCCTGACTCTGCTTCTCTTTTAGATGGATTCAACCTCCTATAGTCCAGGGTGGCCTTGGACTCCCGATCTTCCTGCTTTCTCCTCCCAAGTGCTGGGCTTAAAGGTGTGTGCCACCACTGCCTGGCCTCAGGGGCTAGCTCCACCCTAATCTCAGCACTAAAGAAGTGGAGACAGGAATACAAGGCAGGTAGGCACAGGATCTGGGCCCATGCAGCCTGAGGATTTTTAGAGGCAGGATCTCTCCATGCCATTTGTTCTGAGATTTTATAGAGGTAAGAAGTCTCTGTGGTGGCTGGCTGCTCTGTGTCTCTGATCTCCAGGCAAGCTTTATTTGTCAGAATACAAACAAAATATCATACAACAGTAAGGATGCCTGAAAAAGTCGTAAGGAATCTTACTATTATCTACCCCAAATGCCTATACTACATATAAGTGTGTGCATGCATATTCAGTTAGAGTATAAATGAAAATATCCCATCTCAGCTGAAGATGCTCCTCACAAGGGCCATAGATTTTCTAACAAACCACCCCTACCAGCCTGCTTTGAAGTTGTTGGTCACAGCTGTCCTTGAGATTCCCAAAACATTACAGGCTACTCCTGTTGATGATGGCTGTTTCCCAGAGGTAGAAGGAGAACCACTTAAGGTGGATCAGAATTTAAAGCCTTTTCCCTGGGGACTAGCTTTTATGGTACCAGAAGGCAACTTGAAAACTTTCAAAGGAAGCCAACCAATAATTCTACCCAGCTCTGATACCTGTGAACCACAACAATGATCTGCATAGAATGTTAACTCTAATGATTCAAGAATGGCACACATAACTAGGTGCTAACCAACAGCTTCTCATTAGACTTAAGACTCTCGCCAAAAGAGGGAAAACATGCTTGATACTGGAAGCCTACCTAGTTTCTGGGGGTTAGTGAAAGATGGATCTTGGAGGAGAAACTAAAACCTCTATGCACCACTCACATACATAGTCATATAAAATTGATTTGCCTCCTGCTATCATTTCTTCTGTAGGAAGTCTTCTCATAGCTGTAACAGAAAATGTCGAGATATTTCTCAATGCAAATTTCCAGAATTATATCTAGTGAAACAGAATGTGGCAAAACTGAATTCATGTCCAACTGGATCCTTAGCTACTGTTTCCTCTCTCTCCATCTTCCAGGCCTCTTTGTTCTGCTGCACAGATGAGCAGGTCTGGGTGATCAGTGAGATCACCCTGCATATGACAAAGAGATCTGGATTTCTTTTCTTTCTTTCTTTTTCTTTTTTTGGTTTTTTGAGACAGGGTTTCTCTGTGTAGCTTTGTGCCTTTCCTGGATCTCGCTCTGTAGACCAGGCTGGCCTTGGATTTACAAAGACCCACCTGCCCCTGTCACCTTTAATCCCAGCATCTGGATTTCTAACACAGTACTGTGTTCAGTAGATGAAGAGAGGAATCTACAAATGGTTCCCTGTTGCAGGATATATGATGGCACTGTGAAACCCTATGTTAATAAAATTATCATTGGATCAGGGGGTGAAGTAAGCAACTGAATGACATGAATTAGCTATGGAAAGTAGGGAGAAGTCAGCAAGACACACAGGAAGTAGTTGGGAGGGACGTAGAGTGTCATGATCATTTTTGTTTAATAGGGTTGGAGCAACCCTTTCCAGTCAAAAAGGAAGGTCAGCTGGTTGCTTTTCAGCCTCACTGAGTTAACAGGATTCCACCCCAACATCTGACTCCTGAGTCTTTATTGGTAAACAGAACAATAGAAACTTAGTTAAAACCTAAATTTGGTGGCTGCAGCAGAGCTCATGGCTGCAGGACTGGAAAGGAAATCCCACCGGGCAAAGCCCGAGTGAGCAACAGGGTATTGACTGTGGAGCCAAAGGGCCATAGAAGGTAGTTAAAATACCAGGAAATTCAGGTGCAGGCACTAAGGTGACAGAAAAGCAGCCATTCCCCAATTGTCACGCAGAGTCAGAATACTGAAAATATTTAGAAAGCATTTTCAGTGAGTGTAACTCGAATGTCACAGCTCAGCCAAATCTTAGAGGCAGAAATGGAACTGAATGATGGGGATTACAAAAGCATACAAAAATGAATTAGTGAACTATCATGCACCAAATTTGAGGAAAATCTTAAATCTCCCCCAGGGAAACACACTTGCAGAGTAATTTTCCAAGAAACCCTGAGGAGGAGCAAGAAACACTGAAGGCAAACTGTTCTCACCCACAGAAACCAGACTGCTCTAATGCTGTGACATCCAGTACCCAGCATCTGTACAAAGCCCTGTGACAGGGCATTGCTCCTCCTCCTGGGAGAAGTCCACAGTCACACCACTGGCTGTCAACAGACCACAAAAGGAAACAACAGTTGGAACAACTGTGTCAGTGCACACCTTTAATCCTAGTGTTTGGGAGATAAAGGTGGGTGGAACCCCAAGTTGCAGTTCACTCTGGTCTACATGGGTCAGACACAACAACACTGTGAGTTCAAGTCTCAACCACAGCAAAAAATGAGAACCAAAAGAACAGTTTGGTCACATGCCCATGGACAGAGTGCTTTTCATGGACCAAGGAGACAAAAGACTATGGTAGACATCTTTCTGATGTAGATGAGTTATTGTAATTATTCAAAAGATGCTTTAAATAATCTATACAATGATACCTTTTTATTTCTTTTTCCTTCTTCCCCACCTCCGTGGGAACAAAGTTTCCATGTGTAGTCCCAGCAGTCCTTAAACACGGCTCTGTGGGGATGGGGATTTAGCTCAGTGGTAAAGCACTTACCTAGCAAGCGCAAGGCCCTGAGTTTGATCCTCAGCTTTAACAAAAACAAACAAACAAACAAACAAAAAACCCAAAAAAACCAGGGTTGGGGATTTAGCTCAGTGGTAGAGCGCTTGCCTAGCAAGCACAAGGCCCTGGGTTCGAGCCTCAGCTAAAAAAAAAAAAAACAAACCAAAAACCAAACCAAAACAAAAAACAACAACAACAACAAAAAAACAAAAAATAAAAAACCAAAACAAACAAAAAACATGCTCTGTAGACCAGGCTGGCAAGGAACTTCAAGATCCACCTGCCTCTGCTTCCCAAATGCTGGGATTAAAGGCCTGGGCCACCACCACCTGGTTTATAATTGCTTTTCTAACTGTGAAAATACTGTGATCTGATACCATAAGACAGCATACGTTGCTTTTCCAGGCTCTAAGGTGCAACATTAAGAACTCAGTGCAAAAATACACATTTCCTTTACTTTCTTTTTCTGAGAAAAGTGTTCACCATGAAGCTCTGGCTGTCCTAGAACTCACTATGGAGACTAAGCTGGCCTCCAACTCACTGAAGTTCACCTCACTTTGCCTCCCCAGTGTTGGTATTAAAGGTGTTTGCCAGCAAGTCTGTCAAAGACACTTTTCAGTATGCTGTACTTACATTACAGAGTGCATACTTGGATTAAAAATTAATGATGGATAAAAAATTTCACTTTTAAATGTCAATGTTTACATCCACACCTCTGGAACTCATAACAACTATCTAATTTTGTAATCAGTTACATTTACAGATTGGGAATGCCAAGTCCTTAGTTTTATGTGCTACCCCCTCTTGAATAGAGAAGGAGATTAACATGGATGTCAATGTGGATGAATGTAAACTTGAGGAGCTTTGTTCTTTCTACCATATCAAGGAGAACTGTGTTTGCAAATATCAACACATAAATTCAAATATTCTACTAGATTATTCATAAAGGAATATTTTGGCAGTGAGAATCAATAAAAAGAGCAGGAATAGTCCAGTTCATATAATCTGTAATTTGTCAACAAGTATAAGACATCCACAACAGAAATTCAGAGCCAGCTTCTTTATGAACAGTAGAGAAACTAATCACACCACTGGTCCCTTCCCTTCTGTGTCCCAAGCCAGCATTCCCTACCAGTGTGCTGTTGACTGGTGACTTTCCCAGGACTCCTGGCCCAGAACTTGTGGCTGTGAGTAGTTTTGTTGTGTCAGCAAGTATCTGGCCTGATCCTCTGTACCTGTGGAGGGGCCCCAAAACAGCTTGACCACACAACTGCCATGACAGGCTTAGGGGCCTAGACACAGCTTCTGTGACAGGCTTACTGGCAGGTAATACCCAGATCCAGGAAAAGCCTTAGGCTGACACCACCCAGGGATCCACTCAGGGATGAGGAAATACCTATATCTCAAACATTCCAACCATTAGATAAGGTGGCCAGATATCCTTGAGCCTACTACACACCTATTTCCCCTTCTTACCAAGATACCCCTAGACAATTCCCAGCCAATCAGCATCTTGCACCCTGGAAATCCCCTCACCCCATCCACTGCTATGATAAAATCCCCACCCCACTTGAGCTCAGGGCTCTCTGCTCACCACTGCATCAGACAGAGGAATCAAGTCCTGGAGCTTGAAATAAAGGCTCTTTGCCTTTGGTCTCTGTGGTCTCTGTGGTGGCCTTTTGGGGGTCCCCACAATCTGGGCATAACACCCAGGTCTGTACCACTGATCCCCCAAGTTTTAGGCCTTAAATTGCTCTCTGGGAACTGGTCCTTGATAATTAAGGCTTTGGCTCCACAGTGAAACTTCCCAGTCCTCACTCACCTGGTATCCCAGAATCTCATCACTTCTTCCACTCTACAGTCTTCCCCTAAACCCAGCTAAAGTCCAACCTCCTCCCAACCTCTGTTTACTGGTAAGTGGCCTTGTCCCAATGCACCCATCCCTCCCACTGTCTCAGACCACCGTCCACACAGCTCCAGCTGTCAGGCTGCCCTGGACCCGCTCTGCACAGCCTCCCCACATGCTTGCTGCCAGCCTAGACCAGAACTGGATCTGGGAGGACGCTGCACCCCGGTATCTGACCCCCACAGATAAATGACAGGCAGCCTAACCTCGACTTGACTATCAGTCATTCTCCCACCACTACAACTTACATCCAAAGATAACGCGATAAATTCAGAAGCCAGCATCCAATCCCTAACACAAACATGAAAAGCCCAAACCAACTACTTCAACTGTGACTTAGGGAGAGACATTTCAGGAAGTTGGATTTATAAAAGTAATGGGTGTCTCCAGAAGTCAGTGGTCAGCCTGTTGCTAACAGACCGGGGCTGAGTCCATCCTGCACTCTACCACTCTCGCCACTAGACGGTGTTCTCGTCATTTTACTAAGTCAGGAACAAGTTTGTCTTCTGTGACTCATGTTAAGGTGATTACACGCCCCCACACACACCATTACCGCTCCTCACCCCCTGGTAAGTAAGTAAGGTATGTGGTTCTTGGCTGAAAATCACCAGTTACATCTTTCCATCTGTGGTTCTGGGAACACTGAGGAAGAGGAGGAGTAAGAAGGGAATAAGAAGGGAAAGAGGAGGAAGGACTAAGACGTGCCATTCTCTAGACTCCACACAGCTGTTGTAATCAGTAACCAACAGCAGCTGTGCTGACCTGCCTGGACCTCACACTAGACCACAATCAATCTAGGAAAGGGAAAGGCTCACAGGGCCACCTTTACCTCTCAAATGTTGACTATGGATGGATTGTAGGAGAATCACTGTCTTTAGCTGTAGTCCTCTGCTGAGCTCCAACACACAGCTCTGAACCCACAGTCTCACATGTGGTTCTGGTCAGTCTCAGTGGATCCCAAGCAAAATGAATGGAGATGAACACAGTAGAGAAGTTGGTTGGAATTGTGGACCAGGATAGTAGAGAGGTGGGTGAGAGTGGACAGTGTTTGATGTGAGATGCTCACAGAGAGAGAGAGAGAGAGAGAGAGAGAGAGAGAGAGAGAGAGAGAGAGAGAGAGAGAGAATGTGTGTGTGTGTGTGTGTGTGTGTGTGTGTGTGTGTGTGTATACCTGTGTGTGAGTGAGAAATAGTTAATAATACAAAAACAATTTTGGTTTTTCAAATCAGGGTTTCTAGACGTAACACTAGCAGTCCTAAAACTTGCTTTTTAAATCAGGCTGGCCTAAAATCCCAGAGATCTACCTACTTCTGACTTTGGAGTGCTGGGAATAATGGTACACATCACCTTGCCCTGCTCAGAACTTTTTTTAAAGATTTATTTATTTATTATGTATACAGCATGTGTGACTGCAGGCCAGAAGAGGGCACCAGATGGTTGTGAGCCACCATGTAGTTGCTGGAAATTGAACTCAGGACCCCTGGAAGAGCAGTCAGTGCTCTTAACCTCTGAGCTATCTTTCCAGCCCCAGAATTAAAAAAAATTACATGCTTTTATGGATCCCCCAGACCCCTGCTGCAGGTGTACATATGGGCTTATGTAGCTACACCATGCATGGGCATAGGTTATGTGGTCACGCTACTTGCAAATTACATGATCACCCAGCACATGGGTTACATAGGACATAAGGCCCTGGGATGACTAAGCATCTTGCCTGGCTACTGGACAGCACATGCACATTCATGTAACTGGGGAAGTGGCTAGGAATTCTAACATTCCAGACTCTTTATTTTCTATAAAAAAAAAAAAATGGCTGGTGAACGGGAATATGGGTGCCTTGTGTCCCAAAACTGCTTCCAGCTGACTTGATGGGCATCGGTTAACTTTTGAGGGTAGGGAAGGAGATTATTGGGGTAGCCAGACATCCTAAAAGTAGTGGATTCTCCTCCTCCACTACTTTGGGAGTTGTCCATTGCCTTCCACTGCTTCAGGCTCTGTGACTGTTTAGGTCTAACAAGGTGCTGGCAAGATAGAAGATGAAGTTTAGAAAAAAATTTTACCATTGGGGTTTCTGGGGGATCCCAGGGTTAGGGAGGGAGTCCCAAGGCCAGGACAGTTTGAATTATACACCTTGCCTGTGCTGACCGTAATGGTTTAAGCCATTATGAACATTGCTTTGTTTATGTTGCCCATTATGATAACTATGATCTCCTTACCTTTGGCAGTTCAATGGTGCTAACTTGGCCCCTACTGCCTAAGGCCCCAATTAAACCCATTGCATTTATTTCTCCCAACTGAGCAGCATCATCTCCAACACTTAAGTTTGGCAAAAGGACAAGGATGACACAAAACATTGAAAATCTGCTAGTGCTCCTCTCACCATTTTTAGTCTTATTGGACTTGTGAAGGGCATGTCTTCTGGGTCTTCCCATTGTGGAAGATTAAGTTTTACAGAGGATACCCACTCGAGCATTGCAATTTCCCTGAGCCTTAAAATCCCTTCTTCAACACTGAGCCAAGACCTAGCAAGCGTCAACAACTCCTTTTCAGTAGGCTAGCTTTTGGTAATAACTTCAGCCAACCATTCAGTCAAACTTTCCACATCTTTTTAAAACTAGCAATCTTCCATGTTAAACCCAGAGTCTCCATCCAGAATGCCCATATCAATGAATTCAGCCTGATCAAGTTTTATGCTTCTTCCACCATTATCCCACACCCTTAAAATCCAATCCCACACATATTCCCCAGACTTCTGCTTGAACAAATTAGCAAAATCATTAAGCCCCTAAGTACTATAGTATACTTCCTTATGGACTACACTTTCAACCACACATTTAAGACCCTTCTTTGCTGTATGTTTGGTTATAGGTCTAGAGACAACTCTTGGCAGACCCCAAGAAACATCAGTATCGTCTTGCCTGGCATTTCTTTCAGAGAAAGTCACTTCTGGATTAGCCGACAATGAAGAATTAGTTTCCTCCGTCAAATGTGGAAAGGGCAATATTTCAAGAGTGAGGCTCATGGTACCACTTCCTCAGGTAAGAAATACCCTTGGAAATCTGAGTATTCATGTTCTCAGCTGTAATAGGGTCCTCCCACACATCCCCACACTCACTTACAGAATCCCATTCTTGCTGGGCGGTGATGGCACACGCCTGTAATCCCAGTACTTGGGAGGCAGAGGCAGGCGGATCTCTGTGAGTTCAAGGGCAGGCTGGTCTCCACAGTGAATTCCAGGAAAGGCTCAAAGCTACACAGAGAAACCCTGCCTTAAAAAAAAAAAGAATCCCATTCTTTACTAATTAATACCATTTCTTTAACTGCTAACATCCTCTGAGGGCTTCAGTTTGATTTTCTGAAATGAGTTCTGTGGCTGCTGGAGAAAAGATTCTCTTCCTGGACATGGTTGGAAAACCTTAGACTGTTTATTGGCCTCTGGATCTGGTCAATTTTGTCACTAACTTCATTTTTCTCCGTCACTGTTTCCTGAAGTTGGTTAAGTTTATCATAGAGTTCATACCTATCCTTTATTTATTCATCTGAAAATATTAAGAGCAATCAGCCAGTAGCATCATTTTCCTTATTTTTCCCCAAACTGTTAAATGTTTCTTATATAAGGTCATTAAATCCACTGCCACTCAATATTGATGAAGCAGGATAATCAAAGGCATTTATCTCTTTAAGTTTGAGATACAGTTTGCACCATGGGCTTTCAGTACCCTCTGATCTCCATGGAGAGAAAGTTACTGGAGTGGTTTCAGGAGCTGAAGATGTTGGTGAATTTGAAGGTGCTGGTGAATTAAAAAATATATTCCAAATACTTAAAAGATTAATCCTGACACTCCAATTTCTCTAGAACCACTCTGCTACCAAAGTCTGTATTAGTTAGGGTTCTCTAGAGTCACAGAACTTACAGAACGAATCTCTCTCTCTCTCTCTCTCTCCCATACATATGAATTCGTTGGAATGACTTATAGATTGCAGTCCAACAATGGCTAATTTTGACTAGAAAGTCCAAGGATCTAGTAGCTGCTCAGTTCCATGAGGCTGGGTGTCTAAGCTGGTCTTCTATGTATGCTGGAATCCCAAAGAAGTAGGCTCCAGTGACAGGGAAGAAATTTACTTGGTGGCAATGCTTGAGCAAGCAAGCATGCCTTCTTCCCTTGTACTTACTTAGGCCTCCAGCATAAATTGTGGCCCAGATTAAAGGTACATTTTCCAGTCTCAAGGTCTGGATCACAGGCATGCTGCCTCAAGATCCAAATAAAACCCATGTTGTCTTTTGCCTTAAGATCCAAGTCACAAGTGTGCCCTCCGTTTTTGGATTATAATTCATTCCAGAAATAGTTGTAGCCAGAAGCTTTTTTGTGTCTCTCCCGCCAGTTCCCAATCCTGTGGTCACTCATAAATAATCATTCAGAGGCTTAATATTAATTACAAACTGTTTGCTCTATGGCTCAAGCTTCTTACTAGCTAGTTCTTACATCTTAAATTAACCAATTTCTATCTTTTTCATATAAAATTTTATTGATTCTTTGGGAATTTCACATCACACACCCCAATCACGTTTATTTCCTAGTCTTTCCACATCTGCCTCCCCATTTCTGTTAATATACATATCACCACGTGTCTCGTGGCTTTACCTGTGGTACTCTACATCTTGCTTCCCTGGTGGCAGCTCACAGCATCTCCTCTGTTCCGACCTTTCTTCTTCCTGTCTTTCTCTCGGACTTCCCACCTGGCTCTTATCCTGCCTTACCATAGGCCAAAACAGCTTCTTCGTTAATCAATAGTAGCAACACATATTCACAGTGTACAGAAAGACCATTGTAGTGGGTGGCCATTTCAGCCTTGGCCTGGAAGTTCCAAACCCCATTGAGGCTTCAGTAACAGTCACGCCTACAAGGTGGGGCTGAGAGAAGATGCTGAAGACCCAGGATACAAAGGAGAGGCTTCTCTTGGTGCCCAGACCCTGGACGCTGGAGGTAGACTGAGCAGAGTTCTTCAGAGAACACTGCCAGACTGCACCATACCTTTGCCAGACCCTACAACCTACCTATCCCTTCATTTGTAAGTTACACCACAAAATAAACTTCCCTTTTAACTACGTGGAGTGGCCTTAATAATTTCACCAACAGACCATCCCATAGCACTTCCCCTTTTCTGTCTAATCAAAAAGAAAGGTTTTCATTTTAACACAGTAAAATTACATATAACAAAACAGTTATCAAGCAAGAATTACAGTTACAATATCTAGTCTATATGTATTTGGCAAAATTAAACAAAAAATTCTATCATCTATCCTATTTTTGTGAGTCTAAAGTTTGATATCTAATTCATCTTTTATCATAACTAAGGAAAACTATAATTATAACTATCTAGTCTTCAACTCCATCAAAGACTTGAGAAGGAAAATAATATTACCTAAGTAAACAGGAAGTGCAAGCAAGCAACTGCTGAAAAATTTCAAGAATTGATAGAGACAGCTGGCAGCCTGGACAGTCAATTAATGTTCTTCTGCCGCTTTGGGGCATCCATCTTCAGCCTACAGGTCTAGAGTCTCTGGCACACTTTTTAGGGAAGTAAAGAATTTGAACAATTGTCTTGCCTATTGGCAAAGTTCATCAGTCACTTTCTCTGTGTCCTGCAGAATGCCTGGCAGTATCTTCTGTGAAGCAGGAATCTGAAGGACCATCTAGCCTTGTTTGGGCAAACTTCAGTGGTCACTTTCCTATGGGTCATGCATGTCCAGTTTATATAATATACTGTCAAGTAGTCCAAGCAAGAACAATTTCTTCCCCAAATGGCTAACTTTTGCCACAGAGAATGAAAATTCCATATAGAGTTTCTTTGATGCCCATCATCTTCTCTGAAGTAGATTGATGCTGCCAGGAGCAGACATATCTCAATATCCAGAAAAGCCTAAGTTCTTAAAACATTTTTTTTGTTTGTTTGTTTGTTTTTTCGAGACAGGGTTTCCCTGTGTAGCTTTGCGCCTTTCCTGGAACTCGCTTTGGAGACCAGGCTGGCCTCGAACTCACAAAGATCCTCCTGCCTCTGCTTCCCGAGTGCTGGGATTAAAGGTGTGCACCACCACCGCCTGGCCTTAAAACATTTTAAATGCCATATTCTGTAGGTCTTTGAAGTGTTTGAAGATTACCTACCTAATTGAAATATATCTATGTATACCTAGAAAACTTAACTAACATGACTATAAATTTGATTATCATAGATGACTATTAATCTGTATTTCTTAATTATATATTACAATTTTAAATGAGTTGCATAAGCATACCTTAAACAAGAATAGAAATATATATATATATATATATATATATATATACAGTATAAAAAATTAACTTTAAATTTATATCAGTAAACCAAAATCTATACTACTATAAAATATGTAAAATTAATAGTTGTTTTCATGGATTAAAGTAGATTCAATAATCTACCCTTTTATCCTATCATTTCTATATCCTCTTTTTTTTTTAGAATGAAGTCCTTTGTTCATCTTTTTGTCTGATTATTATCCATAACATGCAACCAACCCCCCAAACAAATGGCAAATATCCATAATTTATTTTTGGGAATGTGAGTGTAGTTTTCTAGACTACTTCCTGCTGATTGGGGGAATCTTATGGGGACCCAAAGAAAATTTAGGATTATGGTCAAGTCCTGATTGGAGTAGTCTGTCTGGATGCGGAATTCAGAGGAAACTGCAACAGAGGTGTTCTGGATCATCTGGGCCGTCTGTTCCCATTGGAGATTTTTCAGGGGTCTTGTTTGATTAAACCATATTAACCCAGAAGCAATCCACAGGTTCTCATCTTCTGTGGAACCAAAAGCAGAACATCTTTTCCAAAGCAACATATTCTTAGACCCAAATTTTGAAGTCAAAATACCTTTAAAATATATATGGCTTATCTTAGCAGCCTTTATAATCAAATGTCTTTCTGTAGTTAGCTCATCAACTGTCAAAAAATTCAAAGAAAACACAATAATACACAATCCAGACTCTTTGTGTATTTTTCACCCGTACATGACTTAACTTTCATATTACTTTTAAAGACTTTATTTTTAAAACTATTCATTTCTTTATATAACTGCCTATACTCCTTTCTCTCTCTCTTTCAAGCCTATATACATTTTTATACACACTGTGTATAAAGCACACTCCTGTATCTCTGATCATTGAGGTTCTTACTCTGGCATCTGACTCATGATTTTTTTATTGATAAAGTACAAATAGATAAGTGCTTCATTGTGGCTGTGAATTAATGTAGTCATTGTGGTAAACTGCTTGGAGAATGGTTAAAAAAAATGTAGTACTAAGAATGACCCAGCCAGGCGGTGGTGGCACATGCCTTTAATCCCAGCACTCGGGAGGCAGAGCCAGGCGGATCTTTGTGAGTTCCAGGAAAGGCGGAAAGCTACACAGAGAAACCCTGTCTTGAAAAACCAAAAAAAAAAAAAAAAAAGAATGACCCAGCTCTTTCACTCCTGGGCATATAGCCATGGAACTCCACATCCACTATAGAGATATTTATACCCTATGGTTAATGCTGCTGTAGTCACCATAACAAAAGTTGGAATCAACCTCATTATCTATCAATAGATTAATGGATAATGAAAATGGTTTATATATAAAATAGAATGCTATTGAACTTAAGAGAAAATATAAAGATTTGCAGAAGAATGTTTGGACTTAGAATGTGTAATATTCATTGTGAGACAGAAAGAAACCACATTTTCCCTCATATGTAGAATCCAGCTATGAGTATGTGTATAAGGATATGATGTGTATGCGGGCACAGTAGGACATGGAGAAAAGAGAACGAGAAAGGTTACATACCAGGAGTTGAGGTAGGACGGAATGTAGGTAATGAACACCTGTTATGAAGTGCAAATATAGATAATTGCTTTTCTAGTTCTAATTCAGTCATAGGTTTTTTCTTTTTCAGGGTGGATAAGAATATCAAAATATTTAAGGCACAAGCCACTTAGAAAGTATATAGATAATTCAAAGTTGACTTTCTTTTTTTTT
Source organism: Onychomys torridus (assembly GCF_903995425.1). NCBI lineage: Eukaryota > Metazoa > Chordata > Mammalia > Rodentia > Cricetidae > Onychomys > Onychomys torridus. Next base: position 2,279,604 of record NW_023414046.1, on the reverse strand, counting down.
TTAACCTTCTTTTTTGAGGAGAGGCCACAAAAGGTGCACAGACATGGAAGGACTCCAAAGGGACTGTGATTGGGTTGCATGAAGTGAAACTCCCAGGTAATCAACAAAAATATGATGTGGAAGAATATATATAGTCAATTGTGAAAACATAAAATCAACTATGATGTTCTAGAACTTTGGTTCTCAATTACTACTCTAAATGCATAAAAATACATTGAGTTATACAGTCTTTGGGTCTAATTTCAGTGCATGACTTTTTTCTTTGCTGTTGTTTGTTTGCAATATTTTTAAAAAGTTTAAAAAATTACCAGAAGCAGGAAACTAAAGGCTTTCAATGCCTCAAAATATAACAATTCTAGAAAAATAAGGAACATGACCACTGACCTGGGATATTCTTACTGGAGAATCAGCAAATTTTTTCTCTTCTTTGAGGTTTTTCTTTCAGGAACAATGAATAGATGCCTTGATGCCCTTTCAAATCAAGGTGTCAAAAAGAAAAAGCAAAAATTAATACTGAAAGCTGGTAAAGAACAATGTCAAACCACATGAAAAGACCCAAACAAAAGAATATGACTAGATGTCTGCTCAATGATCTGAAAGCCAGGAGAGCATGAAAAGACATTTGAAACTCAAAGAAAAAAATCACCTTCAACAATACTGTTGCACAAGAAAAATTACTCCCTTAAAATTGATGGAGACATAAGTGCATTTCAAGATAGTCACCAATTAACACAATTCATTTCACTGAAAAAGCATGGCAGATAATAAATTAGAGGCAAAACGTATATAGGAGCGTCAGAGTAATCATCCATGAAAACTTGGGAAATAATAAATTTCATGTGAGGAATACCCATTCTCAAAACACAATGTAAGTCACATAGTTTCTCTTAGACTAGTAATGTCACACTGACCCATGCATGTAGCTCTAAGTTGGTGAGGGATCCCAGACAGTAAACAATTGGCTCAACCTTGAGCAGTCAGGGTACATGCAGGAAGAGAACTACTGCAAAGAGCTATTTCTCGATGTAAACAGAGTGGGCCCTACACCCTGCCTGGCCAACACACTGAAGCTTACCTGTTGTGGGTGCAGGTAAGCTAACCCTGAGGGTGGGAGAGCAGAAGAGTTTACCTTGCCACCCCTTATTTGCTGCCTACAGGAATTGGAAGAGAGGACCCTGCACTTTGTCTCGATTAAACAGTAGAGCTGGCCCTACAGATATGAGTGAGGGGTACCTAGATCTATGGGCCCAAGGTCAGGAGAACTGGCCCTTGTAGGCTGCACTGGGTGGGCTGGCTGAGGAACTGCTGGAGAGCTCATCTGGGTAGTGACGATGAGGGACAGCTAGCAAGCTGACCAGCCCACCCAGCCCCAGAACCAGGGCTATGAATTGGTCACCAAATCTATGAACTGTTGGAGCATGTGAAGGGGACAAACCTATAGATCCAAAACAGCGGGACCTCTATGACACAGGACAACAGGATATCCAAGAGAAACTCCAGTGAGCCTATTGGTAGGGTCACAGAAACCAGAGGCCTCTGGCCAGACAAATGATTCATGGTAAACACTTGCAAGTACAGATGAACAGACTAAAGGGTAACCTGTGTCTCAAAGGGCAACAATACAGCTTTCATGACAGGATTCTTCCTTTTGTTTGTATGTCTTTGTTTTGTTTTGTTTTGTGCTATTTGTATTTTTCTTTTGTTTTTGGTTTTTCTTTCAAATTTGCTTTTGTTTGGGGCGAGGAAGTTGCAAGGGAAAATGGCAGATGCTAGGGGAAAGATGGATAAGTGGGGACAGAATGCATGATGTGAAATCCACATGAATCAATATATGTTTAAAAATAAAGACAGCTCTTGGCCTCCTATTGCACCTTAGTGGAAACTGAATATTTGACAATGGGCTACCAAGTTACCATGTGACCTTAGCTGCCCATCATGAGCTGGGTGTTATCTGACCCACCAAGTCATAAAGTAGGACAAGCACAGCAGCAACCTTTTATCAGATGGAAGTGATATATACATGAGCAGGCCTGAGTAGGTCCTGAAGGTAAGTTCCATGAAGAAGTTGCCCCAATGAATGTTGCAATGCTGTCCGCTGCCAAGCATTCACTTATAGCCTCCTGGGGTATGCCCTATGAATGGCTGACTAAGAAAATGAAGACTATGTATAGCCTGATTTGCTGATGGCTCTGCACAGTATACAGGCACCACGCAGAAGTGGACAGCTGCAGCCACCCTTTCCTGGAACAGTTCTGAAAGACAGAGGTGAAGAGAATTCTTTACAGTGGACAGGACTTTGTATAGTACACATACAGATTGTTGGAAAGAGAAATGGCCAAATGTGTGATTGTTCATTGACTCATGGGTTGTAGCCAATAAATTGGCTGGATAGCCAGGGACTGGAAAGGGCATAACTGGAAAAATTGGTGAGAAAGATATCTGGGGAAATATGTGGATAGATCTCCCCAAGTGGGCAAAGGATGTTAAGATACTTGTGTCCCATGTAAATACTCATCAAAAGGTCACTTCAGCTCAAAACGACTTCAGTAATCAAGTATATAGGATGACCTGTTCTGTGGACAGTCAGCTTCTTCCCCTATCCATTCCCGGTGGGCCCATGAACAAAGTAGCCATAGTGGCAGAGATGGGCATGAGGCATGGGCTCAGCAACATGGACTTCTACTCATTAAGGCTGACCAGGCTACAGCTGCTTCTGAGTGCCAGGTTCACCCATAGCACAGACCAGCATTCAGTCCCAGACATGGCACCACTCCCCTGAGTGACCAGCCAGCAACTGGGTGGCAGGTTGACTGCACTGACCACTTCTTCCATGGAAAGGACAATGCTTTGTCCTTACTGGAGTACATACTTATTCTGCTTATGGATTTGACTTTCCTGCATGGGATACTTCTGCCAAAATCACCATCTGTTGACTTACAGAATGCCTTATTCACCATCATGGTATTCCACACAGTATTGCCTGACTGAGGAACTCAGTTCAGAGCACAGAAGTGCAACAGTAGGCCCACAATCATGGAATCCACTGGTCTTAACATGTTTCCCACCATACAGAAGCAGCTGGCCATATAGAAAGAAGCAATGGCTTTTTGAAACAACAGTTACAGGGCCAATTACATGACAGCAGCCTGGGGTGTGGTAGGGTTCTCCAGAAGGGAGTATATGCTTAGAATCAGTGTCAAATATGCTATTTGTTTTCTCCTTTAACTAGGACCCAAGTGTCCCAGGAATGAAGTGGAGGGAAAGGGGATAGTTCCTCCCACTATCACCCCTAGTGACCCACTAGGAAATTTTTACATCCGGTTCCCTTAACATTAAGTTCTGTTGTTTTAGAAGTTTTGGTTCCAGACAGGGAACAATCCTGCCAGGAGCTGAAACAGCCATTCCATTGAACCGGAAGACCAGATTCTCCCTGGACACTTTTGGCTTCCAATGCCCTTAAACCAAGAAGCAAAGAAAGTAAAATGTGTTAGGAGGGGTGATTGATCCAGATTGCCGTGGGGAAACTGGATTGCCTCTCCACAATGTGGCTTAGAGGGATTACGTCTGCAGTGCAGGAAAGCCTTTAGGCTGTCTCTAAGTGCTACCATGACCTGTAATTAAAGTCAATGGAAAACTACAACAGCCTTGTCCTGGAAGGATGACAAAGGGCACAGACACATCAGGAATGCAGGATGGGTCACTTTCCAGGAAAGGAGCCAAGACCTGCTGAGGGTGGAGGAAATACAGAATGGGTAGTAGAGGAAGGTAGTTAATAAGCACTTGTTAAGGCCACGTGACCAGCAACAGAGAGGAAAATTATAGTTGACATTAGTGTTTCCATTGTATTTTCCTAAGTATGCTTTTGTACAGGTATTCGTTGCCTTTCAATTTATCAAGTGATTTAATATCAACTAAGAGAATACCAATGGTTATCATATTTAAATTTGAGATACTAAAGTATTGGTGAAATTATTAAGGCCACTCCACGTAGTTAAAAGGGAGGTTTATTTTGTGGGGTAACTTACAAATGATGGGATAGGTTGCAGGGTCTGGATGGAAGGTATGGCGCAGTCCAGCTGTGTTCTCTGGAGAACTCTGCTCAGTCTACCTCCAGCGTCCTGGGTCCCGGAACCAAGAGAAGCCTCTCCTTTGGATCCTGGGTCTTCAGCTTCCTCCCTCAGCCCCGCCTTGTGGGTGGGACCATTACCTAAGCCTCAATGGGGGTTGGAACTCCCAGGCCAATGCTGGGATGGCTATCCACTACACTAAAGTCTTGTTCCACAAGCGACATTGACACCTATTCTAAATTTCAAATGCATTTGCAGCTGTACAAGAGTGGGTTATATCATGTCAGGTGTAATTATGACATGGTTAAATTCATAATGCATTTGTGATTCTATTTGGTACAGTTACATTGTGTTTAGCTGTTATTATGACCGTTTAATGTTTTCAATGGGAAATTAATCACGACGTAAGGAAATGTGATTGTGTGTCAAGTTGACAAGGGGTGGACTTGTGAAGGCTACTCTTGATTGTCTAATTTACTATGTGTGGGATGAACTACACTCTAGAAAAGGACGGCACACCTGTGAGATTATTTTTGTTTGGTTTGAAGTGTGTGACTCCATTATCAGTCCAGATCTTAGAGACAGGAAAGCAAATGCCTTTAATCTATATCTGGAGGTGGGAAGACACACACCTTTGAAAAGGATCATGAGGTTCGAAGATAGAACTTTAATCTCAGTCACATCTCCTGATGAAGTCTATATAACGACAGGGAACAATGAAGCTCCTTGTCTGCTTGCCCTAGCCTTGCTAGCACTTCTGTTCCTTCACTGGCTTTGGAGCCTATTTCCAGCATATACTGACAACCAGCTGAGACATCCAGCCTACTGCAATGAGTACTAGATTCTTGGACTTTCTATTCACAGCTAAACATTGCTGGATTAGCTGAACAGTAGGCTGTAAGTCATTCATAGAAATCCCCACTATATATATATATATATATATTCATTTAGTCAGTTCTGTTATTCTAGAGACCCCTGCCTAATACACAAGGAGACACATGGAAAACTCCCTGATCCTCTGGCTCTTACAACCTTTATACCCACTTCTTCAAAAAATTTCCTTGAGTGTTTTATATATCTATTCATTGGGCCTGGCATCCACAACTCTGCATTTTGATTAGATGTGGTTTACTTGTAGTGGTCTCTGTCTGTTGCAAAGAGAAGTTTATTTAATAACAGGTGAAGATATGCTTATCTGTGGGTATAAGGAAAATGTTTAGATTTTTGTTAGGGATCATGTAGGTTTAGTGAAGTGGTGGTTGTTGGTTCTCCTCCAAGATTTATGATATCACCAGCACTGAGCAGTTAGCCAGGTTCCCAGTACCAGTCATGGTTTCTCTTTTGTTAAGAATTTCTTAAGTCTAATTAGAGAGCTGTTGGTTACCATGAAGATATGCTTGCCACTACTGCACTTGGAGGTATTGTACTACTATGATCGCTGATATGTTACTTAGGCCTCATAGCTCTGAAAGACGGTTTTGGCTTCCACCTTGGAAGCTTGAATGGTGCTTCTGGTACCATGAAAGTTATTCTTCAGGGAGAAGTTTTCTTGGTTTTTAGACAAGGACTCTGTTTATTAACAGTTGTCCTAGACTGACTATGCAGACCAGGCTGGCTCTGACTTCACAGTTTCCCTTGCCCCTGGCCCCTGAGTGCTGTGATTAAAGGTTTGCATAACTTTGAAAACTACACACAACTTTTTAATACCATGTCATGACAGCTGACTTGATAGACATGAGTAAACAATGGGTCTTATTTCTACTGATATTGAAGACCTCTAATCTACTGGATTGGAAACTCTAATCAAAATCTAGATGAGTTCCCAGATCCACATTATATATGAAATTTAAGCAACATGAAATAAATAGGTAAACAGAAGTAGCAATGAAGCTGAAGCAGTAATAAAATGTCCCCCCCAAACAACCCTATGACCAGATTAGGAAGATTCTATTAGAACTTCAAAGAATAACAGCCAAGCTACGAAAATACTTGAAACAAAAAGGAAGACTTCCTGACTCTTAGTATAGCCTGATATTAAAAGAGGTACTGATATAAGCAAAAAGAAATAACAGTGCCGTGCTCATTTTAAACATTTCTATGATTAGTTCTCTCTCTCTCTTCCCCCCCTCTCTCTAACACACACACTCACAGAATGTGTGTATAGAAGTGTGTGTGTGTGTGTGTGTGTGTGTGTGTGTGTGTGTGTTCCTCAAATACTGTCCATTCTCACTTGCTACCTCTCTACTGTCCTGGACCACAATTCCAACAAATCGATTGTGTTCATCTCCATTCATTTTCCTTGTGACTCCATGAAAGTAACCAGAGTCACGTGTGAGACTGTGGGTCTGGACCAAGGTCTTGGAGCCTGGTGGGCTCAGCAGAGGACTACAGCTAAAGGCAGTGATTCTTCTCCTACAATCCAACATTGCCAACATTTGAGAGGTAAAGGTGGCCCTGTGAGCCTTTCCTTTTCCTAGACTGATTGTGGTCTAGTGTGAGGTCAGTGAAGGTCAGTACAGTTGCTGTTGGTTATTGATTACAACAGCGATGTGGAGTCTAGAGGATGACATGTCTTAGCCCTTTCTCCTCTTTCCCTTCTTAAGAATTCCCTTTCCTCCTCCTCTTAATGTTCCCATGGCCATAGATGGGAAGGTGTAACTGACATTTTCAGGGCTGGGACTACACACCTTACTCATTTTCTGTATCTTGGATAGCCATGAGTCTCTGCATTCACCACTGCATTAATTTTTTTTTTTTTTTTTAAATCTCAAATTAACGTTTAGCATGAGTCACAGAAGACAAACTTGTTTCTGAGTTAGTAAGATGACAAGACCACCATCTAGTGGTGAGAGCAGTGCAGCGGGATGAACTCAGCCTTGGGCTGTTAGCACTGACTTCTGGAGACACCCATTTCTTTCCCAATTCCAAGTTCCTGAAATGTCTATCCCCAAGGCACAATTGCAATATTTGGTTCTGGATTTTCATGTTCGTGTTAGCATTGGGAGGTTGGCATCTGAATTTAGCCTGTGATCATTTGGTGTAAGCATGTAGCCCAGGCTGCTGGTAGTCAAGTCGAGGTTAGGCTGTGTCTGTCTTTTATCAGAAGATTTCAGAACCTAGGCTGGTGGTCAGATACCCGGGGTGCAGCGTCCTCCTAGGTGCAGTTCTGGTCCAGGCTGGCAGCAAGCATGTGGGGAGGCTGTGCAGAGCGGGTCCAGGGCAGCTGACAGCTGGAGCTGTGTGGAAGGCAGCCTGAGACCCAGTGGGAGAGAGGGCGGGTCTAGAAGGGCGGGGACTCACCCGGAAACAGTGGATGGGAGGATGTGGCTCATTGGCTGAGCGTAGGGGAAGTGTGGAGTGTGGGAGGGCTTAGAGTGGTGACGTAAAGGGGATCTTGGGACACAATATGAGACCGAGTATGTTGGAGCGGGGCCAAGGTCAGCAGTGTTGAGGGACCATTACCCTTCCTTGCTGCAGGTCCTGCCGGGTGGGGAACCGCGTGGTGCAGACCTGGGTGCGGAGGACACGGCGGGGTGTCGCGGGGACCCGAAACCTCCCGGAGCCGCAGTCTCCGCGCGGGCGGCCTGGGAAAGTCACAGTCACAGCGCAGTGGCGGGAACCGCAGCCCGGCGGCCCTGGAACCTCCCAGGTCAGAGGAGCTGCGGGGCTGGGACGCGGGAGGGAAGGACGGGGTGCGAGCAGTTTCTCTGCTGTTCCTAAGGAAGCCGGCTCCGAAATTCTGCAGTGGGTGTCTTCCCTTGGTGTATTTTAGATCCTGTGGAATAAGCCTGTTTCTTTTTTTAAACGCATCTTCGGATTATCCAAATATTCTTGTAAGAATAAGAATAATCTAATCGAATATTTGAATTTATCTGTTGAGATATGCAAACACCATTCTCTTTGCTGTGGTGGAAACGACAAAGCTCTTGAAATTTACAGTCATCCGTACTAACTTCCGTGTTATGCCGCTTCCCTATTTAAGAGAGTGCAATATTTACCTGGAGACTTGGATTCGCCGAGAGCTCTTGGATTATAGTCATGAAAGGAACGCCTGCAGATTTCACTGAATCTGAAAGTACATTTTTTTTTTTTTTTTTTTGCGAGTTCCACAGTATACTTGTAAACATTACCTTTTAAAAGTAAACGTTTATCCACCATTAATTTCTTTCTGAGACATATGCACACTGGGATGTAAATACAGCGTTCTGAAAAGTGTCTTTGTCAGGCCTGGTGGCACAGGCCTTCAATCCCGACATTCAGAAGGCAGAGGCAGGTGGACCACAGTCAGTTGGAGGCTGGCAAGGTGTACATAGTGACTTCAAGGACAGCCAGCACTACACAGAAAAACCCTGTTTCAGGGGGAAATAGAAGACGAAGAAAGAAATTGGAAAGCATTATAATATAGAATAATATTAGAAAGCATCTTTTGAATACTTGTGATAACTCATCAGAAAAATCTCTGCATTAGTCTTTTGTCTCCTTGGTCCAAGAAAAGCATTCTGTCCATGGGCACATGACCAAATTTTTTTTTTTTTTTTGGTTCTTGTGTTTGCTGTGTTTGCGACCTGAACTCACAGTGTTGTTGTGTCTGGCCCAAATCCACCATGTAGACCAGACTGTACTGGAAAACACAAAATGCCACCCACCTGTTTCTCCCAAGTGCTAGGATTAAATGTGTGCACCAACAGGATGATTCAAACTGTTGCATTTTCTTTTGTAGTCTGTTGACAGCCAGTGGTGTGACTGTGGACATCTCCCGGGAGGTGTGGCCATGCCTGGACCCTGCTCTGAGGGCTTTGTACTGGCACTGGATGTTGCAGAATTGCAGGAGTATGGCCTCTGTGGGTGAGAACAGTTTGCTCGCAGTCTCCCTTGCTCCTTCTCAGTATTTCTTGACAGACTAATCTATAAGTGTGTGAGCTTTGTGTGAGTGAGTCTCAATCCCACAGAATAAAGTGAAATCCATAGAGGAAAAAAGAAAACTTTCATGATACCTTCTCTCTTCTTCCTGTGTGTCCCTTTGGGAGGTGTAGGGCTTCATCATTATTGGTCCATGATCAATTCAGAACCTCACTAGTGTATAATTTTCTCTTCTCAATCATTCAGTTCCATTTCTGCCCCTGAGTTTTGACTGAGCTGTGATTGGAAGTGGGATTCAAGATACAATAACTAAAAATGTTTTCTTTTTTCTTAAAAATATGGAACGCTTCACGAATTTGCGTGTCATCCTTGCGCAGGGGCCATGCTAATCTCTGTATCATTCCAATTTTAGTATATGTGCTGCTGAAGCGAGTACTAAAAATGCTTTCTAATTGTTTTTAGGATTCTGACTCTGCAGGGCAGTTGGGGAATCATTTTGTAATCCTGTATTTAGTTTTCTCTTCATTTCCTGAGCACAGTCCTGTGTTAGATATACCCATGTTTACTGAACAATCCCTTTCTCATGTGCAGGGATCACTGACCACCCAGACCTGCTCACCTGTGCAGCAGAACGAAGTGGCCTGGAAGGAGAGAGGAGACAGTAGCTAAGGGTCCAGGTATGGTGGAGACATTGGTGAAGGAGTGGAAAGGGGATCAAGTGAATGTGGAAGTGGGACATGAAATCAGTTTTCCCACATTCTGTTTCACTAGAGATAATTCTGGAGACTCCCACTGAGGAGAAAATTCTCAGGATTATCCTAATGTTGGCATGTTAAGATCAATCCATGTGAGTCTATTTAATGGGTAATAGGGGTTTATTAAGGTATAAATACACTCACGAATATAGAACCAAGTAAACAGCTGAAGTCGTCCTTTGTTCTGACTGGGAGTGAATACACCTGGATTTGTGACCCTTCTCCCTTTCCCTTGAAGTGGTCACAAGGGCAAGAAGTACTGCCTCCTTTGGACCCTATAGCCCAAGGTCATGGGCAGACCAAATACCACTACATTTCCCCTTTTTGTCTAAATAAGAAGGTTCTAAACTTAATGCAAACTATATACGATAAGAATGATTATCAAGTTAAGTCCAGGAAGAAGAAAGGGTAATAACATAAACAAAAATGGAACTACAACCAATAAGAACAACATCAGACAAGAAAGACATGCTAAATGTCCAGAAGACAGGTAAATGACAAACTACTGAGATGGTTCTAATAGCTGTCCTTTCCTGAAGACTCTAATTCTAGTACTTAATGTGTTCTAGCTAAGAGATGAGAAGATTATAACTGTAACTATCTAGTCTTCAACTCCATCAAAGACCTGAGAAGGAACATACTAATACCTGAGAAAATGGGAAATGCAGGCAAACAATTTCTGAAATTCTTGCGAAAATAGACAGTTGGCGGCCTGGATAGTCACCTAAAGTTTCTCAGCATTGTTGGGGCATCCAATTTGGTTAATAGCCTAGACTATCTGACAGGCCATTTTCGGAAGCAGGATTTTAAAAGACCATCTTACCCTGTCTTGGCAGAATTCAGTTGTCACTTTTCCTTGTGTCCTGCTCATCTAGAAAGGACAGCATTTATGCTGTCAGCAGTAGAAGCAAGGGCCATTCTTTGCCTGACAGGCCATTTTGTGTCAAGAAGAAGGCAAACTTCCAAATGGAAGCCTAACATTCTTTCAGGATCAGATCTCTGCTGCCAGGAGCAATCGTGTCTCATGTCAACAGAATTCTAAATTATCAAAACATTTAAATGCCATGTTCTCTAGGTCTATGAAGTGTTTGAAGATTACCTGTTCATCTGACATATGCTTCTGTAAATCTGGAGAACCTAACTAACATAACTATAGAGATGACAAGCATAGGTGGCTATAAATCTGTAAGTCATATCTACCTAGATAACCTAAGGATAAGGCTTCACATTAACAAGGTAAACAGTCTGTAAGTGGATATACCTGTATAAGGACAATGAACTAAAAATTGTGACAATACACAAAATATCTGAAACAGAGGTAGAAATGTATAGTGCAATATATAGAGTATGACAACAATATCCTTAATATGTATCAATATACAAAATATCCTAAGAAGAGGTAGAATATACATACGGTATGACAAATATAATTTTACATTTGTATCGATATACAAAATATTTCAAACAGGAGTAGAAATATAAATACAATACAACAAACATAGTTTTGTATTTGTATCAATATACCAATTATCTTAAATGGAAATATAAGAAGAATTTACATTTGTATCAAATATACAAGAAGCAATATCAGTGCAAATTATCCAAGGCTAATAGTTGGCCAAAACAGTTTACTAGAAGATACAATAATCTACCTTAATATACTATACATATCCATTCTCCTTTTTTCTTTTCTAAAGGAGATTACTGAGTCTAAATTTAGTGTTCCATCCACAACCCTATAACCATTTATCCACAACCCTGAGAAAATGAAATCTTTGGGCCACTGTTTTCTTAGAATTGCTTCCTACTGTTTAGGGGGCGACAGTATCTCTGTAGGGTCCTATAAGAAAGCGTAGATAGTTAGGTCTCAGTAGGGCTAGCTGTAGAGTCTGCGGCCAGTCTCAGAGTAATGGATAAGGTTGTCTGAGATTCTGGTTAGAAGTGTAGTATGGGGGGCTGGAGAGATGGCTCAGTGGTTAAGAGCATTGGCTGCTCTACCAAAGGTCCTGAGTTCAATTCCCAGCAACCACATGGTGGCTCACAACCATCTGTAATGAGATCTGGCGCCCTCTTCTGGCCCACAGGCATACATGCAGACAGAACACTGTATACATAGTAAATAAGTAAATCTTTTTTTTAAAAAAAAAAAGGGTAGTATGATGGACCATCTCATCTTGGAACTGTCCTGAAGAATTATCAGTCAAAAGCTGATCGTTAGGTAATGTGCTTAGGTACAGTGGCATCTTTCTGGATGAGTAGAGTCATTTTTGTGGGGCCCCATCTTCCTTCTGAAGACTTCCTTCAGTGATTGCTTTTGGAAAGATTTATTTTTCACTGTGGAAAACTTAAACATTATTAATATCAAAATGGAAAGTTTGGATTTAGGGTTATTTGATGAAGAATTTCCAGAAATCAGGGATAAGAATGGAAAGAAATAGAACTTGACAACAGTGATTCCTAGATTATTAGTTTTCTTCTATCCCACACCAGTTGGCTTTTCTGATATAAGACAGAATCTTCCAATTTTTTTTTCTTTTAGCAACAAGTTTGGGTTTAGAGAAGGGGAGAGCCACATTCCAACTCCAAAGCCAGCTTAATTTATAATTGAATCGGGACAAGAACTATTCTAAAGTTTAAGAGATTGATGTTAGACAGTGAGATATATCCCTGTAGAGTATATTGGTAATAATAGGTCCTTCCTTTATGTGGTAGACATCTAGGTGTCCAAGGCCTTATAATTTCTTGAAGATGGGTATTTTTATTATCCTGTAAAGACAAAAACAGAACCCTGCTCTGATCCCTTTTTGTTGAGTTTTCCTTACAACTTATAGAGTTGTCTCATCGGTGGATGAGCTATCATTTCTCCTTATCAAGAGGTTTCTCCTATTCAAATCAAATTTTTATTAATTTTGTTGGTATCCATAGCTTTTCTCCTCTTGTAGAAAAAAAAGCAAAACCCCTTCCCCAATGTAGGAAGTATCCTGGTTTCTATTCCAAGGTCAACACATCTTTGAATTAAATAATTTGGTTTAGCTCAGGAGTTTTTTCTGTTGTCCAATGTCTCTCCACAGCTGTTGACCTTTTCTCAACGGCATTGAGAAAATTCAAGGTTAATAAAACATTATGTAATCTATTTCTAGGGGTCATTGTTACCTCTTTCTGTTTATTTAGCATATCCTTTAAAGTTTGGTTGGATCTTTCTATGATTGCTTGGCCTGTGAGATTGTTGGTATACCTGTAACATACTTTATATTGTAATAAGCAAAAAATTGTCTCATTTTATTGGAGACATATGCTGGAGCATTATCAACTTAATTTGTACAGGTATTCCCATGATGGCCATAATGTCTAATAGGTTTGTAGTCCAGAATCAGCCTTTTCAGAACTCATAGGAGTTGCCCATTGAAATCCTGAGTAGGTGTCAATGCTGTGGTGTACATATTTTAATCTTTCAGATTCTGCAAAATGAAACACATCCATCTGTCAAATTTCATTTCTTTGTATACCTTTAGGATTGCTTCCTGCAGGTAATGGACTTTGGTTGTAGAAGAAAAAAGGAGGACTCTTTTTTTTTTTTTTTTACAATTTCCTTGGCTTTTTGCCAAGTGATGGAAAAGTCCTTTTCAAACCTTTGCTATTATCTACAGTGTTGCTTTAGTGAAATCAATTGTGTTTATTTGTGACTCTTGAAATACACTTATGTCTCCATCAATTTTGAGAGTGTTGTTTTCTTTGTGCAACAATATGGTTGGTGATGGTTATCACTTCAAGTTTCAAGTATCTTTCCATGCTCTCCTGGCTTTGGGATCATTGACTAGACACCTGGTAGAATTCTGTTGCTTGGGATTTTTCATGTGGTTTGACCTTGTTTTCTAACAACTTTCAGTATTTTTATTTCAGTATTATTTTTAGTAATTTTAACTCTTGCTTTTTGACCCATTAATTTGAAAGGGAAGCAACCATGTATTCATTGTTCCTGAAAGAGAAACTCAAAGAAGAGAAACAATAGGAAATGGCTGATTCCCCAGTAAACATGTCGCAGGTCAGTGGTCCTTTCCATTCTTTATCTAAATATGTTATACTTTCATGTATTAAAAGCCTTTAATTTTCTGCTTCTGATGATGTTTTTAAAGATTTTTATTATGAAAAATTCTGCAAAAATACAAACAATAAAATCACTCAGTGAAATTAAGTAGGCCCAAAGACTATACAAGTCAACGTACTTATATACAGTTAGAGTTGTCCTCATGTGTGATTTTATATTTTCACAGTTGAATATATTTTGATTTACTTCACTACCAAAACTCCGAAAACCTTTGGCAGAATTAAAACTAGAAAAGTACTTAGCTTTATATACTTTTTCGTAACTAGTGTTCATTACCTGCATCAGTCCCTGATAATTTAATCTTTCCTGTTCTCTTTTCTCCGTGTTATATTGTGCCGACCTATACATTGCTTCTATATACATATTATTACTGGGTAGATTCTGCATATGAGTGAAAACATGGTATCTTCTTTCTAAAAGTATATGACAGCTTAATATTACACATTTTGGGTCCATCCACTTTCCTGCACATTTTCATTTTATTTTTCTCTTCATCTGAATTATACTCCATTTTATACAATTTTCATTGTCAGTTCATCTCTTGATAATTTCTTTGATTCCAGTACTTTTCCTTTTGTGATTAAAACAGCAATAAAATGGGGTATGAATGTCTTTATAGTGGGGTGTGTTGTTCTCTGGGTATATGGCCCGGAGTTAAAGGGGTGGGTCATATGTTAGTGCTCTTTTCAACTTTTTTAATAATCTCTAATTCCCACATGACTGTATTAATTAGTCCATCCTTCCATCAACAGGGAATATGGCTGCCTTTCTCTCCATATCCCTCAAACATTTGTCGTCAGGTTAGTTGATAACAGCCATTCTGCCTGGGGTGAGGCAGTATTTCTAAGAAATTTTCATTTCCATTTCAATGGTTGGCCTTTTGGGGATCCTGGACTCTTTTGCAATGTTAATTGGCCTTTTGATTTTCTGTCTTTGAAAAATATCTATTTATTTCATATGCCCATTGGTTGATTTGCAGTTTTATTTCCTTGGTATTTAGTTAATTTAATTTTTGGTAAATTCTTGCTATGAGCCTTATCCAAAGTGTCACTGGTACAGATTCTCTTTGTTATACTGTAAACATTATTTGATGTGTTTTTGGACTTTCCTCAATTTTTATTACTCTTTGGGAGTAAAGTGAAATATTTTTCAAAACTCTGTTGGCTTATGCATATTCTTAGGGAAATTTTGGATTATATCTGATATGGCTGTTGCAGATTTTTCTCTCTGTTCATAGTGGCCCAAGCATGCTCATGAAATTAATTCCATAGAACACTTATCTTACATGTTAATGTTAAAATTGACAGTATGTACTGCTGTTACAGTCCTTGCTACTGTGGAAAAAAATCAGAACTCTTTGTGTGTGCAAAATCAGTCATGAATTCTGCCTTCCATACCTACTCGTTTGCTATTTAATGGTGTGGCATTAGACCTAGAGTTTAAACATCCCAACTGAGTCTGTTAGAATAGTCATGTAAGGTCCAAGTACACACAGGATTGAATTGTGTTAGTGTTTTAGCATGATGTGCAGGTACAGCATTTAAAACACATTTCCTCATAATGAATTTTCCTCCTGAGACATGTCTGCTATGATCTTGTGTAACATAAACACAGAATCCATAACAGATAGACAAGTATGCCCAGACCTTAAGTGTATTTCCTGTTTCATGTATACTGCTCGTAAGACTATTGTTTCATTCTGTTTTCACAGAGTTAGAACATTCATGATAGAATGTGACTGTATTGGAAATCTTCTCTTTGAGTAATTATCTTCACTCATCTACATTCCATCTCCTTATATCTGGGAAAGCACTTCCAGGTAGCACATGATCAAACCGTACTTTTTTGTTTCAGGGTCTGTTGACATTCAGGGATGTAGCTGTGGACTTCCACCAGGAGGAGTGGGAATGGCTGGACTGTGCTCAGAGGGCTTTGTACATTGATGTGATGGTGGAGAATTACAGCAACCTGGTCTTTGTGGGTGAGAACATTTTGCTTGTAGAATTCCTAACCTATCTTTTGTTTCTTCTGACTTCATAGGATGTAAAATCTGTTAAGCTGTCCTGAAAAAAACCAACAGAGACAAGGCAAAGCATAGTAGTAGGAAAGAACTTTTCCATGCTATTTGGTTTTCTCTTTCCATTTTCCAATTTGAGGTATCATCCACCCTTCATTTTGGTTCCAAGAGTTCAGAAACTCAGTAGCATATAATTTTTCCACTCATATCTTAAAGCTCTATGTCCATTATTGCAATTGACTCATTTTAATTGTGAAAAAATTCAAGATATACAAACTGAAAATACTAAATATACTGAAGAATTTGAGAAGAAATATCAATTGAGAAATCTTGCCTAAATTCCTCTGCTTTCTGTTTTCCTGTACTGAGTGCAGTGCTGTCTTGCACTTGTGTAATCTTTCTAAAAGTTCTAGCATGGGTCATGGGCTGCCTCAGAGAACATGTGGATTATTTATTGTATGCAAGGTTAGTGTGATCACCTGTCCAAAAAGAATAAGATTGCCCTGGAATGTGGAGAGGAGAGAGTAGCCACAGTAGAGTAGGTTAGTGAATGGGCAGAACAGTGAAGGGATTGAGTGAAAGAGAAAGCAAGAGCTGAGAATGGTTTTGTGATATTCAGTTGCACTTGAAAGGATTCCTGGTCACTTAACTTAGTGTAGTGTCCTGGCCCCAGGATGCATCCTATCTGTTGTAATAACTGTTAGAAGGTGTTGTGAATTATGGTGACTTAATAGTAGTACAAAATGCAGTTTTATTTGACTATGCTTGGAATAATTTTACAAAATGTTAAGTCTAATGTGAGTCCATGAAGTAGGATTCTTCTGTAATTTCCTTCCTTGTGTGCCTGTCTTCTTACTACATTCTTCATTTTCTTCCCAGTGGAGAATACACAGACACCCTTCTGGAAAATAATCTTAGGAGTCAGTGTACGGAGTGGACTTGAGAATACCTCTATGAGGAAAGTTAAATACAGCAGTGTGTGGCGCTCAGACAGTGGAGGATAGGAATAAGCAATAGCTGCCCATGACAGCCCTGCCTCAAATGACCTAGAGCTTCTGATGCCTGGCAAAATTCTGTCCTTGGATCCATTACTTTTTAAGAATCTAATGTGTTTTCCTAGTGAGAAAACTAAACTCTTTGATGCTTTTAAGTAAGACTTTAATCTTTTAAGGGATTGAGTCTTCTGAAAAGTACTTTTCATTGTCTATCACTTAGTAAGTAAAGATACTGTGAACCTCAGATTGGATTAAACACCATCAATTTCTGAGAAGAATTATTTAAAGATAGTGACATGTATTCTAAATATAATTAGTCAGTGAACTCTATACCAAAGCTAATTAATGACCCTCAATTAATTTTTTCATCTTTTTCCCAGTCAGAGATTTTTTTTTTTTTTTTATAAAGATGAGGTATCTGTTATAAATCATTGACCTTTGAAGGCTGTCATGCTGTTCTTGTGAGAATCCATACAATTACCATGAGTGAAAAATATCCATGTCTGGGAACTCTAATCCAAATAGTTCAAGGTATTTATCTTAAGAGAGAACTTAGGGAGACAGTCATTTATCACATGTTTATTATTGGAACAAGCCCTATTAATCTGAATTATACTCATTTTCAGAGAACTATTGCAAATATGATCCTGTCCGTCAACATGTGAAGACTGAAAAGGAGTCTTGTCAGTGTACTGAGCTTGGCAAAGTGCTTCATGACCCGTCCACATGTGCACTTTATAGAACAAGTGAAACTACAGAAAACTCTAATAACTACAGGTGCAGTAATCACAGCGATGCCTCTATTGACTCATCAAATCCAGACAGACATGAAAGCATGCTCCCTGGAGAAGAACCTTACAAATCTAAAGATTGTGAGAAAACTTTAAATTTGTGTTTCAACATTTCTCAAGGTCAGAGACTCTACACTACAAAGAAAGAACACAGGCAGCGAGAATATGATGACTATTTCAGCGCTGCATACAGTCTTTTGCAACAGCCAATCTACATTGGAGAGAAACCACACCAGTGTGGAATGTGTGGGAAATGCTTCAGTACTGCCTCAAACCTTAGTGTACATCAGAGAATACACAGTGGAAAGAGACCCTACAAGTGCAATGTTTGTGAAAAATCTTTTACCCAGCGTTCAACTCTTAAAATACATCAAAGACTTCATACTGGGGAGAAACCTTACAAATGCAAAGAATGTGGAAAGTCATTTCGTCAGTTGTCAGGATTTAATAACCATCAAAAATTGCATACTGGAGAGAAGCCTTACAAATGTAAGGAATGTGACAAATCCTTTGCTCACTGGTCCACTCTCAAGAGACATCAGAAAATGCATACTGCTGGGAAATATTATAGTTGTCAAGAATGTGGCAAGGCCTTTCATCAGCTTTCACACTTTAGAAGCCATTACAGACTCCGTACTGGAGAGAAGCTTTACAAGTGCAGTGACTGTGACAGATCCTTTACCCACTATTCATCACTGAGTAGGCATAGGAAAACTCATTCTCTAGAGAAGGTTCACACATGCAAAGAATGTGGTAAGTCCTTTCTTGAATTATCACTTCTTAACAGGCATTACAGAATCCATGCTGGTGACAAACCTTATAAATGTGAGGTCTGTGGCAAATCCTTTACCTTGAACTCAACTCTTAGAAGACATCAGAAAATCCATACTGGGGAGAAACCTTACAAATGTATGGAATGTGACAAGTCCTTTACCCATTATTCAAATCTTAGAAAACATCAGAGAGTTCATACTGGAGAGAGACCTTACAGTTGTCAGGAATGTGACAAATCT
Organism: Onychomys torridus; assembly: GCF_903995425.1. Taxonomy (NCBI): domain Eukaryota; kingdom Metazoa; phylum Chordata; class Mammalia; order Rodentia; family Cricetidae; genus Onychomys; species Onychomys torridus. The sequence goes on along the minus strand of NW_023414046.1, from coordinate 2,261,001 downwards.
TTTGCCCACTCTTCTGGTTTAAAGACACATCAGAAAATTCATACTGGAGAGAAACTTTACAAATGCAAAGACTGTGACATGTCCTATATCCATATTGCAAGTCTTAGAATACATCAGAGAGTTCATACTGGAGAGAGACCTTACAGATGTAAGGAATGTGACAAATCCTTTACCAGTTGCTCACAACTTAAAAGACATCAGAGTGTTCATACTGGAGAGAAACTTTACAAATGTAAGGAATGTGACAAGTCTTATACTAGCTGCTCATATCTTAGAGCCCATCAGAAAATTCATACTGGAGAGAAACTTCACAAATGTAAAGACTGTGACATATCCTTTATCCATATTGTAAGTCTTAGGAGACATCAGAGAGTTCATACTGGAGAGAGACCTTATAGATGTAAGGAATGTGACAAATCCTTTATCAGTTGCACAGATCTTAGAAGACATCAGAGAGTTCATTCTGGGGAGAAACCTTACAAATGTATGGAATGCAACAAGTTCTTTACCCAGGACTTTAATCTTAGAAAACACCAGAGAGTTCACACTGGAGAGAGACCTTACAGCTGTCAGGAATGTGACAAATCCTTTATCCAATCTTGTGGTTTAAGGAGACATCAGAAAATCCATCATGGAGAGAAAGCATAGAAAAGCAAAGACTGACACATCCTTTATTCAGAGTTCGAAATGTAGAACATATTTGAGGGGTTGGGGATTTAGCTCAGTGGTAGAACACTTGCCTAGCAAGTGCAGGGCCCTGGGTTCGATCTTCAGCTCCAGAAAAAAAAAAAAAAAAAGGTATTTGAAAATTTATACTGGGGAGAAACATGGTTTGAATAATGTGACATAGCATTTTCTAGTATTCTCTGCTTACAAATCACAACAGATCACAACAGTATACAAAATAGAAACATAAAGAAATTTGTGAAACTCTTTAATGAAGGTTTACATTTTTACAAATATCCTAGTTTATATTAAAATAAAATTCTGCAAATGAAACAGTGGGAAAAGCTCTTTATTTAATTTTTAATGTATATGTATGCTTTGCCTGCAAGTATGCCTGTGCACTACATGTATGCCTGGTATAGGTGGAGGGCAGAAGGGGTCATCAGATCCCCTGAATGTGTACTTGCAGACCATTCTGAACTGCTATGCATGTGTTTGCAATTGAACACTGGTCTTCTGGAAGAGCAACCAGTGCTTTTCCCCACTAAGCCATGTCTCCAGCCTCTGGTTAAAAATGTAATAAAAACATTTTCTTGTTCAACATCCAAAAATTCATAATCATGCTAGGTGTGGTGATGTACTCCTTTATTCCCAGCACTCAGGGTGCAGAGGCAAGATCTCTGTGAGTCTGAGGACATCATCATCTAAATACTGAGTTCCAGTACAGCCAGGACTAAATAAACCCTTTGTCAAAAAAAAAATTCTAATAAAGTAACAAAAAATATGACAAAACCTTTAGTTTTCCCTCTAATTGTGCTATACATCACAAAATTCATACTTCTGAGAAAACATATAAAGGTAGCAAGTATATACTCCACACGTCTTTCTGTCCATTGGAAATTACAACCTCCCTAAATGCATTGAATTTGATAAACCCTTTATATAGTGCTGAAATTGCAGAGATCAAAGAAAATTCATCATTAAAGAAAACACTGATGAATTCTTTTATTCCCCTTCAAAATCTTCATACTAGAGACAAACCATACAAATAGCAAGAAAGTAATTGACTGTGAAGAGATAGGCTGTGACTGTGATGTCACTGGAATGCTGACATACAACTTAAAAATCCCCAAAGGCTGAGGATGTGGTGACACACTTTAATCCCAGCTCTCTGGAGGCAGAGGAAGGTGTATCCCTGTGAGTTCTAGGCCAGCATTGTCGACATTGAAAATTCCAAGTTATCCAGGGATACAGAGGGAAACCCTATCTGGAAAATCCAAAACAATAAGAAAAATAAAAAGTTCTGAGAGTATGCAGGCAATCATTTTGAAGTTCTTAAGAAGACTTGTGAAGAATTTACTTGAAACTCTATAGTAAATTGATATAGCTTCCATTAACTTCCAGTACACCTTCACTGAGGTAAATGAGACTTGTTGAGGGACCCACCCTCCACCATGATGGAATGGTAATTGCACCAATCTTACACAGTTGCTTGTTCTTAGTTTTTGAACAATTATGAGTATGCATTACTAACTACCTACTGCAAAAGGAGACTCCTTTCACCAACGCTGATAGTAGTACAATGTGGTAATTTTAAACATGAATATTTAGATGGCCGATTAATGCTTATGATCATTATCAAAACATCATCAGTAGGTTCTGCTCTACAACCTATAGTTGTCTTTTTTTTTTTTTTTTTTTTTTTTTTTTTTTTTTTTACCATGGCATGAATTCCTCTCTGGTGCAGGCTTGAAATCCAATCAAGAGAGTTTGCTTATGTCCATAAACAATGGTGCCAGTTTTGCATCAGTGAACCCATCAAGGCTAGTAGGTTGGTATTGTAAGATGCATGGCCTAGGGGTAAGTATGAGCGTTGACATATTTCTCTGCCAACAGCCTGCACAAGGCTTTACAGTGCTACAAAAACTGATCATGAGGGAGAGTTGCTTGGTAAGTTCAATATTGCTCTTTCTCTACCTTGCAAGCAAAGTGTTTGGTGTCTTTAGCTACACCATATACTTATGGTGGCCAAGCAAGAGCACTGGGAATGACTTGTTTAGCTTAGGGTGACAATGGAACTTCCTTGACCAATAAGTCCTAGACAGGTAACCAGTACATGGTACAGAGAGTTTCATTAAATAGACCTGATGACTGGAAGCAGTGTTATTTACCCATGTAGGACACCTGTGTTCAAAGGTTTTTAAAATCATGTTTACTATTAATTTGTAAAGGGGATTTCATAAGGCTTCTTCACAAATTTTTACTTTTGGTTGACCCACACACTCTTTATCCCTTCTCCCTACCCCATTACAGTTAAAGATTTAGCACACATCATCCAATGCTCCATTCTTTTATAACATGTGTTCTACTATCCTCTCATTGTACTTTTTAATTGGGTTACAAATGATAGGTTCCCATGTACCTTCTTCACAGACATCACATTTGAGTTCACAGCCCTTTCTCCACTACATATTTGAACCATCCTGTCCCCAGGATTCTCACTCTCTAATTTCATATCACATATTTTACTACATATCCTCTCTTACTCCATCTCCCCACTAATGGTCTATTTCTAGATTCCTAGGTTCTACATGTAGTCTTACTTGAACACACAAAACAGTTTGTAGCTTAGACACACGTGTAAGAACATGTGATATTTGACTTTTGGAGCATAGGTATCTGAACTCATAATTTCAGGTTACCTACATGTATGTCTAGATTTCATGCTCAAATTTTGTTACTCCTGAATAATATGCTGGTCTATATAGATTAGTATCATGTTTTCATTAACCCATGTTTCAGTTCATGCACATCCGGGTTGATTCCATTTGCTAGATACAGTGAATAAAGCATCAGTGAACTTGATGGGCAAATGCTCATTAGTAAAATGGCAAGGCTTTGAAGTTCATGCCCAGGAATGGTTATAGTGTATCAGTTTCCTTTGAGATTAAATCCTTCCATCCAGGAGGAATCTCCTTCAAACATAGAGCATGAAAAGAGGGATAAAGGAACAGGATGCTCTAAGGCAGTGGTTCTCAAGCTTCCTGAAGTTGCAACCCTTTAATACAGTTCCCCATGTTGTGGTGACCCCCCATCTATTAAATTATTATTTTGTTATTTCATAGTGGTAATTTTGCTACTGTTATGAATTGTAATGTAAGTATCTCATATGTAGGATACCTGATATGAGATCCCAAAGGGATCATGACACAAGGATTGAGAGACACTGCTGTAAGGGTAGGTGATACATTCAGTCCTGCAGAAAAGCTCAAGGATGTGTTAACCCACCAGCCCTTTGTTATAACGTTGAAGGAACCTCAATATCTGTCTCTTTCACAAAATTTCACACAAGTGCACTATATTAATGACATTATGCTGACTGGACCAAGTGAGCAGGAAGGAGCAACCACTCTGAACCCACTAGTAACACATGTGTGCAACAAAATATGGGAAATTAATCCAACCAAAATTCAAAGGCCTCTGCTTCAGTGAAACTCTTAGGAGTTCAGTGGAGTGGGGCATGCTGAAATATTCCTTCTAAGGTGAAAGATAAGTTATTGTCCCTGGCTCCTTGCAATATCAAGAAAGAAGCATAACCTTTAGTGGGCCTATTAGGATTTGGACACAGCATATTCCTCACTTGGATGTGTTCCTTTGGCCTGTATACCCATTAAGTAGGAAATCTGCTCCCTTTGTGTGGGGCATGGAACAGGAGAATGTTCTTCAACAGATCCAGGTTGCTGTGAAGGCTGCTCTACCACATGGACCATATGATCCAGTTGACCTGAATGTAATTGGGGTATCAGAGGCAGGACTGTAAGCTGTTTGGAGCCTTTGGGAGGCTGATATAGGTGAATCTCTATGGAATAGACCATTGGGGTTTTGGAACAAGGCTCGACCATCATCTGCAGCCAACTATTCTTCCTCTCAAGGATATCTCTTGTGGCCCCTGGGCCAAGAGAGAGAACTAGCCATGCCTTATATCAGCTACAGCATACAAAAGAGTGGGCCCTGCACCCCACCTGGGCAGCATATTAGAGCTAACCTTGTTGTCATGGTCACATCTGAGCCAGCCCTGAGGGAGTGAGAGCAGGAGAGTTTACCCTGCCTCCCCTCATATGCTTTCTACAGCAATTGGGAGACATAGCCATTCACCTTGCCTGGGCAAACAGTAGAGCTGGCCATGGCATTTTGAGTGAGGGAGACCCAGATCTGGGGGCCCAAGAGTAAAACTGGCCATTGTAGGCTGCACTGAGTGGGCTGGCTGAGGCAGTGCTGGCTGAGGCAGTACTCATCTGGGTAGTGCCAATGAGGGAAAGCTAGCAAGCTGACCAACCTAGGTGTAGAACCAGGGCAATGAATTGGTCCACCCCAACATCCACCAAATCTATGAACTGTTGGAGCATGTGAAGGGGACAAACCTATAGATCCAAAACATCAGGACTTCCATGATACAGGACAACAGGATATCCAAGAGGAACTCCAGTGAGAGCCCCTTATTAGTGGGGTAACAGAGACCAGAGGCCTCTGGCCAGACAAATGATTCATGGTAATGAAAACTTGCAAGTAAAGATGAACAGACTAAAGGGTAACCTGTGTCTCAAAGGGCAACAATACAGCTTCCATGACAGGATTCTTCCTTTTGTTTGTAAGTTTTGGGGGTTTTGTTTTTGTTTTGTGCTATTTCTTTGTTTTTCTTTTCTTTTCTGTTCTTTCTTTTAAATTTGGTTTTGTTTGGGGTGGGGAAGTTGCAAGGACAAATGGCAGATGTATGGGGACAGGAAGATAAGTGGGATTGGAATTCCTGATGTGAAATCCACATGAATCAATATATGTTTAAAAAAAAAAAAAAGACAGCTCTTGGCCACCTATTGGACCTTAGTGGAAACTGAATGTTTGACAATGGGCCACCAAATTACCATGTGACATGAACTATGTGTTATCAAGTCATAAAGTGGGACATGCATAGCAGCAATGTTTTATCAGATGGAAGTGGTATATACATGATCAGGCCTGAGTAGGTCCTGAAGGCAAGTTACATGAAGAAGTTGCCCAAATGCCTATGTTGTCTACTCCTATTGCAATGCTGGATGCTGCCAAGCATTCACCTACAGCCTCATGGTGTGTGCCTTATGAATGGTTGACTGAGGAAGAGAAGAATATGACCTGGTTTCCTGATGACTCTGCACATTATACAGGCACCACCCAGAAGTGGACAGCTACAGCATTGCAACCCCTTTCTGGAACAATTCTGAAAGACACAGGTGAAGAGAATTCTTCACAGTAGGCAGAACTTTTGGCAGTACACAAGGTTGTACAGTTTTTTTGAAAGGAAAAATGGCCAAATGTGTGATTGTTCACTGACTTATGGGCTGTAGTCAATGGATTGGCTGAATAGTCAGGACCTGGAAAGAGCCTGACTGAAAAATTGGTGAGAAAGATATCTGGGAATGTAAGTGGATAGATCACTCCAAGTGGGCAAAGGATGTGAAGATAATTGTTCCCTGCTGTGGGAAGGTCTTTCCATATGCTGTGAATATGTGTTGCTACTGTTGGTTAATAAAGAAGCTGTTCTGGCCTATGGCAAGACATGCTCTAACCAGGCAGAAAATCCAAGCAAAGATATGGGGAGATGCGGTAACATGACTTGAGGAGCAAGATAAAATAGAATACAGGTAAAGCCATGGGACAGTGGCGATGCATAGATTAATAGAAATGGGTTAATTTAAGATGTAATAGGTAGCTAGCAATAAGCCTGAGCCATAAACCAAACCATCTGTAGTTAATATTAAGCCTCTGAGTGATTATTATAAAAATGGCTACTGCTCAGGAGGGACTGGGCGGGACCAAGAAAGTTGAGTCTACAGTGTCCAATGTAAATCATCAAAAGTCCATTTCAGCTCAAAACCACTTCAGTGATCAAGGATGGCCCATTCTTTGTCCAGTTAGCCTCTTTCCCTATCCATTCCTCTCATGGCCCAATGGGCCAATGAACAAAGTGGTCATAGTGGCAGAAATGGGAATTATGCATGGGATTGGCAACATGGACTTCAACTCACCAAGGCTGACATGGCTACAGCTGATCCTGAGTGCCAGATCTGTCCAAAGCCCAACTAATATTCAGGCCCAGATATGGCACCATTCCCCAGAGTTATCAGCCAGCAACCTGGTGGCAGGTTGACTACATTGGACCACTTCTTTCATGGAAAGCACGACCCTTTGTTCTTACTGCATGAGATACTTTTTCTGGATATGGATTTTCCTTTTTTTGCATGGGATGCTTCTGCCAAAATCACCATCTTTTGACTTGCAGAATGCCTTATCCACCATCATGGTATTCTACACAATATTGCTTCTGACCAAGGAACTCGCTTCACAGCAGAGAAGTCCAACAGTAGGCCCACAATCATGGAATCCACTGGTCTTACCATTTTCTCGACCATCCTGAAGCAGCTGGACATATAGAAAGAAGGAATTTTTTTTTTTTTTTTTTTAAGAAACAGTTACAAGGCCAATTAGGTTGCAGCAGCCTGGAGGGCTGTGGCAGGGTTCTCCAGAAGGCAATAAATGCTTTGAATCAGTGTCCAATATATCATATGGTTTCTTCCCTAGCCAGGATCCAAGTCTCCCATGAATCAAGGGGAGGGAAAGGAATAGGTCCCCTTACTATGACCTCTAGTGATCCCCTAGGAAATTTTTGCTTCCTTTTCTTTCAACCTAAAATTCTGCTGGTCTAGCAGTTTTGGTTCTAGACAGGGAAGCATTCCTGCCAGGAGCTTCAACAAACATTCCTTGAAACTGGAAGATAAGATCCATATCCACCCTCCACCCCCCCCCCCCCCGTGGTCACTTTTGGCTTCTAATGCCCTTAAACCAAGAAGCTAAGAAAGGAGAATGTGTTAGGAGGGGTGATTGGGTGATTGATCCAGATTACCGTGGGGAAACTGGATTGCCTCTCCACAATGTGGTTTAGAGGGATTCTGTCTGCAGTGCAGGAGTGCCTTTAGGCTGTCTCTAAGTGCTACCATGTCCTGTGATTAAAGTCAATGGAAAACTACAACAGCCTTGTCCTGGAAGGATGACAAAGGGCACAGACACATCAGGAATGCATGAATGGGTCACTTTCCAGGAAAGGAGCCAAGACCTGCTGAGGGTGGAGGAAATACAGAATTGTAGTGGAAAGATAGTTACAAATACTTATTAAGGCCATTTGACCAGTAACAGCAAATATTATAGTTGACATTATTGTTTCTATTGTATTTTCCTAAGAACGTTTCATACAGATACTTGTGTTTTCTTTCAATTTCTTTACCAAGTGATGTAACATCAACTAAGAGAATATCAATGGATATCATATCTAAATTCGAGATACTAAAGTCATGTTCCATAAGAGACATTGACACCTATTCTAAATTTCAAACGTGTTTGCAGTTGTATGAGAGCAAGTCATATCATGTTAGGTGTAATTATGACATGGTTAAATACATAGTGCATTTGCTATTCTATTTGGTATAGTTGTATTGTGTTTAACTGTTATTATGACCTGTTATTGTTTTCAAATGGAAATTAATCATGACATAAGGTGTAAGATGAATTGCTAAATGGTCTTATTAATAAATACCTGGAGCCAGATATTGTGGTAAAAATTGAGAGATCAGGCCTGTAATCCCAGCACTCAGGAAGCAGAGCCAGGCGGATCTCTGTGAGTTTGAGGCCAACCTGGTATCCAAAGCGAGTTCCAGGAAAGGCGCAAAGCTACACAGAGAAACCCTGTCTCGAAAAACAAAAGCAAAATCAAAACAAAACAAAATTTAAGAGATCAGAAAAGCAGAAAGAAGCTAGCTACCTTCTAGCCACTTGGAGATCCTCAGCCAAAGAGACCTACTTCCTGTATTCCCAAGCCTATATGCCTTTTTGTTCTGCATTTCACTTCCTCTCTCTGCCCAGCTACATCACTTCCTTTCTGTCTGTATAGACCTCTATATCTGTATGGTTACTGCTGGGATTAAAGGCCTCTGTTCCCTAGTGTGGCCTTGAACTCACAGAGATCTGGATGGATCTCTGCCTTCTGAATGCTAGGATAAAAGGCATGTGCTACCACTGCCTGACTTCTATGTTTACTATAGTGACTGGCTTTTTCCTCTGATCCTCAGATAAAATTTATCAGGGTGCACAATATACTGGGAGACACAATATATCACCACAATAAAGAGATATGATAGTGTGTCAAGTTGACAAGGGATGGACTTGTGATGGCTACTCTTGACTGTCTAATTTACTATATGTGAAATGAACTACAATCCAGAAAAGGAGGGCACACCCATGAGAGATTATTTTTGCTTGGTTTGAAGTGTGTTAATTCACTATTAGCCCAAACCTCAGAGATAGGAAGGCAAATGCCTTTAATCCATATCTGGAGGTGGGAGGACACACACCTTTGAGAAGGATCATGAGGATGGAAGATACAACTTTAATCTGACCTACACCATCTGCTGGAAGTCTATATAACAAGATGGAAGAAGGAAGCTTTAGATTCTTGTCTGCTTGCCCTAGTCTTTTTAGCACATCCATTCCTTCACTGGCACTGGAGCCCAATTCTTTGGGAATCCAGCATATACTGACAATGAGCTGAGACATCCAGCCTTGAGGACTGACTACTAGGTTCTTTGACTTTCTGGTTGCAGCTAGCCATTGTTGGATTAGCTGAACATCAGGCTGTAAGTCATTCATTCATATATATGAGAGAGAGAGAGAGAGAGAGAGAGAGAGAGAGAGAGAGAGAGAGAGAGAGAGAGAAATTCATTCTATCAGTTCTGTTACTCTAGAGAATCCTGCCTAATACAAGAGGAGACACAATCTCATGGCAAGCTCCCTGATCATCTGGCTCTTATAATCTTTATACACGCTTCTTCAACAATTTTCCTTCAGCCTTATATTCAAGAATATTTTATATATGTGTCCATTTGGCCTGGTATCCACAACTCTGCATTTTGATTAGTTGTGGTTTATTTGTAGTGTTCTCTGTCTGTTGCAAAAAGAGTTTATTTGATGACAGGTGATTATTATACTTTTCTGTGTGTATAAGGAAAATGTTTAGATTTTTGTTAGGAATTATGTAGGTTTAGTAAAGTGGTGGTTGTTTTGTTTTCCTCCAAGATTCATGATTTCGCCAGCACTGAGTAGTCAGCCAGGTTTCCAGTACCAGTCATCATTTCTCTTTTGTTAAGAATTTCTAAGTCCACCTAGAGAGCTGTTGGTTACCAAGGTATATGCTTGCCACTACTGCACTTAGGGTTATCGTACCATGATGATCGCTGATGTGGTTCATAGGCATCATAGCTGGATAAGATTGGTCATTGGCTTCCACTTTGGGAAGCTTGAATGGTGCTTCTGGTACCATTAAAGCTACTCTTCAGGGAGAAGTTTTCTTTGTTTTGAGACAAGGACTCTCTGTTTATTACCAGTTGTGCTAGACTCAGTATGTAGACCAGGCTGGCTGTGACCTCACACTTTGCCCTGCCCCTCACCCTGAGTGCTGGGACTAAAGGCTTGCATAACCTTGCAAACCAGACATAACTTTTTATTATCATGTCATGACAGCTGATTTGATAGACATGAGTAAACAATGGATCTTATTTCTACTGATATTGAAGACCTCTAATCCACTGGGTTGGAAACTATAATCAAAATATAAATGAGTTTCCAGATCCATTTCTTAATTTAAACAACATGAAAATAATATGTAAATGCAAGTAGCAATAAGACAGAAGTAATAAAATGACCCTCCCAAAATACCCCATGGCCAGATTGATAGGATTCTATCAAAATTCAAAGAACAACAACAGAGCTATCTAAATACTTGAAACAAAAATGAAGACTTCCTGACTCTCAGTGTTACCTGATATTAAACCAGGTACTGATACAGTAACAACAAGAAATTGCCGACTGCCATGCTCATTCAAAAAATTTCTGTTCTTAGTTCTCTCTTTCTCTTTATTCTCTCTCTCTCTCTCTCTCTCTCTATATATATATATATATATATATATATATATATAACATATATATTTATAAATATAAGAGTATGTGTATATAAGTGTGTCTGTGTCTGTGTTGTATGTGTCCCTCAAATACGGTCCATTTTCATTTCCTACCTCTCTCCTATCCTGGTTCACAGTCCCAACAAATCTCTGTTGTGTTCATCTCCATTCATTTTGCTTGTGACTCCATGAGAGTAACCAGGGCCACACTGAGACTGCGGGTTTGGAGCTGTGTGTTGCAGCCTGGTGGGCTTAGCAGAGGACTACAGATTAAGGCAGTGATTCTTCTCCTACAATCCATCCATAGCTAACATTTGAGAGGTAAAGGTGGCCCTGTGAGCCTTTCCCTTCCCTAGACTGACTGTGGTCTAGTGTGAGGTCAGTGAAGGTCAGTACAGCTGCTGTTGGTTACTGATTACAACAGCTGTGTGGAGTCTAGAGAATGGCACATCTTAGCTCTTCCTCCTCTTTCCCTTCTTGTTCCCTTTCCTCCTCCTCTTCCTCAGTGTTCCCAAAGCCTTACATAGGAAAATGTAACTGTGGTTACATACCTTACTCATTTTCTGCATCTGGGACGGCCAAGAGTCTCAGCATTCACCGCCGCAATAATTTTTTTCCCTATATTTTATCTAAAAGCATCTTTAACATGAGCCACAAAACAAACACTTGTTTGATAGCAACATTATAAGACCACCATCTAGTGGTGAGAGCAGTGCAGCGCAGGATGAACTTAACCCTGGGCGATTGACTTCTTGAGACTCCTATTTCTTTTCAAAATCCAAGCTCCTGAAATGATTCTCCCCAAGTCACAATTGCAGTATTAGTTCGGGCTTGTAATACTGTGTTAGCGTTGGGAGGCTGGCGTCTGAATTTAGCGTGTTATCGATTGGTCTAAGTATGTAGCCAAGTCGAGGTTAGGCTGCCTGTCTTTTTTGTTTGTTTGTTTGTTTTTGTTTTGTTTTCCGAGACAGGGTTTCTCTGTAGCTTTACGTCTTTCCTGGACTAGCTCTGTAGACCAGGCTGGCCTCGAACTCACAGAGATCCCTTGCCTCTGCCTCCCAAGTGCTGGGAATACAGGCGTGCGCCACCACCGCCCGGCGCTGCCTGTCTTTTATATGAAGGGTTCAGACTCACTTGGGGGTCAGATACCGGGGTGCAGCGTCCTCCTAGATGCAGTTCTGGTCTAGGCTGGCAGCAAGCATGTGGGGAGGCTGTGCAGAGCGGGTCCAGGGCAGCTGACAGCTGGAGCTGTGTGGAAGGCGGCCTGAGACCCAGTGGGAGGGACGGTCCCCGATGGGGCGGGGACTCACCCGGAAACAGCGGATGGGAGGATGTAGCTCATTGGCCGGGTTTAAGGGAAGAGTGGAGCGTGGGCGGGGTTGGAGGAGTGTCGTAAACGGAAGCTGGGACACAACCTGAGCCTGGAGAAATTGGGAGGAGCCAAAGTCGGTAGTGCTGAGTACCCATTCCTGAGGTTGCTCCGGGCCCTGCGCCCCGGGGATCTCATGGTGCAGACCTGGGTGCGGAGGACACGGCGGGGTGTCGCGGGGACACGAAATCTCCCGGAGCCGCAGTCTCCGCGCGGGCGGCCTGGGAAAGTCACAGTCACAGCGCAGTGGCGGGAACCGCAGCCCGGCGGCCCTGGAACCTCCCAGGTCAGAGGAGCTGCGGGGCTGGGACGCGGGAGGGAAGGACCGGGGTGCGAGCAGTTTCTCTGCTGTTAATTAGGAAGCCGGCTCTGAAGTTCTGCTGTGAATATCTTTCCCTTGGTGTGTTTTAGATCCTGTGGAATAAGCCTGTTTCTTTTTTTAAAACTCATCTTCTGATTACCCAAATATTCTTGTAAAAATAATCTAATCGACTATTAAAATTTATCTGTTGAGATATGCAGACACGATACTCTTTGTGTAAAATGAAATTTACTAACTTCCGTGTTGTATCATTTCCCTATCAAGAGCGTGGCACATTTACCTGGAGACTTGAATTCGCTGAGATTTAGATAATAGTCATGAAAGGAATGCTTGCAAATTTCATTGAATCTGAAAGTCCTTTTTTTTTTCTTTGCGAGTTCCACAGTATACTTGTAAACATGAACTTTTAAAAGTAAAGTTTTATTCACCATTAATTTTCCATCTGAGACGTATGCACACTGGGATGTAAATACAGCGTTCTGAAAAGTGTCTTTGCCAGGCATGATGACACAGGCCTTCAATCCCAACACTCAGAAGGCAGAGGCAGGTGGACCACAGTCAGTTGGAGGCTGGCAAGGTGTACATAGTGACTTCAAGGACAGCCAGCACTACACAGAAAAACCCTGTTTCAGGGGGAAATAGAAGACAAGAAAGAAATTGGAAAGCATTATAATATAGAATAATATTAGAAAGCATCTTTTGAATTCTTGTGATAACTCATCTATGTCAGAAAAAAATCTCTGCAATAGTCTTTTGTCTTCTTGGTCCAAGAAAAGCATTCTGTCCATGGACACATGACCAAACTGTTAGACTTTTTTTGTTCTTGGGTTTCCTGGATTTGAAAATTGAAAATTGGCTTCCCTTTTTTCGAGAGGGTCTTAACCTAATTAGAAGCTGTTGGTTACAACCTAATTATGTGTGCCACTCTTGCACCCTTAGGGCTATCAAGAAGTGCAGATTATTGTTGTGGTTTATCCGTATCACAGCTGGGTAGGACTGTTGTTTGGCTCCTTCCTTTGGAAGGTTACATGTTGCCTTCTGGTACCATGAAAGCTAGTCCCCAGGGAGGAAGCTTTAAGGTCAGTTCCATCTGGAGTCCTCTAGGCTTTGTGCATGAAGTGTGTGGCTTCTTGAACATCAGGGACTCAACTTCTGCCTCTGGGAGGGAACCATGGGAAACAGAAATACTGTGTACTGTTTGGAAGTCTCCTGGACAACGGTGACCAACAACTTTAAAGCAGCCTTCTTACACCTGGTATTGGTCATTTTGTTAGAAATTCTATGGCTCTTCTGAGGACCATCATCACTGCAATTGGTAGATTTTCATTTACACTTTAAAGGTATATGCTTACTTTTTTTTTAGTGGATGGATAATAGTCAAGGAATAGATGGATTCCTTATGAATTTCCTAGATATCCTTATTGTTATTTACCCTCCTTCTTCTGTGTTCATATTATCCCTTCTCCATTGTTAAATCCTCACCCCTGTTTTCCATTTTCCCCTTCAGATTACTTGGTCCCTCTTACTCTGTCTCTATTACTCCCTGACACCCCACAGTGGTCTTTTTTAAATTTCTGCAGTCACTCCAGGTTGTGGACTCACATCAGAACATTTGGAATTAGGAACTTCCTATGAGAGAAATCATGCAATGTCTGTCTTTCTAGGTCTGAGTTACCTCACACAATATGATCCTTTCTGGGTCCATCTATTTACATGCAAAGCTCATTATTTCAGTTTTCTTTACAGCTGAATAATATTCCATAGTGTATATGTACCACACTTTAACTATCCATTTGTCAGTTGAAGGAAGTTTAGGTTGTATATATTTTATTGCTGTTGTGATTAGAGCAGCAATGAACATGGGTGAGCAAATCTGTGAAGTAGGGTGTAGAGTCTATACCAAGGAATGGAACAGCTGGGTCATGTGCTGAATTTATTTAACTTGAGGGTTTGTTTATTTAATTGAGGATTCTCTATTTTGATTTTCAGGGTGGCTAGTTTTTTTGTTCACGGTGTTTTCATTTCCTATGATTTTTTTTTTTATGTTCTTACTGGTTGGATTATTGGTATTCTTCTGCCTTTTTGAGAAATAGTGGTTTGCTGTATTGCCCATTGATGGGCAATCTCTTCAGTTCTGTATTTTTCTATTCCTCACATGAAATTATTTCCCATGTTCTTATGGATTTATTATTTCCCATGTTCTCATGGATGATTCTCTGACTCTCCTGTGTATGTTTTGCTTCTAATTTATTATCTGCAGTGTTGCTTTAGTGAAATCAATTGTGTTAATTGGTGACTATCTTAAATGCACTTATGTCTCCATCAGTTTTAAGAGAGCAGTTTTCTTTGTGCTACAAGGTACTTTTCTCATCAAGCTTCAAATGTCTTTCCATTCTCTCCTGGCTTCGGGATCACTGACTAGACACCTGGTAGAATTCTGTTGCTTGGGTATTTCATGTGGTTTGACATTGTTCTCTAACAGCTTTTAGTATTAATTTTAACTCTTCCATTTTGATCCCTTGGTTTGATAGGGAAGCGACCATCTATTCATTGTTCCTGAAAGAGAAACTCAAAGAACAGAAACAGTAGGAAATGGCTGATTCTCCAGTAAACATGTCTCAGGTCAGTGGTCCTTTCCACTCTTTATCTAAATATGTTATACTTTGATGTATTAAAAGCCTTTAATTTTCTGATTCTGATACTTTTTAAATTTTTATTATGAAAAATGCTGCAAACAGACAAACAATAAAGTCATACACTGAAATTGAGCAGACCCAAAGATTATACAACTCGATGTACTTTTATGCAGTTAACATCATTGTAGGCAACAGAAGTTCTGTAGCCTCACATGATATTTTATTAAATTAATAAAATACTTCTTTCTTTCTTTCTTTTTTTTCTCGAGACAGGGTTTCTCTGTATAGCTTTGCGCCTTTCCTGGGACTCACTTGGTAGCCCAGGCTGGCCTCGAACTCACAGAGATCCACCTGGCTCTGCCTCCGAGTGCTGGGATTAAAGGCGTGTGCCACCACCGCCCGGCTATATTTTGTATTTTCACAATGAAATATTTTGATTTATTTATCCACCACTTAAAACCCAAAAACCTTTGACAGAATTAGAAGAAAAGCAGTTAGCTTTATATCCTTTTTCATAACTGGTGTTCATTACCTGCATTCAGTCCGTGATATTTTAACCTTTCCTGTTCTTTTTTCTCCATGTTATACTGTGTCCACATATACATTGTTTCTATGTACATATATTATTGGGTGGATTTGTCATATTAGCGAAAATGTAGTGTCTTCATTCTAAAAGTGTACGACTGCACTTAATATTATACATTTGGGGTCCATCATTTTCCTGCACATTTTCATTTTATTTTTCTCTTCAGTTAAATTGTTCTCCATTTCATACAGTTTTCATTATCCATTGGTCTGTTGATAGATAATGACTTTGATCCCAGTACTTTCCTGTTGGTGATTAAAAAGTAGTAAATATGGGGTATAAATGTCTGTGGTGGGGTGTGTTGTTCTCTGGGTAGACTGCCAGGAGTGAAAGAACTGGGTCATCTGTTACTTCTCTCTTCAGTTTCTCAGTAATCTCCCGTTTCCACAATGGCTATATTCATTTGCACCCTTCCCTCCCTCAACAGTGAAGAAGGCTTCCTTTTTCTCTATATGTTCTCAAACATTTGTCGTCAGGTTAGTTGATGACAGCCCTTCTGCCTGTGGTGAGGCAGTATTTCCAAGTAGTTTTAATTTGCGTTTCCACGGTGGCTTTATTGGAATCCTGGATGCTTTTGCAAAGTTTATTGGCCTTTTCAGTTTCTGTCTTTGAAAAGTGTCTATTTAATTCATTTGGCCATTTGTTGATTTGCAGTTTTACTTCCTTGGTATTTTATTAATTTAATTTTTGGTAAGTTCTTGCTATGAGCCTTTTCAAAGTGCCACTGGTACAGATTCTCATAGATATACCTTAAGCATTTTTTATGTGTTTTTGGACTTCCCTCCATTTTTATCACTTGTCTGATGGGAAGTGAAATATTCTTCCAAACTTCTGAAATTGTTATTTGTCTCTGTTGGCTTATGCATATTCTTTGGGAAATTTTGGATTATATCAAATATTCTGATGCATGTTTTTCTATCTGTTCGTAGTGGCCTTATTTACATAAAATTAATTCCATTGACTACTTATGTTATATGTTAATGTTAAAATTGACAGTATGTACTGCTGTTACAATCCTTGCTATTGTGAAAAAAACCAGAACTCTTTGTTTATAATATCAGTCATATATTCTGTCCTCTATACCTACCCGTTTGCTATTAATGGTGTGGCATTGGACCTAGAGTTTAAACATCCCAACTGAATCTGTTAGAATAGTCATGTAAGACCCAGTACACATAGGATGATTCAGTGTCAGTCTTTTACCATGATCTACAGCTACAGCATTTAAAGCACATTTCCTCATCATGAATTTTCCTTCTATATATGTCTGCTGTGATGCTGTGCAACATAAATACAGAATCCATAACGGATAGACAAGCATGTCCAGACCTTAAATGTATTTCCTGTTTCATGTATACTGCTTGTAAGACTGTTGTTTCATTCTGTTTTCATAGAGTTAGAACATTCATGATAGAATGTGACTATTGGGAAATCATCTTTTTGAGTAATTATCTTTCCTCATCTATATTATGTCTCCTTATATCTAGGAAAAAACTTGCAGGTAACACATGGTCAAAGCATACTTTTTTGTTTCAGAGTCTGTTGACATTTGGGGATGTAGCTGTGGACTTCCCCCAGGAGGAATGGGAATGCCTGGACTCTGCGCAGAGGGCTTTGTACATTGATGTGATGTTGGAGAATTATAACAACCTAGTGTCTGTTGGTGAGAACATTTTGCTTGTAGAATTCCTAACCCATCTTTTGTTTCTTCTGACTTCATAGGATGTAAAATCTGTTAGGCTGACCTGAAAAAACCAACAGAGACAAGGCAAAGTTTAGTAGTAGGAAAGAACTTTTCCATGCTATTTAGTTTTCTCTTTCCATTTTCCATGTCAGAGTTATCATCGATCCTTCATTTTGGTTCCAAGATTCATCGATAAACTCAGTAGCATATATTTTCACTTATATCTTAAAGCTCAATGTCCATTATTGCAATTAATATGCTTTTAATTGTGAGAAAAATTCAAGATATACAAACTGAAAATACTATATACTAAGAAAATTGACAAGAAATATCAATTGAGAAATCTTGACTAAATTCCTCTGCTTTCTGTTTTCCTGTACTGAGTGCAGTGCTGTCTTACACTTGTGTAATCTTTCTAAAAGTTCTAGCATGGGTCATGGGCTGCCTCAGAGAACATGTGGATTATTTATTGGAGGTAAGGGGTGATCACCTGCCAGGAAAGAATGAGATTGCCCTGGAATGTGGAGATGAGAGAGTAGCCACAACCAGGATGGGCTCGTGAATGAGCAGGAAAACAGTGAAGGCTTCCATGAAAGAGAAAGCAAGAGCCAAGAATGGTTTTTCCATATTCAATTCCAGTTGAAAGGATTCCTGATCATTTAACTTAGTGTAGTGCCTGGCTCCAAGATGTATTCTGTTTGTTGTAATAACTGTTAGAAGGCATTGTATCTTATTACACCTGAATTATGGTGACTTAATACTAGTACAAAAATGCAGGGTATTTTTTTACTATGCTGAAATCATATTGTAATAATTTTACAAAATTTGTATCTAACGTGAGTCCATGAAGTAGGATTATTCTGTAATTGCCTTCCTTATATGCATATCTTTGTATTACATCCTTTATTTTCTTTGCAGTTGAGGATACACAGACACCCTTCTGGGGAATAATCTGAGGAGTTATTATATAGAGTGGACTTGATAAAAACCCTGTGAGGAATGTTAAGAAACACAGCAGTGTGTGGAGTTCAGACAATGGAGGTTAGAAATAAGCAACAGCTGCCCATGACAGCCTTGCCTCAAAGGATCTAGAGGCTCTGATGTCTGCCTAAATACTGTCTTTGGATCCATTACTTTTGAAGGATCTCGTCTGATTTTCTAGAGAGAAAAATAAATCCTGTGATGCTTTTAATTAAGACTTTAATCTTTAATGGAATTGGGTCTGGTCAGTACTTCTCATTGCTAATCAATTAGAAAGTAAAAACACTGTGAACTTGGGATTGGAATAAACGCTCCTTCATTAATTTCTGAGACGAAATATTTAAAGATGCAGACAATCAGTCAGTGAGCTGTACCTTAAAGCTAATTAATGATCCTCAATTATTCTTTCCATCCTTTTCCCAGTTAGTGATTTTTGATAAAGATATCTGCTATAAATCAATGACCTTTGAAGGCTGTCATATGGTTTTTGTGAGAATCCATAGAATTACATTGGATGAAAAATGTCAAGTACTGGGAACTCTAGTCTAAATAGATGCAGGTTGACTTATCTTCAAAGAGAACTTAAAGAGACAGTCATTTATCACATGCTTATTATTGGAACAAACCCTATTAATCTGAATTATACTCATTTTCAGAGAATTATTGCAAATGTGATCCTGTCCATCAACATGTGAAGACTAAAAAGGAGTCT
Organism: Onychomys torridus; assembly: GCF_903995425.1. Taxonomy (NCBI): domain Eukaryota; kingdom Metazoa; phylum Chordata; class Mammalia; order Rodentia; family Cricetidae; genus Onychomys; species Onychomys torridus. The sequence goes on along the minus strand of NW_023414046.1, from coordinate 2,242,008 downwards.
TGTCAGTGTACTGAGCTTGGCGAAGTGCTTCATGACCCCTCCATAAGTGCACCTCATAAAACAGGTGAAACTACAGAAAACTCTAATAACTACAGGTACAGTAATCACTGGGATGCTTCTGTTGACTTATCAAATTCAGATAGACATGAAAGCATGCATACTGGACATGAACCTTGCAAATCTAAAGACTGTGAAAAATCTTTAAATTTGTGTTCCAACATTACACAAGATCAGAGACTCTACACTACAAAGAAAGAGCACAGGCAGCGAGAATATGATGACTATTTCAGTGCTGCATACAGTCTTTTGCAACAACCAATCTACATTGGAGAGACACCACACCGGTGTGAGAAATGTGGGAAATGCTTCAGTACTGCCTCATGCCTCACTGTACATGAGAGAATTCATACTGGAATTAAACCCTACAAGTGCAAAGTTTGTGAAAAATCCTTTACCCAGTGGTCAAGTCTTAAAACACATCAAAGACTTCATACTGGAGAGAAACCTTACAAATGCAAAGATTGTGGAAAGTCATTTCCTCAGTTGTCAGCATTTCATAGCCATCAGAAAAGGCATACTGGAGAGAGACCTTACAAATGTAAGGACTGTGACAAATCCTTTGCTCACTATTCCAATTTTAGGAGACACCAGAAAATGCATACTGCTGGAAGACATTATAGTTGTCAGGAATGTGGCAAGGTCTTTCATCAGATTTCACACCTTAAAAGCCATTACAGACTCCATACTGGAGAGAAGCTTTACAAGTGCAATGACTGTGACAGATCCTTTATCCACTATTCATCACTGAGTAGGCATAGGAAAACTCATTCTCTAGAGAATTTTCACAAATGCAAAGAATGTGGTAAGTCCTTTCTTGAATTATCACATCTTAAAATACATTACAGACTCCATACTGGTCAGAAGCCTTACAAATGTGAGGTCTGTCACAAATTCTTTACCTTAAACTCAACTCTTAGAACACATGAGAAAATTCATACTGGGGAGAAACTTTATAGATGTGAGGAATGTGAGAAATCCTTTACCAAACACTCAGATCTTAGAAGACATCAGAGTGTTCACACTGGAGAGAAACCTTACAAATGTGAGGAATGTGACAAGTCGTATACTAGCTGTTCATATCTTAGAGCACATCAGAAAATTCATACTGGAGAGAAACTTCACAAATGCAAAGACTGTGACATATCCTATATCCATATTGCAAGTCTTAGGAGACATCAGAGAGTTCATACTGGAGAGAGACCTTATAGATGTAAGGAATGTGACAAATCCTTTACCAGTTGCTCAAATCTTAGAAGACATCAGAGTGTTCACACTGGGGAGAAACCTTACAAATGTATGGCATGTGGCAAGTCCTTTACCCAGGACTCACATCTTAGAACACATCGAAGAGTTCATACTGGAGAAAGACCTTACAGTTGTCAGGAATGTGATAAATCTTTTGCCCACTCTTCTGGTTTAAGGAGACATCAGAAAATCCATAATGGAGAGAAACCATACAAATGCAAAGACTAACACATCCCTTATCCCTATGTCTTTCTGTACATTAGAAATTATACCTCCCCAAATGCATTGAATTTGACAAGTCCTTTACATGTTTCTGAAGGTGCAGAGATAAAAGAAAATTCATCATTAAAAAACCACTCTGATAAATTCTTACCTTTTATTCACCTTCAAAATCTTCATAGTAGAGTCACATCTCTTGTGTTACAAAATGGTAGGCTCCCATATAGCTTCTTCATGGTCATCTCATGAAGTTGACCTTGGTTGATCTTTTAGCAGTCCCCTCTCTTCTCCATATGCATTACATATTTGAACCATTCTGCCCCTAGGATTCCTAATGTCTACTTTCATATTACCTATATTCTGCTATCCACCCTATCTTTTTCTCCCCACTAATTGTCTATTTCAGGATTCCTGGCTTCTACATGTAGTCTTACTTGAACACATGAAACAAAGTTTGTAGCTTAGACACATATGTGAGAGAACATGTGATGTTTGACTTTTGGGGTCTAGGTATTTGAACTGGTCATAATTTCTAGTTACCTACATGTATACCTAGATTTCATACTTCCATTTTAATTTACACCTGAACACTATGCTGCGTTACATAGATAAGTATCACATTTTTATTTACCCATGTTTCAGTTCATGGACATCTATGTTGTCACCATTTTCTAGATATAGTGAATAAAGCAGCAATGCACATGATGGGCAAATGCTCATTGGTAAAATGGCAAGTCTTTGGAGTCATGCCCAGGAGTGGTTATTGTGTATCAGTTTTCTCTGAGATTAAATCCTTCCATCTTGGAGGAATCTCCTTCAAACATGGGACATGAAAAGCAAGGTAAAGGAACAGGATGCTTTAAGGCACTGGTTCTCAAGCTTCCTGAGAATACAGGAACCCTTTAATACAGTTCCCCATGTGGTGGTGACCCCCCCATCCATAAAATGATTATTTTGTTATTTCATAGTGGTAATTTTACTACTGTTATGAATTGTAATGTAAGTATCTCATATGTAGGATACCTGATATGGGATCCCAAAGGGATTGTGACAAAGGGGTTGAGAGACACTGCTCTAGGGGGAGGTGATACATTCAGTCCTGCAGAGAAGTTCTTTACGCTCAGAGATGGACGTCTTAATAGCTTTGGGAAGTCACAGAAACTGGCAAGATTCACTAGGTCTCCCCAGCCTGAAGCATATATAATCCATCAGGACTGCTTGCACTGTCAGACTGTTGAACTACACAGAAGATGCTCAGACCGGCCTTTAGGCAGACAGCAGTCAAGCTGCCTGGACCAGACCAGACAAGCTGTTTGGAGGAGGTAGTATCTCTGCCTGAGGTGCCAGTCCTCAGTAGCACAGGGCTCAAAGGGAAATCCACAGCATCGGCATGTACTAGACTTTTCTATTTAAGGGGTTAGAGAAAAAGACACATACTCTTGGCGTTTTCCTTCAGACCTTTTCTTTATTCTTCTTTTCCATTCTCTTTATTTTCCTGGTGATTTCCTTCTTTCATTCTTGATATTTTCTTTCTAACTCTCATTCTTGTTCTTATCCTTCTAAGTCATTCAAACTCTCATCACTCTTGATGGTTTCCTTCTGACTCTCACTCTTGATGGTTTCCTTCTGACTCTCACTCTTCATGGTTTCCTTCTGCCTCTCACTCTTCATGGTTTCCTTCTGACTCTCACTCTTCATGGTTTCCTTCTGCCTCTCACTCTTCATGGTTTCCTTCTGACTCTCACTCTTCATGGTTTCCTTCTGCCTCTCACTCTTCATGGTTTCCTTCTGCCTCTCACTCTTCATGGTTTCCTTCTGACTCTCACTCTTCATGGTTTCCTTCTGACTCTCACTCTTCATGGTTTCCTTCTGACTCTCACTCTTCATGGTTTCCTTCTGACTCTCACTCTTCATGGTTTCCTTCTGACTCTCACTCTTCATGGTTTCCTTCTGACTCTCACTCTTCATGGTTTCCTTCTAGCCCATTTTAACTATATTTGTTTTTGTTTCTTATAGCTTATCTACCCCACAAAATCTTTTAGGTGATATAAAAATTACAATGTGGTTACATTCCATTTTTCAAGTGAATGATCACAATGAATACAAAACAAACAGTAAACAACCAGACACTTTACCCTCTTAAACATTTACATATTCCAGGAGTAGAACAAATTTTCCCAAGAACCCATGTACATTTATAACCAAGCAACTTGTTATAGGTTAACTGAGTGGGAAAGCAAAGTGTTCTTCTTAGGCCTTTTACTGGCAGGCTGCACTTTGCAGTTACAAAGAAAGGACCAATTACTTTGTTATTTATATTGAAAGGCGATCTTATATGGAATCTTAAAGGAATCAGAAACCTAAACTTTTATATGTGAAAAAGAATCAGTCAGTTCTACTTTAACTCTTTAGATTATATACCTACTCATGAATAGTTTTTTATATCAGGAGATTGAGGGCAAAATGGGTGTAAGGAATTAATAATCACCGTTGGTCATCAACCAATCCAGCAAGAATGGTGCATCAGCTAGTAATAATTGGGCTGCTTTGTTCTTGTTCCCTGACCTTAAAGAGAGTTCCTCATTCAACTATGTGCTTTTCTAAAACTTTAGATTATATTCTTGAGTTTTTCACCTCAAAGCTATTTGAAAAAAAAAAAAAATCTTAGTCTTAAGTTATTTTCAAAGCTTTGTTTCAGCTGTGATGAACATTAAAGTTAAAAGAATTCAAGCTAGCTGGGCTAACTAGGTCTCACACAGACGAGAGGTGCAGCACTGGGTCCACGCTCATGGAATCCACTGGTCTTACCATGTTCTCTACCATCCTGAAGCAGCTGGCCATATAGAAAGAAGGAATGGCTTTTTGAAGAAACAGTTACAAGGCCAATTAGGTGGCAGCAGCCTGGAGGGCTGTGGCAGGGTTCTCCAGAAGGTAGTATATGCTTAGAATCAGTGTCCAACATATTATATGGTTTCTCCTTTCCCCAGGATCCAGGTGTCCAAGAAAGCATGGGAAGAGAATGGGAAAGATAGTTCCTCTTACTATCATTCCTAGTGACCTACTAGGAAAATTTTGCTTTCTGTTCCCTCAACTCTAAGTTCAGCTGCTCTAGAAGTTTTGGTTCCACATAATTTAAGTTCCTGCCAGGATCTGAAACAAACATTCCATTGATCTGGAAGCTCAGACTCCCCCCTGGTCACTTTTGGCTTCTAATGTCCTTAAACCAAGAGGGTAAGAAAGTAATAAACATGTTAGGAGGGGTGGTTGATACATATTACCATTGGAGAAATTGTTTTCTTCAATTCATTTTGCTTTTTAACCCACTGAGATTACCCAGAGCCACATGTGAGACTGTGGGTTCGGAGCTGTGTTGGAGCTCAGCAGAGGACTACAGCTAAAGGCAGTGATTCTTCTACAATCCATCCATAGTCAACATTTGAGAGGTAAAGGTGGCCCTGTGAGCCTTTCCCTTTCCTAGACTGCTTGTGGTCTAGTGTGAGGTCCACGCAGGTCAGTACAGTTGCTGTTGGTTACTGTTTACAACAGCTGTGTAACAGGAGTCTAGGGAATGGCATGTCTTACTTCTTCCTCTTCTTTCCCTTCTTATTCCCTTTTTCCTCCTCTTCCTCAATGTTCCCTGAGCCATAGATGAGGTGGTGTAATTGATGTTTTTATGTCTGGGACCACACACCTTTCTTGTTTTCTACATCTGGGGCAGCCAATAGTCTGCATTCGCCACTGCATTAAACATTCTTTCCTTTGTTTTATCTAGAAGGACCTTTAGCATGAGTCACAGAAGATAAACTTGTTCTCGAGTTAGTAATACAAGACCACCATCAAGTGGTGAGAGCAGCGCAGCGCGGGATGAGCTCAGCCCTGACCTGTTAGTAAAGGGCTTATGAGTGGCTTCCCTTGATTCTTTTCAAAATCCAAGCTCCTGAAATGTCACTCCCCAAGGCACAGTTGCTGTGTTTGGTTTTGACTTGTTATGTCTGTGTTTGCGGTGGGACGCTCGCATCTGAATTTAGCTGGTTATCTTGGGCGGTTGTGCAGAGCGGGTCCAGGGCAGCTGACAGCTGGAGCTGTGTGGAAGGCAGCCTGAGACCCAGTGGGAGGGACGGTCCCCGATGGGGGGGGGGGGGGCGCACTCACCCGGAAACGGAGGTTGGGAGGATGTAGCACACTGGCTTGTGGAGAAGAATGATGGAGAATGGGAGGGATTAGAGGCGTGATGTAAACGGAAGCTGGGACTAAATTTGTGTGAGCACTGTGAAGTTGAATTGTGGGCCAAAGCCAGAAGTGCCAACCACTTTTGCTTCGGGACCTGCACTGCGGGGAGTCGAGTGGTGCAGACCTGGGTACGGAGGACACGGCGGGGTGTCGCGGGGACACGAAATCTCCCGGAGCCGCAGTCTCCGCGCGGGCGGCCTGGGAAAGTCACAGTCACAGCGCAGTGGCGGGAACCGCAGCCCGGCGGCCCTGGAACCTCCCAGGTCAGAGGAGCTGCGGGGCTGGGACGCGGGAGGGAAGGACCGGGGTGCGAGCAGTTTCTCTGCTGTTCCTAAGGAAGCCGGCTCTGAAGTTCTGCTGTGGATTTCTTTCCCTTATCGGTAAATTTTCGATCATAATAACTGGAACAATCCTGTTCCCCCCCCATTATTTTCTGATGCCAAAATATCCTAATAAGAGTAATTGAGTAGGATATTTCACTTTATCTGTTGATATTTGCAAACGCGGTCCTGTTTGCAATGGTGGAAACAACAAAGCTCTTGAAATTGACAATCATCCATACTAACTCCCCTGTTATACTGCTTCCTTATTCCAAAGAGGGGCACATTTACCTGGAGACTTGAATTTCCCATGAACTTTTAGATATTAATCATGAACGGAACGCCTGCAAATTTCATTGAATCTGAAAGTATATTTTTTTGCGAGTTCCTCAAGTATGGTTGTAAACATTAACCTTTAAAAGTAAAATTTTATTCACCATTAATTTTCCATCTGAGCCATATGCAATGTAAATACAGCATTCTGAAGTGTCTTTGCCAAGCCTGGCTGTACAGGCCTTTAATCCCAACGCTCAAAAGGCAGCGTTAGGTGGATTGCAGTGATTTGGAGGCCAGCAAGGTCTACGTAGTGAGTTCCAGGACAGCCAGGGCTATTTGGTGAGACCCTGTCTCAAAGAACAATAAAACAACAAGAAAAAAAAAATACAAAGAAAAAAATAGACAATGAAATACAAAATGTGTGTGGGTTGTGTGTGTGTGTGTATGTGTGTGTGTGTGCTGAGTTATTTTTAAAATTTTTTAAAATTTATTTTATAATTTAATTTAATTGCACATATCAGCCATGGATTCCCCAGTCCCCCCTCCTCCCACGCCCTATCCCCTCCCCTTAATGCAGCGTCTTAGGGCCTGGAAAAGCACAATATGCTGTCTTATGGTATCAGATCATAGTATTTTCACAGTTCGTAAAGGCGTTTTAAGCCAGGTGGTGGTGGCACACTCCATTCATTAATCCCACCATTGGGGAGGCAGAGACTGGTGGATCTTGAAGTTCCTTGCCTGCCTGGTCTACAGTGTGTGTTTAAGGAAAGCCGGGGCTACACAGATAAACCATTTGGGAAAGAAAGACAGGGAGAGAGAGGGAGAGGAAATTAAAAAGTATTGTGGCTTCTGCTGCCACCTGGGTCCATGGTGACATCCCAGCCCCAGCTGCTTCCAAGAACCATGTCTGGATCCATGGTCCTACCACTGCCTTGGTCTGTACTGATGTCCCTGGCCCATTTTTTCACCAAAGGCCATATGGATGTCCCAGGCATAGGTTTCCTCAAGGCTTCTTGGCAACTTGTGCTGCAAGTGTGTGATCTCTGTGTGAATGAGTATCACTTCTCACAGAGAATAGTGAAATCCTTAGATGAAAAAAGAAAAATTTCAAGAAATTTTCTCCTTTCTTCGTGTGTGTCCCTTTGAGAGGTGTAAGGCTTCATCATTATTGGTCCATGATCGATTCAGAACCTCACTAGTGTATAACATTCTCTTCCCAATCATTCAGTACCGTTTTTGCCTCTGAGTTTTGACTGAGCTGTGATTGGAAGTGGCATTCAAGTTACAATAACTAAAAATGCTTTCTAATTGTTTTCAGGATTCTGACCCTGCAGGACAGTTGGGAAATCATTTTATAATCCTGTATTTAGTTTTCTCCTCAACTCCTGAGCACAGTCCTGTGTTAGAAATCCAGGTACTTCCTGAACAATCTCTTTCTCATGTGCAGGGCTAACTAACTGACCATCCAGACCTGCTCACCTGTGCATCAGAACAAAGTGACCTGGAAGGAGAGAGGAGACAGGAGCTAAGGATCCAGGTATGGTGGAGACCTTGGTGAAGGAGTGGAAAGGGGATCAAGTGAATGTGAAGTGGGACATGAAATCAGTTTTGCCATATTCAGTTTCTCTAGAGATAATTCTGGAGACTTCCACTGAGGAGAAAATTCTCAGGATTATCCTAATGTAGGCATGAGAAGATTTCTACAGAATAATTGATAATGGAGTCAAATAAAATTTTATTTGATTATGCACGTGAGTGATGCTTATTCATTCACCATAGATCATGTTCTCATACCATTATTGAGTGATTTTCAGTTCTTTGTTTTAATGTATTATAAAATGATGATAATTAATACCTCTAGGTTTATTTATTGTTTTCAGAATTTTTGAGCTTTGGTATTCTAGTATATTCTCTACCTTTTAGTTTTTTGTTTTTTGGTTTTTTTTTTGTCTCCGTCCCTGAAAATAATGCCAACAGTGTTTTGATGAAGAATCAGGAAGTACATATACAGACTGTTAAACTGTGTCTACACTGTCTTCGCATTGATATCTGCTATTGTCTGTTGGGAATTAGTGTAAATATTTAGAATGTAATTAAGGGTTATGCTTGTTTAGTAAAGTACTGGTTGTAGAATCTTCTCCTCCAAGATCCATGCCTTTACTAGCCCTAGGGAAACTGGCTAGGTTTGCAGTACCAGACATATTTTCCCTCTTGTTGAGAGGGTCCTAATCCATATATAAGCTGCTCATTACCACCAAGGTCTGTGTGCCACTCTTGTACCCTTGGGGCTATCATGCAGTGCAGATCTTTGTTATGGTTCATAAGTGTCTGGGTTGGACTGTAGACTGGCTCCCTCCTTTGGAAGTTGAAATGTTGCATTCTGGTACTATGAAAGCTAGTCCCCAGAGAGGAGGGTCTAAGGTCAGTTCCATCTGGAATTTTCTGGGTTCTGTCTGAAGTGCTTGGCTTGATCAACAACAGGGACCCACCTTCTATGTCTGGGAGGCAGAGAAGGGCAACAGTACTAGTGTATAATGATGTGGAAGTCTCTTGGACAGCTGTGACCAGTTACTTCAAAGCAAGCTTCTCTTGCTTGGTGTTGCTGATTTTGTTAGATAATCTGTGGCTCTTGTGAGGAGCATCATCCCAGCCCAGATAAGAAATTTTTATTTATACTCTAACTGTATTTGCATGCACACACTTATATGTATTATAGGCATATTTGGTAGATGGATAATAGTATGATTCCTTATGATGGTTTCAGACATCCCTTCTCCGTAATTGTCCATAATTAAAATCCCACACTTTCTTTTCCATTTTCCCCTTCAGACCACAGGTTCCATACTCTCCATTACTCTCTATTACTCCCCCCATCCCATAGTGCTCTCTTCTAAGTCCATCCATGTACCTGCAAAGCTCATGATTTCAATTTTCTTTATAGCAGAATAGTATCCGACAGTGTATATGTACTACACTTTCACTGTCCATTCCTCAGTTGAAGGACATTTAGGTTGTGAGTAGAGCAGCAGTGAACGTGGGTGAGCAGGTATCTGGAGTAGATGTTGAGTCCTTTCAGAATATAACAAGGAATGGAACAGCTGGGTCATGTGATGAATTTATTTCACTTGAGGGTTTGTTTATTTAACTGAGGATTCTCTATTTTGATTTCCAGTGTGGCTAGCTTTTTTGTTCATGGTGTTTTCATTTCCTGTGATTTTGTTTTTATGTTCTTGCTGGTTGGATTATTGGTATTCTTCTGTCTTCTTTTTAAGAAATAGTGATTTGCTGTCTTGCCCATAGATGATTACTCTCCAGTTCTCCTGTATTTCTCTATTCTTCACATGCAATTTATTATTTCCAGTGTTCTCATGGAGTTATTATTTCCCATGTTCTCTGACTCTCCTGTGTATGTTTTACCTTTATTTATTATCTGCAGTGCTGCTTTAGCGAAATCAAGTGTGTTAATTGCTGACTATCTTGAAATGCACTTATGTCTCCATCAATTTTAAGAGAGTAATTTTCTTTGTGCAACAAGATGCTTGATGATGATTTTCTCTTTAGGCTTCAAATGTCTTTCCTTGCTCTCCTGTCTTTGAGATCATTGACCTGACATGTGATAGAATTCTGTTGCTTGGGTTTTTCCATGTGGTTTGACACTGTTCCCTAACAGCTCTAAGTATTAATATTAACTTTTCCTTCTTGACCCCCTGATTTGAAAGGGTAGCATGTCATCTATTCATTGTTCCTGAAAGAGAGAAGAGACACAGTAGGAAATGGCTGATTCTCCAGTAAACATGTCTCAGGTCAGTGGTCATTTCCGCTCTTTTTCTAAATATGTTATACTTTCATGTATTAAAAGCCTTTAATTTTCTGCTTCTGGTAATTTAAAAAATTTTATTATGAAAAAGATGCAAATAGACAAACAACAACATCACATGCTGAAGTTAAGCAGACCCAACGACTATGCAACTCAGTCCTTTTCTGCAGTTAGCATCGCTGTAGGGAAACAGAAGCTCTGCAGCCTCGTGGGATTTTATATTTTCACATTGAATATAGTTTGATGTACTTATCAACCACCAAGATTAGACAGGATTAGAAGGAAAAAGCAATTAGCATTACATCCTTTTTCGTAGCTGGTGTTCGTTACCTGCATTCAGTCCCTGGTAATTTAACCTTTTTCTCTTTCCTCCATTGTTTCCATACTTATGTGATTGGCTAGATTCTTCATGTAAGTGAAAATGTGATTTCTTCCTTCTGACACTATGTGATCTCTTTAATATTACACATTCGGAGTCCATCCATTTATTTTTATTGTTGTTGTTTATTTGTTTTAGGCACTGAAGAATAAACCTTGAGCCTAATGCATGCCAGGCAGTCACTATCATTAAGCTATAGGACCAGTCCTATTTTTTAAATTTTATTTTAATATTTAGTTATTTATTATGAGACAAGGTCTCTCTTAGTTTCTAGGGTAGTCTTGAACTTATTTTGTAGTCCAGGCATGCCTTGAACTTGTGATCCTCCTGTCTCTACCTCCAGGCTTGAGACACCGGCCCCAGCTCTTAGGGTAACACTGTTGAATCCATCCACTTTTCTGCAGTTTTTAATTACATTTTCACTTCAGCTGAATAGTATTCTATTTTGTACAATTTTCATTATCCATTCATATATTTATTATATAATTAACTTCATTCCAGTACTTTTCCTAAGGTAAATTAAGCAGCAGTAAACATGGGGTATAAATAGCTCTGAGTGGGCTGTGTTCTTCTCTGGGTACATGACCATGAGCTGGGTCATATGTAAGTTCCCTCTTCAATTTTTTCAGTAATCTCCAAACTGATTTCATAATGGCTGTATTCATTTGCACCATCCCCTCCGTCATCAGTGAATAAGGCCTCCTTTCTCTCCATATCCCCTCAAACATGTGTTGTCAGGTTAGTTGATAACAGCCATTCAGCCTTGGGTGAAGCAGTATTTCTAAGTAGTTTTTTTTTTTTTGAGCTGAGGCTTGAACCCAGGGCCTTTGCTTTTCCATAATTTCATTTTTGGGATCCCAAACACTTTATTGAATGTTTATTGGACATTTGTGTTTCTCTCTTCACAAAGTGTCTATTCAGTTCATTTGCCCATTTGTTGATTTGCAGTTTTATTTTCTTGTAATTTAATTTCCTTCATTTTTTTCTAAATTCTAGATATGAGCCCCTATCCAAAGTGTCTCTAGTACAGATTTTCTCCCATTCTGTGGGGTGTGTGTGTGCTCTGCTCACAGTTTCTGTTGATACTTGGGTTAGTTCCTATGCTGGTGGTGTTCTTTCTAATCAATAAGGCCTTGCCCATCCCAGTATCCTCATGGGTATTCCCTGTGTTTTCCAGGTTTCTGTGTTCCAGGTTTTAAGTAAGGCTTTTGATCTATTTTGAATGGATTTTGTACAAGGTGAAAAATAAAAATCTAATTTCATTCTCCAGTTTGGCCAGCACGATTTGTTGAAGAGGCCATGCTTTTGTAATGTACCTTTTTGTCTTCTTTGTCAAATACTAAGTAGGCATAGAGTTACGGTTTTCTTTCTGGGTCCTCTATGATCATTTTTGATATAGTTCTGTCATCCTCCTTTCTGATTTTATAATCATACTAGGCTGTATTTATAACTACAGATTTATACTATAATTCCGTAAATCCACACCTATATCACTTTTCTCCATTTTCCTCCTTCCCAGATTATCCCTCCCACCTCCCAGGGCAAATACCTCATGTGAACTTATGACCTTTAATTTTGAAAATATTTCCACTTTGACCCATGAACAAAAATATATGTGGATGCCCAATATCTGTAGAGAATGGACTATATCCTTATATACAGTTGAGTGAGAGGGTCCATGTGTCATGTAGGCTCCATTGGTGGGATCTGTCCCATTTCTTTGAATCATGCTCATAAAAATGCATATCAAAATACATAGATAAATTTCCACAACATCTTTGAAATGTGTGGAATTAAAAGAGACTTGTATCTTGGTTCTTAATGCTAAATAATACTTAATTTCTAATACTAAATGTTTAAGCACACTGTAGAGTGCTGAACATGGCTGTCACATGTGGCTTGATCATACCATGAGATTGATGTTCTTGAGTGTAGATTCAGATTGTAGTAGTCTACTTGTATTTCTCTTTGGTGTTTAATATCATGGTAATGATGATGTCTGCACATATTTGTTGACACCTGCTATCTGTTTGTCTCAGGAGAATTGCTACTTACATCACACACATGGTTAGAATGCTCAGTTGTAACTTGCCAAACTGGAGCTATTAGTGTTTTGAGTTTTTTGTTATATTTTGTTTTTTGAAACAAGGTTTCTCTGTATAGCCCTGTCTCTTCTAGAAGGGGCATTGTAGGCCAGACTGGCCTCCAACTCACAGAGTTCCACATATCTTCTTCTCCTAAGTGCTGGGATTAAAGGCATGCACCACCTGGCTTGAGTTCAGCATTTTATTCCTTTTTTAAATTGCATAAACAGGATCCCACTGTGTAGCCATTACTGTCTGGAACTCATTAGGAAGCATTACATGGAATGCATCAAAAACAATATTTTGAGGACACTGACTGATTGATGTGCATAATCCATCACATTTGATGCAGAAAGAACATTCCTCATGATTGCTTTCCTCTAGTCAGTTCCTGTGAGAGTCATGCCTCTACTCCCCTGTGCTGAGGTTGCAGTGTTTTCAAGTGGAGATTTGGGGAATGGGCTCTGACCTGAGGTTTTCATTTCTGTCCTTGATTCATGGCTCAGACAGAGTATGTCACCACTTTGCACTCTCATGGGAATAACAGGAGAATCATAGACACTACTAATGTAAAATCTGCTAGACAATACAGCATGAGTACTAAAAAAGAACACATCGATGACTACAAAATTCACACACAGTAGCCCAGATTTTCTCCTGAGCCATCCTTCTGTGCTCTTTTATATTTGCAAAGCACTGGAAGTATCTATAATTTGCAGAATTTAGTATATTCGTTTGTTTACTCACAGGAAATGTATGTCAGTTTGTTAATCCCAGTGTTGAGAATAAGACCATTATCCTAATTTGAGCCAAATTTGAAGCAAGCTTGATTTTTTTTATTGGGGTGCACCCAACAGCTGGCCATCAACTGCCTCCTACCTCAGGTTAAAGAGAGCAGCACCAAATCCACCTCCTAGTCACTTTTTAAGGAGTAAAATCGCGAGAAGTTTACAGAAAGGAGACAATGGGGCAATAAGGAAATAAAAAAAACCTTTAAAAAAGCGTCATATGGTCACTATGTGATTAGGGAGGGGTAAGGGAAGGTTAGGGAATTGTCAAAAGTATATCGAGGCCATGGGTTGGAGAAAGTCAGGTTCCAGGAAACAGAGCAACTCAACTCTCACAGTAAATAGGACTTAACTTTAAAAATACAAGGCTGGAGAGATGGCCCAGAGGTTAAGAGCACTGACTGCTCTTCCAGAGGTCCTGAGTTCAATTCCCAGCAACCACATGGTGACTCACAACCATCTTTAATGAGATCTGGTGCCCTCTTCTGTGTACATAATAAATAAATCTTAAAAAACAAAACAAACAAACAAACAAACAAACAAACAAAAAACCCAGCATAATGGCTCCTGCCTTCAAAATGGAGTCAAGCAGGTCCCCCAACTTCTGAATGCATCCACAGTTTATACTGTTATGATATGGTGCACAGGAGGCCTCAGCAGATTGGGCCAAGGTGCCTTGGTGGGGAGGGAGACACCATCCAGAAGAGGGCTGCAGCATGGAATGGTGGAAGGTTACTGACATCATGCAGACATGGCATCCATGTGGAAAATTTTATTGAGGGAAGGGAGAAGGGAATGGAGGGAAGAAGGAGAGAAGGGAGGGAGAGAGTGGAGGTTCACACCTCATGGGAATAGAGAGCAAGGGAGCCAGGTGGTGGTGGCACACACCTTTAATCCCATCACTCATGAGGCAGAGCTAGGCGGATCTCTATGAGTTCGAGGCCAGGCTGGTCTACAGAGCGAGATCCGGGACAGATACCAAAACTACCCAGAGAAACCCTGTCTCGGGGGGAGAGAGAGAGAGAGAGAGAGACAGAGAGAGAGAGAGAGAGAGAGAGAGAGAGAGAGAGAGAGAAATGGAAGAGGAGGAGTTTTCTGTTAAAGTGGGCTCTACTTTGATGACATCAGGACCATCAGGACGCTGGGTGGGGCAGGGTATCATCTGCTTATTGGCCAGAATTCCAGGAAGTGGGTCTGAATGCTATCATCTACACTTGCATGTACATGCTTACCTATAACTTAAACATTATTTTATGTTTTTTTAACTTCTTTTTTATTATGCTTTGTGAGTAAAGTGAAATATTCTTCAAACTTCTAAAATTGCCTATATTGATTTAGGCATATGCTTTGGAAAATTTTAGATTGTATCAAATGTGGCGGATTTGGATTTTTTTTATCTGCCTCACAGTGGCCTACATATTCTTATAAAATTAATTCCTTAGAGTACTCGATCTTATTTATTAATGTTAAAATTGACAGTATGCAGTGCTGTTAGTATCCTTTTTACTGTGGGGAAAAAAAGCAAATCTCTTTGTCTATAAAGTCAATCATGAATTCTATCTTCCCTACCTAACCCTCTGCTATTTAATGTTGTGGTATTGGACCTAGACTTAAACATCCCAACTGATAGATTAATGTAAGGCCCAAGTACAAACAGGATTGATTTGTGTGAGTGTTTTAACATGATCTCCAGGTACAGTAGTTAAAGCACATTTCCTCATCATAAATTTTCCTTCTGAGACATGTCTGCTGTGACCTTGTGTAACATAAACAGCATCCATAATAGATAACCGTGTCCAGACCTTAAATGTATTTCTTCTTCCTTCATGTATACTGCTTGTAAGACTGTTGTTTCATCCTGTTTTCATGGAGTTAGAACATTCATTATAGAATTTGACTGTATTGGAAATCATCTTTTTTAGTAATTATCTTCACTCACATTCCGACTCCTTATGTCCAGGAAAGCACTTACAGGTAGTATGTGGACAAACCATATTCTTTTGTTTCAGGGTCTGTTGACATTCGGGGATGTAGCTGTGGACTTCCCCCAGGAGGAGTGGGAATGCCTGGACTCTGCTCAGAGGGCTTTGTACATTGATGTGATGTTGGAGAATTACAGCAACCTGGTCTCTGTGGGTGAGAACATTTTGCTTGTAGAATTCCTAACTCATCCTTTGTATGTACTGACTTCATAGGTTGTAAACTCTCCATTAAGCTATCCTTGAAATCACAGGAGAATGGGAAATTTTGATAGTGGAAGGGAACTTTTTGTGGTATTTAGTTTTTTCTTTCCATTTTACATCTTCAAGGTGTCATACACCCTTCATTTAGGTTCCAAGATGCATTCATGAACTCAGTAGCATGTAATATTTCCACCACTATCTTAAAGGTCCATGTCCATCACTGCATTTTACATTGTTTAATTGTGGGAAAAATGAGAGATGTGCAAACTGAGAATTCCCCCTAAATATGCTGTACATGCTGACAGGAAATAGCAATAGGAAGTCGTTAATTCCTCTACTTTGTGTTCTCTTCATGTACTGAGCCCAGTACTGTGTTAGACATCTGTATTCTTTCTAAAAATGCTAGCATGGGTCATGGGCTACCTCAGAGACCACGTGGATTGTTATAGGCAAGATAGGCCTGGTCACCTGTTCAGAGCAAATGAGATTGCCCTGGAATGTGGAGAGGAGAGAGTAGCCACAACCAGGGTGGGCTACAGAATAAGCAGGACAACAGTGAGGGGATCAAGTGAAAGAGAAAGCAAGAGCTGAGCATGCTCTGACTAGATTCAATTCTACTTCAAAAATTTCTAGAGGTTGGGGATTTCGCTCAGTGTAGAGCGCTTGCCTAGCAAGTGCAATGCCCTGGGTTTGATCCTCAGCTCAAAAAAAAAAAAAGGATATCTGATCTCTTAACTTAGTAGACTGTCCTGGCCCTAGGGTGCATCCTCTATGTTGTAATAACTGTTAGAACGTGTTGTGTCTTATTGTGCCTAAGTTATGGTGATATAATATTAATACAAAATGCAGTTTTATTTGACTATGCTGACATCAGATTGGAATAATTTTACAAATTGTTACCTCATGTGAACCCACAAAGTAAGATTATTCTGTAATTGCCTTTCTTGTATGCATATCTTCATATTATATCCTTCATTTTCTTCCCAGTGGAGAATACACAGACACCCTTCTGGGAAATAATCTCAGGAGTCGGTGTACAGTGGACTTGAGAAAAACCCTATGAGGAAAGTTAAGAACCACAGCAGTGTGTGGAGCTCAGACAGTGGAGGATAGAAATAAGCAATAGCTGCCCATGACAGCTCTGCCTCAAACTATCTAGAGCCTCAGATGTCTGGCAGAATTCTGTCTTTGCATCCATTACGTTTGAAGAATCCAATGCCTTGTTTTAGAAAATAAAATAACCCCCTTTGATGCTTTTAATAAGCCTTTAATCTTAAATGGAATTGGGCCATTTATTTAGTAAGTACAAATACTCTGAATCTGTGATGGGGTTTTGATTGATTCAATTTCACAGAAAAATATTTTAAAATATCAATATGTATTATAAATATAATCACTTAGTGATCTCTATCCCAAAGCTAATTACTTACCTTCAATTATTTTTCCCATGTTTTTCTAAGTTAGACATTTTCAATAAAGATGAGATATCTGTTATAAATCACTGACCTTAAAGGCTGTCATGCTATTTTTGTGAGAATCCATACAATTACAGTGAATGAAAAATGTCAACTACTGGGAGCTCTAATCTAAATAGTTCCAAGTTCACTTAAAAGAGAACTCAGTGAGACAGTCATTTATCATATGTTTATTATTGGAACAAACCTATTAATCTGAATTATATTCATTTTCAGAGAACTATTGCAAATGTGATCCCACCCATCAACACGTAAATAATGAAAAGGAATATTCTCACTATAATAAGCTTGACAAAGTGCTTCATGACCCCTCCACATGTGCACTTTATGGAACAAGTGAAATTACAGAAAACTCTAATAACTACACATGCAGTAATCACAGGGATGCCTCTACTGACTCATCAAACCCAGACGGACATGAAAGTGTGCACACTGGAGAAGAACCTTGCAAATCTAAAGACTGTGAGAAATCTTCAAATTTGTGTCCCAACATTACTCAAGATCAGAGACTCTACACTACAAAGAAAGAACACAGGCAGCGAGAATATGATGACTATTTCAGCGCTGCATACAGTCTTTTGCAACAACCAATCTACATTGGAGAGACACCATACCAATGTGGGAAATGTGAGAAATGCTTCAGCACTGCTTCAAGCCTCACTGTACATGAGAGAATTCATACTGGAAAAAAACCCTACAAGTGCAACTTTTGTGGCAAATCATTTAACCAGTGTGCAAATCTGAAAACACATCAGAGACTTCATACTGGAGAGAAACCTTACAAATGTAAAGAATGTGGAAAGTCATTTCCTCAGTTATCAGCACTTAAAAGCCATCAGAAATTGCATACTGGAGAGAAACCTTACAAATGTAAGGAATGTGACAAATTGTTTGCCCACTGTTCCAGTTTCAGGAGACACCAGAAAATCCATACTGATGAGGAACATTATAGTTGTGAAGAATGTGGCAAGGCCTTTCATCAGATTTCACACCTTAAAAGCCATTACAGACTCCATACTGGAGAGAAGCCTTACAAGTGCAATGAGTGTGACAGATCCTTTCCCCACTATTCATCACTGAGTAGGCATCAGAAAACTCATTCTCTAGAGAATTTTCACAAATGCAAAGAATGTGGTAAGCCCTTTCTTGAATTATCACATCTTAAAAGACATTACAGAATCCATACTGGTGAAAAGCCTTACAAGTGTGAGGTATGTGACAAATCTTTTACTGTGAACTCAACTCTTAGAACACACCAGAAAATTCATACTGGGGAGAAACCTTATAAATGTGTGGAATGTGACAAATCCTTTACCAAGTACTCACATCTTAAAAGACATCAGAGTGTTCATACTGGAGAGAGACCTTACAGATGTAAGGAATGTGACAGATCTTTTACTGAGTTCTCAACTCTTAGAGAACATCAGAAAATTCATACTGGAGAGAAACCTTACAAATGTGGAGAATGTGACAAATCGTTCATCCAGCGGTCAAATCTTAGAATACATCAGAGAGTCCATACTGGAGAGAGACCTTACATATGTAAAGAATGTAACAAATCTTTTACTAAGTGTTCAACTCTTCAAGCACATCAGAAAATTCATACTGGAGAGAAACCTTACAAATGTATGGAATGTAACAAGTCCTTTACCCAGGACTCACATCTTAGAACACATCGCAGAGTTCATACTGGAGAGAGACCTTACAATTGTAAGGAATGTGGCAAATCTTTTACTAGGCGCTCATATGTTAAAGCACATCAGAAAATTCATACTGGAGAGAAACCATATAAATGCAAAGACTGTGGCTTTTCCTTTATCCAGATGTCGAATCTTAGAAGACATCAAAAAATTCATACTGAAGAGAAACACACTGTTGTAAATAATGTGACATAGCATTTTCTGGTGTTCTCTTTTACAAATCACAACAGTATACAAAATAGAAATAGATAAGAACATTTTGAAAGTCTTTAATGAACGTTTACATTTAAAACAATATCCTAGAGTGTATATTAAAATAAAACTCTACAAGTGTAAAAGTGGGAAAAGCTTTTTATTTCTTTCTTTTTTTTTTTTTTTTTTTTTTTGTTTTGTTTATTGAGACAGGGTTTCTCTGGGTAGCTTTGTGCCTTTCCTGGAACTCACTTGGTAGACCAGGCTGGCCTCGAACTCACAGAGATTCACCTGGTTCTGCCTCCCGAGTGCTGGGATTAAAGGTGTGCACCACCACCGCTTGGCGCTTTTTATTTCTTTTAATGTTTATTTGTGCTTTGCCTGAAAATATGTCTATGCACTACATGTATGCCTGGTGCATGCAGAGGACAGAAAGGTTTGTTGGATCTCCTGAAACTGACATTCTAAGCAGTTGTGAGCTGCTGTGTATGTCTTGGGAATTTAAACCCCATCCTTTGGAGGAGCTCTTAATGACTAAGCCATGTCTCCAGCCCCTGTTAAAAGCTATGATAAAAATATTTATCTTGTTCCACATCCAAACATTTATAATAATTCCAGGCAAGGTGATATATACCGCTAATTCCAACACTCAAGAGGCAGAGGCAAGAAGATCTCTGTGAGTTGGAGGACATCAATATGTAGAATATTCAGTTACAAGACAACCCAGGACTACATAAATCCTGTCTCAAAACAAAAAACCAAAAAATTATGATAAAGTAACAAAGCACATGACAAAGCATTTGATTTTTTTCCTTTAATTGTTCTGTACATGATCAAATTCATAATTCTGAGAAACCATATAAAGGTATACCATGTGTAATCCCCATATCTTGCTGTTCATTGGAAATTACACCCCTCAAATGCATTGAATTTGACAGATCTTTTACATAGTGTTGAAACTGCAGAGATAAAAGAAAATCCATCATGAAAGAAAAAGCTGTTAAATTCTTACCTTTTATTCACCTTCAAAATCTTTATACTAGAGTCAAATCGTATAAATATCAAGGTGATTAACTAAAGAGACAGGCTGTGAATGTGACATCACTGGAATGCTGACATACAATTTAGAAATCGCCAAAGGCTAAGAATATGGTAACACATACCTTTAATCCCAGCTCTCTGAAGGCTGAGGAAGGTGGATCTCAAGGCTAATCATGTTTAAACAGCAATTTCCAAAACAGAGGCACTTAGTCTTGGGGAAAGAAATTAGGGCATTGGGGAAATCATTTTGAAGTACTGAAGGAAAACGGGAAATTTAACTCTGAGTTAAAATAAAATGATATAGCTTCCTGTTTTAGTTTGTTTGTTTGGTTTTTTTTTTTGGAGCTGAGAATCGAACCCAGGGCCTTGCGCTTGCTAGGCAAGCACTCTACCACTGAGCTAAATCCCCAACCCTGGTTTGGTTTTTTATTGTTGTGAAGAGACACCATGACCATGACAACTCCTATAAATGAAAATATTTAATTGCGGGGGTGGGGGGGGTGTCTTACAGTTTCAGAGGTTCAGCCCATCACGGTGGGGAGCATGGCAGCATGCAGGCAGACTTGGTGCTGGAGCTGAGAGTCCTATACCTTGACTCAAGAGGCTACAGGAAGTTGACTGACAGTCACATTGAGGGAAGCTTCAGAAACAAACCTCAAAGGCCACCAACACAGTGACATACTTCCAACAGAAGGTGTGACCCAGATTAAAGGTGTGCCCTTCCAGCCTCAAGTTCTGGATTAAAGGTGTGTGTCATCCAGCCTTCTCCAACGAGACCACACTTCCTCCAACAAGACCACACCTAATAGTGCCACTGCTTATGAGCTTATGTGGGCCAAATACATTCAAACTACCACACTTAGATTAACTACCAGTAGACCTTCATGGAGGTAAAGGAGACTTGTGGGACGCGCCCTTAGCCATGATGACGTGGCAATTTCCCATTCTTACAAAATTGCTTATTGTTAGTATCTTTTGAATAGTTTTAAGTCTCTGTATTACTACCAACTGCACTAGAAGACTTCTTTCACCAAGGGTGAGTGCCGGTGGCCATGTCAGAGTAGCAGCGGGTGTCAATTGAAGTTCAAGGTGTCAGCCCACAAGGAGGAGACTCACTGATGGGCCAATCTCAGTCAGGCAAGGCTCCCCAAGACCACAGACCCCAGAGTTTCTTTTCCTTCTGCTGTGCCTCTACATGTTTGCTGTTGCTATCTTTCTCTGATATCTGCCATGGTTGAATTGGGTGTGGGGAGAGTCTCTACTGCCTATAATGTAATGTGTTTGTCTCAAGGAAACATCCCATTCTACTGGGCATTTTTACCTGTGGATTACTATGAAGATGATTTCTTCTTATACTATACTATCTAATTGATAATAATAATATTAGCTGATACAAAGTTTTGATGAATACAGGTAAATACAAGGGAATGTTATATGCTTAGAGCCTATGAGTTTCACTTCAGGAGCTGCCTAGATCATAACTGAAGTTAATGATTAGAGAAACAGTTGAACCCCAGGAGCCAGGCAACATGAGTTCCTTTCATTTTAATGCTGAAAGACACAGTCCAAGTTTGGGTGTGCGTCATTACCTGAAATAAAGTGTTTTTACCTTTGTAGGAATTTAGGAGAATCACTATATGGGGTAGATATTAGATTGAACACGTGTTTTTTTAGAAGCACCTTGACCTTAAAGAATCCCTGTGGAAAACAATGATTGCTTTACAGAGGGGGGCCTTGCAGCCATCCCATGACTTTGGTCACAAGACACCTTAGGCACACCTGGGGCTCTTGTATTATTGTGTATTACACACAATGCATAATGAAGGACTAGAGTCATGGAGGGAGGTGATAGTCTTCTTCAGTAAGACATGTAAATTAAGGTTAGGGACCTTGGTATGAGGAAATACTTCATGTAACAATCTATAAGTATGCTTTTGTATGGCTGTTCAGCTTCATGGCCAACCTAGTCCAGTTCAGTCAGTCCATAAGAAAAGGCTGGAGAATAAAGAAGGAAACCATCAAGAGAGTATGTGAGTATGTTTTTCACTAACCCTCTCAGATAAGAAAAATCTAGTTTGCGTCAATGCTATGGATTTTCCCTTTGAGTCCTGTGCTGCCTGGAGGCTGGTCCCACAGACAGCGTTAGATGAGAACAGTACAAGTTGATAATTATAAACATAAATATTTTTCTGGCAGATTAACAACATGATCATTAGCAAAAAATCAATAGGTTCTGCCCTTGAACCTGTGGTTACCAAGCCCTGATTTTATCATGTCATAAATTTCTATGATGTAGGCTTGAAATCCAATCAGGAGCGAGGTTGATTATGTTCATAAATAATGGTGCCAGTATTGCACCAGTGCATGCATCTTGACTAGCAGGTTATATATATATTGTGTGTATATATATTGTCAGATGCATAGTCCAGGAGTAAGATCATTGACATTATTTCTCTGAGAACAGCCTGCACAGGACCTTACATTACAGTGCTACAAAATCTAGCCAGCAGGGAGAGTTCACTGGTAAATTCAAGATTGCTCTGTCTTTTACAACCGAAGTCTTTGGAGTCTTCAGCAGCACCATGTATTTATGGTGGCTATTGCAGCCTGAAAAACCAGCTTTTAGGACTGCACCTAGGGTTGCAGAAAGAATGCTTTTCAGAGCAGTGGGATTTTAGTAATTTTTTAAAATCTGAGTATCTTTAGAAATAAGTTTATCTATCTCAACGAATTAGACTCGGACATGAACTGAGGGGGTCATATGCAATTCTTTTACAGCTCCAATTTTCCTTTTTTTTTTTCAGAGCTGAGACTCGAACCCAGGGCCTTGCGCTTGCTAGGCAAGCGTTCTACCACTAAGCTAAATCCCCAACCCCACAGCTCCAATTTTCTAGCTTTTTTTTTTTAGCTCTAATTCTCTAGCTTCCTTTCAACACAAATTTTCTAGCTTCTTTTCAGTTCTGATTTCCTGGCTTTTTTGTTCTATGTGGCTTATATAAACAGTCAACAGAAGGCTTGAGGCAATAAAAAGAAAAGTTACAAAAGCTACATCCCAGGGTCATAGCACATTCCATGACAATGCATACACAGGGACATGGTGCTTGGCACTTTCCTGGCAGTGGTATTGAAAGTGTTCCAAACATAAAAATATATTCTCTTATCCTGTTTTTAACCCCACATCATAAGGCAGGGAACTTGATACCCTTTATTCAAGGCTGTGAGGCCAAACCATCCTCTGTTGTTCTGGCTAATTGGGAAACTTTCCCCACAACTGTTTCTGTCTGGATTTGGTTCATTGGTTAATTGCTGTTCTTGTCCTCCATATAAATTTTAGGACTTAAACAAACAATTAGTTACCTGAGCCTTGAATTTTACACGATAAACTGAGGTTGGAAGTTTGTGCATGGTCTTGATTGCTAAGGGATTTAGTAGGGAGTGGTCGCTGGTCTCTGTTATCAGCCAGGCCTCACTAGAGAAACTGGCATAGTATTTTAGGTTGCTTTGTATTTAATAACCTTGGTTAGACATCTGCAACTCAGTCCCTGTGCATATCCATTTACAGAGACATTCAGTCTAGTTCGAATTTGCTCTTGAGGTTTTGAATCAGTAAGCTGTATGTGGCTTGTCTTAGAATTGTGAAGAAATTGTTTACTATACCAGTCTGAGCTAATGATAAAAAACAGGGCCTAAGTGTCTTAAAGATTTTGTGGAACAATAGATCTAGTTATGAAGCGCATCCTAGTAAATTTGTGTTTATCAAAATTATATAGCTTAATGAGAAGTCATTGTCTTGATCATTCATAAATATATGTGCTCAGTAGATGGAATATATGCATGCAATAAACACAAGCAGTGGGGGAAATACCCATAGCTGTTTTTAGGGAAGAAATGTAGTAGCACATCGGAAAAATTACAGACAGAAGAAACAGTGTTCACTGTCAGTAGACCCGTAAGTCTTGCTTGAGATTCCTCCATCAGGGAGTTATTTCTCTGGTGAGTCAACAACTGAATTATCAGTTGCCATCTGCTTTATATTCTTAATGGCTTCTGGCAGGTGGCCAAGGAAGAGTACTGGCAATGACCTGTTTTGTTTGGGGTGGCTCTGGGGCCTCCCTGACCAGGACGGCCTAGGCAGATAACCAGTACCTGGTACAATGAGTTCTGTTTAATACCCATGGTGTCTGGGAGGAGCATTATACACCTATGTGGGAAACCTCTCTTCAAAGTTTTAAAATCATATTTACTATCAATTTGTAAGATGGGAGATTTCATAAGGCTTCTTCATACATCTGTCTTTTTGTTTAACCCACCCACTCTTTCTCTTTTCTACCTGCCCCATCTCTGTTAAACATCTAGACACATTTTCCAATGACCCATTGTTCTATAGCAATGCATTCTATTCTTGCCTCTTTTTTTTTTTAACGTGGGTTGCAAAATGATAGGCTACTATGTAGCTTCTTCATGGTCACCTCATTTGGTTGTCCTTTCATCTGCCCCCTCTCTTCTCCATCACTACACAGCATATTTGCAATATTCTACCTCCAGGATTCCCACTCTCTAATTTCATATCACCTATATTCTCCTCTTCAACCTCTCCCTGCATTTCTCCACTAATGATCCATCTCCAATTCCTGGTTTCTACATGAGTCTTACTGGAACACATAAAGCAAAAAGTTTGAAGCTGATTTGGAACCAGCATGGGACTGGATTAGCCCCTCTGTATATGGGAGACAGTTGTGTAGCTTGGTCTGTTTGAGGGGCTCCTGGCAGTCAGGATCTATACCTGGTACATGAGCTGGCTTTCTGGAGTCCATTACCTATGGTGGGATACCTCGCTCAGCCTTGATGCAGGAGGTAGGGGTTTTATCCTGCCTCAACTGAATGTACCAGGCTTTACTGACTCTCCATGGGAGGCCTTACTCTTTTGGAGGAGGGAATAAAGGGTGGGTTTGAGGGCGAAGCTGTGGGGAGTGGGAGGAGAGGTGAGAGGGGGATCTGTGGTTGGTATGTAGAATGAATAAAAAGTTTTTAATTAAAAATGTTTGAAGCTGAGACCCACATTTGAGAGAAATCATGATGTTTGACTATTAGGACTTAGGTAATTGCACTCATCATGATTTCCAGTTGCTACATTTATATCCTGATTTTACATTTTCATTTTTATTTACACCTGAGTATTATGCCAGGTTATATTAATATGTATCACATTTTCATTTACCAATGTTTTAGTTCATGGGCATCTAGGTTGATACCATCACCTAGATACACTGACTAAAGCAGCATTGAGTGTGATGAGTAATTACTCATTGGTAAGATGGACAGTCCTTGGGGTTCATGCCCAGGAGTCATTGTTAAGAATCAGTTTCCTCTGAGATTAAACCCTTCCATCTAGGTATAATCTCGTTAAAACACAGGACATGAAAAGAGAGGTAAAGGGATAGGGTGCTATAATGGGAGGTGGTACATTCAGTCCAGTAGAGAAGCTTCCAAAGCTCAGGAATAGAAAACGTAATAGCTTCAGTAAGTCAAAGAAACTGATAAGATTCACAAGTGCCCTCCTGCTTCAAGCATATGTAATTGGTAAGGACTGCTGTCACTGTCAGACAAGCTGAGCTGCACTAAGATGATCAGACCAGCCAGGAAGCAGACACCAGGCAAAGTGCCCGCACCAGACAAGACAAACTGCCTGCAGGAGGTAGTGAGGGGCTTGAAAGACACGTCCAACCTCCCTTGAGTTGCCTGTAAGCTGTGCAGAGATGCCCAGGTTTCCAGCTTCATTAGCCATCACTGTCACTGCATAAGGCAGCTGGCATTGAGTCCTCTGTGTTTCTATAACTAATTCCTCACCCATGGTCTTGTAAGTCACCCCAATAAGATGCATCGGTCCACTTGACTTTAGAGATGATTCAGTGGTTCAGAGTACTGTCTGCTCTTTCACAAGACTCCCTTTGAATTCCCAGCACCCTCACATGGGCACTCAATATGCAGCATCACTCCAGGACATCCATTGCCCTGTGCTTGCCTCATCAGGCACAAGGAACACACATTGCACACAGGCATACATGGAGACAAAACACCCCTAGAAAAGAAACCTCAATTTTTCATCAAGTTGGAATTTATTGGTTTCTCAGTGTTGATTTGTTATTGGTTCCTTATCTGTGATATGTAGATATTTGTCATTGTTTCCACAGGAATAGTGCCACAGACCAGTTCTGTAATTAGGTCACAGAGGAGTTGTGTGTTGTTTTTTTTTTCTCTCATTTTATTTATTCATTTATTTGAGAACATGTACAGTGATTTCAAAAGTTGATTCTCTAGTTCTCACTCCCATGACACAACCTCCTTTACTCATTGATGCGAACATTAATTATTATTTTTGTTCCTGCCGGTGGCTATTGTAGCTAGGGCAACATGGATGCTTAAAGGAGTCCTCGTCTGCATTTTCCCTGATAGGTATATGGCTTTTTGGTTTGTTTCAGTGTCACTTTGGACTTGTTGTTGTTTGTTCCTGTGGTAGTTTGAATGTAATTGCCCCCATAAGCTCATAGGAGTGGCATTATTAGGAGCCGTGGGTTTGCTGGATTGAGTTTGGCCTTGTTGGAGGAAGTGTATCACTGTAGGGACAGGCTTTGAAGTTTCCTATGCTCAGGGTAATGCCCAGTGTGTCAGTTAACTCCCTGTGTGGCCTGTAAGATGTAGGTCTTTCAGCTTCTTTTCCAGCACCATGTCTGTCTGCATGCTGCCATACTCTCTGCCGTGATGATAATGGACTGAAGCTGTGACACTGTAAAGTGGGCCAACCCAATGAAAGGTTTTATTTCATAAGAGTTGCCGTGGTCAAGGTGTCTCTTCACAGCAATAGAAACCCGAAGACAGAAGTTGGTACCAGGGACTGGGGGATTGCTATGACAGGTCTGACCGTGTTTTTGTTTGCAGTAATATGGACTTTGGGATTGAGGATTAGAAAAGCAGTTATTTCTGCTTTAAGTCATGCTTAATGTGCCATCCTAGTGGGAGATGGAAGACAGTAGTGCTGGGTGTGATTTGTTTGAACTGTGGGAATCGCGAAGTTTCAGAGAAGTGAAAGGATGGTCAACAGCACTGGTGGCGGCGCTAGTTACCTCAGGGAAAGGTTACGATCAGGGCAGAACCCAGTGTTAGTCTTTAGAGCTTTATTAGGAGGGAAAGGGGGGAGGAGGAGGAAGAGGAGTGCCAGGCCTGGAGACAGAAAGCATGATGGGGGCGGGGAGAGGGAGCAGAGCAGAGAAGGTAGAGTCTGCATCTAGCTTTTAAGGTGCAGATTGTGTGACCACACCATGCGTGCATAGTCGCCAGAGCCCCCTGATGACATAAGACACAAGACCCCGAGCTGAGCATGTGCAGAAGTGAGGGCAGGATCCTCACTATAAGAATGTTAGATGCTGCCTCAAGACTGGTCTTGCAATATTTTGGTAAAAACAGTGGCTGTTTTGTCCTTGTCCTAAGAGTCTGGCTGAGGCGAAAGGAAAGAATTTTGGATTTATTCCATTGGCAGAGGAAATCTCAAAACAGCCTAGTATAGACTATACTGTGGTTGTTAGTGGTAATTCTAAAGAACATTTAGAATGAAAAGGAGCAAGCTGAGCAGGGTAAATTACAAAATGTAAATTTTGAGGAGAAAAAGAGCACCAGAAAGTGGAATTAAACTAAGTCCTATGTCCAAGGAGATAAAGGGATTGAGAATTTAAGTAAAAGGAGTGGTGAGCTCAGGACAAGATCTGGCCCAGCTAAGTTTCCATCTTGTGAATAGAAGAGCTCAGAGTTTTTAATCCCAGGACTGGGAAGACAGAGGCTGGTGGATCTCTGAGTTTGAGGCCAGCCTAGTTTACAGAGCAAGTTCAAGGACAGTCAAGTTTACGTAGTAAAGGTAACAATCACAACCAGGAGGAGTGAGGATGTAATTGAACCAGGGGCCAAGTTCCAGCTCCAATAAGCAACAGAACTTGGCAGCTTTGGCTATGTGGTTCTGGCTTTAGAGTTAAAGATAGAAGAAATAGGTTATGTAATTTGCTTCCAAGCCTAAAGGAACCTGCTAAGGCCAGGCATTTTGGGGCCCAGAACTGCTTGGCTACACTGCTGCTGCCGTGACAGGCTTGATAACAACCAGGCAGGAGAATAAGCCTGAGCTTTGGTTTACTGGCAGGCAGCACCAGATCCAGGAAAAGCCATAAACTGACACCACTCAGGGATGGACCAGCATCTAAAGGGGAAGTACCTGACATTCCAAGTATTCCAAATCATTAGGTAAGATTAGATAAGATCACCAGCAGTCCCTGGGCCTAGCACATGCCTATTCCCTTTCACCAAGATACCCCTAGACAAATGTCAGCCAATCGAGGTCCTGAACCCTGGAAATCCCCTCACCACAATCTGTGCTGTGATAAAAACCCCACCCCAGCTGGGCTTGCAGCTCTCCAATTGTATTGCTGCATTGGACACATGGATGCAAGATCAAGCTTGAATAAAGGCTCTTCGCTTTTGCATACAGAGTCAGTCTCTGTGGTGGTCTTTAGGGATCCCCATGACCAGGACATAATAGCATGTGTCAGGAGTGTCCCTGAATGGAGGCCTAGTAGAGAAGCCATTTTGTGAAGCTGTAAATTTGAAACCTGGATTGCCTTGGAGAAACCAAGATGTTAGAGATTCCATGTGTTCCCAAAAATATTGTGCAGGCTAATAAACTTATCTGGGGTCAGAGAACAGGATAGCCACAATATTAAACATGAGCATATGCAGTGATAGCACAAGCCTTTAATCCTAGCATTCCAGAGACAGAAATCCCTCTGGATCTCTGAGTTCAAGGCCACATTGGAAACAGCCAAGCATGGTGACACACCCCTTTAATCCAAGAAACCCAGCCTTTAATCCCAGGGAGAGATGGTAGAAAATAGAAAGATTATATAAGGTGTGAAGACCAGAAACTAGAAGCATTTGGCTGGTTAAGCATTCAGGTTTTGGAGCAGCACAGTTCAGCTGAGATTCATGTGGATGAGGACTCAGAAGTTTCCAGTCTGAGGAAACAAGACCAGCTGAGGAACTGTCGAGGTGAGGTAGCTGTGGCTTGTTCTGCTTCTCTGATCTTCCAGCGTTCACTCCAATAACTGGCCTCAGGTTTGATCTTATTAATAAGACTCTTTAAGATTCATGCTACATCTGGCGCTCAACATGGCAAGAATTCATTAAAAAACCACTTGGTGAGGCAGTGGGTCCGGCTCCCTAGCTCCGGAGCTCAGGCCTAGCCCCAGCCTAACCTGGGCCTAGCTCAGCTTAGGACTCAGGCCCAACCTACCTTAGCTACGAGCGGTTACCGGGCAGCTGGAGTTACTTGCTTAAAAAGCCGGTGCTACAAACAACTCAGGCCTGCAGGAGCTACCGCTAATTGCAGTAGCTACACGCAACTGCAGATAGGCTGCTTTTAGCTGAAACGCCAGTGCACATGGTCAGTTGGAGCTTAAGGAAACCAGAGCCTAGGCTTGACTCGGCTCAAACGGGAACATGTGGTTGGATTCAAGCTTTTAGTCAGAATGTGGCCATGCTTTCTTGTTCTCTCTCTCTCTCTCTCTCTCTCTCTCTCTCTGGATTCCCACCTCGGATGCTAGGTAGTTGTTTTGAAATTCCTTTGGATTTCTACTGTTCTACACAGAATTGGTAATTCAATTATATCAGATATTTTAAAGGAAACTGTTTAAAAGAGATTTTTTTCCCACATTTAAAAAAATGGGTTGTATGTGTACATTGGAAGAAAATTCGGCTTTGTTTGAAATTTTAGGAAGTCTGACAATGGAACAACTATATCAGAAGATTAATGTTGATCGAATTATGTACATTATTATTCTCCTTATCCTTATTTTACAATTTAAAAAGATAGTCTATTTAAGTGTCAGGATAAAAATTTTAGAAAAACCTGTTAAACCTGTTAAAATGAATTATAGAGAACTTCAGATTCAGACAGAAAAAATTAACAATGAAGTTGTTTCAGGATTAGATTATAAGGTTACAGAAAGAATTGGCCTTGGTAGAAAAGGAAGTACATGAAGGGCATGTGGATCGTATTGATCTAAAGCTGGGTTGCATTTTGGTTACTTTACCTTCTAGGCATTCTCAAACAGGAATATTAATGCAGAGAGAAGATATTATAATGGAATGGATATTTTTACCAAATAAACTGAATAAAAAATTAAAAACTTATGTGGAAAGAAATCTGACTTAATTTTGAAAGAAAATTGAGACTTCGTCAATTAGCAGGAATAGACCCAGCAGAAATTGTTGTACCTTTAACTAAAGAAGACATTGAAAAATTATGGACAGAAAGTGAACCTTGACAAAGAGCTTGCAGTAATTTTTTTGGAGAAATTAACAGCAAATATCCCAAAAGCAACAAAATTGATCTTATAAAGAGAGCTGATTGGATCTTGCCTCAAATTGTATGGGGAAAAACCCATATCTGGAGTTTTATACAGATGCCAACAAACAAGGAAAGGCAGGTTACAAATCAGAAAATTTAAGTAAAGTGTTCGAAGTCCTTAAAATTCAGTTCAAAAATCGGAATTGTATGCTACTCAATTGGTATTAATGGATTTTTCAGAACCTCTCAACATAGTTACTGACTCTCAGTATGCTGAAAGAGTGGTATTACATATTGAGACTGCAGAATTTATCCCTGATGCTTCAGAATTAACTTCACTATTTATTCAATTACAAGATACAATCAGGGAAAGGAGTCATCCTTTATATATAACTCACATCTGATCCCATACTGGTCTGCCAGGCCCTCTACCACAAGGTAATGATGAGATTGATAAATTATTGATAGGATATGTGATGTGCTGGAGGCCTCAGAATTTCATTAAAAACACCATGTCAATAGTAAAGGTTTAAAAAAGGATTTTTTCCATAACCTGGCAACAAGCCAAGGAAATTGTAAAGAAATGTCCTACTTGTTCCTTCTACAATCAGCCACCATTAGCAGCAGGATGGAACACAAAGGGTACTCAGAGGAATGAAATCTGGCAGATGGATGTGTTTCCCTTTGCGGAATTTGGAAAATTGAAATATGTACACCATACTATCGATACTTATTCAGGATTTCAATGGGCGACTGCTTTGAGTTCTGAAAAAGCTGATTCTGTAACCACTCATTTGCTAGAAGTTATGGCCATCATGGGTATACCTGCACAAATTAAAACTGACAATGCTCCAGCATATGTCTCTATTAAAATGAAACAGTTTTTTGCTTATTATGATATAAAGCATACTACAGGTATACCACATAATCCTACAGGCCAAGCAGTTATAGAAAGATCCAACAGAACTCTAAAGGACATGATAAATAAACAGAAAGGGGTAACAAAAACCCCCAGAAATAGACTGTACAATGCTCTATTAACTTTGAATTTTCTCAATGCAAATGAGAAAGGAACAACAGCTGCAGAGAGACATTGGATAATAGAAAAAACTACAGAATTAAATCAGCCTATATACTTCAAGGATGTGCTGACCTTGGAATGGAAACCAGGGTATATGTTGTGTTGGGGACGAGGTTTTGCTTTTGTTTCTGCAGGAGAAGATAAGCTGTGGGTACCATCAAAATTGATAAAGGTTCGATTTGAACAAGAGAGACCTCTTAATTAGAGGAGGTGATAGTTCATCAACAGACATAACTATCCAGTTTAAACTCACTTATACCATTAATATATGCCTTTTCATTTAATCAGATATAACTTGCCAAAAGGGAACCTCCCCAAAATTAGTCTTGGGGAAGAGTTTTTGTTTTTGTTTTTGTCTTTTAGGAGAATGAAGGCTAAGGAATCTGAAGAACACTGGACAAATGAGACAACTGAAGAAAAAGGACAAATCATCTGTCCCAGGAAAAGGAGTAAAATGGCCTATTGGTATATCATCTACAAAATTTCATAAATCTTCCTAAATGTTTGTTTCTGCTATTTTCTAAAAAACAAAACACTATTTGTCTTCTTGTAGTCCCAGGTCAATTAAAATTTAAAGCTGACGTTGGAGTTGGAGAATGGCTCTCTCCTTCTTTAAACTCAAGCATGTTGTTAAAAGGAAAATGAAAACTCCCTGTATCATACCAGCAGAAAGAGCCATCTTCTGCCATGGGACAGGAGAAAAACCAAATTAATTAAGGGACTATTCTATTACTAATCTCAATTCTTTGATTCTATTCTGATTCTTTAAACTTTTCTTAAAGTATGAATTTTATATCAAAATTTACTATATATATTAAACTTTGTTAAGATAATAATGGTCATATAGAGTATTAACTAATTCTAGAGAAAAGGCTTCAATTAGCTGCCTATACATGTCTTTGTGTTCGAGTCTCTTACCAGTTTTCTGCAGGAAATTACGGCCAGGCCTAACATCATTTGAAATCTCCAGGAAGAAGATGGGGCTCCACAACAACAATTCAACGTGGACAATAGTAATATCACTAAGCTGACAAACATCATCTACAGATCAGCTTTGGACTACAAAGTGCTTAGAGCAATTCTGAGATGGCTAGCTGAGATGATCCAGTTTCAAAGACTACTTGAATAAGGCAGTTGAACAGGCAGTGGGCCAATGGCTTCTGAGGTGCAGTGAAACAGCAGATGAAACAGTTATTCTTGAAGAATAACTAAGCTCACCCCTCTCAATAATAGACTGGCATTTAATAGAGGGATGTGGAGAAGAATGGGATGCCAAGATAAAGCCACACACACACACACACACACACACACATACACACACACACACACACCCACACCAAAGAAGAATGGACAGCTGAATTAAAAAAAAATCAATAATTTTTAGAATTTAAAATCCTGAATCATGACATGACACTAATGGAATTCATGTGTTTCTGGTACATGGACAGCTCTCACCAAATGTGAGGTCGAACTGTTGACCTTGTATACATCCTAGTTCACAAATGAGTCTGTCAGATACGCTAAGCCTGTAGGCTGAAGATGATGCCCCAACACTGCGGTGAAACCTCAGGTGACTGTCCAGGCAGCTGGCTGTTTCTGTCAACTCACATTTTTTTTTTGGAAGCTGCTTGCATGCACTTCCTGTTTTTATTTTTTATTAGGTAGTATTATTTTCTTCTTGGGTCTCTGAGGGAGTTGAAGATCAGCTATAGTTATAGTTTTTCTTAAGAATTTCAGAAAAGAAACTCACTAGAGCTGTAAGTGTATTAATTTGAAAGACATTATAAGACAGTCCCGTTAGTAATATAAGTTAGGATAGAAAGTGAATCAGGCACATTTTGGACTTACCAAAATAGGATAGATAATGGAATTACTTTCTCTGAATTTGTCAAATGCAAATGGACTAGACATTGTTTAGGTATTTATTGCTTGTATATATGGTATATATAGTTATTGTACTTTTGTATATAGTTTTTCTTATATTAGTTATAACTTTTTTCCTTTTTTCTTTTTATTAAAATAGAAAAGAGGAAATATATTGATATTTTATTTGTATTGAAATGTGATTTTATTTGTATGTTAATAAAGTTGCCTTGGGGTCAGAGCAAGCCATAGCAGAAGCTGGGCGGTGGTGTTGCATGCCTTTAATCCCAGCACTTGGGAGGCAGAGCTAGGCAGATCTCTGTGTGTTCAGGGATACAGCCAGCATGGAGACACACGCCTTTAATCTCAATACCAACCACAGAAGACCTGGAGGTCTGTACAGACAGGCAGTGACAAGGAGGTCATGTGGCTGGGTTTACAACCAATAAGAAAGCAGAACAGAAAGTCTATAAAAAAGAAAAAAACACACAGAAACAGCTCTCTTGCGGAGAGGAAAGACAGAGCAGCAGTGAAGGGTAAGGTTTTCAGCTCTCAGCTATTGCTCTGACCTCTTGGCTTTTAACTCTGCAATTGGCTGTGTTTCTTATTTAACAAGACGATGACATCTACAAGTGCAACATCTGTAAAAAATTCTTTACCAAACTCCTTTCCGCTTTGCTGACTACAACACACTTCTCTCTCTTAGACTAGTTCCACTCCCTGTTAGCAGTTTTCCTTAGCAAGTATTCCACAACTCTGGCATCTCCAACATTTTGGCATCTCCAACATTTTGGCATCTCCAACATTTTGGCATCTCCAAGGCAATTCAGGCTTCACATTCACAGCTTCATACAATGTGCTCTCTAAACTTACACTCAGGTACACACCTGAGACATTCCTGGCCTCAAGAGCTTTCATTAGTCATGGAGGACAACTCCATAATCTTTCTTCTATCCGTGACTTTAGAGCCAGAATTATATGGCCCAAACTACCAAGTTTTGCTGCTTGCTGGGGTTGGAACATGGCCTTCTCATTCAAGTACATCTTCACCAACTTTCTGTTTTACATGAATTCTTCTCTGCCTAATCTTGGCTGTCTTGAAACTTACTCTATGGATTAGGCTGGCCTTGAAATCTAAAATCTGCCCACCTCTGCCTCCCCAGTGATGGGAGTAAAGGCATGCAAAACCACACTGGGTTCTAAACTTTTCTTTAATTCCTTTTCACAAATTCAAAGCTTTGATTGGTAGGCTCTTGCCCTGAGGTCAGTACTTCCTTTATTCCATTTCACATCAGGATTTCCTTTAAACTGTTTATCTCCTTGGACACAGACTTAGGTACATTCCACTTCTTGGTGA
Organism: Onychomys torridus; assembly: GCF_903995425.1. Lineage (NCBI taxonomy): Eukaryota > Metazoa > Chordata > Mammalia > Rodentia > Cricetidae > Onychomys > Onychomys torridus. The sequence continues at coordinate 2,207,314 of NW_023414046.1, read as the reverse complement.
CTTCTTTTTCCTTGAACTGTACATTTTATTTTCCTTGCTCAGCTTGCTCCTTTTTATTACAGATCTAATTGGTTTTCTGCTCCTCACATAATAGATTTATCCACCCAGTAAGCCAGATCAAGTCAAGCTAAAAAAGTACAAGAGGTTTATTTGAGCAAAGCAACTTCCAGACCAGTTCTTCAGTCCCCAAAAATCAAGGCTGGGAAGCCAGATGCCAGAACTAAAGCAGGGAGATTATATAGGTTGCAGGCAAGAGGTGATGACATGTTCACCACAAGCTGGATTTGTTCCCAAGTATGGTCAAAAGCTAAATGGTTTAGGCAGGGACTTGGGCAGCTGGCAACGTCAGGGGAGGAAGTGGCTGTAGTCACTAAGAATGCAGAACTGGGCTTTTGGTGCCTTCCCTTTGGAGATTCTCTGAGTGGGTGGGGTTTGGCGAGACAGGAGTGGGGCTTCTCAGACCATGCAGGGATGAGCTGGAGGTTACAACTGAGCATGAAGCACACACCTTTTTTTTTTTCCCCCAGATATCAAGACTCAAGTTTTTATTTTTTGGAAGTTTAACCTTAAAATCAATTATCTTGGACAGCGTATAGAAACAAGGCAAAAGAATAGCAACAGAGTTGTAATAGATACAATCTAACTATCAGGACAAACTAAGAATGATTAGCAATAGTTGTAATAATCTGAGTGTGAGTGTAAATATTATGTATTTATTTTTAAAAAATAGTTTCTTAATTAACTTGTTTCTTAACAAGGATTAGTGTGAGTAGTATAAATTGTCTATTAGTGATAGCAAGAATAATTGCAAGCATTTTCTACACATTATAAATATTTGTTAACTATATGTTAACTATTGATGAGTCTATATAAAGGCATTCAGTCAGGAGACCGAACTTCAACTTAAAAACATTTTATATCTCTCTTACATACATATAGAGAGGTATGTGTTCATATATACATATGAGTGTGTGTATATATCAAATATATATAAAATGTGTATATTTGCACATACCCTACAGATTTTGCCCATATATGGCTCCCTTCTCAAACACTTCGCTTTGATGAAGATATAGTTTTGTTATCTCAAAATGGTTAATCCTGACTATGTTGAGCCAATTACACTAAAGGTCATCATTTCTAAGACCTTTCTGGTTAAAGCAAGATCATTTGGATACTTTCTGCTAACTTTTAGTGAATAGAAAGCCCAGAAGGCAAAGCTGCAAATCTTTGTGTGGTGGAGATTTAACTTTCAAATATGAAATTCCTTGAATGAGACTCAGAGAGGAAGATCTGACTCAGAGTGATCAGTGATCTAAAGATGATGGCTTTGCTGTTTCGTTTTCGTTTTTCAAGACAGGGTTTCTCTGTAGCTTTGGAGCCTGACCTGGACTAGCTCTGTAGCCCAGGCTGTCCTCGAACTCACAGAGATCCACCTGCCTCTGCCTTCTGAGTGCTGGGATTACAAGCATGCACCACCACCGCCCGGCAAATTATGGCTTTGGATAAGTGAAGAAGTCCTAAACTTGGAGTTTCATTCAAAAGCGTGCCTCTTTAGTGCTCCCTTCCCTGCTCCTCTCCCGGTCCTCCCCATCCCCTTCTCTCCTTACTTTCATTCCATATTTTCCTTGCGCAACACTGCCAACACAGACAGCTGATTCTATAGGCCCCTGATCTAGTTTAATGCCCAATAAGATTGTATCAGAGGCTGGCGTTGGTGGTGCACACCTTTAATCCCAGCATTCAGGAGGCAGAGGCAGAGCCAGGTGGATCTCTGTGAGTTCAAGGCCAGCCTGGGCTACCGAGTGAGTTCCAGGAAAGGCGCAAAGCTACACAGAGAAATCCTGTCTTGAAACGCACCATCCCCCCAAAAAAGAAGTTTGTATTAGGCCAACAATTATTTTCTCTTAAATCTTATTATAGCTTGCAAGTTTCTCATCATTTTTTTAGAGTTCAAATTTTTTTCATTTTTTTATTAAGAAATTTTCTACTCACCCTACATACCACTCACAGATCCCACCTCCTCCCTCCTCCCACTCTCCAGCCCTCCCTCCCAAGCTACTTCCCATCCCCAGATCCTCCAAATCAAGGTCTCTCATGGGGAGTCAGTAGATACCAGCACAGGCAGGTCCAAGGCCCTCTCTGCTGCACCAGGGCTGCTCAAGGTGCCACACCACAGGCACCAGGCTCCCGAAAGCCTGCCCATGCACAAGGGATGGCTCCCGATCCCCCTACCTGTGTGTCCCCCAAACAGTTCCAGCTAAACAACTGTCTCCCATATCTAGAGGGCCTACTTAGTCCAGTCCCATGGGGGCTCCACAGCCACTAGTCCATAGTTCATGGGTGTGGCCGGTCATCTCTGCACATCTTCCCATCATGATCTCGATGTCCTCCACCTTCAGAATCTCTCCTTTCTCCCAAGGACTGGACTCTCAGAGCTCAGCCTGATGCCTGGCCATGGATCCCTGCATCCTCCTCCATCAGTCACTGGATAAAGGCTCTATGATGACAGTTAGGGTATTCACTAGACCGATCATTGATCACCAGAGTACACCAGTCTAGGCACCTCCTCCATCTCTGCCAGCAGTCCAAAGTGGGGTCATCCTTGTGGATTCCTGAGATCTGCCCCAGCACCCTGCCTCTTCCCACTCCCATGATGTCTTCATCTATCACGGTATCTCCTTCTCTGATCTCCCACTCTGTACCTGCTCCAGTTCGACCCTTCCATTTCCCTATGTTCTCACTCCCCATTCCTTGCCCTCCGCCACTCCCACCCCCTAGCCTGCTCATGAAGATCCCATTCACTTCTACTTCACTGGGATATCCATGTATCCCTCCCTGGGTCCCTCCCTGTCAGCTAGCCTCTCAAAGCCGTGGGCTGCAGTCTGGCCATCCCTTACCCTATATCTAGTATCCACTTATGAGTGAGTACATACCATGTTTGTCCTTCTGAATCTGGGTTACCTCACTCAGGATGTTTTCTAGTTCCATCCATTTGCCTGCAAATTTCATGATATTGGTTTTTTTCTTTTTTCTTTTTTTTTTTAAACTGCTGAGTAGTTCTTCATTGTGTATATGAGAAGCACACTCCTTTAATCCAAGGACTTGGGAGGTAGAGGTAAGCAGATCTCTGTGATTTAGAGGCCAGCCCGGTCTACAGAGTGAGTTCTAGGACAGTCAGGGCTATACAGAGAAACCCTGTTTTGAGAAACACACACACACACACACACACACACACACACACACACACACACACACACAGAGAGAGAGAGAGAGAGAGAGAGAGAGAGAGAGAGAGAGAGAGAGAGAGAGAGAGAATATAAATAACAATATGACAGAGTCAATATTAGGCTGTTTTGAGATTTTTCTGTGCCAATAGAATTAACCCAAAACTCTTTTTGGAGAAGGGCACAAAGCAGCAACATTCTTTGCCAAAATATCACAAGCACAATATCTAAGCCACAGTGGGTGTGGCTTCAGCATCTGAGACCCCCAAGTCCACCCTCTAGGTACATGTATTCTCCAAAAAAGCAACACCAACTCTAACAAGACCACACCTCCTAATAGTGCCACTGTCTATGGCTGAGCCTTCAAACACATGAGTCTATGAGGGCCGTTTCTATTCAAATCATCACAACCAACCACTCTTCTTCTTCTCTTCCTGACCCATCTCTTGTTAAACATTCAATGTTCATTATCAATGGCCCATTCTTTTATAGCACATGTGTTCCACTATGCTCTCTTATCATATTTTTTGCTTGGGTTGCAAAATGATAGGTTCCCATGTAGTTGCTTCATGGACACCTCATTTGAGTTGACCTTTCAGCAGGTTGCTCTCTTCCAACCATTCCAGTACATAGTTGAACCATTCTGTTTCCAGGATACTCTCTTGAATTTCACATTATGTATATTCTACTATCTACCCTCTCTCTTCCTGCATCTCTCCACTAATAGTCCATTTCTGGCTTCCTGGCTTCTACATGTGGTCCTACTTGAATGCAAAAACAAGTTTGAGGCTAGGTCATATGTTTTATTTAATCATGTGTCAAGTGGTGGATATCTAGGTTGATTCCATTTCCTAGATGCTGTCATTAAAGCATCAATGAACATGATGTGTAAGTGCTCATTTGTAAGATGGCAAGTCTTTGAAGTTTGTGCCCAGAAGTGGTTATTGTGTATCAACTTCTGCTGAGATTAAATCCTTCCATCTTGCAGGGTGTGCCTTAAAACACAGGATATTAAAAGAGAGGTAAAGGAATGAGATGTTCTATAGGAGGTGATAATTCAGTCCTGCAGAGAAGCTCCTGAAGCTCAGCAATAGAAAACTTAAGAGGTTCAGGAAGTCAGAGAAACTGGCAAGATTCACTAGTGCCCTGCTGACTCAAGGATATATAATCAGTAAGGACTGCTAATCCCTGTCAGACAAGCTAAGCTGTATATGAAGCAGACACAGTCAAGCTGCCTGGAGGAGGTGCTGTGGATATCGATCTGTGTAAATAAAATGCTGATTGGCCAGTAGCCAGGCAGGAAGTATAGGCAGGAGAAGCAGAGAAGAGAATTCTGGGAACAGGAAGGCAGAGGAAGAGACACTGCCAGCCGCTGCCATGAGAAGCAACATGTAAAGACACCGGTAAGCCACAGGCCATGTGGCAAAGTATAGACTAACAGAAATGGGTTAATTTAAGATAGAAGAAGTAGATAACAAGAAGCCTGCCACGGTCATACAATTTGTAAGCAATATAAGTCTCTATGTGTTTACTTGGTTGGGTCTGAGCAACTGTGGGACTGGCGGGTAAGAGAGATTTGTCCTGACTGTGGGCCAGGCAGGAAAACTCCAACTACAAGGAGGTAGTGATGGGCTTGAAAGACACTCCCTTGAGCTGCCTGCAAGCTGTGAAGTGATCCCCATGTTTCCAGCTTCATTCGCCATCACCCTCCCAGGGTGATGCAGCTGTCATTGAGTACTTTGTGTTTATATAAGTCACCCTCACCCACATTCTTATGTTATCCCAATAAAACTCATGATTCCATTTAGCTTTAGAGATGACTCAGTGGTTAAGAGCACTGTGTGCTCATTCAGAAGACTTGCTTTGAATTCCCAGCACCCTCACATGGGCACTCAGTCTTAACCTCAACCCCAGGGCATTCAATGCCCTCTTCTGGCCTCTGCTAGCACTAGGAACACACATTGTGCACAGATATCCACGTAGACAAAACACCTCCAAACAAGAAAACAAACAGAATCCTTATTGGTTCACCAATGAATGAAGTTTTGTTGGTTTCCCAGCTTCTGTTGGTCATTGGTTCTTTATTAATGCTACATAGATCTTTGTCATTGTTTCCACAGGAATAGTGTCACACGTCAGTGCTGCAACTGCATAGTGAAGTAGTTTTCATGCTTTCTTTTATCATTGTTTTGAGAACACTAGACTGACTTCAAAAATTTATTTTCTAGTTCTCACTCCCACAGCAGTGTATGACCACCTCCTTTCCCCAGAGTTATGCCAATATTAGTTATCATTTTTATTCCTGATGTTTGTCTTGTAGCTAGGGAAGCATGGAAGCTTAAAGGAGTCCTAGTCTACATTTCCCTAACAGATACATCATTTTTTACTTTTTGTTTTGGGTTTATTTGGATTTGTTGTTATTTGTTTTATTTTTGCTTTGCTTTTTTTTTTACATTTTAAACTATGAATTTATTATATAATTAGAACATTTCTCCACTTGCTTTCCACTTGACAAATTCTCCCATATATCCTACCTGCTTGATTCAAAATCCATGGTCTCCTTTTCATTTTTAAAGTACAATATTAAAAAACAAACAAACGTATTTTGCTAAAGCAAAAGGGGGAAACTAGGGGTTCATCATTCCTCTCCACATTCTATTCTTTCCCTTGTATTCTAAAGTACAATATATGTCTATGCAGATTATGATGGCTATTCTTGGTTGTCAAGTTGGCTATATTTGAAATGAACTAAAATCCAGAAATGGAGTACACTTTTGATCCAGATCTTGAGGCAACATGACCCATTCCTATGATCTGGATCTTGAGGCTGGACGGTACATTTTTAATCTGGGCCACATCTTCTGCTGGAAACTTCTATATGGACAAGAGAAGAAGGAATGGTGTGCATTCTTTCTCTGCTTGCTTGCTTTGGCCTTGCCCGCACTTCTATCCTTCACTGGCATGGAGCCTACTTCTTTGGGACTGCAGCATATACAGAAGACCAGCCTTGTGGGACTGAGCAGCCACTAAATTCAGAACTTTCCATTCCTGGACTGAAGCCTGTATATAAGTCATTCCAATGAATCCGTTCTTTGACTCTAGAGAACCCTACCTGTATCAGATACTAGAGTGTTACTAGAGTGGTTCTAGAGAAATTGAAGTATATGGATGGATCTTTTAGGAATCTGGAATAAGTTTTTTTAATTCACCAGCACCTTCAACTTCTGAAGCCTCTCCAATCATTCTCTGTCCTGGGAGCTCAGAGGGTACTGAAAGCCCAAGGTGCAAACTATGCTTCAAACTTAAAGAGATTAATGCTGTTGATTATCTTGGTTCATTAATAGTGAGTGGCAATGGATTTAATGACTCGATGTATGAAACTTTTGACAATTTGGGGGAAAATGATGCTGCTGGTTGGTTGCTTCTAATATATCTGGATATATTAAAAAGGATAAGAATGAGCTCCATTATAAACTTAACCAACTTTAGGAAACGGTGAAGGACAGCAATGAAGTTAGTGACAAAAATGACCAGGTACAGATGCCAATAAACAGTCTACGTTTTTCTAAGTGTGCCCTGGAAGTGATTCTTCTCTCCAGCAACCACAGAGGTTGAGTTGCAGAAAATCAAACAAAGCCCTTATTTAAGGTTGGTTGAACTATAGTGAAATATTAAGCCCCAGCCTCAGAGGGTATCAGCAGCTAACACAACGGTATTAATTGGTAAAGATTAGAATTCTATAATGTGGGATGGGGATGTATGGGAAGATCTAAGTGAAGCTGAGAACTTTGAACACTCCAGTGCTCAAGGGTTTAATCTCACTTGAGGAAGTAGTTCCCTTAGCCCCACCCCTTGAAATATTGCCTTTTTACCTTTCACTGAGGAAGTTAATCCCTCAGTGTCTGCTCAATCAAACTGATTTTCTCTCAAGGAATGGCAAGCAACATAATACCAATGTCCCTCGAGGCCCACCAATAGTTGCCTCAAGAAATATAATCAGACTAAAAGCAAAGCAAGGTCCTAGAGAGGAGACACAAAGTGCAGTACATGAGGAAGCGTGCTACAATACTTAAGAGCTTAATGATTTTACTAATTGTTCAAGCAGAAGTGTAGACGAATTTCTAAATGGTCTTATTAAATAAGAAATACAGAGCCCAATACAGAGTTAAAGCCTAAGAGATCACAGCAAGAGCCAGGACTCCCTTTAGCTTACCACTTGCTCTCGTTCTTCCCCAAGAGACTTTCCTGTGTGTTTTGCGTTTTATTGCTTTCCTGTTCTGCCTTCTCCTTGGCTATAAGCCCAGACACATGACTTCCCCATCACTGCCTGTCTATACAGATCTCCTGGTCTCTATGGTTGGTACTGGGATTAAAAACTCAAAGGTCACACTTGGCTGTGTCCTTGATCACACCAAGACTCTGCCTGATTGGATTAAGGTCATGAGCTACCACTACCTGACTTCTTTCTATTCCTGGCTTGCTAATGACCTTGGATCTCCAGGCAAACTTTATTTATTAACATACAAATAAAATCACATTTTAGCACAATTAAAATATCACCACACAGAAGTCTGGGGAATATGTGTGGGAATAGATTTTAAGAGTGTGGGAGCCGGGCGGTGGTGGCACACGCCTTTAATCCCAGCACTCGGGAGGCAGAGCCAGGCAGATCTCTGTGCGTTTGAGGCCAGCCTGGGCTACCAAGTGAGTTCCAGGAAAGGCACAAATCTACACAAAGAAACCCTGTCTTGAAAAACCAAAAAAAAAAAAAGAGTGTAGGATAATGGTGGAAGGAACATAAAACTAGATCAGACTGAGTTTACTGGCATGGGCCTTCTGAGTGGAGATTCTAGGGTTAATATGGAAGCTTGCACAGTTAAAAAAAGTTGTGAAAAGTTTGTTTGATGGTTGGCTGTACCAGTTATCAAAAGCTGGCCTACTGAAAAGGAGATGTTGATGCCTGGTTTCCCTTGGCTTAGTGTTGATGAGGGAATTTTAAGGCTCAAGAAAACTGCAATGCTAGAGTGGGTATGCTGTGTAAAACCCAATCCTTCACAACGGGAAGGCCCAGAAACATGGCCTTCACAAGTCCTATAAAATGCAAAACGGAGAGAGGGGCACCAGCACATTTGAAATGTTTTGTTGTTACCCTTGCCCTTGTACCACACCTTAGGATTGGTGATGCTGCTGCTCATTTGAATGAATTAAATGCAATGAATTTAATTGGGCCCAGAGGTAGCAAGGGCCAGGTGGCAGCATTGAACTGCCAGAGGCAAGGTGATCATACTTATCATAATGGATAGCATAGACAAAACAATGTTCATAATGACCTAAACTGTTATGGTCAGCACAAGCAAGGTGGCTTTTATATAGTGGCATGACTCATATGGTATTTCCAGGCATAAAATAGATAAGAATCCTACTGAAATTCTGTTTGATCTGTATGACCAGAAAAATTCTCAAAGCTGGGTGATGGTGGCATACACCTTTAATCCCAGCACTTGGGAGGCAGACTCAGGCAGATCTTGGTGAATTGGACGCTAGCCTGGTCTACAGTGTGAGTTCCAGGACAGCCAAGGCTGTTACACAGAGAAACCCTGTCTCAAAATACAAATAATCAAAAATTCTCAAATAAAAGAAAGGCTGCATGGGATTAAGCTGAAAGGCAGTTTAGCGACTGAATCAATTTCCACACTTGAGCCGGTTTGCAGACCCAGAACTGCTTGAATGAAGGCTTGGCAAGGTTCCCCTGAGGAAGGATCTTAATAAGACACCTAAAGGTCTGCAGTTAGCCTGAGTCTTTACCAGAGGGACCTATGGTCTTTCACAAGGGTAACTTTACACTGGGGGAAGGAAACAATCAGACTTTCCCGGTTCTGCTGGATGCTGGCTCTGAACTGATGCTGATTCCAGGAGATCCCAAGAAACATAGTGGCCCCCTAGTTAAAGCAGGGGCTTATGGAGGCCAGATGCTCAATGGAGTTTTGGCTAATGTCCAGCTCACAGTAGGTCCAGTAGGTCTCTGAACTCATCCTATGGTTATTTACCCATGCACTTTGCATGTCTATTGTTCTTGTCTTTGTCCAGCCTATGTTTGGGAGGTATGTTGGGGAGATTTATAGACAAAACTTCTGACATTACTAGGTGTGATGGTTAATCTTCGTTGTCAACTTGACTGCATCTGGAATGAACTACAATCCAGAAATGGAGGGCACACCAGTGAGATTATTTTTGCTTGTTTTGAAGGGTCTGAATCCACTTATAGTCTGAAACTTTGAGATAGAAAGACAAATGTCATTAATCCACATCTTGAGGCTGAGGGGCACACACCTTGATCAGGATAGAGAAGGCTGGAAGATAACACCTTTAATTTGGACCACACCTTCTGTTGGAAGCTTATGTAAGGACATGGAAATGGGAATTATTTTGCTCATTGCCTGTTTGTTGGCTCATTTTATAGCTAGCACATCTATTCTTTCATTGACAGTGAAGCCTACTTCTTTGGGATTCCAGCATACACAGAAGACCAGCCAACACATTCAGCCTTGTGGACTAAGCAACTATTGGATTTTTGGACTTTTTGGTACATTCAGCCATTGTTGGATTATCTGGACTGCAGCCTGTAAGTCATTTCAATAAATCATGGTGGCACAAGCCTTGGCATCATATGATTGGGTGAGGGTATGTAACCTTTGAATTTACTAGTTGGGGGTTACAGTTATCATTTTTGGGCAGGCCTGGACAATTCCCAGCAGCCACATGGTGCCTCACAACTATCTGTAATGAGATCTGGTGCCCTCTTCTGTATACTAAATAAATAAATCTTAAATAAGAAAAAGAAAAAGAAAAAAAAAGAAAAAAAACAAAAACAAAAACTTCTTGGCTCACACAAAAAAGAAAATTTCCCCTGACTCTTAGTTTTACCTGATATTAAAGCAGACAATGTGTTGTGGCCCACTCCTTGAATCCCAGCATGCCTCAGCAGAGGTAGGTCAATCTCAGTGAGTTCCACTTTATCCTTTTCTATAGAGGGCATTCCAGGACAGCCAGGGCTATTATTCAGACAAATCCAGGCCCAAAAAAACCCCACCCCACCCCAAAACCTAGATAATTATACAATGAAATGAATGTACAGACTGATATGGTCATTTTAAATAAATTCCTGTGAACGGCAGGGTGGTGCACATCTTTGATCCCAACACACCCCAGGCAGAGGTAGACAGATCTCTGGGATTTTAGTTCAGCCTTATCTACAAAGCAAGTTCCAGGACAGCCAGTGTACACAGAGAAAATCTGAGTTGAAAACCAAGAAATTTCTTTCTATTAATAACTATTTCACACTCACATACATATGTGTGTGTTTGAACACACACACATCAAATACTGCCCACTCTCACTTCCAAGTTGTCTACTATCCTAGTCCACAATTCCACCAATCTGTCTAGAGTGTTCATCTCTATTAATTTTGCTTGGGATCCCCACAGATTAACCAGAGCCATTGTGAGACTATGGTTTTAGAGCTATGTGTTGGAGTCCGGTTGGCTCAGCCAAGGACTACAGCTTAAGGCGGTCCTAAACTGCATCTATTGCCAACATTTGACATGTAAAGGGTGGGCCCTGTGAGCATTTCCCTTTCCTAGTCTCATTGTGGTCTAGAGTGAGGACAATGCAGGTCAGTAAAGCTGCTGTTGGTTACTGATTACAACAGCTGTGTGGAGCCTAGAGAATGGCATGTCTGACCCTTCCTCCTCTTTCCCTTCTTTTTTTGGTCAAATTTTATTTATTTTATTTTATTAATCAAGAATTTTTTATTCATTTTATATACCAATCAAAGATCCCACTGTTCCCTCTCCCTCCTCTCCAGCTTCCCCCTCCCAACTCATCTGCCATTCCCTCCTACAAGAAGGTGTGCCCTCCCATGGGGAGGTACATTTAGGAGAGTCAAGTCTAAGACCCTCCCCTGCCTCAAGGCTGTGTGAGGTACCCCATGACAGCTTATGACTCAAATTGACTTAATAGATATACACAGAACATTCCACACTAACAAAAAAATACCTTCTTCTCTTTCCTTTCTTATTCCTCCTCCTCTTCCTCATTGTTTCTGCAACCATAGATGTAACTGACGTTTTTGGCCAGGAACCACATACCTTAATTACTTTCTATATCTGGCACAGCAGGAGTCTCTGCACCCACCTGGGGTGGGTGGTGTGTGTGTGTGTGTGTGTGTGTGTGTGTGTGTGTGTGTGTGTGTGTGTGTGTGTGTGTGTGTGTGTGTGTGTGTGTGTGTGTGTGTGTGTGTGTGTGTGTGTGTGTGTGTGTGTTGAGGGATATCTAATCACCTTAGCCTGAGTCACAGAAGACAAACTTGTTCCTGAGTTAGTAAAATGACAAGACCACCATCTAGTGGTGAAAGCAGTGTAGTGCTAGATCTATTTAACCTGAGGATTTATGTAATTAAGGATTCTCCACATTGATTTACAGAGTGGCTAAATTTTTGGTAATGGCATTATTCTTCACTATGTTTTTTTTTTCTGTTTGGATCACTGGTAGCATTTGTTTGTTTGTTTGTTTTTGTTTTTCAAGACAGGGTGTCTCTTCGTAGCTTTGCGCCTTTCCTGGAACTCGCTTTGTAGACCAGGCTGGCCTCGAAGTCACAGAGATCTGCCTGACTCTACCTCCCAAGTGCTGGGATTAAAGGCGTGTGCCACCACCGCCCAGCTCATTGGTAGTATTTTTGTGGTGACAGATTGTGTGGCCTTATAAAATTTGCCTGAAGATCAGAGGACAGAACAAGCCACTGGGTTGAACATAGAGGCCAGACAGTGGTGGCACACATTTAATCCTAGCGGTCGGGAGGCAGAGATTTGTTTAGATTTCTGTGTGTTCAAAGCCACCCTGGACTACATGAGATTTACTCTATCAGAGAGAGAGAGAGAAAAAAAAATAGAGCCAGGTAGTAGTGGCACACACCTTTAATCCCAGTAGTGGGAATCACACATTTCTTTAATCCCAGGAAGTGATGGCTGGGCAGAGAAAGGTATATAAGGTTTGAGGAGACAAGAACTAAAGGCATTTGGGCTGGGACCTCTTCTGCTGGGGAAACTCATTTGGCTTGAGACCTCTTGGCTGAGCTCTTTCAGGCTGAGGAGTTGGTGAGGTAAGACGTTGTGACTGTGGCTTGCTCTGCTTCTCTGATATTTCAGCTTTTACCCTAAATCTGGTTCTAGGTTTTTTATTATAAGACCATTTTAAGAATCTTACAGTGCTCTCACGTGGCGCGGGGCATGGCGGGGCTGCCTGCAGGCGCTTGGTGGCTGGTTATGGCGTGGGAATCTGGAGTGACCGCGGCGGCTTTGGGCTTACCGTCCCTTCCCGAGCAAAGGGGAGAGGCGCGGCCACAGCGGCGGTGTGAGAAGCACGGCCCGCTGGACCCCGTAGGGAATGGGTCGGCGGGAAAGCCAAGCACTGTCTGTGATCGTCACCGTGTGCCCGGTGCACACTGGGCGAGAACCGAGTGGACATCGGAGTCAGAAGGTGGGTGTCTGAAGCTGAGCGACACTTCCAGGAGGACACGCGGGAGCCCAAAGGTGCCTTAAGGGTGTCTTCGATGATTTGGAAATTTGATCTTCAGAAACATGGATGACTTAAATTTTCTAAGAGGTGTGTCAAGACACTGCATAGAATGCATTTTGTAACAAGGCTATGTATGAATAAATATTTAATATGCAAAAAATAATCTCACAACATATTTTTCTTCCTTCTGTGTGAGAACTGGTGATTTGCTATCTTGCCATGGATGATTACTTCCAAGTTCTCCTGTATCTGTCTATTTACTATGTGGAACTTATTATTTGTCTAATTTACATGGAGAATTCTTCTGATGCTCATTTATAAATTTTTCCTCTAATTGCTGTAGGCAAAACTACTGTAGTGAAAACAATTATGTTATCTGAAGACTACCTTCAAATGTACTTGTGTCTCTATTAATGTTAAGATAATTTTTTTTTTCAGGGTTGGGGATTTAGCAAGCCCAAGTCCCTGGGTTTGATCCAGCTCAAAAAAAAAATTTTTTTTTTCTTGTTGCAACAATAGGGCTGACAGTGATTTTTCTCTTCAAGCCTGAAATATCACTCCATTCTGTTCTTGATTTGGAATCATTGTCTGGACCCCTGGTCATAATCTGTTGCTTGGGTGATTTCCTGTAGTTTGACATTGTTCTCTAACAGGTTTCTGTGGTGGTAGTTTGTGTATGCTCTAACAAATAAAGCTTGCCTGAAAATCAGAGGGCAAAGCCAGACACTAGTTAGTCATAGAGTACAGGTAGTGGTGGCACACACCTTTAATCCCAGTATTCAGAGTCAGAGACAGAGGCAGAGGCAGACAGATCTCTGCAAATTCAAGGTCACCTGGGCTACACAAGTTTGATCCAGTTTAAAAGAGAAACAGAGCCAGGCAGTGGTAGCACACACCTTTAATCCCAGCACTAGGGAGTTTGGGATAGGAAGTGGTATGGCTGGGCAGAGAAAGGAATATAAGGTGGAAGGAGACAGGAGCTCAGCACTCTTTCAGTTGGAGAATCTCACAGATTTAAGAACTAGCAGCTGGCTGTGTTGCTTCTCTGATCTTTCAGCTTCCCCCCTGATATCAGACTTTGGGTTGTTATTAGTAAGACCAACTAGAATTTGTGCTACAGCTTTCAGTATTAATTTTTTCCTTTTCTTTTTGATCCCTTATATGAAAGGTCAACAAGTCATCTATTCCTTGTTCCTGAAAGAAAACTCAGAGAAGAAAAACAGGAAGAAATGGCTGATTCTCCAGTAGGGATTTTCCAGGTCAGTGGTCATGCCTACATTTCTAGAAATGTTATATGTTCAGATATTGCAAACCTTAAACTTTCTGCTGTTGACAATATTTTAAATTTTATTATGACAATTGTAGCAAATAAACAACACACACACACACACCACACACACACACATTGAAATTAACTGGACTCATATACTATACAAGTACTATACAATTACTGCAATTTTATATAGTTAGAGGCGTCATTGAGAACTTAAGCTCTTAGTCTCTCAAATGGGGATTTATATTTTTGTTATTGAATATATGTTATATCAACTTATCCATCATTAAAAAAAGAAAAAATTACTGTTAAGAATTTTAGCTGGGTTGGGTAGAGTGCTTGCCTAGCAAGCTCAAGGCCATGGGTTCAATCCCCAGCTCAAAAAAAAAAAAAAAAAAAAAGAATTACTGCTAGGGGTGCTGGAGAGATGTTACAGAGTTCCTGAGTACAATTCCCATCAACCACATAGTGGCTCACAACCATTTGTAATGAGATCTGGTGCCCTCTTATGGCCTGTAGGCATACATGCAGGCAGAACACTATATGCATAATAAATAAAATAATCTTTAAAAAAAGAATTACAGCTGGAAAATTACTTAAGTTTATATCCTTTTTCAGAACTGGTGTTCATTACCTGCATTCAGGCCTACCTCAACCCTGTTATTGACCTTTTCTTGATCTCTTTCCTCCATGTTCTGCTAAGCCCTCATAGACACATATTATTGGTTAGTTTATGCATATGAGGAAAAATGTGATTTCTTCTTTCTGGCACTGTGGGACCTAACTTAATACTACACATTCTAAGTCCAACCATTTTCCTGTAATTTTCTCTTCAGCTGAATGGTATTCCCTTATATATGTGTACATTCTTCATATAATTAGGTTAATTCTAATACTTTGCCATGTTGAAGGCAGTAGCAGTGAATGTGGAGTATCAATATCTCTGTAGTGGGCTGGCAAGATTTCAAATTATGTTTCCAGGAGTGACAATGCTGGGTCATTCATTAGTTCTATCTTCAGTTTTTCAATATCCTTGAAACTCATTACCACACTGAATGTATAATTTTCACACACCCCCATCAACAGAGAATAGGGTTTCCTCTCTCTCCTCACTTTGTCTAACATTTGTTTTGGTTAGTTGATGACAGACATTCTCATCCTGGGCTGAGGTGATATTTCACAGCAGTTTTCTTTCTTTAAAAAAAGATCTATTTATTTATTTAGTTATTTATTTATTTATATTTATTTATTTATTTATTATGTATACAGTGTTCTGCCTGCATGTATGCCTGCAGTCCAGAAAGGGCACCAGATCTCATTACAGATGGTTGTGCACCACCAAGTGGATACTGGGAATTGAACTCAGGACCTCTGGAAGAACAGCCAGTGCTATTAACCTCTGAGCCATCTCTCCAGATCCCTCAAGACAGTTTTAATTTGGGGTTCGATGATGGCATTTTTAGGGATCCTGAACACTTTTGCAATATTTATTGGCGATTTGTATATATTTCTTTAAAAATGTCTATTCAGCTCCTTTGCACATGTATAAATGACAGTTGAATTTCCTATGTATTTCCAACAGAAACCTTTTCTATTCATGTAGTCCCATTGGTTCACTTCCTGTGTTGTTGCTGTTCTTTCTAATCAAGAGTCCTTGCCTGTCCCTATGTCCTGATGGATCCTCTCTACCTTTTTTTAGTTGTCTATGTATTTCTGGTTTGAAATAGGATTTTTGATGCATTTTGAATGGACTTTTGTACAAATGAAAGATAAGAATCTAATTACATTCTCTTGCTGTGTTCAATTTTACCAACACCATTTGTTGAAAAGACCACCTTTTTGTACTCTTTTGCCTCCTTTGCCTAATAATAAGTATGCTTAGGTTTTTTCTTTCTATTTCTTCTATCATAATCTCTTATCATAGTCTTTTTTTAAAGACTGTACTAAGCTGAATTTATGACTACAGGTATATAATGTAATTTTGTAAATCCACACTTAAAGCATTTTTGTCCATTGTGCCCTTCCCAGATTATTTGTCCTCCAAGAATAAATATCTCACATGAAATTATGACCAGTAATTTTGAAAAAAATTTCATTTTAACACATGAACAAGAAATATTGATGTGTTATGTAATTGTTCTAGAAGATGGGCTATATCTTTATATATTAGTGAGTAAGGACTCCTGTGTCATGTAGGCTTTATTTGTGGGAACTGTCCCACTTCCTTGAATCATGGTTGTAAAAAACTCATATTGAAGCACATGAGAGCTTTCACAATATCTTAGCACTATGTGCAAATAAGAGACAAAGCTTGGTTTTTAATGCTAAGTAATATGTAACATGAATCTTAAAGATACTTATTAATAAAATCAAACCTGAGGCCAGCTATTGGGGTGGACACTGGAAGAGCAGAGAAGCAGAACAAGCCACAGTTTCCTCACCTCACCAGTTCCTCAGCTGGTCTTGTTTCCTCAGACTAGAAGCTTCTGTGTCCTCATCCCAATGGCTCTCAGATGAACTGTGTTACTCCAAAGCCTGAATGCTTAACCAGCCAAATGCTAAACCAGCCAAGTGCTTAACTAACTTAGTTCCTGTTCCTCACCCTTATTTACCTTTCTGCTTTGTGCTATCACTCCCTGGGATTAAAGGTGTGTGTCACCAAGCCTAGCTGTTTCTAAAGTGGCCTTGAACTCAGAGATCCAGCTAGCTCTGCCTCCCAAGTGCTGGGACTAAAGGTGTGCATCACCACTGCCCAACTTCTGCTATGGCTTGCTCTCACCCATTTTCTAGCCTCCATTTCTGGCTCTGTTCTAGTGGCTGTCTGTTCTCTGACCCCAGATAAATTTATTAGGGTGCACAATATTGTGGGGAACACAATACCACCACAGTAATACTTGATTCCTAATACTAAAAATTTAAGGAATTTGGACAGTGCAGAACATGACTTGCACAACTGTCTTGATCCTACCATGAAAATCATGTTCTTGAGTGTAGATTCAGATTGTAGTTGACTTTGTTAAGACTGCAATTGCTGTAAAGAGACACTAAGACCATGGTACCTCTCTAAAGGAAAACATAAAATTGAGGTGCCAGCTTACAGTTTCAGAGGTTCAGTCCATTATCATCATGGCGGGATACAGGCACACAAGATGGAGTAGTAGCTGAGAGTCCTACATCTCCAGACAACAGGAGGTCAACTAAGTGTCACACTGGGTGAAGCCGAAACAAAGGAGATCTCCAGTCTCACCCCTACAGTGACATACTTCCTTCCACAAGGCCACACCTGCTCCAACAAGCCACACCTCCTCATAGTGGCACTCTCAATGGTGGGTGATTACATTCAAACTACCACAGTAGTCTACTAATTTGTCTTCTGTGTTTAATACCACAGTAATGATGATATCTCCACATGTTTGTTGACACCTGCTATCTGTTTGTCTCAGGAGAATTGCTACTTATATCACACAACATCACACACTTGGTTAGAATGCTCAGTTGTAACATCCCAAACTAGAGAGATTAGTGTTTTGGGTGTTTTGTGATGTTTTGTTTCTTGGAACAAGGATTCTCTGTATAGCCCTGGCTCTTCTAGAAGGTGCACTGTAGGCAAGACTGTCTTCAAAGTCACAGAGGTCCACATATCTCCTTTTCCAAGTGTTGGCATTAAAGGCATGTACCAAACACCACACCTGGCTTGAAACCCACATTTTCTTTCTTTCTTTCTTTCTTTCTTTCTTTCTTTCTTTCTTTCTTTCTTTCTTTCTTTCTTTCTTTCTTTCTTTCTCTCCTTCCTTCCTTCCTTCCTTCCTTCCTTCCTTCCTTCTTTCTTTCTTTCTTTCTTTCTTTCTTTCTTTCTTTCTTTCTTTCTTTCTTTCTTTTTTTTTATTGCCTAAACAGAATCCCACTGTGCAGCCATTACTGTCTGGGACTCATTAGGTAGCATTACATGGAATGCATCAGAAATAATGTCTTGAGGACACTGACTGATTGATGTGCACAATCCATCAAATTTGATGTAGAAAGAACATTCCTCCTGATAGCTTTCCTCTAGTCAGTTCCTGAGAGAGTCATGCCTCTAATCCCCAACCCTGAACCTGCAACGTTTTAAAGCAGAGATTTGGTGAATGAGCTCTGACCACCAGGTTTGCATTTATTCTTGGCTCATGACTCAGACAGAATAGGTCACCACTATGCAGTTTGACAGAAATAAAGGAAGAATCATAAACACTGCTAACCTAAAATCTGTTAGACAGTACAGGATAACTACTAAGAAGGAAGACATTAAAAACTACAAATTTCAGGCACAAAAATTCTCTTATTCTCTCCTGAACTGTTCTTCTGAGCACTATTACTTTGATAAGCACTGAAAAGTGATTGCATTTCTCACACAGTGTAAACAAATATCCTGAAACAAGAGTTCTCTCAATTTTTGTAGCTATTCAGACATGAAATGTTCTTCACAACTTCTGAAATTGTTGATTTTCCTACGTTGGCATATTTATAATGTATTAGGAAAATTTTAGATTTTATCAAATGTGGTTGCTGCAGATTTTTCTACCTGCTTGGGAGTGGATCAAAATGCTTATAAAATAATCCCGTACACTACCTGTTCTTTCATGTTTATGTCAAAATTGACAGTATGCAATGTTATTACACTCTGGTTGTTACTGTGGAAAAAGGAAAATTCTTTGTTATCTAATCAATCATAAATTCTACCTTCCATATCTACCATTTTGCTACTCAATGAAATGGCATTGGACCTGGAATTTAAACATTCAACCTGAGCATGTTAGAGTATAGTCATGTAAGGCCAGGGAATGTGTATAATTGATTGAGTGGCAGTTTCTTTTTCTTTATTTTTCATTTCTCAAAATTTATTTTATTTTATTTTTATTATTAAGAGATTTTCTACTCACTTTATATGTCAACCACGGATTCCTCTGTCCTCCCTACTCCCACCCCACAGAGTTCCCTCCCCAACCCACCCACAATTCCCACTTCTTCCAAGGCAAGGTCTTCCCTGGAGAGTCAGCAGAGCCTGAAACATTCATTGAGGCTGTACCAAGCCTGAGCAAAGAGTCTCAGCAAAGGCACTAGGATCCGAAAAGCCAGTGCATGCACTAAGAACAGGTCCCAGTCTCACTGCCTGGGGACCCCCTAAACAGTTTAAGCCAAACAACTATTTCACTTATCCAGAAGACCTAGTCCAGTTCCATGGGGTTTCCACAGCTATTGGTTCACAGTTCATGTGTTTCCACTAGTTTGGCTAGTTGTCCCTGTACTTTTACCAATCATAGTCTTGATGTCTCTTGCTCATATGATCCCTCCTCTCTCTCATTGATTGGGCTCCTGGATCTCCTTCTGGGGCTTGGCCATGCATTTCTGCATCTGCATTCATCAGTCACTGGATGAGTGTTCTATCATGACGGTTAGGGTGTTCGGCCATCTGATCACCAGGTCAGCTCAGGCACCCTCTTGACTTTTGCCTGTTGTCTATAGTGGAGTCATCTTTGTGGATTCCTAGGGATCTCTCTAGCACTCTGATTCTTCCTATTTCCATAGGGTCTTCATTTATCATGGTATCTCTTTCCTTGTTCTCCCAATCTGTTCCTCCTGATCTAGGTAAGACATCTGGCTCCCTTAAGCTCTCTTTCTCAGGATCCTTGCCCTCCATTACCCCCTGTACCCCAAATTTGCTCATGTAGATCTCATCCATTTCCCCATTGCTGGGAGATCCCTGTATCTTTCCTAGGATCCTCTTTACTAGCTAGCCTCTGTTGAGCCGTGAGTTGCACTATAGTTCACCCTTGCGTTACGTCTAGTATCTACTTATGAGTGAGTACATACCATGTTTGTCCTTCTGAGTCTAGGTTACCTCACTCAGGATGATATTTTTCCATCCATTTGCCTACAAATCTAATGATGTCACTGTTTTTCTCTGCCGAGTAGTACTCCATTGTTTATTGTACCACATTTTATCCACTCTTCAGTTGAAAGGCATCTAGGTTGTTTTCAGGGTCTGGCTGTTACAAATAATGCTGCTATAAACATAGTTGAGCATGTGTCCTAGTGGTATGATTGATTTTTCCTTGGGTATACACCCAAGAGTGGTATAGCTGGGTCTTAGGGAAGAATGATTCCCAATTTTCTGAGAAAGTGCCATACTGTTTTCCAAAGTGGCTATACAAGTTTGCATTCCCATCAAGAGTGGAGGAGTGTTGCCCTTGCTCCACATCCTCTACAACATAAGCTGTCTTCAGTGTTTTTGATATTAACCTTTCTGACAGGTGTAAGATGGTATCTCCAGTGTTTGATTTTCATTTCCTTGATGACTAAGCATGTTGAGCAATTCCTTAAATGTGTTTCAGCCATTTGAGCTTCTTCTGTTGAAAATTCTCTACAGAGGATATACCATTGTGGATTTCTGGGGACCTCTCCAGCACTCTGCCTATTCCTGTTCTCATTTATTATGGTCTGTTATTCCTTGTTCTCCCTTTCTGTTCTTGATCCAGCTGGGATCTCCTGCTCTCCTAAGCTCTCTTTCCCTTGAAACTTGCCCTTCATTACTCCCACTGTCATCCAGGCTGTTCATGTAGATCTCACCCATTTCTCTGTCATTGGGAGATCCCTGTGTCTTTCCTAGGGTCCCATCTTCTAGGTAGCCTCCCTGGAGTTGTGTAGCAGTCTAGTCATCCTTGTTTTACATCTAGTATCCTACTATGAGTGTGTACATACACATGTTTGTCCTTCTGAGTCTGGGTTACCTCACTCAGTCAGGATGATTTTTTTCTAGATCCATCCATTTGCCTGCAAACCTCATGATGTCATTGTTTTTCTCTGCTGAGTAGTACTCCATTGTGTATATGTACCATATTTTCTTTATCCATTCTTTAGTTGAAGGGCATCTATGTTGTTTCCAGGTTCTGGCTATTACAAACAATGCTGATATGAACATAGCTGAGCAAATGCCCTTGTGGTATGATTGAGCATTCCTTGGGTATATGCCCAAGAGTGCTACAGCTGGGTCTTGGGGGAGATGGATTCCCAATTTTCTAAGGAAGCGCCATATTGATTTCCAAAGTGGCTGTTGAAAATTATCTGTTCAGCTCTATAGCCCATTTTTTATTTGGACTGTTAGATATTTTGGTGTGTAGTTTCTTGAGTTCTTTATTTATTATGGGTATCAGCCCTCTGTCAGATGTTGGTTGGTAAAGATCTTTTCCCATTCTGTAGGCTGTCATTTTGTCTTATTGACCATGTCCTTTGCCCTGCAAAAGCTTCTCAGTTTCAGGTGGTCCCATTTATTAATTGTCGCTCTCAGTGTCTGTGCTACTGGTGTTTTATTTAGGAAGTGATTTCCAGTTCCAATGTGTTCAAGAGTGATTCCTACTTTCTCTTTTATTACGGTCAGAGTAACTGGATTTATGTTGAGAAATTTGATCCATTTGGACTTAAGCGTAATGCACGGTGACAGATAGGGATTCATTTGCAATCTTGTACATGTTGACATCCAGTTATGTCAGCACTATTTGTTGAAGATGCATTTTTTTTCCATTGTACAGTTTTGGCCTCTTCGTCAAAACTTAGATTTCTATACATATACGGTTTAATGTCTAGTGGCAGTTTCTTACTATGATCTACAGGTACATTCTGAGACATGTCTGCTGTGATCTTGTAGGACATAAACACAGCATCCATAATGGATACACATCCATGTCCAGACTTTATATGTGTGTTGTTTTGTGCATAATGTATGTGAGCCTATAATGTCATCCTGTTTCCTGAATATTAGAAATTTCATCATATGATGTGATTATACTGAAATTATCTGGATGAGTAATTGTCTTCATCATCTACATCCCTCATTTCCTCAAGTCTACTTATATCCAGGAAAACACTCTGTCTGGTAGCAAGTGCTCTAAGAACTTTTTTGTTTCAGGGTCCATTGACACTCCAGGATGTGACTGTGGACTTCTCCCAAGAGGAGTGGGAATGCCTGGACACTGCACAGAGGGCTTTGTACATTGATGTGATGTTGGAGAATTACAGCAACCTGGTCTCTGTGGGTGAGGACATTTGCTTCTAAGTAATCCTTTTTATATACTGGCTTTATAGGTTGTAAAGTCTCTCATAAGCTGTCAGAACAAGAGAACATTAGGGAAGGTTTGGTAGTAGAACACAACTTTTTGATGGTATTTAATATTTTTCTTTCCGTTTTGCATGTTACAAGTTTCATGAACCCCTAATTAGGTTCCACATTGCATTCAGAAATTTAGTATCACATAATATTTATACCCATATTTTAAAGCTCCAATTACATCACTGTACCTCACATGGTTTTAATTGTGAGAAAAGCTCAACATGTGCCCATTGAGAAGTACTCCTTAAATATGCTAAAGATTCTGTTGGGGAAAAACCATTGGAAATCATTTCTAGATTCCTCTACTTTGTGTTCTCTTCATGTACTAAGCACAGTACTGTGTTAGACTTCTGTATTCTTTCAAAAAATCTAGCATGGGTCATGGGGCTACCTCACAGAACATGTGGTTGATGAAAGGTAGACATTGACAGCAGTCCAGAGCAAATGAGATTGTCCAGGAATGTGGAGAACAGAGAGTATCCACAACTATGGTGGGTTAGTGAATTAGCAGGACAACATGGAAGGCTTCAAGTGTAAGATATAGCAAGACTGAAGATTGTTTTGTGATATACAGGTGCATAATTTATCAAAAGTTTTTTTTTTTTTTTTAGCTGAGGATTGAACCCAGGGCCTTGTGCTTGTAAGGGAAGCACTCTACTACTGAGCTAAATCCCCAACCCTTATCAAAAGTTTTATAGCAGCCCTGCTAATCTGAGTTGAATTCATTTTCAGATAACTATTGCAAATCTGATCCTGTCCATCAACATGTGAGGACTGAAAAGGAGTCTTGTCAGTGTAATGGGCTTGGTAAAATCATTCATGACCCCTCCACATGCGCTTGTTATAAAACAAGTGAAACTCCTGAAAACTCTGATAACTACAAGTGCAGTAATCACAGGTATACCTTTATTGAGTCTTCAAACCCACCTAGACATGAAAGCATGCACACTGGAGAAGAACCTTGCAAATCTAAAGACTGTGAGAAATTCTTAAATTGGAGTTCCAACCGTACTCAAGATCAGAGACTCTACACCTCAAGGAAAGAGTACAGGCAGGGAGAATATGATGATTATTTCAGCTCTGCATACAGTCTTTTGCAACAACCAATCTACATTGGTGAGAAACCACAGCAGTGTGGGATGGGGGGTAAATGCTTCAGTAATACCTCAAGCCTCACTGTACATCAGAAAATTCATTCTGGAGAGAAATCTTACAAATGCATGGATTGTGCCAAATCCTTTACCTGGGACTCATGTCTTAGAAGACATCAGAGAGTTCATATTGGAGAGAGACCTTACAAATGTAAGGAATGTGACAAATCTTTTTCCCGTTACTCAAATCTTAGAACACATCAGAGAATTCACACTGGGGAGAAACCTTACAAATGTATGGAATGTGGCAAGTCCTTTACCCAGAATTCAAACCTAAAAAAACATCTGAAGGTTCATACTAGAGAGAGATCTTATACATGTAAGGAATTTGGCATATCTTTATCTACAAGGTCAACTCTTGAAAGGCATCAGAAACTACATACTGGAGAGAAACTTTACAAGTGTATGGAATGTGACATATCCTTTCCCTGGGACTCATTTCTTAGAAGACATCAGAGAGTTCATACTGTAGAGAGACATTACAAATGTAAGGAATGTGACAAATCCTTTTCCCTTTACTCAAATCTTAGAATACATCAGAGAATTCACACTGGGGAGAAACCTTACAAATGTAGGGAATGTCACAAGTCCTTTACCCAGAACTGGAACCTTCAAAAAAATCAGAGGGTTCATACTAGAAAGAGATCTTACACATGTAAGGAATGTGGCATATCTTTATCTACAGGTTCAACTCTGGAAAGGCATCAGAAACTACATACTGGAGAGAAACTTTACAAATGTATGGAATGTGACAAATCCTTTCCCTGGGACTCATATCTTAGAAGACATCAGAGAGTTCATACTGGAGAGAGACCTTACAGATGTAAGGAATGTGACAAATCCTTTTCCCGTTTCTCAAATCTTAGAAGACATCAGAGAATTCACACTGGGGAGAAACCTTACAAATGTATGGAATGTCACAAGTCCTTTATCCAGAAATCACAACTTAAAACGCATCAAAGAGTTCATACTAGAAAGAGATCTTACACATGTAAGGAATGTGGCATATCTTTATCTAAGAGATCAACTCTAGAAAGGCATCAGAAACTACATACTGGAGAGAAACTTTTACAAATGTAGGGAATGTGACAAATCTTTTTCACAATTTATCAGTGATGACCAGAAGATGCAATACAAAGTTAAACACATATCCGTAAACAAAAAGGACATGATCAATGTTTTAGAAAAACATGAATTTGTCCATGTTTACTGATTTCAATATAAACAAAGAAGCACCTGACTGTTAATCAGAAACTCTGAAAGATTCTCCCAACTACAAAGTTCTGACTCATCCCACCTTCAGCTACTCCTTGTCTCCTCTCTGGAACCTATCGACCAAAGCAGCCGCCAACATGCCCTTGCAGCATGTGACCTCACAGGCATGCTCACAAACAACTTAAAAGCCCCAAAGACCCTTGACTCAGTGGTGCATAATCTCAGCACTTTGGAGGTAGAAGCAGGTGGATCTCTGTGGGTTGAACCAGGTCCAAAGTCCATATCCCCAGACAACCAGGGCTACACAGAGAAACTCCATATGAAAAAGCAAAACAATTTAAAAAAGGTAATAGGTAATACTTGAGGGAATGCACAATTTCAATTTGAAGTACTGAAAAATGGGAAGTGTTTACTCCACACTTTAAAATAAAATGACATGGCTTCCATTAAGTGCCAGTAGACACTCATGGAGGATAAGGGAGAGTGTTGGGACCCTCTCTTCCATGAGGAATGGTAATTGCCCCATATAGTGATATTTTATTTGTATTGAAATGTGATTTTATTTGTATGTCAATAAAGTTGCCTTGAGGTCAGAGCAAGCCAGAGCAGAAGCCGAGCAGTAGTGGGGCACGCCCTTAATCCCAGCACTTGGGAGGCAGATCTAGGCGGATCTCTGTGTGTTCAAGGACACAGCCAGCATAGCAGACACACGCCTTTAATTTCAATACCAACCATAGAAGACCTGGAGGTCTGTACAAACAGGCAGTGACGAGGAGGTCATGTGGCTGGGTTACAACCAATGAGGGAGGAGAACAGAAAGTCTTTAAATAGACAGGACGCACAGAAGTAGGTCTCTTGCGGAGAGGAGGAACCGCAGAAGCAGTGAAGGGTAAGGTTTTCTGCTTTGGCTCTGACCTCCGTGGTTTTTAACTCTGCAACTGGCTCTGTGTTTCTTATTTAACAAGCAGGATACATCTACAATTGGCGCCCAACGTGGGGCGAATTCATTAAAAAACTGCTTGCCTTGGCAGTGGGTCCGGCTTCCCGCCTGGGCGGGCCTGCCTCCCTAGCTCCGGCTTAGCCCTGGTCTAACCCAGGCCTAGCTCAGCTTAGGACTCAGGCGCCCCAGCTGGAGTTACTTGCTTAAAAAGCTGGTGCTACAAACAACTCAGGCCTGCGGGAGCTACCGCTAATTGCAGTAGCTACACGTAACTGCAGATAGGCTGCTTTTGGCTGAAACGCCAGCGCACGTGGTCGGTCGGAGCTTAAGGAAGCCAGAGCCCAGGCTCGACTCCGCTCAGACCGGAACATTGAAGCGGCTGGATTCAAGATTTTAGCCAGAACGTGGCTACGCTTTCTCTCTTTCTCTCTCTCTCTCTCTCTGGATTCCCACCTCAGACGATAGGTAGCTGTTTGGAAATTCCCTCGGATTTCTACTGTTCTGTGCAGAATTGGTAAGTCATTTATATCAGATATTTTAAAGGAAACTATTTAAAAGAGATTTTTTTCCACATTAAAAAAAAATGGGTATTATGTGTACATTGGAAGAAAATTGGGCTTTGTTTGAAATTTTAGGCAGTATGGTAATGGAACAACTATATGAGAAGATTAATGTTGATCGAATTATGTACATTGTTATTCTTCTTATCCATATTTTACACTTTAAAAAGACAGTCAATTTAAGTGCCAGGATAAAAATTTTAGAAAAACTTTTTAAACCTGTTAAAATGAATTATAGAGAAATTCAGATTCAGACAGAAGAAATTAACAGTGAAGTTGTTTCAGGATTGGATTATAAGGTTACAGAAAGAAAGCCTGTTTTCACACAATCACCCTTAATTTATCTGGTAACCATACAACAGCAGCCTGGTCAAATGACTACACAAAATATTTGGACTCCAGTTGAAATGTTAGACTTACGAAGGTTTAAGGAGGCAATAGTATCTTATGGCATGCATTCTCCATATGTAAAACAAATGTTAAACTCCTGGTCGACTTATAATAGAATTATACCACAGGACTGGCGGGAGCTGGCACAGGCGGTTCTAGAACCCGGACAGCAGCTCCAGTGGCAAATGTGGTTCAAACAGGAAGCTAAAACCATAGCAAAACAATGTAGTGATAGAGGTATACAAATCTTCCAGGATCAGCTTGTTGGAGAAGGCCAATATGCTGCAGTACAAACACAATGTTTATATGATATGCAAACTCTAATTCTATGTCGAATGGCAGCCATGAATGCATGGGACAGAGTTGAGGAACCAGGGAAGAAAACTGAGTCATTTACAAAGGTTATACAGGGCCCAAAAGAATCTTTCACAGATTTCTTACAAAGATTGACTTCAGCAGTAAAGAGAATGGTCCCAAATTCAGAAGCTAGCCAGATAATAATTGAATCTTTGGCTTTTGAGAATGCAAATGAAGCATGCAAGAGAAAAATCAGGCCGTTAAAGGCGAGATCTGCACCCCTGGAAGATTGGATTAGAGACACGGTTAATGTTGAGGCTCATGATCATGATAATATGTGGGTAGGAGAAGCAATTTCAAGAGGTTTGAAGAATGTTAGATGTTTTGGATGTGGAAAGCAAGGACATTTGAAAAGGGACTGTAAACAGGGCACTTCTAGAAACAATGTTTCTTCAAGGAACAATGGCAACAGAATGCCCCTTCCTTCAGGAGTATGTAGAAGGTGTGGTAAGGGAAGACATTGGACCAATGAATGTAGATCAACAAGGGACAGACAAGGTAATACTTTGCCTCAGTCTTTGGGAAACTCCCAGAGGGGCCTCAGGCAGGCCCCTACAGTGAATCCAGTTCAGACTTTTCCTGCAATCGTAGAGGAGGCCCCTACTCAGAGCAGTTAAATGACCAAATGCCTATTGGAATAAACCAGGCTACTCAGAGTAATGGAACAACTAAGACAGAGAGAACAGAAAATTCAGGAGAGACCATAAAGAAAATTTTTTGGCAAACTTCTATAAATGAACAAAGACCACAATTAACAATAAAAATAAATGGTGTTTTGTTGTCTGGTCTGGTAGACACAGGTGCTGATGTTACCATAATTGCACCAGAATTTTGGCATCCATCTTGGCCTCTTCAGGAGGTAAATGTTCAACTGTTAGGAATTGGAACATTATCTCAAGTTAAACAGAGTGCAAGATGGCTCGAATGTATAGGCCCAGAAGGACAGAGAGGCAGATTAAAACCATATGTGGCTAACATAGCCATGAACCTGTGGGGTCGAGACCTGTTACAACAATGGAATACTCAGATTAACATCCCTCCAACCTCAGAAATAAATAATAAACTAGCACATGTTTCTGAGAGAAATATTAGAAGGTATTATTCTAATGAGTGGTCACCAGCCATCCATATTATACAAGAACAGGGCAGAAAAACTGATGATCTTCCAAAGGCACCAACAGCTCTACCTTTAAAATGGTTAACAGACAAGCCTGTATGGGTTCATCAATGGCCTTTAACAAGAGAGAAACTCCAGGCTTTAGAAGAGCTGGTAGAAGAACAGTTAAATGCTCAGCATATTGAAGAATCTACTAGCCCATGGAATTCTCCTGTATTTGTTATTAAAAAGAAATCTGGTAAATGGAGAATGGTAACAGACCTTAGAGCAATTAACAAAGTAATTCAGCCAATGGGCTCTCTACAATCTGGAATTCCTTTGCCTACTCTGTTACCTAAAGGATGGCCTCTCATAGTTATTGATTTAAAAGACTGTTTCTTTTCAATACCCCTACAAGAAAAAGACAGAGAAAGATTTGCTTTCACGGTGCCCACTTACAATAATTCTCAACCGGTTAGAAGATTTCAATGGAGAGCCCTCCCACAGGGAATGTTGAATAGTCCAACCCTGTGCCAATATTTTGTACAACAGCCCTTGGAAGTGATACGTAAAAAATTTCCTAAATCTATAATTTATCATTATATGGATGATATTTTACTAGCTGACTCAAGTGCAGATACTTTAGAAAGAATGTTTGAAGAAGTAAAGAAAATATTGCCTGGCTGGGGATTACAAATTGCTCCTGAAAAGATACAAAGAGGAGATTCTATTAATTATTTAGGATATAAAATAGAGCTACAAAAAATTAGACCTCAAAAGGTACAAATTAGGAGAGATCGCCTACAGACTCTTAATGACTTTCAAAGATTATTTGGGGACATTTCTCATCTACGAACTATTGTTGGGGTAAAAAATGATGAACTGAATAATTTGTTCAAAACCTTAGAAGGTGACAAGGACTTAAATAGTCCAAGAGAATTATCACCTGAAGCTGAGAAAGAATTGGCCTTGGTAGAAAAAAAAGTACATGAAGGACATGTAGATCATATTGATCCAAAGCTGGATTGCATTTTGGTTATTTTACCTTCTAGGCATTCTCCTACAGGAATATTAATGCAGAGAGAAGATATTATATTAGAATGGATATTTTTTACCAAATAAACCAAATAAAAAGTTAAAAACTTATGTGGAAAAAATCTCTGACTTAATTTTGAAAGGAAAATTGAGACTTCGTCAATTAGCAGGAATAGACCCAGCAGAAATTGTTGTACCTTTAACTAAAGAGGACATTGAAAAATTACGGACAGAAAGTGAACCTTGGCAAAGAACTTGCAGTAATTTTTTGGGAGAAATTAACAGCAAATATCCTAAAAGCAATAGAATTGACCTTATAAAGAGAGCTGATTGGATCTTGCCTCGAATTGTACGTGAAAAACCCATATCTGGAGTTCGGACATTTTATACAGATGCCAACAAGCAAGGAAAGGCAGGTTACAAATCAGAAAATTTAAGTAAAGTGGTTCAAAGTCCTTATAATTCAGTTCAAAAATCAGAATTGTATGCTATTCTGTTGGTATTAATGGATTTTTCAGAACCTCTCAATATAGTTACTGACTCTCAGTATGCTGAAAGAGTGGTATTACATATTGAGACTGCAGAATTTATCCCTGATGCTTCAGAATTAACTTCACTATTTATTCAATTACAAGATACAATCAGGGAAAGGAGTCATCCTTTATATATAACTCACATCCGATCCCATACTGGTCTGCCAGGCCCTCTAGCACAAGGTAATGATGAGATTGATAAATTATTGATAGGAAATGTGCTGGAGGCCTCAGAATTTCATAAGAAACATCATGTCAATAGTAAAGGTTTAAAAAAGGATTTTTCCATAACTTGGCAACAAGCCAAGGAAATTGTAAAGAAATGTCCTACTTGTTCCTTCTACAATCAGACACCATTACCAGCAGGATGTAACCCAAAGGGTACTCAGAGGAATGAAATCTGGCAGATGGATGTGTTTCACTTTGCAGAATTTGGAAAATTGAAATATGTACACCATACTATTGATACTTATTCAGGATTTCAATGGGCAACTGCTTTGAGTTCTGAAAAAGCTGATTCTGTAATCACTCATTTGCTAGAAGTTATGGCCATCATGGGTATACCTGCACAAATTAAAACTGACAATGCTCCAGCATATGTCTCTATTAAAATGAAACAGTTTTTTGCTTATTATAATATAAAGCATATTACAGGTATACCACATAATCCTACAGGCCAAGCAGTTATAGAAAGATCCAACAGAACTCTAAAGGACATGATAAATAAACAAAAAGGGGTAACAAAAACCCCCAGAAATAGACTGCACAATGCTCTACTAACTTTGAATTTTCTCAATGCTAATGAGAAAGGAACAACAGCTGCAGAGAGACATTGGTTAATAGAAAAAACAACAGAATTAAATCAGCCTATATACTTCAAGGATGTGCTGACCTCAGAATGGAAACCAGGGCATGTGTTACGTTGGGGACGAGGTTTTGCTTTTGTTTCTGCAGGAGAAGATAAGCTGTGGGTACCATCAAAACTGATAAAGGTTCGATTTGAACAAGAGAGACCTCTTAATTAGAAGAGGTGATAGTTCATCAACCAACATGACCATCCAGTTTAAACTCACTTATACCATTAATACATGCCTTTTCATTTAATCAGATGTAACTTGCCAAAAGGGGACCTCCCCAAAATTAGTCTTGGGGAAGGGTTTTTGTTTTTGTCTTTTAGGAGAATGAAGGCTAAAGAATCTGAAGAACACTGGACAAATGAGACAACTGAAGAAAAAGGACAAATCATCTGTCCCAGGAAAAGGAGTAAAATGGCCTATTGGTATATCATCTACAAAATTTCATAAATCTTCCTAAATGTTTGTTTCTGCTATTTTCTAAAAAACAAAACACTATTTGTCTTCTTGTAGTCCCAGGTCAATTAAAATTTAAAGCTGACGTTGGAGTTGGAGAATGGCTCTCTCCTTCTTTAAACTCAAGCATGTTGTTAAAAGGAAAATGAAAACTCCCTGTATCATACCAGCAGAAAGAGCCATCTTCTGCCATGGGACAGGAGAAAAACCAAATTAATTAAGGGACTATTCTATTACTAATCTCAATTCTTTGATTCTATTCTGATTCTTTAAACTTTTCTTAAAGTATGAATTTTATATCAAAATTTACTATATATATTAAACTTTGTTAAGATAATAATGGTCATATAGAGTATTAACTAATTCTAGAGAAAAGGCTTCAATTAGCTGCCTATACATGTCTTTGTGTTCGAGTCTCTTACCAGTTTTCTGCAGGAAATTACGGCCAGGCCTAACATCATTTGAAATCTCCAGGAAGAAGATGGGGCTCCACAACAACAATTCAACGTGGACAATAGTAATATCACTAAGCTGACAAACATCATCTACAGATCAGCTTTGGACTACAAAGTGCTTAGAGCAATTCTGAGATGGCTAGCTGAGATGATCCAGTTTCAAAGACTGCTTGAATAAGGACTTGAGATAAACCCTGAACTTTGGCATTATGGATAACAAAGAATATAGTTATCTTTCCTAGAATTTGTCAATTAACCCAAAATTTTCTTTTCAGAATAAAGATAACTTCACCCATACCCAGCAGGAAGCAATTTTAAGAATCCGACGCCCACATTCCCAAAGGGGTGGTGTGGGGTGGGTGGTTTTTTGGTCTTTTTATGGGTATT